>NW_025064662.1:0-654281 GCF_018152265.1 Drosophila ficusphila | reverse complement strand
GCTCTGGCCAATTGATTGGTCTCGTTTTCATTGTTGTCCAAGCGGACTTTCTGGCCTGCAACTCGGCGGACTGCAAGTTGCAACACGCTTTCGGCCTGTTGATTGTCGTGTGATTGGCAGTTGGCACCGTAATAACACAAATCCATTGGCAAGCAGGCAAATGGCTAATTGTCGAGGCACGCGTCTGGCTGAAAGGAACCGCCTCCTTGGTCGGTCGGCCCATTAAGGTGAGACCAGGAAATTGGGTAACGCGGCTGACAGCTAAATTTGTTGACGGGAAAAAGTGGGTCAAAAGGGCAACGATTTGTGTTTTGAGTTTTTGGGAAAAGCCAAAGAGACGCAGGAACTAAATATTGTGAACTTAGAATTTTGTATTAATTCAGTTCTATGAGCTTTATTTTATAATTTAAATTTTTTTAATTTATATTAGATGTCTATTTATAATAATCAATCATTGATTTTAAGAAAACAATTATACCTACATTATTTGTTATTCTTCCTACTTTATTAATTAGTAATAAATATAATAAATCCATCAAATAACATATTATATTTTTTACGAGGAGCTAGATTTATCTATGAAATCTACGTCATATTTTTAATTTCAATTGGCACTCCTGGAAAATTAATTTTAAAGGCATTGTCCCTGGAAGTTCTTGCCTATTGAGCATGAAACCGAGGCTTCAACTTCAACATCCTGCCAACTGACTTGTGCAGAGCCACAAAGCCCCGCCCCCTTGAACCTCCACGCCCACATGGGTCCGTCTGCCATGGGATGTCAAGTTGCCAGGGCTGCCACTTCCCCCTCACTCCAATCCTCCACCACCCAGTTCCACCCACTGCCACTCTGGCATTGCCAACATGTGGTGACAACGCCGAATTAAGTTATTTGTCAAATGTCGAAACGCTGGCCGGCGCACACAACTCAAATCGGGCCTATCCCGTCATCGGCGAGAAATCCGGGGGTCCTCGGATCCGCATCCGAATCCGAATCGAAAATCCGGACACGGACTCCCGGACCTCGAAAGGATTCGGATCCCGGTCCGTCCGCGCCGCTTTGTCGGCCTGTCAGTCGTCGCCGTGACAGCAGTGGCTGCAAATAAAGGAGCTGCCAATACTTTATGCACAAGCCGAAATCAATTTTTGCCAATCAATTGCAGAAAAAAGAAAGCGATGACGTAGGCAATGAAAGGGACGATTCAAATGTTTGGCAAGTGGACACGGTCCACTCCACAACTGAATTAAAAATTAAATTTTCCAATTAAGCCGGCAAACATTTCTAGGATCGCACTCGTTTCAAAGTGGCGGGGCAAATCTGATTACACGAAGAGCGCTTTGATTTGGTCAATGGTGTTTCATGAATACAAAAGGATCAAGTGCCTTGAAAATAGAAGAAAAAGTAATAGGTTGATATTACTAGATTGTTCCTAATGAATTTAAGATTTAATTTACTTTTTTAAAATATAAATTATATTGTAGCTTGTGACTGAGAAAAATGTTTGGTGTTCCGGGCTAAATACTGTCGAAACAAAAGTTTAGTCATGCCAATAAAAAAAAAAAAAAAAAAAAAATAATAAAAAAAAAAAATAATCTTTTTTTTACATTTCAAGAGATAACTGAATAGCCCCGAAATAATTGTATTTAAAAACCAATAAATACGAATATTTGGTTTTTTAATCATTTTGTCTAGTCGTTACACATGATTTATTTTTAACAAAAGTACCCTAGTTTACTGATTAAATGATCGCAAATCGCGGCAATTAACGCCACTTTCCACACTGAACTTTGACCATATTGTGCAAAAGCATTTTTATTTGCCTGAATTCGAGGGAGTTATTGAAAATGTTTTCTGTCACGTTCAACCGAAAATGAGCTGGCCACGACTCGATTATACGATAAGCCGAGAAAAATGCCACAAACAATTATCCGTACTAATTACAGCGCTTTAGTGGGCAGTGAGTATAAACCCCGATTTCGATTTAGTCACGGATCGAACGCCATGCGACACGCGATCTGGTTTCTCGCAGTGTTCGGCGCTTTTCCGCTCGACGGCTCCTGGGTTTCGGCTGGATTTCTGGAGGACACTTATCCTGCGAGTGTTGTTGAAGATGCCCATCTGAATACTGTGAGTCTTAAAAGTAAATTATACTAATTCTTATACCAAACATAACCTGGTTACTTAGATACAACTCCTGGAGAAGTACAAGTACCCAGCGGAAACCCACAAGTTTGTAACTGAGGATAATTATGTCCTTAGTCTCCATAGAATACCGCGTCCTGGTGGAAAACCAGTTCTGTTGGTGCATGGCCTGCAGGACTCCTCTTCCACCTGGATTGCGATGGGTCCACACAGTGGATTGGCTTACTTTCTGTACGACAATGGATACGATGTGTGGATGGGCAATTGCAGGGGGAATCGCTACTCCAGAGAGCACTTGAAACTCAATCCGAATACGGACAGGGCCTACTGGAGTTTCTCCTGGCACGAAATCGGCATGTACGATCTGCCAGCCATGATAGATGGAGTTCTACAGAAAACTGGTTACCAAAAGCTGAGTTACATCGGTCACTCCCAAGGAACCACTTCGTTTTTCGTGATGGCTTCGAGTAGACCCGAGTATAATTCCAAAATCCATGTGATGAGCGCCTTGGCTCCTGTGGCTTTCATGAAACACATGGGAACTCCCCTCGTGTCCTTCGCCCGATTGACATTCACTATGTTTGGGGAAAACTACGAGCTGTTTCCACACTCGTTCTTGTTTTTGAACCAGTGCTTTTCCTCCGCTCACCTGGTAAAGACCTGCATGCATTTCTACTGGAACCTGGCGGGAAAGAATCGAGAGGAACAGAATGTGGTAAGATGAGTTTTGATTTCTCATTTGAGTTATTTATAATTTTATAATAATTTCATTATAAATAGTATATTTTTCTTTTTTCGTAGACCATGTTCCCTGTGACATTGGGCCACATACCCGCTGGCTGCAATGCAAAACAACCGATGCATTATCTCCAACTTCAAACTTCCGATCGATTTTGCATGTATGACTACGGTGACGAGAAAAACCAGCGGCTGTATGGAAAAGCGCATCCTCCGGATTATCGCCTGGAAAGGATTACCGCTCCGGTGGCCTTGTACTATGGCACCGCGGACTTTCTTTCGGCGGTGGAAGATGTCCAGCGATTGGCGAAACTACTGCCCAATGTGGTGGAGAATCATTTGTACCGCAAGTGGAATCACATGGACATGATATGGGGCATAAGTGCCAGGCACTCGATTCAACCAAGGATTTTAGAGATAATGCAGCACTGGGAATCTGGCGGAATAGGGGCCAATAACATGGGATCACCACTTGAAGAGGAGGTGGAACTTAATCCTAAGGAAACCATTGTTTTCGAAAATCCTGTAGAAATACAGGACGAGGCTGGAAGTTTCGCAGGAAACGAGGAGGAACGCAAAAGCGATCAGGAAGACTTAGAAAAATATCTGATCAATGCAATCAACAATCCTACATCGGAGCTGTAGGTAAAATCCACAACTTTGTTTGAAAAATGACAAGTGTTTAAAACAATTTAATTGTTTTTACGGTTCATTACGTACAACATATTTATATGAAAGCAGATTATGACGGTGTTTGGTTGATTTCAACATTAGGTTGGAAATAAATGAATTTTAGCTAAAAACAAAAGATGGTTTTTTGTGGCTAATATGATGGGATAAGCAATATACCAAGCTTGTTGTTGATTAATTGAATTGAATTGAATAAATTCAATTTAAATTTGTAGTTTATGGTTTTTGATTTGATGATTTTTTGGCTATGTGTAATATTTACCCAACCAAACTTTGTGTCAATTACAAAATGTTTACGCTTTTATGAACTTTATATACTTCAATGACTTCGCTGAAAAAGATAAATACAGATCACAAATGTTTTTGACTGCACAGAAAGGAAACTAATAAGTGATTTTAATTTAATGATATGATTTGATGATTTTTATATGGCACAAGTATAGAAACCTTAAAAATAATTTTCTTAAATTGAAGTGTACTCCTCCTTAGCTTTCATAAAAATACATACCAGAACAAATTGTATTTGTTTAATAAATACAAATACTTGCAGGATGCTTACCGATATCGTCTGAAAACTTAAGCGCTCGGCATCCGAGCATTTTTCCGAATTTATGAGTTCCTGCGGCTTTCGGAGCGGGAAAAGTGCAGCAATCACGTGCCACATCCGCCGTACAGCCGCACTAACACTAATACCAACAACTGGAAACGTTTTGGGAATTTGAGAGCGCAACGAGGCGCGAAAACATTTACTCAACACTTAGCAGCTGTTGGTTAGTTTGCGGGGTGAAGTTTTCCCAGGGGGAAAGCGGGGGAAAGTGGTGGAAAGCGGGGGAAAGCGGTGGAAAGCGGGGGAAAGCGTCGGTTTGTCGGGAGTTGTTCTTGTTGTTGGACGACGTGCGGCGAAAGTTTTTTATGATTTATGAAGCAGGCGACGATGGAGCAGCTGCTGCAAGTCCTGTCGCCCATGTCCTCTGTCCTTTATCCTCTGTCCCCATGTCCTGTGTCTTCCATCTCTTGTCTCCGTCGACGGATGCGGATGCGGATGCGAGTGCGGATGCGGATGTAGAGGGGGCTGCTAAGCGCTTTCCCTTGTCAGTTGCCCAACTGCAACCCGGATATAAAAATTGCACTTTGATGCGTTTTCCTTGCACAGAACTAAATTTATATGGCATATATATAGTACAAACATATATGTGTTGTGCAAACAATGTGGGGCCGAAATAACAAAAGTTTCTTTGGCGGTTTTTTCTGCGCTGTGCTCATTAAAATTTCTGCTTTTGTTCAACACCGAAACAATGGAGGAGGACCCCCCAGCAAACATTGTGGAAAACGCCGACTCTGGCAGTTGACACATGCTGCTTTCTAAGCAAAACGCGGCGCTAAAGTTAAGTGTGTAATTTGTGAAAGTGTGTGGTGTTCGGGTGTTTGGGTGTTCGGGTGGTGGAATGCCAAAACAACACAGCAGAATTCATATTGTTGGCGACACATTTCCCCGGCCAAACAACAGAACAACAAGCAAACAGCTAAACTGCAGAACAAACACGGGAATTCGCTCAGAAATTGGCACAATGAACTCCGGCATTCGTGAGGCTTTTCCACTAATGCATCGCCGAGTGAAACGCGATAAAGTGAAGTCGCCGAGCGAAAAGAAGCACTATGCAAAACACTAATTAAAAAGCGAAAAATTGCCTAGTTTCTGGGATAAACCACCTCCATTTACGAGAGTGATTCGCATCAATTCATGAAAATATTCCACCGATAGTGAACCCAATTAAGTTTAGAACAGGTATTCGCTTTAATTTTATTATGCCGTTTTTTCATATTTATTTTGTTTCCGCTTTTGTTAAATAAACTCATTTATGTGTGTGCTTGTAGTTGCCCATGCAATTACATTTTTTGCTCTTCGGTTTGTTTGGATTTTAATATTATTACTATTATAAATATTTAAACATGCATAGTACTGGTAATTAACTTTAATTGTTTTTTTCGCTGTAGATAGGCTTAAGTTGAAAAGTATAAATAGTCGTACATACATTGGAATTTAATTTTATGTATTACACCTTAAATAGAAAAAAACTAGAATAGCCGAATGTTTATTAAAAAATACATTAATATTTACAGGGAACTTAGATGTACATGTAATATTAATATTCCGATGCATACTAGATTTTATAAGCGAAACTCTGGCTTTAAATTGGTTTTTGTGTTCGGGGACATACATTTAATCAGCTTTAGCAGTGCTCTTAAATATTGTAGGGAAATTTGGTAATAATTTTGTTGAGTTTTCGGCGATTAATTTTGCACATTTTAACGAGGCCTCTGCTTCCCATCGTACTTGTAAAAAAACATGTCCATTCAGTCTTTAAAATAAAAACTCCCCAACACGCTGATTTTGATTACGTTTTAGCCTCAAACAAATCCGTTTTTGTTTTAGCCATAAACATTAACCTTAACACACGTACGTGTGACGACATACAGATGCAGATTTCAGCTACACTAATTGCTAATTGGATTTTACCTTAGTTTTTCATTCGCTTGCGTTTAAATTAGATTTGTTTTTTTGGTGTTCTCGATTTTATTTCCTCTTTTTTGTTGCACGGTGCTTGATTTTTGGCTTTTATTTTGTGTTGAAAAACATTCAGAGTTTTATTATCATATTTTACATGGTTACCAGTTACCGTTAAATGCTTTCAATTATTTTTAATAATTTCTCTCCGATTTGGCGCAGCGTTTTACAAACAGTGCCTAGAACTACGAATAGAGATACGATTAAATGGAGATATGTCGCTGAACAATGCCCGAAACTACACGTACACATATAGATGTAAGCTGTCTGAGTAAACTGTTCGAATTAAGGTAATGCTATATAGACACCGATAACTTCCAAATGCCAAGCTCTATGTACACAATTTGCTACTCTTAACCGATCGGATCAGCCTTCCCTAGAAGTAATCCATTTTGGGGGCGTCCATCGAAGTGTGCATGGTGAGGGTGACTCCCCTGTTGATGCTCACTGCCGGGTAGAAAACCCCGTAGAGATCCCTGAAGGCCACCGATCCCTGCGGCATCTCGTTGACCAGGAAGCTCAAGGTGTGCCTCTCCAGATCCAGGAGCACTCCGATCGTGCTTCCCGTGGTGATTCCCCCTTCAACTCGCCTCTCGTGAATGGAGTTGTGCTGGAACCAGGACCTCTGTCGGTCGATGTACATGGCGAATGACTTCTCGTCCTTGCCTGGAGAAAATCAAAGCAAAAAATTCAATTATTATTTAGGCAAACTAATCTTTTCGGGTAGGAAAAATACCATTATTGGTACCAAAATGCTATTTGCTGAACCATGAAATAAACATCAAATAAAGTCTTCAACGGTTTTTATTTATAGTATACTTTTATACTATAAATTCCCATTTATTTATCATGGTTCAAATGTGATACTATTTTTTTTATTTAAGCTAATTTTTTATCGTGTGTAGCTCATCTTTTATTTAAATGGTGTTTGTTTATTTTGTTTATGTTAAAAACGGCTATGAGGATGGAAACCAATTTCTAAACTTAAATGCTCAAATTTATGATTGGCAAACTAAGAAAACGCTTGTAAATCTTACTAATCTTAAGAAAGTCTTCAGATCTTGTTAGAAAGTTAAAATAAAGATAATAAATCCCTTCTGTTATAAACTTTGATGCTTACACCTTTAATCAGCAAGCAAAATCAACTAACAAAATTGATTGCAAATTTGAATACCCCTATTAATCTTTGCTCTCCGTTTCGCTGACTTTCCGAACTCAGCTTCAACCCGAAGTTGGGAACTTTAAACTCCTGGATCCTGGCTGGCAGGATAACTCCCCCGACGTGCTCCACTCCTGGCTTGTCAGTTTCCTGTCTGTCGTTTCGGTCCTGCGGAATTATAACTGACAAACGCAGGAGAATCGAGCGGAGGATGGTAAGGCGGAGAGGGATATATATATCTATCTATATCTATATATAGAACGCATGAGAGTCGTAAAACAACTTGGCAAACTGCAACTGTTAGTGTCAATGTCAGTCGCTAGGGGGCGCCACCTGCACCGGAGTTACACGAATACTTTGCATATGAAAATTTAATTCGAAAACTTGAGTTTTGCCAGCGGGCACGTGTTTAATGGCGCGTGAGCAGCTTGGGGAATAAATCGTGTAAGTGAAAAGGATACACTGTAAAGTCTTACAAAAAATAAAAGGCGGAAAAAAAATACTTAGATGCGATGCCGCAAATAAACTTTTGCATTTGACAAAAGTTTAAGTGCCGCACTTTTAATTACTTTTGTCTGCATTGCCGATGGAAACTCAACCTCCCACGCAACCACGCACATTTTCAATCAATTTGCCGGGGCATTCTTCAAGGCGCCTCTGTTCCGTCCTTTGTTTGTATTTGTCTTAGTTTGGCAAAGAAAGGCCCCTCATCCTTGGAACTCCAGGCTCCAGGATCCAGGATACCGGAGGTTCCGCTTCGCGCACATGCAACAAGAAATGGCAAAAGTTTTCGATACGCCCCTCCCCCGCTCACTTGCCACTCGATTTTATTGGCTTCGCATTGCGAGGCGGCAAAATGGCAAAGTTTTAAGTTCCACTGAGCACTCTCCCTCCGGAATCCCTGTCTATTAGCTGCGAACTGCGAACTTTCCGCATACGAATTCGATCTTTTGTCAACGCCAGAATCTATTTGTTGTGCAGATTTTCCACTTCTCCCTGTTCCCACTTTAATTTTTTTCGCTCAAAGTTTCTATCTGTGCGGCGCCTGCTCTGAATGTTTAATTGAATTTCAAATGCAACCAGTAACCCACTGAAAGGTGCAGAACTGGGGTTCAAAGCACTCACCCAGCATTTTGTTGCGGGCCACGTCGATGCGGGCCACTCCAAAGGCGGGATCCGTGTCCGCCGTGTAGTTGTCGATGGTGAACTCCCAGTAGTGGACGCCCCGGGAGAATCCCACCGAGCCGAGGGCCACGCGGTGCTCCCAGCCCTCGACGCTCACGGTCGCGTTGTTTTTGCTGAAGATTAGGCCAGAGCCGGCGCCGCCGCTCAGAACCGGATCAAACGTGAACCAGGCCACTGCAAAGGATAAGGGTTAACACACTTGATGAGTTCACTTGGAAAAAATATTCTACAAATAAATGGGTAAAATTCTAGTACTTTGTACAATGTAATATCTAAATTAGTTGGCACTGGGAAACCAGTTTCATAATCCTTCGAAATCATCAATCAAAACTTCATAAACAAATAAGAAGACATACGTAATAGAAAATGGTAAATTATAAAACATAAATTATTCACTATTTTTCTACATTATAAAAAATTTACATTCTGTTACTCCACCCGGGAGCTTAGAGCCTCTACAATTTCTTGTAGAAGATTCGTTATCATTGATTTTCGATCGTACCGGTGATAAGCCAGTAGCGACTTATCCTAGCGGTGGGGTTGCCACCTGGCGCCATCTAGGAGTGACGAAAATTCTATTGATGGGTCCATAGTAACGTGGACGAGGGGTGTGCGGGTCCGGGGAGCCGAAATTTGTTACTAATGTTAAGTGAGCGATAGAGCATAGAAGTGGTGGAGATTTGGAAAAAGAGACCGTTTCTTTTTCTCGGGGAGCCTGGGGCGCGACTTGAACCCGGGCCTTCCGGACCGGAGGCCAGCGCTCTACCTGCTGGGCCACCGTCCCCCCCTATTTTTCTACATTAAAGCTTTACTTATTTTAATTTTAATAGAAGGAAAGATTGAAATGGATAAATTAAACTAGAAATACCTCCTGTTAAAAATGCTTGATGTTTTGTTAGTACATTATATTC
Organism: Drosophila ficusphila; assembly: GCF_018152265.1. NCBI lineage: Eukaryota > Metazoa > Arthropoda > Insecta > Diptera > Drosophilidae > Drosophila > Drosophila ficusphila. Next base: position 644,892 of record NW_025064662.1, on the reverse strand, counting down.
AATAATTTCTTTTTATTTTAGGAGAAATATTTTAGTAAAATTTGACGAACGTTAACCTTCTTTTGGTAGGAAAAAACTTTATTGATTTGAAAGTACTTAATCTTTTTATTATTAAAAAACCTAAACCAATTGATTACGCCAAAGTATGAATGCATTTTCATCTAGCTCCCTTAATTTTATTTTAAACTCCAAAAAACTAGTTTCTTTCAGTGCGCTTTGCAGTGCAAAGTGGAAAGAAAAACAAAGTCAGACTGGTTGCAATTTTCCCCATTGTCAAAGCTCAAGTGGCCAGTGCAATTCGGAGCCGGAGTTGGAGTCGAAGTCCGAGAAGTAGACCATTCCCCATAGTTTATGCTGTTATGCGCCGCAAAGTAGGCAACGAGTGGCGTCGAGTCGAGTGCTTTATTAAATTTCCTTTTTTATTGTTGTGGCCGCATTAAGTGGCCAAGGCTAGTCTGCAATCAGCTGGGACCTGATGTATATATAAAGCGAGCTATAGCCATAGCTCCACTTCTCGGTCTGCTGGCGATGATGACGCCGCCTGTTTTATTGGCCACCAAAGGCAATTGTGTGGCCATCCAAGCCACAAAGCAAGCATCTGGGCCAGGAGAACTCGGTGGCTCAATGGCCGAGCCATTGTTTTGTTTACGTCGGGATATGACTTTGCGATTAAAACTATGAGGAATTTGAGCCAGGCACTATAAACCGAGAGCCCTGGATGCCGGCATTTAATTAGTTACTATAAACTGTTCCCAGATTCTTAATTGGATAACGAAGTGGACGACGGAGCTGGCTTGTTTGCCAAATGATTGCGTCTGAGACTGGAATTAGGAGTCTATTAAAAAGGATTAGGGATGGTCTGTAATACTTTTTAATTTTCGGTTCATTGCTTTGAAATAAATGAATAAAGGAGTATATGCATCTGAAGCGAAAAACTGAACGACCAACAATTTTTAAAAAAAATGAAAAATACTTCAGGGTTGGAAATATTTAATATGAACATAACTTTAGAAATCTGAGGTATGACAAAAAATTTAAAGATACTCAAGGTAATTGTCTTAACTAAAAACTCTTAAAAAAGGGAACCTCTCGGAATACTCTATTTGCACTAAAAACTGGTTAAACTGTATAAACTGGTATAAACTATAATATAATTTACTTTAATTAAATTATTTGTACAAATTAATATATTACTAGACGGTTCCTTGCCAGAATTGATTTTTCCTAAACTTAAGTAATTGGAGCCACTTCAACCCCCAATTTTTCCCAAGACCATTGTCTTATAAACTGTTTTTCTTATGTCGTTAAGGTGTCGGAGTTAACCCATTAGCGCAGACCGCCCGCAAACGTCACGAGCCATAAACTGCTAACTGGTTTTCGCGTTAATTACTTAGGGACACGCTCTCGGTGTAAACACTTTATGAAATGGCAATTCTGGGGTCGAACAGCCCGATTAAATCGCCTGCGAACCGCGAAGACAACTCGCAGGCGCCGCGAAATAATCAATTAAAAGTTGCAAATTAATGGCGACCAACTAATGCCGGGAAATGCTTCCCAGAGCGTTCTGGCAATTTTATAAATTAAATAACTTTACGCGGCGTGCCATTTGAGGTGGGTCCTTGGGGGGGTTGGAAAACAGAATCTGCTGTCAGGTGGCGCAGGCATCAATCAAGTGCGAATTGGATTGCAGAAGACATCCTCCCCCCGCGTTTCAGATCCTGGAGTTGAGCTTCTAGAACCGCTGCCGATCCCAGTACCAATACTAGCACCAATCCCAATCCATTTCCATTCAGGTCTTCCTGCCCGGCAGGCGTAAAAGGGGTCAATGGCTGTTTGACATGCAAAGCACGAACGAACGAGCAGGAAAACCAGGAAAAGCGGGAAAGGCGGGAGTGCGGCCGTGGAAAATGGGGTGGCGCATGACCGAAAAGGATTAAATTATAAAACAGTTGGAAAAGTAGCTCACAGGCGAGCTCAGCTCAGCTCGGCACGATGCACCCAACTGGAGGAGCTTAATTGAAAAAGCTAGTAGTGGCGGCAGAGGTGAAAATGTGAAAATGTGAAATGTGAAAAGCGGGACTCACCTTCGGCAGTCTGCAGTCCAATCAGCTCCGAGTATTCGCCCTCTCCGGCGGAATTGAAGGCCTTCACCCGGGCATTGTACATCGAGTTGAAGTGCAGCCCGTCCACGGTGCAAATTGTTTCCTTGCCGCAGTAGACTTCCTGTTTCGGCGACCAAATCGAGAGGGGGGGCAATCAAATTAAAGTTCTTGGTTAATAAATTGAAAGGTGACAGCTATTCAGTCAGCCAATCAGCAGTTGGGCCACGAAGGCACCCAGTTATTAACTGCTTTGGCATCCAATTTGCATTATTCGCTGGCAAATTGTATTATTGGCTCTTAAAAACTAGATAAATTCATTAAATATTCTTAGAGCTTAGAAAGGCAAAGGGATTAATTTTCTAAAACCAATTTAGAATTTTATTTTAAATGTAATAAAATATTTTTTATAAATTGATGGAATTTATGTTTATTTTTACAAAACATTATCGAATTTAAATATTTTAATATTCATGACGGATTTTACATACCCTAAATTCTCCACCGCTGCCATCATCCAATTCCAAAACATAACCCTCGACGAATGAGTGATTTGGTGGCTGCCACGCCACGGTAACAGAATTATTTTCTGCTGAACAATCCGATGGCAGTATAGTTGGTGTCATGGGTGCTGTTGGAAAAATAAAAAATGTTATAAACTTTTGCTATAATAAAATAAAGGAATTAAAGAGTGTGCATAATAAACAAAATACCCGAAATATGTGTTAATTTAAGGGGACAAAAGAGGTCGAAAAGTGGTGGTTAAATAAAAGTAAGACAAATTATCAGTACAACTAAGATAAACTAAGACAAACACCACAACCAATAAACATGATTCGTAAGATGAAAACCCAAGGACAACCCATCCTTTGATCCTTTGAGAAGCCAAACCGAAAACAGTCAGGGATTCTTATTCGTAAGTTTCATTTTTTATTAATTGCCCGGAGGGGAGCCACGCCTACGTGTCGTAAAATCGAGGCATAAAACCAACGCCTGGTAATAAAAATTCATGACACAACACAAATGGCAAGGGCAAAGTGAAGCGCCTAAAATTATGCCACAAAATAAACATAAAAATGACGACACTTCTGCCTCGGTTTTACTTTTGGCATTTCCGCTCCCCCGGGCAGGCATCGAATTAAAAAGGCGCCAAAAGCTGTCAAATGCCACCGAAACAAAAGCCCAGGTACAAAGTAAAAAGTTAAAATCAAGATGCCCCGGCAATCAGGCTAAAAGTGTATAGGGATAAGCCTAAGCAGGCGACTTGAAGAGGGTCAATTGCGAGAGAAAATACCAGAAAAAGGCTGAGGTACATAAAAATAATAACCATATAAAACGAAAAATGCGAAATAAAAGCTTAAGCATGAAATAATGAAGATGGGGAATGAGTTTTTCGCAGGGGAAGAGTCAAATGAAAAGCGACAGGCGAAAAGAAGGGAAAAAATGGCGTAAATAATTATGTCACTTCAAATGACATCGCTGACCACGCCCCCTTTTGGAAACCACCGCCCCCCGGAGGGTTGACAGGATGTGGTAAGGAATCATTGTTTTTTTTTGTTGACATTCGCCAGGAAACGGAAGTGAGTCCGAAAATATTTGGACGCATTTTCGGGGCAAATTTGGTTTATTTTTTATTCGCTGCTAGTGGCTTAAATGAAAATGAAAAAATTATTATGCGTAGGCGTGTGTGGCAGTCAAATGGAAAAGAACGGAAAACAATGGCCAAAATCCATGAAAACAAAATGGCCGACGAACCAAGTTGATGTGTGGGTGAACAAGCATGGATGTATTTGTATGGTATGTGTGTGGGAGAGTGATTGAGTGAGTGTGTGTGTGTGAAAGTCCGAAAGCACCAAAAAATCAGTTTTTACCAGAAACAGAACAAAAATTACGGAAATCAACTTTATGAGTTTCTGTCTTGTGTGCGAAAACTTAATTTGTGTATTGATTTTTATTTATTTTTTTTTATGTTTTTGCATTCAAGAGGTTGTGATTTTTGCTCACCTGCCGGACATCTTTCGTCTCCATCTTTGACGGCTTTAGATGGTTTGTATTTTGATTTATGGGGGTTTTCATTTAAATGAGAGCGAGCGGCACATTCAAAATGATGGGAAAATGCAAGAGAAGCACAAAAATGTTAGACATATCATACAATTTAAATTCTATTTTAATGGGTAACTCGGTGTGTGTGTGTGTGTGTGTGTGTGTAAGTGCACTATCCGATTTCAACACTTTCACTTTAATTGCAGGGGATCTATTTTCGGTAACTCCTTCGCTCGAAATTTGTCAACTCCACACACGATTTTCCGCCACCTATTTCGATTTTCCCAAACACTTGGCTAGTTCTAAATTTCAGTACCCGTCTCCTGGGAGTTCTCCAAACTATTTTTGAAGTCCCAACTCTTCAACGGCCCTCGATTGAAGGCCTCTTTTCGCTTTTGTTTCGAGGGCAAATCGAGTGTGGGTTCTGTTTGTGTTTATGTTTGTATTAATGCTTATGTTTATGCTAGCAGGGTGGCCCAAAGTCACACCTTTTGGGGTGTGTAGGTGTGTGGGTGGGTGTGTGTTTGTGCGCAATTAGTGACAATATTTATGAGGCGGGTTTGCTTAGCACATACAGTTGGGCTCAATAATTCACCGCTGGTTAGGACACAATAATACTGAACAAGGAGCTCATAAATAACTTTTAAATATTTTAAGAGTTCTAAACTATGTAATCTAAACTCCATACAAGTACTTCTTATATACGTTGCTTTAGCTAAACTTTACTAAATCGAAATACTTAGATATTGTACAATCATTGCTATTAGTGTAGTTTGCTGAAAATATTTCATAGAATTTAAAGTTTAAAGTGCCACCTACCTCTCATCTGGATAAAGTTCAAGTTATCAATGGCACGTGCCAAAGCTGCATCATCGAGGGTCAAATCCACGATGGGGGAAACCCGAGGAGCGGCATTGGTGACCTCCTGGTGCCAGGTCATGTCCGTGTTGGTCACTCGGTTAATAAGCATGGAACCCACCTGGATTGCAGAATTATATATTTTTATATACGTTTTAAATGAACTAAATAGTTGGTTAACCCACCTGAAGAAAGGCGGCGCTGTCAGTCTCCTTAAGAGCTTCAATGCAAAACTGAATTAGTCCAGTGGTCTGTTGTAATTTGCCAGTGCAGTTTGATTGTTGATCCTGCGAATAAACATATAAAATTATTAAATAATTATTTTTAAATATTAAAATAGGAAGATATAGTAAATATGATAGGTAAATTATACTAGATTTAATTTGATTTTTTTTATATACTAATATTGATTAATTTTATATACTAAAATAGGAAGATATAGTAAAGATGATAGGTAAATCAAGTATAATTGATACTGAAGTATTTTTAGTTTTATAAGATTGATTTCTTATTATTGCTTAAACGCTTAAACAGTCAAATGATTTTTTTATTAAATCTAGTTAACTAACATTATTTCTTAAATTTATTTTATAATTAAAACTTCAGAAGAACTCACCTTTAGTATCCTGATCTTGGTGTCCTTGTCCATGCGAATCGCCTCGAGGAGATACTCCCGCCTGTCGTGGATTGCCTGAATGAGAGCCTCGCATTGTGCGTGGACGAGTCGCTCGAACTCCATGCAGGATTCCTGTTTTTCGGATGAGTCGGATTTTAGCCGGATTGAGGGGATTCTTTATTTTTTTTGTGTCGGCCAGACGCTCACTTACCGTAACTTTGTCGCTCATGCCCTTAAGGCGCTGGATGAACTCGGTCGTGGAACGTGCCTTCTCCGACAATTGTTGCAGATTCTGCGAGAGCTCCGTCTGCGAAATAAAATAAGGGAAAACACAAAAAATGAATACCGAGGACAATGACATCAGCGCGAAAATTAAAATGAAAAACAGCGCAGGAATACAGTGTTCAGTGTTCAGTTATAAAAGTTTACGGCAGCGGTTTTCTTTTATGGCAACTTTTAGTCACGCCCGCGGTGACAGCTCGCCATATCAGTTGTTATTATTTTTTCATAGTTACACGTCAAAGTCAAGAGCTTTTGCGAAGGGAGAATTCATTAAAAAACAAAAATAAAACAGCAACGAAACAACAAACGGCCAGACCGCAAATAAATCGCTTGGAAAATCATTTAAACAATTCCAAGCTCGATTGTAGGCGAATAATAATAATAAATAGCACGCAAGCTTTTCCATTTCCATTTGCCGACATTTGCAAACCTCATTTGTTGAATGTTGTTTTCGGGAGACAATGTTGATGTTGCGGCATTGGGAACATTTGCACTTGACAGTGACATGACACGCCACGCCACCCAATGAACAATTCAATTTTCATCAGCGCGCAATTTGCTCAGCAATTAAATTGCTCATACGCCCCCGCGTCTTCCCCTTTAACAATTTCAATTCATTAGCATTCGGATCCCCGTCCCAGGATCTCAATCTTTGTTCGCTCCCCCTTTTTCGCCCGCAGGACACTTTGGCATGGAACCCTCGCACAATTATTGTCCAGCTGGATGTCGAGGAGCTCTGGCTGACTGGCTGGTTGGCTGGATGGCTCAAGTGTCTGCCAGACGGGCTCTAGAATATATAGAAATGGGACTCGGATTGGGAGAGGGATAGAGATAGAGATACGAGATTGGGGATGGGGTCCCTCATAATACCCGCCTGGGGCATTTACATGCTTTTCACTTTCCCAGACAAACAAAAAAACAGGCAACGACGTTCCGCTTCTGTTTCCCCTTTTTTCTGCCCTTTTGTCAGACACGGCGTATACTCATTACCACTTTCTGCGTTTGTTCTCTGATTATTTTATTCTATTTGCCAGTCGTCGCTACGCTTTTCTATGCGTCGCTGCCACTGTTTGTCGCCCTTGTTTGCTTATCAAATCAAAATAGCTGCAGGTACGCCATTATTATGACCAGGCGGGAAAACAAGGTTTTGTGTTGCCATCTCAGACTTATAAAAGCCAGAAAGAATTAGTCCTTTAAGGGGGAAAAATTCGTGTTTATTAAAGGTTACTTAGGTAGCTGATTCTGCTAATTAAATTGAATTGTACTTGTCTGATTTCCTTTAGCTCTTTATCTAAACAAATACAGGCTTTCAAAAAATCACAGATAGAAAATATATTGCAAAGTCTGCAAAGTAAAGTTCTTAAAATCTTGTTAAACTCTTCTTGAATCCATCTTTTTGAAACCTATTCAATTCTTTAGAAATCAGTTTGCCAAAAAACTTGGTATTCCCCAAACCCATTCAACTTGTGGATAGCAATCTCTGATTTAAAGTGAATGCATTTGGGTTCATAATTCCCCCAAAGATGCGAGTACAACCCCCGAAATCGGCCCAATTACAAGGAAGTATTTTGTAGACAGGCCTTTATAATGAGTTGGCTCTTCCGCAGCGAAAAGGCCAGCTTATGACGATTACATTCATTAGCCGAATGCCCTCCTCCCACTTAAGCGCTGCCCATTTTCCCGAAAACCGAGCAGACAGATGGCTAAGCGTCGAGAAGTCGGCAGGAGAAAAGCTGCTAAGAGCTCGATGGAGCGGGGAAAAGGGATTTTCCGAGGGGGTAGGGCCAAAGTGCTGGCCAAGAATGCGCAACGCGGGCGGCGAACTGTTGAAATTTAATCCCTCAAGGGTTGCTTCAACGCTTCCTGCACAATGCAGATGGAAATGGAGTGAAGGGGGGCGTAATTTTGAATATGAAGTGAATGGACTAAAGCCGAGAGTCTGTTTTGCATTGATAAGCTGCCCGCTCCTTTTCAAAACATTTCTGCAAGCTTGCGCTTCCTCGTGATTCTTTTTATGACGCAGCGCCATAAAAGTAAAAAACACACGAGTACAGCAGACGAAACTTTTATCAGACAGTAAAAATAATAATAATACGACATGTTTATGCCCCACAGACGCAACCTCTTTAAAGCTGCCACGCATGCAAGTCGTGTAAATAATTTAAGAACCCTCTTCCTCTTCTTCTGGCCGTGACACATGTTCCGCGGGGGAGACAGATAAATTATTAAGTTGTTAAGAGACCCGGCCGAGAACGGCAGTCACTCACATTAATATGATAAACGCTGCAACAATGTGCTTTTAGTGAGCGGCTTAAAGCGGAAAGTCACTGGCAGATGGGACAAATCGCGGTGAAATTACGCATTAAATTGCCAGCATTAAGGGGTAAATAAACATGGAAAGTTACCTTTAAAATATCAGTAAATAACATGTAAGTGATAAAGCATTACTGATATTAAACGAACATTTATTATGCCATTCTCTTGCGACTGGAAATAAAAATGTCTGATAGTCTTACCATAATCATAAAACATTTCGTAGTGGTGAATTTAAAACCTTTGAATAAATTAGGAATTTTATTTACATTTCTAGTTTCTGCTGATAAGAAACATTTTAACTGCAGCAAACATAAAATGAAGCTACCAAAAATCCTTAATTATCACTACAAATTAGACTATTTTACGGTATTTTCTGCAGCATTTAAGCTTGCCATTTTCTTATCGCCTCAAATAAAAGCCAAATGGGAATGCATCCCATACTATAAAGATGCCAGATCAGATCTCCTGCAAATGGCAGCAGGCCAAAGAAGTACACAAGCGTTGACAACGTTCTCCCTGCTGAACTTCTCCTCACCCAAAACACACGACATCGTACAATTTGTATGGCCAACTTATAAATAGGCTGGCCGGAGCAAAAGATTATAATCGCAGACTTCGAGGCGACACCGCAGTCGTGAATTCAACAGAATGTTGCTTGGCGCCAGGATTAGCAACAAGTTGCAAGCTACTGTGCAATGGGATTACACTGAACAAATTGTAGAATTTAAAATAAATAATACTTTACAAAGAGCAATAATTAAAAATAAACAGCATAAAGAACTCTTTTATGTTGTTTAAGAAATATGTTATACACATTTTATAAATACTGGAATAACTTTTCTTTTGTTATTTGGTCAAGTGTTGCATTATAATATTGCCCATAATTTAGTTGCACTAACGACGCTGTTTTCTGCTATAAATAAACGATATTGTGCAGCCAGGATCGTGCCACCTTTTTCTTTTTCTGAGGCTCATTAGGTGCGTGCTTGTTGGCAGGGAATTAGCAAGACAGATCAGAAATCGGAGTCGCCAGCAGTCATTAACTTTTGGATGGTGAAATATTGTCCAGCCAGAAAAGGTCTTTACAAGTTAGAGCGGAAAATGCGTTGAGTTTTCCGAAATGCGAGCTCATCAACAGAGCGGCGAAAACGATGATACATGACATGGTTAGTGGCCAATATTTATGGCGGAGTGGAGTGGCAGGAACGTGACAACGACTCAAATATCCGACGAACAGGTGGCCGGGCATTCGGGTTTGAATTATAACGCATTTAAGCCGTAAAGCCGCGGATATATGAGACCCGCTTAAGTAGCTCGTGTTGCCGGCACTCTGGACACATGTTTGCCTCTTTTTTTAAGCCCGATCCGAATATGGTGCTTGGCGTTAACGCATATAAATTATTTTTACAGCCATTTCGGGTTGCACATGCAACACGTGGCAATAAAGATAGAGTAGCTGGAGCTCTTTTTTAAGGCAAAAACAGTGTAAATGGCCAAAAGACTTAGCTGGATAAGTTATGATGACTTTCCGTCTTACTATGCAATAAGGCAAGCTAAGATGATGCCAATAAAAACTACAATTTTCGGCTATAAAGTTGATTGAGATAAAATAATAATTCTACAAAGGCCAACCATATTTTTCAATTATGAGAATTGTGTATTTTCTACGTAAGCTTTAAGGCTTTTGTTAACTGTATAATTTGTTAAGATCACTTCAAAAAGATCACTTTACTAATATTCAACTTATACTCAATCAAAATCTCAAATTTTATAGAAACGTTTAAGCATTCTTTGTTGCAGTTCAAAATAAAACCCTTTTGTAACTACATTTTCTTAGCTTCAATGAGAAATATATTTAATTTGATTTTAGTTTAATAATAAGCACTTGACCACTTCCTTTTTAAATTCATATGCTAACCGTATTTATTTGAAATGTTCTAGGTGCAATGCTCAAGATTGTTGAATACCCAGTTTGGTAGACACAAATCAGACGTGAATCACCCGAATTGAAACCGTTAAAGTGTAGAAGTACCGACTCGCTTGGGCCTCTCAGCTGGCCCAATAATTTGACTTATGGCTTACCTTTTGCCGTCTCGTCTGCCCCCCCTCACCCACGCACCACTGCACCACCGAAGCACCGCGTTTATCCATTCATAACCACCGCTTTTGCCCTCGCCTTTGCCTCGACTTCCTTGGCGGCAAGTTGTTGGGGCATGAGTAATGTGAGGCGCATTGCAGCCCGATAAAAAGCTTAAAATACAACTTACATTCTGACAAGATATGAATTTTAAGCGCGCGTCCCATTGATTTATGTGGCATTCAAAGGAAGCGTCTGACGGAGATGGTTTTTTAAATTGGATTACTGGGAGTCACAACGACTCCGTCTGCGGAGTTTTCTGCCTGGCTTGCATGCCAAGTTTGCGATTAAAAATACGTCGAGATGACGGCTTATTGAGCCACTGGCTCGTCTAATTAATTAGCGACTCCAGCAAATATCACTTCGCATGGCGTAAGATAAACAAGATTGGAAATCAGCATGGAAATAGTCTGGCGACGGAAGGGAAAACAAAGAGCAAATAAACAAACGAAGGGGAAGTCCCCCGATTTCGATTGATTGCGATACGGCGTGGCGCCCCCTGGCGGGCAGCAAACCAAACAGACGGACGGTCGGAAAAACCGCAGAATCTAATTTGGAAAACGTATGTAGAGTATGTCGAGCATGTGGAGTCATCTGGCCAAGGGAGGGGCTCCACAGTCAACAAATGTCCCGAGGGGTGTGTGCCACAACATTCGAACTACTCGACGGGGAATCCGGCGAAAGGTGAAGCCTGGAAAAAGGGAGGAGGGGGAAGGGTAAGGGGGGCCGGAATGAATGCGCAACAATCAAAATATTTTCATGACAAATTTAAAACAACAGAGCCATGAAGTGGAACACGTTGCAAGCGTTTGGTCAGCAGCAGACATTTTCCGTAGATGGGAAACAAGTTGTGCACAGGGAAAAATTGTAAAACTTAAAGAAGGGAACTTTGAACCTTTCTCCTTGATGTAATATTTTAAAGTTGCTTGAATATAATTTCAAAGTCTCTCAAAAAAAAGTATTGTTTTAACACATTGAATTAATTTTAAATATTTTTGTTAGCAATTACTAGCTCTAAGTTCGCTTCCCTAAAACCTTTCAATTATTTTCAATTGTTTCAATTATTAACTAAAATCCAATTAAGGAAAATATCTTATCATTTTGGAGAGGGAAATTTGGAAAAGTAAATCCAAACAACATTTTATCACCACTTTAAAGTTTACAAATTCACTTTTTTATGGTTTATTTTTTACTGTTCACTGTTCTCTTATAACATATTTTATGCTTTATATACATAGAAAACAATAGCAAAATCATGAATTTAGTATTGAACTACATATTCGATTAGATTGTTTTCTGTGCGGACTAGCCAATCATGCGGAATGGGAAAAGGGAATGGGTGGATTGAAGACGGGAAGTGGCCAAGTCATGACCGCAGTGGGGTGGCTCCTTGAGGAACTCTCGATCCGTCAGGAAAACCCCCTTCTTTGGCAACATTGCTAATCCCCTCGACCGAAGAAGCGACACACGTGTCTGCGTTTACAATTCATTACGAACGCCTCGAACTTAAGCCCTTTTCCGACTTTTCCGACTTTCGGCTGACCCAAAGTCAATTTTCAGGCCGACTTGCAGACGTTCGCCAGTTGACAACCCCATTGTCTGGATAACTGGGATTCAGAATGCAGAACGGCAGCTGGTCGAAATGCAGAGCTGTTTGGCAAACTGTAAGCCACTTAATCTCGGCGGCGGAAGAAAGAGACTCCCTTTCTCCGCAGAAAGGGCAGCCAGTCTTCATCATTACTTGCGCATAAATTAGGATTAAAGGCGAGACACTGAAGAGGGAAAAAGGGAGTGGGTTCCACTTCTGCAGAAATCATATTCGCAATTTTGACCTTATTTGGATTTACTTGTGGGGAATGCCGACTCAACTCCTTATAAGGTTGGTCACTAAGGGACCAACTAAGAAGCAATTGCCCAGCTCGCTTTTTCCTCCTAATTTCGCATCGCTATATTCAGCATATATTTGCAGAAACCAACGATGTTCCCCCATTATTTTTTCGCCACTAATGCGACAGAATGTTGCTAAAAAGCTCGCCCGTTATGCATTTTCCTGACACATTCCATATTCGCATTAGTTGCGCTGACATTTCATGTCAAATTAGTGACATTTAGTGTCATGAAAGTGCGCAAATTTGCCAGCCAAATGGGGGAACTTATATTTCAAAAAGAAGTATTATTAGTGGGGTGACTTCATGTCGTGTTGTCATGCCAAAAAAGTCTTATGTGATAATACAAATGATGGAGGAAAATAGAGAAGGGGAACCATTAATGTCATCTTGTATTTGTTTTAGCTCTGCAAAGAAGTTAATCTCTTGAATTTGTTTGAGATATTCTATGTAGTTTTTAGTTCTGAATTCTTTAACCATTTTTCTAATCTTTAAATGTATGCATAAACCAAAGACCGGCATGGAAAACGTATAAAACATTATTTTATCAACCCAATCGGTGTTTTTTTTTTACAAAACCATGGAAAAATAAACCCGAAACGGAAACTTTTTGCCTTGTTCCAGTGACAGTTGCAAACATTTTCGGTGCCTTCTTTTTCGGCGATGTTTGTGCTGGGTATTATTATTTTTATTTTCATTCTGATTGTCACAACAGCAGCGGAGCAGCCCAAACTGGTTTTCATTTTGTTTGTTATTGTTATTGCTGTCGGATGCATTGTTGTTGCTGTTATTTCTGCTGTTGCTATTGTTGTTGTTGCGGTAGTCCTCTGTTAAACATGTTTGACACGGACTCTCGTGGGATAACCCAGCGGGAACCCAGCGGGAAAGTGAGAAGTAGGTTTTTTATTTGAGTGGAAAACCTCCTTCTTTTTAGCAGGCGTAGGGGTAGGGATAGTTGAAAACCTACTTCTTTTTAGCAGGCATAGGTAAGGGATAGAAAATTTCGGACCGCTAAATGGGGTGGGTTTCTGAATATGACCATAAGTTACAACGAAGTTGTGACTAATTATTGTCTTTGTCTTTGTGATGCACGGTCACATCAGCATAAAATTTCGTGCAAAAAGTGTAAAAAGTGAAAAAAAGTTGTGTTAATCTTAAAAAACAAGATAAAGGTAAGTTATAACATAAATATTTTTGTTTGTATTTCCTTATTTCAGCGTTACGGATATGGTGAGCATAGGCATTTTTACTAAAACTAAATATAAGCCGCCAGAGGCGGTTGTCAAGTAGGTAAGTTTTTTATTTAAATTTATTTTTCAGTTTTTCAAGAACAAACAATGTTTTTTCTAGAATTTGTAATAGATTCGACTTCAAAGATTCTGGCCCTTGTGTTAATATTAACGGCAAAACTGAACGTGCGCAAGCGGACATTCCGATTTCGTCATTTGAAGAACTCGGCCATTTGGACTCCGATGCCGAAGCCAATCCAGAAGCATTTGTAAGTACTCGCTAAATTTTTAATAAGTTTCAACAGCCCTGTGTTCCCATGCTTTTTACTATGTTTATTACTTACTTTTCTAAATTTCTCTAATTTTCCCATTACTTTTTATATATTTATTATTTGTGTTAATATGTAATATATTAATGTATTATGGTTTTTATTTTCAGAGTCACTCAGAAACGACAATTACAGTCTTACCCAATATCAAGATGATCTGCGTTCACCGTTCACTAAGGCAAATAATAACATACAACAATACTTATGATAAAGGCCCTTGGACTGTAAATAGATTAATAAATGCATATACCAAATTAAAAAGTATTATTTTTTATTGTGGAAATTCTGTAAAGCGGGAAGGCCAAAAACCAGTGGATTTTGCCCTGCATTCAGCAGTTACAGATCCACTGGATTTTGTCATGCATTTAGCAGCTGTAGGTCCAGTGGATTTTGCCCTGCATTCAGCAGCTGTAGGTCCAGTGGATTTTGCCCTGCATTGAGCAGCTTTAGGTCCACTGGATTTTTCCCTTTACCCCTTACTTTTGTGTGTCACCCCCGTGTATTTTGAAAGGAGAGACGGCAGATTTGTAAGGGGTAAAGGTGATTTTCCACATTCCGCTTGTATGAAGAAACCACTGGAAAATAGCATATTTTCCACAGGTTTTTTCCCGCTGGGAAAGTGAGAAGTAGGTTTTTATTTAACTGGAAAACCTCCTTCTTTTAGCAGGCGTAGGGGTAGGGATAGATGAAAATCTACTTCTTTTAGCAGGCGTAGGGAAGGGATAGACGATTTCGGAACGATTTCGGGGGTGGGTTTTTACCGAAAGAAGGAGGTTTTTGTTCAGCGGGAAGGGAAAAATCCAGTGGATTTTGCCCTGCATTCAGCAGCTTTAGGTCCACTGGATTTTTCCCTTTACCCCTTACTTTTGTGTGTCACCCCCGTGTATTTTGAAAGGAGAGACGGCAGATTTGTAAGGGGTAAAGGGGATTTTCCACATTCCGCTTGTATGAAGAAACCACTGGAAAATAGCATATTTTCCACAGGTTTTTCCCGCTGGGAAGTCCCCCCTAGTCCGCTGCCCTCCTGCAGCATCATGCGAGTAAAAATAAGTTTTGGTAGCTGCGGCCCGCAGAATTCTCTCCCCCCAAAAAGGGGCAAATAAAAAAAAACAGCAGCATCAACAATGCTGCAGAATTTCGAGCTTGGGGGAAATCCAACAGAACGAAACCAAACCAAACCGAACTGAATTCAGAACGATCTGCGAGTGACAAGCCGCATACCAAAAGCAGCCGGCAAAATGCTGACAGCCTGACAAACCGGCGACCAACTGGGAAAGCGACGAGTGTTTGCTCCTCGTTAATAATTTAATTTGTATAAATTTACCCAATATGTCGAGAGCCCATCAATTTGCTGCTAAAATGGGAGTGGGGGTACCTAATTAGCCAGGCATTTCCTTCATGCCATTCCTTTTAAAAAGTCAGTTGTTAAAACACATACAGTTTAAACTTAGAAGGGATTTAAAGCTTATAAAATTTGATCTTTAAATTATGTTTTTTATACAGTAAAATAACACATACGCAGATTTGAATCATTGAATTATTTAATGTTCATCTATATTTGCTTTAAAGTGTCACTGTATTTTCAACCATTTTAGGTAAGTATTTCAAAAGTAATATGTTTCTTAATAATTTCTGCATGGATAAAATTGATATTTAAATTAAAGGAACTTAAGTGAATTTAGAAATTAAATGAGTCTTGTTTATTCCTCTTTATAGCTCTACTGAATTTTGTATCACAATTTTCTCTCTTCCTTGTTAATAACAAAGAAAGTTCATTAGCCCTGCAGTTTTCTTTATGGCTTTGGGTATTTTGTTTCCCTGCGAGCGTTTCGCCTTCAGCCACCCAACGATTGACGTTCCACTCCGACTGGCTGCCTCATTTAGAAATTAATATTTACACTGATTTCCTCGAACTGCACCTCTCGCCTGCGATATTGATGGCTGCCATAATTTGCCTGCTCGCATTCTGCACTAAATGTCCCACAAAGTGGTCTGCTGATGGCTTCCAGTCGGAGGAGTTAGGAGTCCGGAGTTGGGACTGCGACTTCGACTTCGACATCGAGATGTGACTTTAAGTGTTATGGGGAACGGCGGCCCATTTGGACGACGGCTCAGCGACGGGTTAAGTGCTGGCTAAATGCTGGCTAAATGCCGGCTAAATGCTGCCAGCTTCGCATTTCTTTCTGGCGGCCGTAAAGCGAGAAAACATGTTAATTGAACCGGGATCGAAGTGGAAACTGCAGATTGCCAATGCAAACAAGCGGCGAAAGCATCGATGGAGCGTGTCAAAACATGGATTATGCAGGTGGCCACTAAACTGTAACGATTTGGGGAGCACTCGCAAAAATATTGTTTATTAAGAGATTTTTTTTTTGGTTAAGCTTCGAATGCACTAAAATTATCCAAGCAGTAAAAAAATGAAAAAACAATTATACATAATGTAATATTTTAAATATTTTTTTATGTTTAAGAACTGCGATTTGACAACAGTTTCCAATATATGCAATCTATTTTACATGCTAGTATTTTGATTTGAAGTTTTTGATCTTGTTTTAAATTCTACTTTTTTTTTGAAAGTTAACGCAACTTCTCTCAAAAAATGTTGATGTTAATTATTGAACAGGTTTCTATTACCTTAATTCAATTTTTCTCAGCTTCTTCATTAGATTAATACATTTTAAGTATTAAGAAGTTCCTCACATTTCAAAATTTTGTTTTAAACTTCACAACTTCAATAGCCTCCTTTCTTCTTCAATTTTTTTTTGAGTGAACACTGTGACAACGAGTTTAGTGCCTAGCAAATTGATACATTACCCGCCCCCGCAATTCCCCTCGAGTGGCCACTAAAAATACAGCGAGCCACTCCGAAAAGTCCAATTGAGTAACCGAAAACCGGGTGTCGAAAATCAAGGCGCAACTAATTTGCCGAAATGTCAAGTGGTGCGATGCGGATACTCCGGTGGCACAGAGCTGATGTGACGGCTCCGATCCACTGACAATGCCACCTACGTAGCTACGTAGCACAGTGTACCAACACACACACAAACACTCGACAACAAAGCAACGAACAACAACTGGCAAATTTGTGAAGTGGCTGCAAAAAATTTCACGTATTTCGACAACGAAATTTGTTTGTTGTGCGACGAAAATTGTTCGAGTGCTGTTCGTTTCACACATGCCAAGTACAACAACAAAAGCAGTATTCGAACTACCTGCAACAACAACAACGGAATCAACTACGTTATATATAAAGCAACAAGTTGTTGTTGCTGCGATGCAGATTTTTTGGCAACCGAAATCCTTTTAAGCTTTAATGGCATTTCATTGCAAAGTGATGGGGATAAGGAAATGTGCTAAATAAATATTTTTCAGCATCAGTTTCACAGGAAAGGTT
Organism: Drosophila ficusphila; assembly: GCF_018152265.1. NCBI lineage: Eukaryota > Metazoa > Arthropoda > Insecta > Diptera > Drosophilidae > Drosophila > Drosophila ficusphila. The sequence goes on along the minus strand of NW_025064662.1, from coordinate 627,703 downwards.
GGCCCCAAAAATGAGAAGTTTGTCATCAAGAGAATAAACCTGAATGCCGCCGATAATCAGGGAGGCTGAATCACATAAAATGCCTTTTATGATTCGATTTGCAAAGTGAGTCAGAGAAGAAAGTTTTTGGTTATTGGAGAAGCAGTTCAAAAAATGATTGGTAATTAACAAAATCCTTGTTAAATTTATCTTGAAATGTTTAACAATTTGTTAAGAAAATCAGCTAATATACATTAAGTCTATTAATCATCTTAAATGTTACCTCAACCTTTCATTTTAAGACTAGACAGCCGCAAATTGCTTCGCTGGTAAGTTGATTTCCCATTATGCGGCTTTATAAATTAAGAATCAACCCATTTAATTTCCAGCACGTGGTTTCCTTTGGTGATGAAAGTGCCAGGACTTCCGACTTAATGTGAAGGCATGCCAGTCAATGCAGAAAAAGAACCTTTCCTCGCATACTCTTTTTGCCGAGCTCTGGTTGGAATGCAGCCGAGTAAACAATTTTAATTGCATTTAAATACGACATTTATTTGCATGTAAAATTAACGCGAAATGCAAATTACTTCATGCAATGGCAGGGCGCATAAATATTGCCAAGGGAGTTGGAGGTTGGAAAAGGAAAAATGGAAAAAGGGAAAAAGGGAAAAGGGCCCAAAGTAAACAGAAAACGGGAATCCAGACAGAATTGGAGGCCTTATGTTTCCATTGCGGTTGCGTGGGCAAAAGCAACATCAACATCAGGAGCAACAAAACCAAAAGCAACAGAAAAATTCAACCTCCAACATCAACGGCCGAGAAAAAGCAACGAAAACGAGGCAGGCCGACAATGTTGTGGTTTTTGGCTTATGTTTTTAGCACCCGCAGGAAATGTTGCAAAAGTTCCCTTGCTGAATTTTTAAAGACCTTTTCGGTTAACGTGACATTGAATTGGCCACGTTGGGGCTCCGTGGGAATTTCGAAATCGGAGCTGACAAATGGCCAACCGAAAGCCGCAGGGCAAAATGCAATTTAATAGGCCATAAATCAGCGATGAATGAAGACGTTTGCGATGGACAAGCATCTCGTTTGCCAGAATTGGGCCAAAGCCATTTGACTGACGGATGACAAACAGCATCCCATTGCATGCCTGCCAGGCCTCAATTAATTGAAAATGCTTCCAAAGTGTCGGAATGCAACATTATTCATTAGGACGATTCATTCGGCCGGGGTAATTATCCACCCAAAATATAATACATTGTATATCTATAAATCGGTCAGAGGTGCAGATACTGACAAACCATTTTGACAGCCGCAACTGACAGTTTGCAGTTCGCCTGCAGCTTAATTCGGGATTTGTGGGATCGCCCTGCTCATTTATGATTTTCGCAGAGTTTTAATTAAAACTTTGGTTCGCTGATGCAAAGTGGACAGGGAAAAGTTTCCAGCTGACAAGTCGATGATTTCGGGTCCGAAAGTTCTGCCCGCTGTTTCCTTTATTCCTCGAATGCTGCAATTTTTCATGCCTCATCGTTGCATTTCACTTCGAGCGCCACGTGACTCAAATCGTTCTCTATTTCTGCTCAGATCGGATGAATTCGATTTGGTTGCAGGCGCGTGTTGCTAGATTTATGGCCAGGCAAATGGGATCGAAGTGTGTAAGTCTATATCGATGGGGAGGCCTTCCGATTGGTAATTGAATCTTCTCACAGAGATGTAATCGCGATATGGAGGGAAAAACATAACAGAAGCGGATTATGATCCTTGGGAATATATTTAATCAGCACTCCCTTTTTGGCCTTACAATTTGTAACTCAATTACACAAAAATGCAAAGGAATATTTTAAATTTTTAACTTAAAAATCAGTATTCCATAACCATCATTAATTCTTCTGTTATATGCATGCTTTTTATTTAATGGACCTTTGATATTTTTAATGTGAACAATACTTCTTTACATCATAAAAAAGTACCCATTACGACTTTTCATATCGAAAAAAATGTATTAAAATTACGGCAACAGTTCCGCTCTATGAAATATATTTTTTCTGATAACTCTAATTAAATTCACCGCGCTGGATACTTTTACAAATTTGCTTTCCCCTCGTCACACAACCTTCGCCCCACCAAGAGCAATTTTTTCTAATTAACGAGCCAAGGCAAAAGAAAAAGGAGAAATATTTGAAAATATACTAAGTCATATGCGCCAGCCGAAGGAATAATTTTACGGAACTGTCCCATAAATTCACCTAATTGAAAATTTACACTGGCAGGGAGTTATTACCAGCGGACTTCTTCCCCCGCGCACACATGTCGAACCTCATTAAGCATTTCATAACAGGAAGGGTCGCTCGACGTGTTTACCTAGAACCGAAATGCTCTCTTAACCGAAAGGTAGACTTACTAATAGTTCGGGTTTCCAAAACCACCCTGGATTTCGAAAAAGGGAAGCCGCAAACAGGAGGAAACTACGAAGTAGTTAAGCGAAGTGTTAATGGGACACGCTGAGAATCCACTGAGGAGACTCAAAAATCTTCAAAAAAAGGGAAGGGAGAATACTGAGAGGTATTGAAAAATGTGTGGCGTACGTTGTGTCATCAACCCTCCGGAAAAACAGAAGCCGGGCGCCCGAAATCGAAATCGAAACACATCTGGGAATCTGGGAATCGGCGACGTGCGCATTTCAAAGCGGGATAATGTGCATCGCCCGACGGCGAGAAACGCGTGCTGAGGCTTCGTCATCGACAGATGTTTACCAAATTGATTACGATATGTTCGCCATATTCCCTGCACTATATGTTCGATTTGAGGGCGAGAGGCGGGAGGCTGAGCAATTCCATTGAGCGATCCATAAAGTGCCCAATTGCCAACGAGGGGATGAGTGAAAGTGCAGCACTTTCAGGGCGACCCATTGTGAAGTTAACGATATTGAAAGATTAAGGACGGCTTATCCGATTCCGGGGTTGCCGAACCACAACTCGGACTTCCTGGCGATTCCAGGAAGTCGTTACCTCCATTATTCAGGGGATTAATCACTCCGGGGAATGGGAAAAATGACTGCATTCTGGGTGTTCCTGGTAAACAAAGTCTATGCTGATGTGGTTAGTCTTGGCCCCATAAACAATTCCCCGACGCCATAAACACCAACTGACGCCAAAGGAATCGGCAAAACATATGCAAAATATAGAGAGCTGGGGCAAAAAAAAAAAAAAAAAATGCAATTCGAAATACACAACAACTGACGCCGGCGAAATAAAATGACAAATGCGTCTAGCCGGAGAAAAGCTGGAAAATCATCCCGCAGACTGGGGAAACTTCCTCGAATAGGAGCGAAAAACACAAAACCTTTCCAAGATAAAGGATTAAAGTTGCCAGGTTTTTCCCAGCCACCTCGAGTTTTCCAAGTGTTTTCCGGGGGGTTTCCTCTGCACGTGTGCTCAAGTGATTCCCCTCGCTCCTGCGTTATTAAAAACGAATTATGAATTATGTGTGTTTTTCATAATTCCTCATTCATGGCCCGAGTTTTTCCTCGACTCCTGTCTATTGTTGCCGAGCGCTGTGATGAGCCGCATGGATTAAATTTGTGTGTGCCCCTGCAACTCGTAGTTGCGGCACAGCCGAAACACAAAGATAAGGCACATTTGTAGGGGATTACGGGTGGTGCCAGGAAAACTCGGAAAAACAGAGAAAAACTTTTCGATAAGAGCAAAAAGGTGCAAGGAAGGAGGAGGAGGCGGGAGCATATGGTATTCATACGACTGAGATTGGATGGGATTAAACTTTGCAAGGGGTTTTATTCTCGTAAGTTGGCAGCTTAGGAAGTATTTTTAATTTTATCGAATTACTTGAAATAATCAGGGTTTTTTTGTGGCACAAAAAATGGAGAAAAATAAAACTCAGGAGAGTCTAGTTTGTGTTTGTTTTGATCATGTAACTGAGATTATATTTTTGGCAACGAATTCTTGTATAAAGTCCATTCCTTATAGTGCTTGAAATATTTTAAAATATTCCTAACTAACTTTTGTATAATAGCTGATTTTTCTTTTTTTCTCGTATATACCAATTATTATTTATTTTTTTTTTTGTAATTTACGTTGAGGTAAATAAACATTAAAAACTACAAATACTCAAGTAATAAATATGATGCTGTAATCAAAGTGGTTCTATAAAATTATTCAAGATAACTTGAACTCTTGATAAAGATTTCTGGTACATCTTTAATTCATCTTGTATCGGCCGCAATAAAAACGAAACTCAATCATACCGGCTCCAATAAAACCCCGAATCCGCGACGCTCGAACACCGAGAGCCATTAAAGTGATTTAATAGCCGATAAACTTCTCACATATCCGCACACTGAGAGAAAAGGGGTGGAGGCCCCGGAGAGACTGGCAAGAAACAAAGCGGGCCAAGTACAATGGGAACTAACACACACTAACCGCATACAATTACGAGTGCATTGTTCGCCCTTTGTCCACTGAAAAAGAGAACTATTCGGATGCTCAAGTGCTTTTCAACACTTTTTGCTGGCAGAAGTGGAAGGGGAATGGATGGGAAGGGGAAGGGGAATGGAATGGAATGGGAATGGGAATCGGAGTACCTCGCAAATGGAGGTGTGCTGATGGTTAGCGCAATTAGAGTGCGGTGACAATGACACAAAAGCGCGGCGGAGCATTAAAATCACTAGCAAAAGGCCCAGAGGAAGTGGAAGCTGGGGATTGGTGGGGAAATGGTGGGGAAGGGTACCTTTGTTAAGGCCACATCTCAACGGACATTCGCAGTTGGTTTTTTCGCACAGTTGCTCGCCGCGCTCAATCAGCAAACTATGAAAACAAATCGCTGGCAAATCTGTGTCTATCGCATCCCCTGCTAGATACCCAGTTCCAAAAAAACGTTGAAATAAAAAATACTCTACAATATTTGCATACTTCAAACGGGGACGAGTCAAAATCGAGGTGGAATCGGAGCGTGGGTCATAAAAACAAGGGGCTATAGCTTTGATTGATGAACATGTGCAACGAATTTTGCAGGCCCTATACTTTTTTGCCACTCCTTTTCCCCTTTACTTTTTCTATTTTTTTTGGTTTTGCAGGGAGCATGAAAAATTCAGTTGACATTTTGTTGTTCGGTGGTGTTTCTGTTTTCGGCTTAAACGAGCTTGGCCAGTCTAAAATTTTGATTACATTCAACTTTGACCAGACTGTTTGTGTTTGTGTGTCCGCCGCCGTGTGCTGACCATTTTCAAATAGTTGCAACGTTTAGTTGATTAATAGCCACAAAGCAACGGGAAAAAAAACGTGAAGGGGCGATCCCCAAAAACGGGTGAGCTTTTAGTTTAAGCCCTGGCAAAGGCTTTTAGCAATTTAACGCACAGCTTAACAGCTGGCCAAAACCGAAGGGGGATGTACATTTAAAACGTAGGTGTGCGAAAGGTCGGAGTTCGAGCCATTCGGGGTTGACCATGTCACATCATTTCCCGTCGTCTCGTTTTTGTTTTGTTTGTCTATCTCGGTGGTGTTTCGTTCTTGTTTTTGCTTGTGTTGTTGTTGTGTCCTGAGTGTGTGTAAATATTGGCACTGCAGGTGGGTGTTGTGGGTTAAAGTGTCCCAGGGAAACAGCCCCAAGAGGCCAGACAGATAGGCCAGGTCCTCGTGGCAGAGGTTAAAGTCTATCCATCCGAGTGTTGCATAACATACCTGCAAAAAAGAGAGAAAGTTCGGCATTAGTTTGGGTTTCACTCGACAGGTTTAAAATGGATAATTGGGGATTTTGGTGAAAAGCAATCGATTCATTTGAAGAAGAAAGTTTTAAGAGATAGAAGTTTCTTATGAAACAAAAATAATACCTTCAAAATCCTAAGAAACAATTACAAATGGTATAAAAAGTAACCTATAAGATTTTCCCCTCTTCACTCCCATAAACTTTTCATTAAATCATTAAGCTGGCGAGCTTTGAAATCACAGCATTTTCCGACAATGAGGCCATGGAATTTTCAATTAAGTCCCCGCCTGCTCGACTTTGTCATACGTTCATCATCTGCATAACTATTATTAAAAGCCCTTGCCCACCCACATTAAAGTCCCCTCGAAGTTTATTAACCCCGAGGGAGAGGGAAAAAAACATAATATAGTGAGAGGAAGCCAAAGTTCCCGCATCGCAGGGACCAAGTTAATCGCCGAACTATGCCAGAAATCACGTAACCTTTCATTAATCAAGGCAGAGTCATAAAAAATGGTTACATCTCCCCCAGAACTCCCTCGTTTTTTACGCCTATTAACTGGCATTTCCGCACTCCACCGAAGCACCAATCCAACTCCTCGAGAATTAAATGCAACATTAGTCAAGTCAAAGACTTTGATTAGATGAGATGCGAGCATCGTTCGTTGGCTGCATTTTGTCTCGGGGCCATTCCATTTAATTATTTTGACAGACACTTGAAGACGGCCGTCCGCGGAGGGAGGAAGCCCCTCTGGCGATGGTTTTTCATATTTACCAGCTGAGAGATGAGTTTCCAGTAATACATTTTAAGTGCGACAGTCGCTAAGTGGGAGACGCGTGTCTGCTGACGCCGCCTTGGCCACAAGTGACATTACACCGACGATTGATGGGAGGAGGGAGGGGAAGTGGTTGCACTCTAAATAAAATGTTGATTAATTTTTAACTTAGAAAATAATTAACTTGACTTGGAACTAAGAGATCTAAAGGCATCAAGATATTTTAACATAAACATATTTTGGTTTCCTACAGAGTGGGTTATTACAACGATGTTCATAAAGAAAATATTCATAGTTATCAATCCATTATCCATCTATTATAAAAATTATATTTTTATAAACCTCTGCTAATTTAAACTTTTTATTAAATTTTAAATTTATTTTATTATATATTTACTCTTACAAATTAGCTAATTTTAGGATTACCTTTATTGATTATTGATAAATAAGAATTTAAATCTTTCTGATTTGCCACAAATCCTTAAAGATAATCTTTGCATCTCCAATTCTTCTTAACTTTAAGCCTTTCCCCCTTTTTTCAAGAGTGTACTTTTTCAAAACAAAAGTGCCAGACGGGCAGCTGAAGAAGAGGCAGCCGAAGAATCGGCGGTGGCAAAGCCAATTTGGATGCGCTGCCTTCTCCTCGCGAGACGTCGCGTAATCAAGAGAAATTAGTTTTCGACGTGCTCGATTGGTTGCCCCATCCACTTGCTACCTCCCACCTCCCACTTTGCACCACCCACCACCCACTTGGCACTTCCAGGAACCCCTTTTCCCCCGAAACCGGTAACATCTTGTGCAAGAGATGGCCAAGAAAAGACGGCGTCGGCGAGATGCTTTGGCTAATTTTGAAAAATTGTTCTGCAAAGTGCCGGCAATCCAATGTTCGGGATGAATGGCAGCAGCGCATCTTCTTTAAAGTTCCTTCGCTCGGCTTACAAGAGCTTTTCCCGCTTTTCCTCTGGACTTTCCCTCCCCGCTGGTCAATTGTACAGTGTGATTAATGCCCAGATCTTGGCTGTTGATTTTCGAGTGCATTTTGACATTTGATGTATTGCATTACTTCGTACTCTCCGCTCTGCATTTCCCCCCAAAATCGTTTTGTTTTCCCCTTCCCAAAACTGAAATGTAGAAGAGACTCGTTTGCAGCATTTGGCATTTGCTATTGTGCCATTATAATGAGGTTTCGATAACTCCATTTGTCTCTGTCTCTGGCAGATTTTTCGGATATGCCCGAAATGTCTTTGGCAACAGATGTTGGTAAATGAGCGAAGACTGCAGCGACGAGGGAAATATGAATAGTTCGTAGCAATGATATCACATTGCAGGCCATCAAATATGAGAAAAAACTATCTTGAGTTTTAAAAAAGAACCACTAACTAAGGAACATAAATAGAAATAGATGTCAGGCGTTTCTTTTGATTAAAATTGGAATTTTGACAGGTTTATGCCAGAGGTGCTAGCATTAAATGAATTCATATTTTTATTTTGTTTGCTCTGACGCTATTTCCTTATAAAGTATCTGAACATTTGAGATTATTTTCCCAATACACTAAAAATAGTAAAGTTTAAGAAACATTCTTAAATTGTGCAAAATAATTTAATTGGCATTCATGTTATATATTGACTTAAAGAGAAACACACAATTATTTGTTTTGTTTTATAGGAGCTGGGGTTTATAAATCCCCATTATCGATGAAAACAAATTGGTCAACATTTACTGCCTCTTTTCCTTTTCTACTTTATAAGGGGCTAAACAAATTGTTGCTCCCGCATTCAAAAACTTGGTCCTGCTGCCTGCCCCGCCGAAACACTTTGGCATTACAAATGGCAACACATTTTGTCTACAACGGAAACGGATATTAGTTGCAGTCTGGCAGACACCCCTCTGACCTCTGACCCCCTCTGCAGATCCCCTCAGCCCCCTTACCCACCAACAAAACACAACAAATATGGCGCGACTGATTCGATATACGTATGTGGAAATCCTTTGGCGTTTCTATTCCTGCTGCTCTTGTTGTTTGGTGGACAAACACGTTTGTCAGCCGACAGGATATGCAGGCAGGCAACAACAACAACAACAACAGTGCAATTTGGCAACTTTGGCCGAAAGGGGGCGCCACATGGCGGGACGATTACCCCCAGCAAGCCGAAGGATGCCTTTAATGCGCCCTTGATAAACGAGCCGCTCAGTCGCAGGACTCGGCCGATAAAAAAAAACTACAAGCCCAAGCCGTTCCAGACTGACAAATGTGAACTATATGGGCGGCCATAAGGCGTATATATACATATATATGCGAGTACAGGAAATATCGGGAGCAGATGGAGCCTGCCAAGTGTCCGGCGACAGAGGGCGCCACCGACGCACAAGAAATTATTTTATGGCGCGTAATGTCTTTATGGACCGACAAAATGGCATCCATTTGGCCGAATAATAATATTTAAGCACATTTAAATAAAATGGCACTCGAGAGGAAAGAGCAGCCGCAGCGCAAAACAGGAATTACAATTTGCATAAAATTCATTTGTTTGCCCATTCCGCTCGTGGCGGAAAAAGATGAGGAAAAAATGTAAATAGAGCTTCCTAATTGACATTTTGACTCGCTGGCAGGTCCATTTTCACGAGGAATCCATGTTTGCAGCTGGAAAATCAATTGATTGCCCTGTCCTCTCTAAATTGTGTTTAGTAGCATGTGGCATGTTTGTCAATTACTTGGCTCAACTGTTGCCTTCTTTCCGTTTTTGTTTTTTTCTCGAACTTCCTCTGTCTGGCCAAATGTTTGCCTACAATTCCGCAACGGCCCACAGTGCGTATGTGTATTATTTCCTCGACTACGTGCTCTCACTTAGTCCTGGCCATTTTTCTTATCCTTGCTGTGCTACGTGTGCGACATTTTCGAATAGCCAGTGTAATTATATTGATTAGGATGGGTTCGGCAGAGAAGACATTTTGGGCTCTTGAAAAAGAGAAATTAATTTTTTCCCTCGGGGTGGCAGTTTTTTTGTGTGACTGGCATTTTAAGTGGCGTTAAAAAGGAGAAGGGAAAGTCACTGTATTTAGTTCATTAGCCTTAATTTTTGAAACAATTTTAAGAGCTAAAAATAGATATAAGGTATAGAAATAGGTAGAAATAGGATATTTCCAGAAAATAAAATAATTGTATATCGCCTTAATTAATTCCCTTGCTATTTATGAATATAGTATAATAGCTCTCTTGCCATATTTATCCTTACAAAGATCTAATAAATATAAAAAAAAACAATCATAACAAAGCTTTGTAAGAAAAATCGTCTATGACCCGTAAAAAATTAGCGACAGCCACAATTACGTGACTTGTCAACTAATTACAATATTATGTCCATCCGTCTCCCGCCAGGATGCCTCCAGGGCTCCTCTTTTTCCAGAGCCCTCCTTCTCCCCAGGTAATTAACGCGTGTCATTTATGCGTGTGGCTGTTCTGGAGGAGGAAAAAATCCAGGCAGAAGATCATAAAAACGCCACCGAGGCGGAGACACGCGTTCATAATTTGTTTTAGGCTCCGCCAGTCATCATCTGGCTCCTCCGCTTCCATCCAGCTCATTTCTGCCGTCGTTTTTATGAAAATTCCGCAATAAATTAAAAATTATTGCTCCCGCAGCTTTTGTTCTTATGCAGCTTAATTCTTTTCTGTAGCATTTTATGTTAATGTCTGCCATTCGCGCAGGTGATAAAGTTTGTCCATTACTCATTTTGTAGCGCCGAAAAAGCAGCGGGGGAAGTTCATATTCCTTCTTGGTCGAAAGAGGAGTAAACAATTTATGCAAGGACATGTTTAGTGCTGCAGATGCTCAGGAAAAGCCTATTTGTAGAGAGATGACAAAGGTGGCTGACTTTGGGAGATTAAACATGGCCTTTGTGCCTCCGACGAATCCCTGTGAGCTTATGTAGAGATAAGTTTTATTAGGCCTTTGCATTCGTTTTATTAAATAAAACAAGTGCCATCAGTCACATGAATTTTGTGATGAAAAACAAGGCTTTCTAGGAAAGGTTTATGCTGGAGAATAATAGTTATTATAAGTTTACTATAGTAACTTAGGTTTCTGCACTTAAAACCAATTTTTTAAGAATAGTTTATGACATTTTTGAAGAACTCCCCTTCTTATTTTTTAAAGCCCATAAAAAGTTACTTGCGTTTTTATAAGTCACACCAGGAAACTGTTAATCTATTAGCTGGTTGACTATGACTTTTGACTTTCTTTTCACGGCGCGTTATTCCCTCATATATATTCCGCACTTTGGCCTCTCCGATTCGCTTTACCCTAATCAAAACGGGGGAAAAAAACAGAAATAAAATGGAAACTCATTATGTGACCCTCTGCCGAGGTCCTTCCGTCGTCGAACCAATTTCTTTCCTTATGCATTACGTCTCACTTTTATCGAAGGCGGCACGCAAGGCGATTCCGCCACACCTCCAAGGATACGAAGGATATTGTAGAATACGAGACGATTTAAAGGAATGGTTGGAAAAACACTGGAGCGGGCAGCCAAAGTGTAACTTCACTGAAAAGCCTTTTCGATTTCCACGGAACGAAGAATGAAGAAAAAAAAGAAACGAGCGTGACAATACCAAATGTGACTTTGAAAATTTGATAAATGACCCAAAAGTTCCAGACGCAACTTTTCATGGGGGATAACTGTTTGGGTTCGATGTCTGGAAATGAAATAAAATTCGAGCCATAAACGAAAAGCCAAAAGCGGAACTGAAGCGGCTCACGCAAAAGCCGAAAGAGAATAAAACGAACGAACGAATGAATGAATGAATGAGTCAATGGAGGGAAACGTGCCAGGGAAAAAGGGAAAACCCAGAAGGAAAACTCGCGACACTTTTTCCTTTGACAGCCGACGACATTCGAGGGGCGAGGAAAGCGCCACATGTGCGTCGCCTCCACTTTTGTTGATTCATTTAGGCGGCTGTGTCGTCAAAGTCGAAGACTGGAGTTACTTTTCCTTTCTCATTTTTCCTACCCACCCCTCCCCCTTCCGTCTTCTCTCAATGCCACGCCCCTAACGAGCCTTCGCCTTACTCCCCCAACCTTTGAATTGGCCTTCTTCCACATTTATTTTGCGCTTATTTGATACTCTTAGCCCCTTTTGTTCGGTCTGCGATTCTCCAACTCCAGTGGCAAATATTGATATTAAAAAATCGCATCACGTCGCTTAAGTTTTTTGTAAATAATGTTGTGGAAAATTTATTACGAAAGCGAATGTCTGTGTCTATTTGGCGGATGAGGCCTTGACATTTCTCTGTTTTCTTCGTTTCAGGCAGCTGGATAAATGCGATTTAGTGAGAGATTTACGCTGGCAGCTTTTGAGGGGATTTTTCAGAATTCTCCAAGAAGCCGAAGGCTTGACAGGTGTCAATGGAGGGAAAAGTAACAACAACTGAGTGGGAATACAGGTAATGTACACTTGGGCGATGTTAAGTTGATTAAGCCATGAATCACTGCACCTTATCCCGGAGTATTCAATATAATCTGAACTAAGTTTTCGACTAAGAAAGGGATTTCCTGCAAGTTACAGCTGAGAATCACTTATTTGAAGTCAAGTCAATCCAACCACAATCAATTAGCATTATTCATGGTTCTCAGGGATTGAAGTGCTTGCATTTGAATAATTTACGTTTGTCAATATAAGCAATAAATTGCAAATGAAAGGAAGCCGGCAAACACAAACCAAAGGAAGAGAAAAAAATAATAATATTTTTAGTAAATATAAAAAGCGGCCAGCAAATATATATTATTCAAGGAGAAATGTTTATGAGGCGACAAAGTGAAGGGCAGAAAATATGAAGGCGAAACTATGGGAAAAACGTGATTCAGCCGGGGTTAGCAAGCTGCAAAATTGAAAAGGACAAGTTAAGCGACCAGGACACCACAACAAGGGAAACAAGTGCTCCATCCAGGACCTCTGCAAGCGGGCTAATAGAAAATGGGAAAATGGAAAAGCGGTACGAAAAACGGGGATCGAGGGGAAAACCCGAGGCAAAAGCAGCATTATAAATCATGTCTGACTACTCGGACTCGGGATCAGCGCAAAGGGAAGGACACTCGCTCGGTTTTTTTTTCATAAAAACCAACTAAAATAAATACACGACAAGGAGCTCCGAGAAACTCCGAGAGCCTGATGAAAAATAATAGCGAAAGGAAAAAGCGACAAAGTCAATTATGCAGGCAACAGGAAAAGGAAACACAAAGCCGAGGCGTCCTGCGTTATGCTTTAATAAACTCAAACTGCCATTTGCAGAGCACCAGAGACTCGACTCCAGGCTCCAGTTTCCAGACTTCAGACGGCGTTATTGAAATATTAATGACCTTCGGCATTATTAAAAAGGCGGCAGAACCGTAGAACCAAAGCCACAGTCACCCGGCGGCAAAGTTTTGGCTCTTTGAAAATCGAATTGCAAATTGCAATCAAAACTTAATCAGTTTAGAGGCTTAACTCCTATTTCTACCACTCCATTCCATTATAGATTTTTTCTGTACGGTACATGTACATATTTGCAGAGCTTTCAATTAAACAAAAACGCTTGGGTCAGCGTTCACCCCCTCGGGAAATTCTTTCCCGAAAATGTGAATATTTTTTCAAAAATTAAAAAGGATTCCGTGCGCCAATATTGACACAAGACTTCATTGCGGCTGCTCTGCTGAAATGTTTCACTGATGGAATGATGGAATGATAGAATGGCGAAATGAACTGAGTGAGTGCCGAGCATTTTTCGCCGCTCGTTGCCTTTCTGGCTGAGAATAACGCAAATATGAATAGAACTTTTCAGCTTTTGCGGTTTTCGGTTGGATGGCCATAATGTTGCTTTTTGTGGAGTGGGCACTTCTACAATTCGACTGACAAATGCCAACTGCGGATTAGAAAGAGAAATTCGATTAAATATTGATGCTGTGAGGCCGGTATAACAACAATTTGAGCAATAATTGCCTCCTCTTCTTTAAATATGACTTTAATTTAGTAAAATTTTAAAGTTATCGCCCTGGCAGAAAGGAAAACCGCACAGGACGAACCGCAACAACCTCAGCCAACCACAAAAAGGATAAACCAACCAACGACCAACAACAGATGATAACAATTGCGAATGCAGCAACAATAAATAATTAAATGCAAATTTTCGCACCTCAAAATGCAAATAAAAGGTAATTGCACTTAAATATGCCCCAAGCAGGTGCTGCATCGGGACAATCGGCCGATAAATCATGGCCTGCCACAAGAACAGCAAATGAATAAATGATAAGCAGCCAAATGGCAACGAGAAGTGTGCAAACAAAACAAAACTTTTGCCAACTTTCGGGAAAACCACTTGAAAAATCTGTCTGTTGTGGCAGAGTAGAAAACACAAACAGGAGAATTTTGTTTATCGTTTGTTTTTTAATTATATTTTATTGTTCTGGTGCTTTTTTTTGCATATACTGGCTAGCTTTTAACTGCAAGAGCAACACATTTAACCCATTAATTAAATGGCCAGCGGGGCGTATGCGCGATCCCAAAAGTGGTGGGCAAGTGTGAAAAAGTCGAGCAATTGCGTGAGTTTTTTTTCTCTTCGCGCTTCAATTAAATTTAATTGCATTTTGAAGGGTCATAAATCCCAAACAGTGGCAGCCAAAAAACTACGCACCGCCAAGTGCGAGCACTGTTCTCTTTCTCCCTCTCTCGCTCTCTCTTTCTCTTTCTCTTTCTTTTTGTAGAGGAACCCCCGATTCGGAAGCGGAACGAATTGCAGTATGCAAAGCGGACAAAATGTGGCCATTGATTAATGGGGTCCCAAGATGAAAAGAGTGAACAAAACGGTCAGAACGAAAATCAATCAGCAAACAAATTGCCTCCACACTTTGACTTTCTGGGGATCGAACATAAATAGAAAGAATATTGGGATTCTGGGGAAAGCGAAACCTAGAGATCATAAAGCTTATCAAATGGATTCCCCTCTCACACAATTCACTCATCTTTTTTAAAATTCTTTAGAGGGGAGATGGCCATCATCAACGCTGCTGGTGTAAATTTATTTATTGCTTTGACTCGCAGGCCATCAAAATATTAGAAAAATAAAACTTTTCCCCGCACACACAGATAACTTTAAAAAGCTATAATGTGTGATATATATTTTTGGGGAGGGTTGGCGGGAAAACCCGAAAGCAATTCATTTTAATTATTCACGCAGCCAACTCTAAGATTTCACACTCTCCGGAAAACAATACCAACTGCAAGGGAAATTTCGGGCTGAAAAAGGGAGGGCGGAACTTCTACTTGATTTATGGCTTTGGCTTCGGGGAAGTATTAGGTGATAAGAACATCGAATTGTTATTTATTGTTCAGAGGGTCGCCTTATCTGCGGTTTTAATTCGGATCGATTTTAAAGTTTGATTGCGTTAAGTGACTGTTTACCTTTAAAGTTTTGGAAGAAGTTTAAACTTCTAGAAAGTTTCCAAGCTCGAGAATATTTTTATTAATTTCCCAAAATCGCCCTCTGAGTTATTCTGATTAGAGCTCATTGTATCGGTCTCTGAGAAAATTCAAAAGTAGTTTGCTCTGGCTGCCATCTTCAGCAATTTGGCAATTTGCCGTGCCTTTCAACCTGCCACTTGTGCCACATCGAAGCTTCTTTGCGGAGTCTCCTCGAGTTGGCTGCAGTTTAACCAGCTGCTACCTACTGGCAGGCCCTCAGAAAAATCATAACGCACTTTGGGCATGTGCCACAATCAAACTGCACTTCAACGGCAAGCTGCAGTTGCAGGCAAAAATCCAGAAATCTGGAAATAGTCAATGTCTAGCGAGGTTTTCCGTTCGCACTTCCCCGTTTGGCCCAAAAGCTGCTCAGTTCATGGACCGTAAAATGAGGTTATGCTCGGGCTGCTGCCTCGTCTCTCGACTTCGATGGCAACATGTTACTTCTGGCGATGTGTGTGCCCTCTGTGTGATTTATGAAGAGCCATTTTAATGACATTTCCTACGAGAGTATCGACACATATCGGTTATGTTCGCCGACTCCGAGGAGTGGGTGCCGCACCACGAATCTCCGTGGAGCTCCAACGGTTGCATTAACTGCAGCTGACGACGGCGACGGAGGAGCTTTGGCCAGTCATGCGTGCCGGCAACCCAGCTAAACAGTGACCCAACCCACCTCTCGACGGATACGATGAGGCACTCACTCCCAAGACCTCTAAAGACCTCAACCTGGACACACCTATCCAAATGCTGTCGATTTCAACAGGGATGGGGAGACTCAATTACTCTACTGAATTTCTAGGAATCAAATACCTTAATTTTATAGCTACAAAATGTGAACTATTTTAATATACATCCTATTAATAAAATTGCATAAATAAATTCAGAATTCAGTCAGAAATACATATATTATTCTGTCCATATTTAAATGTTCTTATATTTGTCACTCACTTATAAATTGCAGCCACAGTTATTTTTTGTCAGGAATCTTAACTAAATGTATATTTTATAATTAATTTAATTATAAAAAAAAATATCTGTTTTTTTGTACAATAAACTAATAGCATTAAATTTAATTCATATGTATATTTTAAACAATTTTATTGACTTATAAAATAGGGAGAGCCATATTTCACTTTGAATGCTTTAAAAATTTGTTTATGAATTTTGTTTTATTTAAATTTTGCAGGTTTAAATCAATGGTTTTTCAAAAAAGTTTGTTAACAAAAATGAACCGACCAAAATTTTTAAATGAAAAACATTTGTCAGCTCACTAAAAGTAGTATAAAAAATGTTAATAAAGTTATTTATTATACATATACATTTTTTTTTGTCAAAACTTATTGTAATCCGATCAGCCGAATTAAAGCATATTCTTAAAAACACTGCAGATTACTGTGCCCATAAATTAAGATAAAAACTAACTTATAAAAATAAAATCTGTCAGTGATCCAGCCGCTCGGAATTATTCCACATGGCCAACTGGACGCGGCCCACACCCACAAAAGTTGTCCAAAACACTTTGCATGAATAATCGCCGCTCATAAATTTGGTTGTGATATGCGGCAATTGACTCCTTTTGTTGCTGCAGTGATAAGCAATAGTTTGCCATTTTCCTCTCCTTTTTTTCATTTTGTATTTTTTTGTTGCGCTTTTCAGTGGGTCACATGAATCAGTTTCTGATGATTGCCCAACGCCGAATCGGCAGCAGCATAAAGTGCAAAATCATGGGGATTTGGGCAAATCTGGCATTTGTCTCGCTTTTGGCAGCGGGCAACTTTTGCAATTGCATTGATTTTTTTGAGCCACTGTGGTAAATAAATAACGAGCACTGTGTTGAGCCACTACATACATTCATACATATATAGTTTTTATGGAAATTTACTGCATTTTCCATTTCAATTGCCTTTTGAGTGGAAAAATATGTAAATTTCGATGGAGCGGATGGACAATAGTGGAGGATAGTCAATGGATGGGTATCGTGGCAAAGCATCGATGCGATATGTGCAGTAAATTGCAGTTTGCCAAAAACATTTTTGCCATTTGCCTGCTGTTCCTTCATTTTCCCATTTCCCCGATATTTTGCCACTCTGTGAAATTTATGGCCAGCAGCTATTTTAATGTGTGGAAATGAGAACTTTCTTGATAAACGAGCAACATGAACAGCGACATATATGATATTGACAGTAGCCAAGGCCCAATATGCTAGTCCAGTTATTGGTTTTAACTTTTGGTTAAGGGAAAAATGCAACTTTCAAATTGAAAATGTTTCAACAATCAATCCTTGTATGGTGAATAAAATACAAAATTCTAATAATAAGACATCGCCATAACTCACATCATTATTTTTATGACCAAACATTATTTATATAATTTTCCAAAAACTACTAAATCACTTCCTTTATTCATTGCCAGAAATGTAAAATAATTGGCTGTGAAAATCCTGGTTCTTTCCCCACAAATCTCTTTCTCCACTCCATCACCCTTAAACAATTAAATTTGTCTCGTCTCAATTTACAAGTTTTAATAAGCGAGCTCTCCAACGCAAAACAATAAAATAAGCCAATGCCAAAGTGACAGAATGCTTGTGAGCCAAAAAAGATTTATATTGGCCATTTTCCAGACTCCAAAAGAAGGAAGGAGGCCAAATGGAGGTCTCTTCGATGTAGTCTTACTTTTGGTCCAAGTCCTCTGCTCCGGCTGATTTGTTGCCGATGTGTTCTTTCACTAAATTCACTTAAATGCATGTTATTTCCGCATGTTTCACACCACTCACCTACCGCCCCTCGAATTTCCCCCCTTTCGCGTTGATTTTTCCTTTGCTCACAATTTGCACTTCATGAATACCAGATGGGAGCAAAAAAGAGGCAAAGGAGCCAGAGGAAATCCACAGCCAGCTGCTCCATTAGACAATTTCCTCATGTGTCTCCGAAGACTTCGTCGCCGGAGTGTGTGTTGTTCTTCTGGCTGCTTTGAGTCTATTGAAGTGCAGTCCACATGGAGTCTCCTCCAAGAAAATCATTCGATTGATGCACTGAGTAAACTTCCGTTTCACCACTGCATTTAATGTTCTTTGCTAAAAGGAAACTTTGCTAAACATGTGGCCAAAATTCCATAGACTGATTAAAAAAAACTCAAACATATTTCCCTTAATCACTTGCATTAATTTGTTTCTGCAAATTACTTTAGCTCTGTAATAATCATAGGATTTTACTTGCCTAATGCACTTTGCCTAATAAAGTTGTTTGTTTTTTTTCGGTAATTTACCCACTTCAAAGCGTACCAATCGAATCGAACGTTTTTGAATACCAAACCACACTAGTTAAATGCGTAATTCAGCCACTTCATCAGCAGCTCATTGAGTTAGCCGCAATGTTTGCTCCACATTCCACTCCTATCGGCACTCCAATTTGCTAGCTAAACATTTTACCAAACTATTCTGCACCACATCATTATTGCAGCTCCACTTGGACGGCACTTCATTAACAGATTTTCCATCCGCAGCCGCCAAGTTGGACCGCAGAAAAGCCAACGCTATTAAAATGCAATCGCCGGGCAACAGAATCGCCGTCCGCAGCTGGCCGAAAATATTAAACCAATAATGCAATTGCAGTTGTGGCCGGCAAACTTGCACGCAGCTGGCGATCCGTTCGAACAATAGATAAAATCCAGGGATCCAAAGGGATAAATTGGAGAGGGATTCCCCTTTCGGCAAACAGGGGCTGCCTGGAGGCCCTAATAAATGAAATTCCGACGATTGGCTAACTGTCTGCCACTGTCCATTGTGAGTTGTATCCCCTTTCCGTCCTTAATATTCACATCCTCTCACTCACTGATTCCATTTGTTCAAAAAACAATAATTGCATTAGCAAATATGGGCATGAAATTAAAGGCCAGAGCAATTAGGAATGCCATCATCGTGTAATCGTCTAATAAGTCTCAGTGGGTGGGGATGGAGCCCCTCGTCTTGAGGCATTTAATTAAAGGCGTTAAGTTGGCTAATGAATGCGGCAATCGCAATGAGCCTCGAGCTGCTCACTCGAAGGCAAAAGCATCGGGATGCAGTTCATCACGGCAGTCGAGCACGTTTCAACCTCAGTGGGTAGAAAGTCAGTCAGTTGGTTAGTCATCCAGGCATTCAGCCATTCAGTCACTCGGGCTGCACATGCAGGATAAGTGAGTAGTTTATTTAGTATAAACAAACTGGCGAACAGCACAACTACTGCCAAACAACAGCCGCCAGGAATAAAGGCTACAAAACTGATGTACTGCGCAGAGAATAGAAAAAAATTGGTATTCGAAAAAAGGAAAGAATAGAGGGGAATTCTGAATACGCTTAAAAAAAAACTTTCAACTTAAATACGATAAAGCAATATTTTGTTTTTAAGATGTATTGAAATAAATATAACAAATTTAAAAATTAAATACAACTGCTTCTTTAAGGGATATAAAATAAATTTTAAAAAAATGGTAAGACGCTATATGTTAAATATAAAATTACAAAACACTTTAAATTAATTAGTAAATGAATAACAAATTTATACAAAAATTCGAAACAAGTTATTGAAGTTGAATTTCTGATTTTAAAAAGGGTAATTTTTTAAAGTTATATATTGCAATAATTTTCTAAAAATCAGTATATTATACACAATATAAAAGTAAGTAAAGTTAGTAAAATCCTAATGAAGGCTATTGAATTTTCCTGTTCATCAAGCGATGTTAACAAAAAACAAGGCAATTAAAAACCTGCAACTACAATGCACGAACAGCCCGATTAAAAATCCCCAAGGCAATGAATGGAAAATTCGAGCAAACACATCCCGAACGTAGAACTCGAATGTTTTCTTTCTACGCCCTGGAAAAGCGCTCCAATTCGGGATGCGGTGCATTTGATAAGCGGCACGTAGCACACGCCAGAGAGCATGGGATAGCATTTTCCAGCTGCGAGTGGAAATCTGAGAACAGAAAGCCTGGCCTGAGAACCGATTGCCGAGTGCTTTATTATCTATATAGTGGGTTAGGATGCCTCGCATTTGTTTGCCACTCGCACACACAAAGGAATGGCAAAATGGCGGATCCTCGTGGGTGAAATGTACCTGCAAGGATGCGCAAGGATACGGAGAGCATTAGTGGGAAATCTTTCAGGGCACACCTGAAAACCCCCCAGCCCAACCCCCTCGTTCAATTGCATTAGAATTTAAGATAAGTTCGAGGCAAAAGCGGGAAACTGGAGTGTGAGTAATGGCAGTGGGTTGGGGTGAGTGGAAAACTGGGAAGTGGAAACTCCCAGATTACGATTCTCGGTTTACAGGCTGCTCCTTCTCCTGCTGCTGCTCCTTATTGTGTGTGTTCGAGTTGCACTGTGTTTGTGTGTGTGTGTGGGGGGCAACTTGTTTACCAAACTTTATTACAACTTGGCAAACAGTCGTCGCCTTTGTAGTTGGCTCAAGTCGAGTTCTGTTGCTTTGTCTGCTAACTGATTGCAGTTACAATCAGTTTATTGTACGAGCCTGCTGCAGGATAGATTCGCTTGGACACACACACCAACACACATCCACTCACCCACACACACACACACACACACACTCACTGGCAGAGTGTGCTACCTTGTATCCTGGCTGCAACTCGAAACATGGCAAACAGCAGGAGCAAAGTGGAAAAAGGACTTTGTTGCCGGCAACAAGCAGCAAAAGATGATGCCAACGTCTCCACTCGAGAGCGGATAATTTGTAAATTTTATAACTTCAAGTAGTAAACTTTGAGCGAATTAGAAACTGACATTGTAACAATCAATTTACAGAATGGATTTCAAGGCTTAAAACTTTCTTACCTACCACTTAAAAATTAATATATAGGTATTTATACAACATATATTTTATTATAAGATTTATTTTATTGGTAAGATTGTTACCAAAAATTATATCTTTAACCTTTAAAATATATTTCTTTTTCAAAAACTTTAGTATCACAAAAACTGGTTATTTGTAATTTAAAGTAAACTACCATTTTTCACATCATTTTGTCACCCACAAAATTACTGAACCCTAAATCAAAAATCGATAGAAAAAAGGCGAAATGTCATAAGTGATTTCCTGTTCCGTTTCACGTTCCAATCAAGCGTAAAATAATTTTGTAAAAATATTTACACAACTCGGGACCCGAAAAACGGAAAATATGAATGTGAGCAAGCCAGCGAAAGATGAAAAATGAATGGGGAAATGTGAAAAGCTGAGCTACTCGGGTTGTGTTGCTGGTGACAACTGGCCAGGGTTTTCCGCAGGCACTCGACCAAGTTGGCTCCGAAGTTTCCCAGCTTTTCGCTTCAATGCGTAGTGGCCGCCCAATAGAATGGCTTTCATCAGTGTCAGATTAGGGCGTGGTCGGGGCGAAATCACAGACATAACCGCCATCCTCACACTTGGTAACCATACATATATATATATAGGAGTATGTTTATATAGAACAGGCACATTCAGAGCTTCCTAAGAAGGCGCATAAATTCCAGACACTGCCACCCTGGTGATTTGTGGTGCTGAGACCACATCAAACATGGGAGATTTTCACGGGTTCGCCGGCGGGAGTGGAATGGCATGGAATGGAAATGGAGTTCCTCAGACAGAGACTAAGTGTGGGTTAAGCACACTTGAAGTATGTGCACGCTTGGGTTAAGAAAAAGGATTTGCCAGCCCCGAAAAGCTTCCTTCTCCATTTTCCCGTGGGGGTACACAGCAAACAAAAAGGGATATATAGTAGTAAAATGAAACATATTACAAAGCATATAAATACAAAGATAATTATGGGATTATACTAATCAGGAAATTAATTAAAGGCTTTTAAAATGTATTTACAAATTTTTTAATAAGTATTTTAATTCTTTTTTGTCTGTGCATACAGTATGAAAAGAAAAACCCACTCACAGCCATTCACTCGTTGACGGGTTGAGGAAAATATGAAAAGTCGTCTTGCCGGGAAAACCGAGTTGGGATCTCCTGCCAAGGTGAGGATTGTGGTCTCTGCGGCTCTGAGTTCCTTGCGGCTTACAATATATATAGCATATATATATTTATATATACAATAGTGTGTCTGAATACTTTTCTTGTGCTTATGTTTTTTTTCCGGTTTTTCACCTGCGACAGCCACGAGTAATGCAATTATATTGAGCCAGGTTTTCTGTCACAACTTTTTCACTTTTCCCGCACATACAGCATTTCCCGCCTTATGGCATTGAAGTGGAATGGCTAAATGGATATGAACAGGTAAACAGCAAAAGACAAGAATAAACTATTGAAACTGTATGGGAATTTATGGAGGTATCAAGAGTGCGGTGAAAGTGAAAACTTTATCTTATCTTTAGACGGATCCCTTTCTCCTGCAGTCTCGATTTGTCGGCTGAAATCCCCCTTATTTACGGCAACAGGCAGCCAGGGTAATTGCCAAAGTTTATTAACGGAAACAAAAACCGAGGGCCACCGACAAAGGACCAAATTGCAGAAATCGGGAGATGGAGCGTCCATGAATATGAAATGAAGTCATGGAAGGCCCAGACAGAAAGCCAAAGAGATTCCCTTTGGGAGGCTTTGGCTGGATGTCCGCGGAGTGCGAGGCGGTCATAAACAACAATTTATAAGCTTTAATGAAAATTGGCCGGAAGAAGAAGTTTGCCGGCTCACTGCGGCTTTTTTTTTTGAGCGACTTGCAAATAAATTAACTGCTAACCCGGCGAATGCAAATTAAGAGCCTTGTTTACACCTCGGACTGGTTGAACCCACCTGTCCCCCTTTTTTGGCCATTAAATTTATGCCCCACGCGGGAATTCGCCACCGACTGCTCATAAATCCTGCACCTTTTTCAAAACCATCACTGCTCTCCGTTCACGAAATTGTCCTTTCGCTTTCGACAAATGCATATGGAAATTTTATGCAAATTTTCCATTGTGTCAGCAATTTGTAACGAATTTGCGCTGTGAAATGGTACGAAAAAGCCGCCGCAGGCTGGAAAATTTAATTTGCCCTGTGCGGTAGGTAAATCAAATTGCATAAACGTCAATTTGCTAATCCAATATTTGAGCCAAAAGTTGGCGAGCTCTGCGTCGTTTTTGAGTGGCGCTCTTCAATTCAAACTTTTTGAGTCGAGCACTTTAAGTGGCGAGTGGAAAGTTTTGCGAGTGCCAGTGCAACTGAAGCTGACAAAATATTTTCTGATTACTTTGCCACATTGGCAACACTTGAAGATGTCCCCAAAGAGCTGACAGCGGAAGAAAAGCGATGGAAGCGCTCGGCGAATATTTTCAAAATAAATGTTATTGTAACGAAAGTTGCTGCAACTGATAAAGAATGGGAAGTGGTCACAATTTCTTCGGGGGGCAGAAGGGACTGCCTGTTGATGGCACTTTGATGAGGAGAACTTGGTCAGCTTCAATTACTTGGATTCGGATCCGGACCTGGATCCTCGTCCTGCCGTGACTGGGCCGCATTAGAAATCGGGGGAACCCAGGGCATCATCATCATAATCAACAGTCAACAAAAAGGAAGCAAGTCCAACACGTGACTACACCACAAAACTCTCAGGAATATAAAAGTTTTCCGCCCAGCAGCCTCATCCCTCTGGCAAATGAGCTGCTGGCATTTTGCTGTTTTCATTTTTTTTTTTTGGTCGGTAGCTGTCTGCACTTAATGGAAAATGTCAGTTCGCCTCCGGCGTCAAACGTTTTATTGAAGTTTTCACCGAGGCAGCGAACTCGCTGTGCGTCATCTGCTCCTTTGGCCACCTTTGGATTTCCCGCTCCGCGGATTCAATCGCTAGTATTTTCCGTGGCCAGCCGTTAAACTTAACGAACCGGAAGTGGTAAAGGGAAAAGCTCAGGGAAAAGTACTCGAGTTCTCGCAGATATGATAGAAAAGCAGTGCTGTCAAATTGCCGTGAAAAATTGTTGTTAATTCTGATGGAGAAATTCTCAGAAATTCAACGAATTCAAATGGTATATGAAATGCTACGAAATTGTAAATCATATCCTCATTGAAATTTAATTCAGTCAGCATATCTAAAAACAAGTCACTGATAATATTTAATTCATCGAAAAAGTATATACCATTTTTGATAAAATGAGCAGTAAAATTAGTAAGTCCAAATCGACATCATCTAAGCCTGTGGCATCATCGGCGAAAACTAATAAAAATGCTTCAGGCGAGTGTCAAGTTTTCACTTGCCAGTTTGAAGTATTTGGTCATGTACAGGGTAAAAATAAAGAATATGTATTTGAACACTACATTTCAACTAATAATTATACCTTGTTTCAGGTGTATTTTTCCGGAAGGTAAGCTACCGATTTTTAAAAATATTTTTTAATGATATTATTTGGTTACTTTTAGCACACCCAAAAAAAGGCCAACGAGCTGGGAATTACTGGCTGGTGCATGAACACAACTCAGGGAACAGTAAAAGGAATGCTAGAAGGATCTTTGGACCAATTGACTGACATGTAAGAAAACTTAAAAAAATAACAATTAAAAGATTAGTTACTATTTTTATTATTTAGGAAATATTGGCTGCAGCACAAAGGAAGTCCTCGTTCTGTTATTGAAAAAGCAGTTTTCTCCGAAAATGAATCCTTGCCCATCAACAATTTTAAACTCTTTTCGATTCGTCGCTAAGCTTCAACATTATTTCCAAATTCCGTAATTAGTTTTGTCAAGTTGAAACAATATTATTTTTATCCTTCTATTACCAATTGTCAGGCCATGAGACTAAAACGTGACGATGGCTGAGAACACGAAATAAAAATTTAGTTCTGGCTCCCAAGGCAATTGTCATATTATGTGTGTTGCCGCAAATGGCCAAAGTTGGCCATTCTCTGGGGATCCATGGTGGCTTGCCAATTAGCCAGGCCATGAGCCATTGCAAATTGCCTTTCTAACATTTTTCCATAGCAATTTTTACACTGATGCCGCGCCAATTGTCAAAACAATTTCAATTTGTTTTTTCAGCCATCAAACCGTTGGTGTTTTCGACTACAAAACGGGCAAAGTTTCGGCTCGCTTCTGCCAATTTTGCGACAAATATTGTGCATCCCGAAAAGGGCAAAACAAATTTACATAAATAAATAAAAGTTGACTGAGTTCGCAAATGGTAACAGTTGGCGCCGGATGGCAATTAAAAGCCTCTGCGCCACTCGACGGTTTGTTTTTTATTGTGTTTATCTTTTTCACCAAGGGGATGCTCCAAGCCGACTCCGCTTCATCCAGTTGTTATTTATTTGGATTGTTTTGTGTGTCTGCAAACACTTTATTTTAAACTGTTAAAACCGCAGAAAGCGCACTGGCTAAACAAAATTGTTTTCGTTGACCAACTGCCAGTGTCGAAGGATTTGGCGGCTGTAATGGGAATTTAAATTGTTCGAATTGCAAGTTTCCCTCTATAATTATTTAAAGAGCTTTTTCGGCTTGACAATGATTCTAAAATATAAGTTATAAATATTTTACAATTATTTCAACCGGCAACAATCAGAATGTATTTAAATATATTACAATTTTTTTTTACAAAGCCAAAAATCCTAACTATACCCTAATTCCGAGACTTTCTTAAAGGCCTGAACGTAAACTCTTCTGCCAATCAGTGAAACTCATTTCAGGACATTGGAAATCTTCCTTGATCCTGCTCCTGAAGCCTCCGATTTCTTGAAAGCACTATTTCCTGGGGAGTTTTCCTATCCCTGGCTATTTCCCTGCATAATAATCGTCTATAGAGGAGCATTTTGCGTTTAGTTTCTGGAGTTCCGACGGCGGTACTGAACTGCATTCCAGGATTGTATCTTCGGGACGGCGATCTTTGCAAGGAAATAGGTCCAAAAAAGACAGGATAGGAATAGAGGATGGTGTTCGATGCCTCGATTGCCAAAGAAGGCCAGAGTTAGAGCCAATGGTATCGGATTCATGATAAAATAAGGCTCAACTCTGGACCTTCTCTGCTTGTTGTTAACTTACGCCTTTTTGTCAGACATTTCGATTGGAAAAAATGGAACTAAAAGTCCAGCCCAAGAGTTTACGTTATAATTTTGAGGGAATTTTGCAAACTAAAGAGAAATGTTCTTAGGAAGTATTACAAAAGTGATGAAGTTAAATTCATGGCTAACTTGATCTTAATTTTCAGAAGTATTGTTGAATGAATATTATCATACATACTTTTGTACTGCAATTTTTAAATTTTCTTTAAGCGAGATATCAAACCCAACACATTGATACAGTTTCTGTTTCGCTTTCAAAATTTTTGGGAAATTTTTCCCTGCATTTTCCGCCATAACAACGGACCAGCCGACCAAATTAAGTCATTAAATGCCGCCGAATTCCGAATGCACCACAGCCAAACGACAACAAAACACGCAAACAGATAAAAACCCCGGAGTTGGGGTTCAAAAAAAAAAAGAAAATTCTGGGGAGTGGAACCGCTAAAAGCCGGATTCGGTAGCGCCGATAATCAATTCCGTTTCCGGCTGACAGTTTGCCGCATCGTGCGTGACCCAAAATATGCATAAACAGCACAAGGAAAATAATAATAATTGTAATAATTCCGTGATCCGCCAAAGCAAAAGGGCGGCGACAGGCCGAAGGGGGCGTGGCATGTGGTGCACGGCTTTCGAAACTTTCAAATCGCGTGCTCGCATGTCGAAAACTGTTGGAAAACCCGCTCCATTAGCCGTTGATAACGAGTTCATTGACGAGTTCATTGGCACATTGATTCCCAATGATTGCACGGAGCGGCATTTTCGAGGGGGCACGGCTCTAAATGCGGTTAGTGTGGCGGCTTAAATGTGCATGCTAATCGGGCAGCGAAGTCGAAATGGCAGAGTTGCAAAAAGGAGTTGCAAGGAAGGAGGTAAAATACATTGACTTAAAATCTGGAAGATGTTGAGACCGATGTGAAAGGAAATATTTTAATTCCTAGTCACAAATTTAAAGGGTTCTTAAATAAATTGCTATTTGATTAAATTTTAATTTATAAAATGTAGCATTTAGTTCTGTATTGTGTCTGCATAAAGAATTCATATTTTCTAATAAAATTTTTTTTGACAATTTAATTTTGCTAAAGTAGCTAATATAATAAAAGAATTATTTTTAAACCTTTTTTAGGCCTAACTGAGAATCTATAATTTGTAGTACCTCCTTTGCAATCCAATTATAATTTCATTTCATTTTCTTTTTTTCTCATATTTTACCGAATATTATAAAGTTGAATACTCTTTCCAATATTTTGAGCCCAATCCCACTATTCGAACCTATTCCAGTTCCGGCTGCAGCGGCTTATTAGCCATGCAGACCATGTTCCTTCGGGCCACACTAAGCCACATAAGGCCCCCGAAAACTGCCGGCTGACTGTATTCCAAATCTCAGACCACACAAAATCGCTCCAGACGAATACGTGGGGCGAAATTGCCGCATCACCAGAAGCAGCAACAGAAGCAGCTGGAACCCCCAATTTCCCTGCCCCACGTTTGTCTAGACACAAAACCCATTGCTGTGCCACCGAAAAAAAATTATTCCCGTTGCGCAAATGTTGCATTATAGACTAGAGAGCGATGAAGGAAGCAAGTGTGGCAGTTGTGAACGAGGGGTTCGAGTTTAGATTTAGGAACAGCCGTTACCTCGAAGGGAAAACTTATTAAAATTTTACAGCCCCAATTTCAGCTGTCAGAAATGAAGAAAATTCTCCAGGCTACTTGGACAAAAAATATAGAATCTTTAAGATGATTTTATCCTAAATTGGCATAAATATGTAATAAATTTCTATAAATTCTATTCTTTTGTTCAACGAATACGTTCTTTCTGCTATTTATTTTACAATAATTCACTTCTTAATTAAAAATGTAAAATATTTACGTGGCATTGCATGACTTCGCCTCGTGTTACGTGGCAATTTGACGAATGTAACCCTTGATTAACCCTGATCCGGGGTCAAACCTCGAACCGGGTCTAAAATCAGTTTTAGGCCCTTTGCATGCAGCTGGAATTTTCAGGGAGAAGGCAAGCAAACTTTGCATAATAAATGAAGGCGATAAGAATGCTGTCCGACTTTGTTTATGTTTATGTTTCTTTGCCTTTTATTTTTTATGGAATACCTGGGGGCGAAAGGAAACTTTTGCGGATGGCGAATGCTGTCTGTGTCCTGATTTCGGATCCCAAAATGCCTCGGGCTGAGAAAAAACTTCGCTTTGAAGATTTCCACACTGAAAGCCCTTTTGTTTTGCAGTTATCGAAAAGAATCAAGGGTCAAATTAGCCTTTGAACTTTTCTACCAGCTGCCAAACAGAATTTCAGTCAGTCAGCAAAAGATGTGAGTGAAATCGGGTCAATTTTTTTTGTATAAAAAAGAACACAAATAAACAATTTTTCGACTTGCAAAATGAAAGAGACCGAAATTTCGGAAAATCAAAATTTAACTCAAAAACACAAGATGAAACCAGCAAGTGCACTCAGTGAAAACAAGGGGTTATTTGCATTGGTATTGTCAGATTTTTCTCGTCTGCGTGATGAACCCAATTTTGACAATGAAAAGCCAAAGGCCCATATGGATCACAATATGAAGCACTCTAATGTGGAAAATTTAGGGGAAATACCTAACGAAAAAGTTTCGGAAACATCTGAGGAAAGGGACACATCTTTAGGAGAACTGGAAAAAAAGAAAGAAATCGCAGAAACCAAAGAGGAAAACATATTAAAAGCCATCCCGCCAAGCCATGAGGAAGATCCTAAAAAGCCGAATGCCGATCCAAATATAAAGCAATCTCATGTAAACAATTTCGAGGAATTTCGACCTAACGAAAAAGTTCAAGAAAGCTCCGAAGAAAGGGACGAATTGTCAGAAGAACTGGAAACCAAGAAGGAAATCCTGGAAACCAAGGAGGAAAACCTATTAAAAGCCATTCCGCCAAGCCATAGAGATCCTAAAAAAGAACTTGAGGATGAAGAGCCAGAAGACATCGCCCAAGCCAAAATAAAATGCCAAGAACTGAATATGGAACCAAAAGAGTCTCTGGAATCAAATGAAGTTACAGTCAAGGCGGAAAACCCTTCTGAACTTAGTAACCCCTCCGAAGAAACAACTTCTATGAAACCCATGGAGCAAAGTCTAGGAGAGTTAAAAGATGGAGCTTCTGAAAAAACGCTAAGAGTCGAAGAACACCAAGAAAATCTGAAGCAAACCAAGCAGTTGGATGCCGAAGATTCAATGGAAAATCCAAAGGAAGAAATTAAAGCATGCAAGGAACATGAGAAAAGCTCTACAGAAACAACAGAAAAAGCCCAAGAATCGGTCGCCCCAAAGGATCCAAATCAAATGACAGCCAATTCCTCTCCAGAAAACCCGGCAGATCCGCGTGAACAAATCAAAAAGGACATGGAAAACTATTTCAACGGCATTCAAGCCCTGGAGGAAAAAAAGAAAATGCTCGATAAAATTGATGCCGCGGAAGCTGAATCCATTTTGAAGGAGGAACGACGAAGGAGCACCTGGAATAGAATTCTCTCAAATCTCACCAAAGTTGCCTCTTTAATCAGTACTGAGTAAGAAATTATATATATATTTTGAATATTTATAAAACCTTTTATTTATAGTACCTCTTCTGCGGAAAAGGCTTCTCAATCTGTGGTAGATAATCTTATTCTGCAGCGAACAGCCAAGGCGGAATACAAAAAGAAAATGAGTGTCCTTAAGGATAACTTTACCTATCGCCTGGAGCTGATAAAGCAACTAAAACACGACCTGAAAAACAAGTTTAAGAGCGAGGCCCAGCAACTCCAAACCGATTATCATTACATTAAGAACCAGACACGAAACAAAACCACTTTAAATGAGGTGCACGGCGTTCACTCAATTTCAAATACTTTCGATCAAGAGTAAAAATTTGTAGATGTCTCACCTGAATTTAATCCCGGAACCAGTGACCCGATTTCAACTCTTGTAGAGTTGTCACCCCTCTAAAAGTATGAGGTTCGTGGGACTGTACCGTTTGGATTCATTGTGTGCACTTGCTTCTTTGCATCTTGAAGAAGTGCAACTGTATCTCATTAACTGAGTTTTAATTGTACAGTCACCACTCTGTTCGCCCCTCGGAATGCAACATTATTTTTTCACCCCACCGAGTAACCTTAAATTTGCGCCACTTCTGTTTTGCATGTCGAAATAAAAACAGCTCACAGCGAAGACAATGAAAATTGACCCAAATACCTGGCTCTATTGTAATTCTCCTCCTTTGGTATTGTAATTTATGGACTGCGAAAGTGAGGGTGGCACTTTTTGGGGTCGCAGTTGTTGGAGGGACGAAAAGTGGAGCAGCCAAGTGAACAAAAGGTGCTCGCTGAATATCCTGTTCAGATTGTTTTGCTGGCTTTAAGAGTTCACTTTCCAGTAAAATTTATTGTTTCAAATACGGAGCTATTGTGTTGTGATTTTCAGTGGGAATTAAAAACTTGGAACTAGGTTAAAATTCATATAGATATGAAATCTGTGCGAGGTTTCTCTGTATTTATTTACGTTATTATGCATGTAAAGCAATGTACTCAAGTTTAAATTATATTTCAATTTTATGTTTTATGGTAGTATGTTGTTTTTAGTTTTTATCATATGTAATTTTTATTTCTGTAATGCTTTACTTTCCAGTTTATTTATTTATTTCGTTTTGGTTTTTGCAAAAATGATTTTTGCTAAAAAATAAATGTGAACAAATCGAAGTCAGAAATGTTTCCACAACAATTTTCTTTAACATACTTGAAAGGTTCATCCGCTTAGGGAAACTTTAAACTTTCCCGAGGCCGTTGATCGCCATGCTCGTGGGTGGAAATCGCTCCCCGGGCGGCTAATCCGTTCAAAGCTGCCAAAAATCCCCGGCGTTCTCGTTCGCTGTGACGCACAAAAAGTTGGCTTGAAAACGGGAGGGGGAGTGAAGTGGGCAAAAAGTGACGGGCGGACGGACACTCGTGGCAGGCGCTTAGCAACAGACAGACAATGGCTACAGGCCTAAGACCACGCCCCCTTCTCGCCTCCTCAGCCGCCCCCTGCGGCGGCTTACAACAAAGCGAAATGGTAAATAAAGGCCAGAAGCGCTGACAGCGGGCGTTGAAATGGAAATCAAAATCCGATCCCCATCCCCAAAAAATCAAAGCAAATCAATGCGAAGCTAACGCTTTTCTCTCCCTTCCAAAAATAAAAGAATATTTGATGAAAATTGAAAATTTACTTTGGCAATTTGGATTGCTACACTGTTCCTACAATGAAATATGTCAATTTCAATTACACGAGGGTAAAACACACGCCCCTCGCCGCGGGCCAAAAAAGTACTCGAATCCGAATTTATTTCTGCGCTCCCAACAAATGTGTCAATTTCGCTGTAAAGCTCTATCGATTGCAGAATTGGCAACGCCTTCGATTGAGCCATCAACTGGGGCAATTGATTGTCGGCTCGGTAATTATAGTTGTTACCGCTCATGTTGGCCGGGAATTTGCTGACAGTTGTCTGTCGCCCGAGGCGTGGATTGCGAAACGCAGGAACATGGAATTAGCCAATAAATAGAATTTTCTTTAAGGCAGCTTACTTGGCCACGTGGGCAGGTTGCCTTAGAAGTTTAGTTTTCTTACATAAAATAGCTTAAGGGGAATAAAATTTGAAATGTATTGAAGGTATTTATAAATAAATTCTATGACAACCATTTAATATTTATCGAAATTTAAATACCAATTTTAAGACATGATTAAATGTCCTAAAGCTGGTGTAAGAATAAATAATTTTTATTTTGAAAAATTCAAGTAAATAGTTTTACAAACGACATTCGATCATTTGATTTACCCTTGACTTTAAATCTTATCGCTCCCCAGAATTTTCTAATTATAAATATGTATATGCTTCCACAAAAATCTTAGGTAATTACTAATTAGAAATCAAATACTACTTTTGTTTTGTCTAAAGTAAACAGCTAGTGCTCTTGACCGGAAATTCAATTACCATGTGCTAAACCCGGCACGAAACACTTTGAAAACTTTGCGAGAGACTCATCAATTTCTCAGGTCTGCCGTGAGATTTCCTGTAATATAAACTCCTTCGGCGCTGAGGGCCTTATCAATGGGAACTATCAAAAGGCCATAAAACTTTCGCCCAACACTTTGCAGACAGGAAATATGACAGGCCCCGCACAATAAAACGAGCTGCCGGTCATTTGCCATGTCTAACTGACTGAATGCCTAACTGACTATCTGACTGACTGACTGACTGACTATCTGACTGACTGACTGACAGTCTAACTGACTGTCTGGTTGACCATTTGTCGCCGTCCTCTGTCCACCAGATTGATTTGCAAGTGGAAGCGGACAGAGCCGGGATTGAAATTGAACTTGAAAAGTGCACAGCAGACAGGCAATGACAATGACAAGGCTCTCACGATTACACAAAAGCAGCCAAACCAGCAAAGGCAGCAAAACAGCAGCAGCAGAAGTGGAAAATAAAATGCCACGACTCTGGGACTCGACTCCCTGTTGTCGATATGATCTCGTCATTATGTCGCCAAAGGCAGAATATAGCTACCAAAGGGGCAGAGGGAAGATTTTGGGGGGATGGGGGAACAGTCGTCTGCTAGTTGCGTCGTCGTGTGGGCGACACTTTTATGTGAAATTGATGATGATTGAAAGCTGCATCGGATGGAAAAGCGAGGCATTCGCAGACATGACAGCGTGATGCTCACGACAATCGGGATAATACATCGCTGGCAGGTTAAAGGCAATATATCAAAGAAATTTCTTAGGAAAATATTTCATAAATGGCTAAAAGGAATTCCTTAAAAAAATGTTGAATCAATGGAAGAAAATCAATTACTTTGCACAAGTCTTTAATAAAAAGTTTGTTGTACTCCTTTGTAAAAATTGAACAGACTGAAATAACTTGTTTATCCTATTTTACAATAAATAAATTATGTACAATAAATGTTATACATATTTAAAAAATATTTTTCCTTTGATTTTATGCTGATAATTGTTATAAGAACTTCAAAGCTCTGAGTTTCCCAACTTGAGTGTCACATGTCAACTAAAAAACCATCTCATCCCTAGTTGCAATCTTGTAGTTCCTGCCTCTTGCTCATGTCGGCATACGAATTAAACAATTAAAAGGAAAACAGGCAGTGTTCTACACACTCATCCGGGGAATATCCCCCAACCCAGGGTCTCCCATTTAAGGCTGGCCACAGATTTTTATGGCGCCACGATGTTCTGTAAGATATATGTGTCAAAACTACTTCTGTGCCATCGTAAATTTAATTCATAGGCGTCTGCGTCACCAGCTGATGATTGTCATCATCATAATGACGATCATCATCTCCATACCCTTCTCCATAACCATCCCCATCCCCATTCCAATCGCAATCAGAATCAGAATCCCAATCGTGTGGGACTCGTGGACTTGGAGGCGAAATGCTCATTGCATTTTTATCACTTACGCGAAATTGGTTTTTATGTGTCGGGAGTCTCATGTGCGCCTATTAAGTGGAACCGCTGCCTACAATTCCTATACTCCGATTCCTTGGGCGACCGCACTCGACATCAATTCCACATACGCAACTACAATAAGTGAGTGCTCTTTTCGGGAGGGCGAACACGGAATAAGTATACGCAGTGGGGGCTGCGGTAAGGCAGTTAAATGAAATGCTCGGCTGGCCGTTTAAGCGATGACAATCAGCCGAATAGTCAAGTGATATATTGCAAAGCACTTCCAGCCACGAAGGAGAGCGACTTCTTAGTGGCTCTGTCATTGTTTTATTGATTTATAGGAAAGTAACAGCAGCCGCCTGATTGCAGGCACTTTAACTTACGCACTTAATTTGGGTTTCAAATGGTTAGAGAGCAATTACCTGAAACAAAAGAAAATGAGATTATTAGAATGGTGAATGGTTTCAGTGCAATTTAACTAGTACATTTAGCAGCAGAGTGAAATCTTATACTATTAACTCCATATGCCTATCTACTATATAACCTACAACACACAGAGCAAACAAACTTTGACCAACATTTCCTCCTTCCCTCACCGTCCAGTTGAAAAATCTGTCAAGCTCAACAAACTGACAACTTAATGCCACAAGCCGACCAACCAATCCCATACCAATCCTGCCACAGGAGCCACCGAAGGACGAGCACAGGCTCAATGACTTGGCCAGACTGGTCTCTGTGGTAAAATTTAATTTAACATACAATTCAGAATGCCCGGCGACAAATTCTCTGGCCAGGGATTCGGGCCACACAATGGCCGCACGGCCAAAATTGTTGCCAGGACAGAAAGTTTTCGGCCCAAGGCTCGAACCCTTAATTATATTGAGTGTATGAAATCCTTTGGCCACACAATGGCCGGCAGGAAGTGAAAGTGGCCATGTCCTTGTTGCCACTCCACTCCCTGTTCGCCGTCGTGTTTAATCCAAGCAATTTGCAATTTTTGGTAATTTAACTTGACAAAACTTTTTAATGGGCGGGGAAGTCACCCCATCGAACAACTGACAATGGAAACGAATGGCATTTTGTGGCTCCCGTTTCGTTCGTTTCTCTTCTATTCGATTCGATTCGCAACTGTTGCCAGGATTCAGCCATTCAACCGACAGCTCCTTAATCCCGGGAACAGAGGAACCCTTCCTTCGGTCCCATAAAACCATAATTTTTGATTGTTATGTACTTAAAGGCGAATTTCGTCATGTGCGCTGAATGCAAATTTCGTTTTCAATTCCGTTTTTTATGTCTTCCAGGTCTATTATATTTTGATGATTTATGTTTTTCGAGATCTAGGGAAAGGGGAAAATCTTTTGGGAGGGGAAAACGTTAAGCGGACTAAGGCGTTAATATCCTTGGTGCAGGATTTGTCTGCTGGGCAGGGAAAGAGTTGTGGCAATTTACGAGATGATTTGATTTTAATCTCTAACCTCCCTCTGGGAATTGCTCGAAATTCGTATTTTGTTTTTGCCGAATAGGTAATGTGAGCAGATTAAAAAGCAAATATTTAAAGGGCTTAGAAAGGATTTATGAGAATGAGAAAGGAAAAGGTTGTGTGGAAGGGATGTGTGGCTAAAATTATGAATACAACCTGGGATTTGAATGTAACTGAAATTAAAAATAAAATAAAATATAAATAGCTTAATAAGTACATCGATTGATGTGAAGTAAAATCGCGAGTGCATTCATCCGAAAATAATCCAAACCAGGATTAAAATATATTATTTTAAGTTTTACTAAAGAGTTTCAAACTTCAAATAAATCAAAATTCCAAGTTCGACTTTCCCACATTTATTGTTCTCCTTTTCCAATCAGCTCAAATTTAACTTCCTAACTCCCTTCTACTCCTCAATAAGCTGTTTCAATATTTTCTGATAGCTCTAATTACAAACAACAACAGCAGATCGCGTTGACGACAGAAGTTACGACGCAGTGGGAATATAAAGTTGAGGGATAGAGGATAGAGTAGGAAAATAAATGTCCCGCCATAAGCTGTAATTTTTGCGCAAAAGTCGAGCTCCCTTCCCCCGAAAACAGTTTGAACTGTCAAAAATGACAAATAGTCCGACGGGGATTTAATTTTGAATGCACCGCTTCGAGTTGCGCTGCAGTGGAAATTAACGTAACTAAGCGACCTGGAAAAAAAAGCGACTTTCGCAATAGGGAAAAGTCATCGGAAGGAAAAGCAGCACCACCATGGCAACGCAGCAACCACCGAAAATCTCGCAGACGAAAATGGGGAATTAAAAGCGATCCACGTACACTCACCTTCAAAACATTTCGCATCCCCTCCTTTTCTACTTTTCTGTCATTTTTCGAGGGGTGTTTTTTTTTTTACTAGGGGATGCAACCGGGGCCGTTTCATGTTTGTCCGGGAAATTAGTTTGGCTCAGCAGCAGCAGCAGCATCATTGGGAAAAATAAAGGATTTTCTGTTTGACGGCAGTTTAGAGAACGGGACGAGTATTTATAAATTACTCGTCCGCAGCGCAATTGCTCAGCCATACGTTTTATTGCAGTTTGTGAAAAATGCGCAGGCGAATCCCAAGGTTGCCGGGACTACTACGCACGTGTTTGGTGGAAGCCCCTGACCCTTCGGGCCATCCACTTATTAAAAATATTTGTTTGTAGTATCTGCAACCGGGCATTGTCTGTGGATCTCCGGCTGAGGCAACCAGCTTTATTTACGATTCGCTGGGGCATGTAATTAAATTTTTGGATTGCACCTTTTCGGCAAGAAGCTCTGGACAGACAGGCCAAAGGATGTGGGAGTGTGTTTCCTTCTTCAATTTTATAGCAAAGGGAATACATTTATTTAAGGATATTTAAAGTGAGCTTTTGTACATACTTCCAATTTTTTTAAGATATGTATTTAAGTTTGTTTAAATCAGTTTTCTCTATTAATTAATTCCTGATCAAAACATTGAACATTTTATTAATAAATTTTGTTTAGGTAGCTTTTAAATTTTATTTATTTTATTTATTTGTTAAATATTATTTAAAATTATCATTTTCTTCGTACATTTAAATTATGAAATGTACTTTACTTGTATACCTATTTAATATTTTTAGTTGCCAACAATTATTTATATTACTATGCAGCGATAATGTTTTCCTAACTGCTTTCAACTAATTAATTTTTTCCGCACCACTTATCTTATAAGTACACCTTTCGCATAGTTTTTCGTGCCAAACTTCCACTGCGATCGCCATTAATCATCGCATAATTTCGCCAGCCCCCGCGGCTCGTGGGTCATAGCTCATCGGAACTGTAAACTAAACTCATTAATTACTACAATTAGGCAGTACACATTTTTTCCGCTCGCCCTCAAATTGTTTAATCTGGGCAGCGTTTCAGGGCCGTGTTCCCTGCTAAGTGATACGCACGCGACCATCCGAACATCGACATTGGTAAAAACAACTTCCCATTTGGAGTCGTTAAAAAAGCCCCTTTTCAGGATGGATAAGGTATAAAAAATACAACAAAAAAAAAAAGGAAAATATATGTAAAACTGCCGTGCAGCTTTGATTAATGGTTTCTTCCAGCACGTCATAAGCGGGCAGGTCCTGAAAAATCCCTCCCCATCCTTTCATTATCAAAGGCTGAGTGAGCAAAGCACCAGGCCGAATACCTTTTTTGTATTTCATTTTTTTCTCCTTTTCTTAAAAAAGAAAAAAAGGAAAGACGGGGCTCTGTCGTCCAGTCAAGTATAATTAACAACTTTGTTGTTGGGCCGGTTTTCCTTTCGCTGTTCGTTAAGAAATTGCAAAAAGTTGTTGCTCGTTTTATGTAAATGATGTGTAAACACCACGTGCAGGAGTGCCGAGCCCGAGAGACCGAAAGACCGAGTTCATAATAATCCCCGAGCAGTGCAACAATGTGGCAGTTTGAAAAATACTCGATGCATATTCCATTAGAGGGGAAAAGCGAGCTGAAACGAGAGTACAACGACACGTGTCGCCGCGATTTATTAGCATAATTTCTCTTCCTCAGGTTTTTTAATGCTCGCCACGGAAGCATTAAAGCGAAATGGATGTTCATCTACCCGAAATGATCCAAAAGGAGTGAGGGTTTTCAATTTCCCCGGCAGCCAGCGGGCATCATCATCTTCGTCAGCACAAAATCCCCAGAACTACTCGCTTAATTGTTGTGCATTTGTCAACCTGAGCAAAACGAAAAACCAGAGGAAAATCCAACCAACACACTTGAATCTCGAGTAACTTTAAATTCTGGAACAGTAATCCAGATAAAAGTGTCTTGTGCTATTTATGTCTTACTTCGTAGCACATTTGCTGCGACTAGTTCGTAAATTAATTGGATTTGCAATTACACGCCCCACAAGAGCGAGACTAACCGAATGCAGACAGACGGGCAATGGAGGGTTAAGGCGAGAATGTTCCACTATTCGAGTGTATATGTTGAATCGAATGAATAGGGCTGACTAAACGGATGAAAGGGGAAGTCTAGGGATTGAATGAAAAATCTCCTGAAAAGAGCACAATTACAGGAATGTGGGATAAGAAAACAACGCCAGCTAAACTAATTGAGAAGCGCAGAGAACGGCGCAGACTGTCTCCCGTTATTTTTATACTCCGCAATCAATGGGAATACGAGTATATATGGTATTCACCTGGTCGTAAAATGCAAGCAAAGAAAGCCACAACCATTCATGACACAAGTCGGTGAATACTTTCTCCCCCTCAAGGCATTCTTATCCCTCCTTCAGATCGACCATTAAACTAATTGCTGGCATACAACATTTTTATTGCATTTGCCGACTCCTTTTCTGGCATTCCATTTCGAACATGCCGACGCTTAATATGCATAACAATAAATGGTCACCAAACCCACTTTGAATTGTAGAAGAGAGCAGTTTGGGGAATACACACTCAAAGTGATGGCGAAAATCAAAGGCTGGAAAAGCGAAAGCAAATCGCTCGAAGGCCTCACCTGTTCAAACCACTTCAACCAGTGAACATTTCAATACAAACGAAATCGGCAATGGCAATGAACAGACAGCAAATTTCATACGAAATTAAATTAGATTTTTCGTCAGTCGAGGAAATTGCCGCACGCACGCACGCAAACACCAGAAAATATTGAAATTACACACAGGAACGCAGAACTCAAAAATATATATATCTCCCGATCTCTGGCCAGCGAAAGCCCTGCAAAATAACCGCCGGCCGTTTGTTTGCAGACAAACATTCGGCATTCTATATCCAGGTATCTGAGCATCCGAGAGTGGTTTGCGTGCCCAGTCGAACGGAAATGGAAATGGGCAAATGCCTGCGCAAATGTGCGCATTTCAATTAAATTTCCGTTTTAATCACTTTTGCAAGTTCCATTGCAGCGGTCGAGAGTGGTGGACGTGGGTTAAGGATGGGTTAAGGATGGGTTAAGCATGGGTTAAGCAGGGGGTCACAGGACACGCTGCTATGCTCACTCATTAAAACTGTGTCTGGGGTCAGGTCATGCGTTATAATTTGATGATGTTTATCCCTGATCTTATAGTACTTCTCGGGTTAACTCGTTGAGATTCGCATAGAGAGTAGCTTCACTTGTTGAGAATATATTATGATGAGGTTTGACCAAGCGAATATATATAAAAAGCCTCGGTGCCTTTTGGAATATCATTTCAGTAAGTGAACAACTTTGAAAAATCTCATTTGCGTTCCAAAATAATTATCTTAGAGATTTTTTCATATTTAACAGAAAATTCTGCAAATAATAATTATGATTGGAGCTCTTCAATTTAGATTGAAACAACTTGCTCCAAGTGAAGTTGAATTTACGTTTAATTTACCATTTCTTTAAGCGTGTATAAAATAGAACTTTCATTTTGAATTTATAAAATTTCGGGGACTACTATTAATGATCAATGGTTATGTGTATCTAATTTAGGACAGAGTATTTCAAGCCATCCGGTTTCAAAGTGGTTTCACTATCCGTGCTCTCTTGGTAATATTCCTGGTTGTTCCAGACCAAATTCACAGGAATACTGATCGAGATTCCCGACGAGAAGGACTGACCAGTGATTGTGGTGTCCGAACTGCTTCGTTCATTGAGGAGTTCTTCATAGGGGACTATTGCCATGTCCCCGAAATCGGGACCATCGCTTATGCCAGATGAACTGCTGCACAAGGGGTTCTCCTGATCGTGATCCTGATCCCTTAGACCCAACTCAGAAATTATGGGCGAAGTACGGGCTCCACTATCCGGGGAATTCCAGTTTATAGAACCGCTGCTTGGATCAGTGGCCTTCTCCAAATCACTTCCCACAAGAGCCAACATCGAGGAAAGACCCCTTTCCTCGATTCTTTCCTTTCCTCCTCCAGCTTTTGATCTCGGCATGGAGGGAAGATTAGTATCAGTGGTGAAGACATTGCGGCGAAGGAGCTTTTGAAGGGTTTTGAAGGACTCTCGCATCTCATGCAACTGATTTTCATTATACGGCGCGGTCAATGGAGTATTTGGCACTGAAAGGGCGTTGATAATGAATTCCAGATCCTCATCCATGGTGGTCATTTTTTCGATAAAGGAAACAGCAAACTGAATTTAATTTTTTTTAAATTTAGAAATGTTTTACAATTGTGCCAGCCAACTAACTGATGCCTAGATTGAAGTAAATTTAGTAATGTTTAATACTAAGAATTTATGACCTAAGTTCAGTTATAACTACTTACTTCAAGTAAAAATGAATTACAAACTAATTTGTTCTTAAAACTGTTAATCTTTCTTGAGAATTTTAAAAATGTTACTATTATTTTTTTAAGAAAAGATTTTTAAAATATTTACTCAGTTCCTGCTCTATCCATATAAAGTAATTTAGACCTCTTCCTGAAAATGTCCGTTTCAAAAGACAAACTTTTTTCATTAAATTTCGATAGCTTTAAGAACCACCTCTCAAGTTCGTGTTTACTCCGAATCTACATCTCCTTCCTCTCCATCCGATCCCATTCCCGTCGAATTTGCTACAAAGTCATTACGAACAACTTAAGTTTGTGTTAAACACGCCTACATTACCAGATTTTGCATTTGGAGCGGCGGAGACCAAAGTTTAGGGAAAGCAGCTGAGCCGAAGGAAAACTGCAGAAGTGGAGAACTTGGGTTTGGGCCGTGTAATAATTGTAATTTCGCAGCCACATCGGAAAAGCGGAAAAGCAGAGGAGAAAGAGGAAGAAGAACAGGCGGGAACCACGAGGAAAACACGAAAAATAACAATCAGAAAGCATTTAGCAGCAACTTCTGAAAGCGAGAGTCGTCGAGGGAAGTGAGTTTGCTTGTAGACGGCAGGTGGCTTTCTCTATGTTCAAGTTGCAGGTTCGTGTATTTCCGATCCGAGAATGCGTGGTGTTTCCCCCCTTTTTCCTATGTCAACGCCTAGGAAAACTGCAGGGGAAAAACCAGAAACAAACCATGAATTCCTTTAACGATTAAACAAGGAGCAGGAAACCATATAGGATAGAGTATTCCTACCTCCTCCCACCAAAAAAGCACCCATAAATCTCCTTCGGGGTGTTTCCAGAGTGTGTATGTTTGTGTTTCGCCTGGTGTGGCAATTTTAATGGCCTGACCTACTTACGATTACAGCCAGGCACTCTTTCTGCTTTTTATTGAACACTTAAAGTAACTTTCTCGGTGCTGCAAGCGTTTCTTTTAATTGCTCAAATACTTCCCTAAACATTTGTTTCCCTTCATGCGGCACTTGAGTAGAAAGTTTCGCCGCCGTTTGTCCTGCCATTTGTCAGGCATCAGAAAATATGTTTAATAATCTGAACGCATTACCAAAACAGCAGCCACTGTGCAAACAAACGGAAGCAAAAAGGAAATCGGTTGCGGTTGGGGTTTCGGTGCCTTGAGTTCGGTTTCCAAGGGGTTGGATTGCAAGGAGGTAGATGAGGGGCAGACACATGTAGACGACTCCAAAAGGCAGAGGACTCCAGACAGACAGACAAAACAAACAGCGAGGGTGAGATGAAAATATATTAGGAGAGGCGGAGGAGACAGGGGGTTTTCTGATAGCAAGGAGGTTTTTTTTCCACAGTGGAATTCGCTGTAGACTTTTCTGTGATTGTAGAAACTACGCCTCAAAAAAATACAAGAAAAAGGTGTTTCTTAAAAGCAAATTCTTGAGATTTGTGATATTTTTAAAATATTACCATAAAACGGAAAATAGTTCAAAAATCATTTAACATA
Source organism: Drosophila ficusphila (assembly GCF_018152265.1). Classification (NCBI taxonomy): domain Eukaryota; kingdom Metazoa; phylum Arthropoda; class Insecta; order Diptera; family Drosophilidae; genus Drosophila; species Drosophila ficusphila. The sequence continues at coordinate 586,039 of NW_025064662.1, read as the reverse complement.
TCTATTTCATAAATATATTAAAAAAAAGCTATTTATACTTTTCAAATTGATTTAATTTAATTTTATATTAAACGTATATATACAAATTTTATTTATGTCATATGATTTGAAATGATTTTAGTTTGTTTCTTAAACTTAATTTACGGAAATGGATTACTCATAAAATTACCTGATTATATGTATGTGTCTAAGTGCCATCTATTTATATTTTAAAATCTAGTTATTTGTTATTATTTGTGTGTTATCTGTGTTTCCGTTGACAATATCCACTGTACCAGCCATTTGCTGCCCGTCTTCCGAGTCACAAAAGCCTATTAAATAACATGGTGCTACACATGCGACCTCTAAAAAGGAAGAAAAGGCAGCAGCAGCCGAAAGTTTTGCTCACAATTGCCAGGATAAAACCCGAGTCGGTGGAATAAGAAGTGGCTTCCATTCAGTCACATGCAGCAGAAGCCCAAAGTGGTCACATGAAAATATGAAAATATTCATGGTTGTGCCGGAAAAAAAAAACAGAAAAATAATGACGACAACAAAAATTCAAGAAAGAAGAGGGGAAACTCGGAAAAAAGTAGAGGGAAACTCGCATGCAGGCAAATGGCAAAAAGTAAACAAATAAACAAATGGGATCGGGCTGTATCCCCGTCTCCCCTGCTACTATATAAATATATATATATATATATGTATATATAGTATAGGGGCGAACTTGAAGAAGGATGACTGTGATAGTCATCCAAGCATGTCTTAGACATTTGCATAGGGACCTGGAGCAACTCGTCTTGCTATTTGCTTTAGTGAGGCATCTTTGGCCAAATTTAGGGGAAAATTCTATTATTTTAGCTGCTCAAACATCGTCTCAAAGTCCCGGCAGTTAGTTGCTCACTTTGCCAGTCTGATGACCGACCACTTGAGTCCTTTGGGCGCCACTTACACATCTATGTAAAACATTTCCCAGCCCCCCGAATCCTTGAACTCCTTTTCCTTCGCCACTTGCACTTTGTGCTGCAGCTGGAAAATAAATGTTCAATTTGTAGTTGTCAATTGGCTACTTAGTGCAGTTGGTAAATGCTTTCCATGGAAGCGGAGCAGCAAAATGCCGAAGCAATTGAAGAGTAAACGAAACTAATGCAGGAATTTGGCAAAGTGCCATCGATGGATGCTGGTATGCTCTGCGAAAGTGAAAGGAGATCCTAAATACTTTCCAGCAAAAGGCTTTGAAGTAATGGAGTGAAAATGCGAAGGAGCAAAGGAGTATTTGATGGATACAAACGTAACATTTTTCAAGTAAACTGTAAACTATTTTAGTGATTTTACATTGAAAGATAACAGAGATATTAATACATATACTTGAATTGTAGGACCCCTTAGCTCAGCTAAAACAACACAAGATGAAGCCATATCATTAACTTTCGGGAACAAGCGGAGTTTTACCTTTTGACCTCTCGATAAGCACCTCATTACTCAAATGCAGAAGGAAAATCCTGCAAAAGGTCGGGTCCAATGGCCAGAATTTTTGTGATTTACTGGCCTCGAAGAACCAAGAACCTAGAATCGCTTGGATCAGCTAAAAACGGCCGAAACATAATAATAATTTGTTAGGTGGAACAAGCGGAGTGCAGAGGAGATAAACAAAATAAATGACAAAAGCATGTCAGCACAAAGAGAAAGGCAGCCGGAAAAGCAAACTAGGAATGGAAATGGAAAATGGATTCGCTGCTCCGAAACGGGAGGCTTTTTGTTGCAACCCTCAGCGATTTTTTGTCTTCTTTCACGGGACTACAGGCATTTGCATAAATTATCATTTGGTGAGCCAGAACAAAAAGCCGGGATGGGCACACAGATAGATAGTATACCTTCGACGACTCCTCTCGTCCTCGTTGGGGAAAAAAGATGGCCAGAAGGCGGGCAATAAAAGGCAAGGCAAATGCATAAAATAACATAAAATAAAACAAGAATTTATGTGCTCGAGCCAAAGCAACGGCAAATATCAAACAAATTGCAATAAAATGCAAATTTAAATAGAAACGGAAAAGTTAACATAAATTCTGGCCGTGCATTAAAGCCCACCTAAGGATGTTCATTTCATCTTTGGCTGAGACAATTTAAAATTTAAATATTTTATGCTTAATTTTAAAGAGTTTTACTGCCGAGCAGCAAGCCGCAAAATGTGGAACGGGGCAGCCCCCTCGGGTTATTTGGCGATGGGGATGGTGAAAGTGGGGGGTGGACGCCCTCCCCCTTGTTTGTTTCCGAGCAGCTGAACACAGCTGGAAAAGTGGTACGGAAAACCAAGACAGCGTTTCCTCACATTTTAATACACTTTTGCACCGAACACGCCAACATGGAAGAGCAAAAAGCAACAGCCGATGGCAGGTGAAGTCTCCATTTCCCCCGGTGGTTATTTGTTTTCTTTCTTTTTTTTTAAGGGAAAACTTTTTCTGCACAATGTATTTTTGCGCATTTTCCACCTGTATGAGCTCGCCCCCGGAAAAACGGAGGGAGTGGCGAGTGGGAAAACCCATCCGGGGAAATCGATTCGTTGTGGTTGTTGCTCTGGTAATGAGACTTCCCACGACCAAAACGGAAAACGCCGAAAGGGAAAGAGCACAATTTTCCAATGTTTTTTTCCAGCTCGTTTCGGTAAATTCGCAACTATGCAAATGGAAGGTAAATAACAGAGCTTAGTCCTTTGGTTCAATTACTGCGAAAAGAACCTGGAAAAGCTCCTCTTTTCGGCTTTCCCAGGGACCGGGGAAAAGCCATTAGCCTGTGGACGAAAATGCGGGGCAGGAGTTCGAGAGCAGCAACAAATCTCGGCTAATTAAAGTCAACAAGCAGAATCATTTGAAATGCAAATGTCAAACGGCAAATGTGTGTGGTCGATGGCGGAGGAGATAATATATGTGTGGTTGGATTAAGCCAACAAAAAGGGCAAGGAATCATGGAAAGAAAAACAATACTTCCATGATGAAAATTCAATGCTCTTCTAATAAGCAGATTTCATAAAATTTAAAAAAAAAAAAAAGAAGTGATGAAGATGATAATATTAAACAAACAATTATGAGTTCCTAGTGATTATCAGAATGCAGTATTCCTTTGCATGATAATTTTGAACTCACATAATTACCAATAATATCACACAACATTTAGCCAAGTCAAAATACCCTTAACAACTTTTTTTGTAGGGTATCCAATATGAATTTCAATCCCCTTCCAACACTTTCACTTAACACTTTTTCCCAGAATTCCCCATATGTTTCATGAGGGCCCCTAACGAGAACCGAACACCCGCACAGGCTAACAATTTTTAACTCTTTAAAGTTGAAGTACACAAATTTTCTGATGAGGGTAATTATTGGCAGACTCCTCGGGGCTGGAAGTTGGAAAGGAAAAAGGGGTAAACCGAGATTTATGCACCATGAGGGCCGCAGAAAAATGAAGATAGAAGGAAGCATAGAATTTCAATTAAAATTAGCAGCTAGGTCGTTAATATAAAATATTGCTAATTAGATTGCCATAGACCCGACGACCAGTGGCACTAACTGCTTCGCCTCAGACTTCTGCATTGATTTTAACACGGTCATGAATATTAAATTACCGACTCACACACACACACATATAGATCCACCAGTGTTGTGGGGCGGAGAAAAGTTTGTCTGCCATAAATTAAAATCAACGCCCCTGGAACACGCCCCCTTGTCGCACTTTCCACTTTCCTCCGAGCAGCCGCCACTCAGAATGTTGACGGTAATTAACTTTTAGGCATTTTCTATGCATATTTATGTGGGGTGTATTTTGGGGAGGAGTGGGTGGTCGTTCTGCTTGCATAGCATTAACATGGACAGTGGGGTGGGGAAACCCCCCTTTTCCCTTTTCCCCTCCATCAGATGATGCGTGCAAGGCCGAGAAAATTACGCTTTTCTTTCTCTCCTGTCAGAGGGCGTTCTTGATGGCATCTTCATCGGAAGTCCTACACCTACAAGGACCTTCCATCTGTACATTCATCAGGCGTTCGCCTTCTATTTTTACACACCATCTGTAAATGTCATAAATAAATAATGAATTAATCATACAGTTTAGCGGATTTTTCTTCTGCCTGCACGATTTTTCAATTGTGAATCCAGCTGAAAGAAGTCCTTGAGTTTTTCCGTTTTTAGCCCTCCGAGATGTGCACTCATTTATAAATTATTAATGATATATTAAATAAAAATCGGGGGCGTTGCTTACTCTTAAGAAATATTTCCTTGTATCTTGAGGGCTGTCAGAAACATAAGGAGGCTTTCACAGAAATAATTCTCGATAAAAAGATTGAAAAACGTGAGTGCGAAGGAATTTAATATTCAAAATTTTCGTTTCTAAAAGGGAAGTAGGAAAACCTGTTACTTAATTCAATTACTGTTGCAATCTATTACCCATCACTGTGTAAGTAAACACATCAATATTTTTCCAATAAAAATTATCCTTTGGCCCACAGCAAAGTGTCTTAACTTCGTTTTACCTTTGCGAGCATTTTATGGTGTCTTGTTTTTTGCACTCTAATTGCAGGCAACGGCAAATGTTGTCATAGACCGGCACTTAAAACTCAATCAACTGCATCTAACCATATTAAAAGCAGCCCTGTGAAGCGTGGTGGGGCCAAAGGAAAGCATATAACGCATACGCCATGTGGTGCAGCGATGTCGTCGGCATAGCAAAAATAAAAGAATGCAATCAATTTGTCAACGTCGGTGCGATGGTATTGGTACTGCCACACGGCAATATATATGTATATATTGTGTATATGTGTGTGTGTGTTTGTGCTATGTCTGCATTCCGTCCGTTCGAAAAGCTTTCCCTTCGCCCAAAGAACCATTCATTCATCCATTCGTTCGCCTGTCATCACACACGTATGCCGGCAATTTATGTGTCGTCTGGCTCTGGACTTTTTTGCCTTTGCATTCGAGCCGAAACCAGAAACAACAGCTACAACAACCAGAACAACAACACCCAGTTGCTAGTAAATAAATTTAAAAGCGCTTAAAAGGGGCGGGGAGAGGGCGTGGCCCAGCTGCAATTTACCATGTCGCAAGGTGACTTGACAACATTTGCCGTCTGAGCTTCGGTTTCAGTTGCAAACGACAATGACAATGAAGACGATGACGACGACCACCACGATGATGATATTCAAATTTACTGTGACACGAGTAAATTCAATTAAAACGTCATGCCTTCCTTCACCAGGCAACTAACTGGTTTACTTGTTAGTTCAAACTTTAAATCAATTTCCCCATTCCGATGGATGAAAATATAGTGTTTACACCAAGAGCTTGACAAAATGCAAAGAGGTTTTGTTTTAGAAATAGGTCAGATCTTGGAAATAATTGAATTTAAAAACCAAATACGAAAATAACCAACAAGAGAAAGATGTTAACTAAACCATAAAATATGTAATAAATGTTGCTCACCTTAAACTTTTTATTTTAAGATAAATTTACCCTTTAATAGGTTAATTTTCTAGTTTAAATTGAAATAAAATTATGTCTTATAATCACTTAATCAATCAGTTTCTTTATCTTGATTTTTTTTTATAATACATAATTTGTGATTTGCTTAGTATTTCCAACAATTCTATCCCTAATTTGTGGCCCTTCCCCTGCCGTAAAAATTGCAAATCCTTAATCATATAACGCTGACGCTCAAGCTGGAGGATAAGCACTTTGGTGTGAGTGGGGAACAGCAGATTTCTGCACTTGTGGGTTTTGTGAACTTGTGAGACCAAACAGCCCAAGGCAAAGAAAAAACAGCTAAAAAAAAACACAAACAATGCAGAAAAACAGCAGCCGAGAAGAGGAAGGGGAAGAACGTGTTGTTGCTGTTGCGCTTATGATATTATTGCACTTGTCAGGTCCACACACACACACCCAGACACTCCGCAGAGACACACGCACACGGACACACAATTATTTGTAGCACAGATGAACATTCCAGAAGCTGCAACAGACGCCACAAAGTATGCAAAGTTTTTTTGCCAAAGCGCAAATGAAAACAGCAAACGATACACAAAGTTACAGCGAGGAAAGCCGAGAGATATGGAAGTCGGGTTGGATTCAAAAGTGGGGGCCGTAATCCTCCACAGGTATGCCTACAAAGGGATGCCAAGGACCCGGCAGCCAGCTGGAAATATGTCAACACACCGGGCGTATGAGTAATAAGTACGAGTTCGAGTTCGGGCAAAAGACAAGGCTCCAACAGCTGCGGCTCAACTGCGACTCGGAATCAAATTTGCACATCTGCAATGGAATGAAATGCATTGAAATGTTAGCCACAGAAGCTGTGGCATGCATAACCCACTCTGAGGATGGGAATCGCCAGTCAAAGGTTGAAATGGAGCACCTCCGCTGCACTGTGAGAAGTTTGTCTTTTAATTATTAAATATGAATTAATATATAAAAATTGTAAGTTCTAGAATGAGTTAAATCTATTCATTCGTTGAAATTAAGATACTTTTGTGAATTGATTAACTTTCCTTAATTTTATCTAATTTGGCTTTCCTTGGATTTTATGTGCTTAAAATAAATAAGATACTACTAAGATAATAATAGATACTATTACTTTATAATCATACAGTAATAAGAGCTCCATATATTTTTAAATAATTATAAAATAAATTACCTTAACAACTTCTGTTCAGTTCTGTTCAACAGTTATTGTGTCAAGTGTTACAAATTACAAAAAAAATGAGATGCAGAGGATTTTTTCCACAAATCTGTTTAAATTACACACCATAAGCTGACTCATTAAGTTGTATTTTAGCACACCTAGCTCCAATGTAAATACACCCCCAAGGTTTTTAAATATATTTCGCTCTGTAGGTGAGTCGACATCTATGTGGAGCCCGACTTGCTTGCCGGCTGGCATCGTTATTGCTTTTGGGAATATGCACGGCATGCCGAAGAGCAGCTCCCTTTTCCCTTTTGCCGTTTTCCCGCTGCCATTTCCATTTGCATGCCGCAGCTCGAATCAGTCTACTTCTGTTTTATACATTTTAATTTGAGTGAGCGAGTCCTGGCTGCCGGGATTCCCGCATGGGGCTCGAATCCTGCCGCCAGTCTCCACAGCCTCCCATATCACACCATCCCATCTCAACCCATCTGAAGTCTCCCTTCAACTCGACCATCTCTCTTGGCATTTCGCCTCGTTTCGTTTCGCTTCGCATCTATTTTTTATAAGCAGACGCAATTGTTTCGAAAATGAAAGGTTAAAATGTTAAATGCGACTTTGGATGAGAACAATGGGTTAAGGGTTTGGTGGCTGTCATTGTTTTCGCCAAAGGGGTTGGCTGTAACCAGGAAATGCAGGCCCCTTGGAGAGATCAAAACATGAACTTTGTCAATGAACTTCATATGTAAAGTTACACGGAAAGCAATCTCAGTTTTCAGTTGTGAGTTTTCGGTTATGAAGAGTGTATGATTTTGATAAATGGGTTTAGGGCAACTGGGAAATTTAGAGAAGGGAATTGAAGAGTTCTTGAATATTTGTATAATATTTCACCACATCCACAACCACTACATCTTTTCTCTATTAAAAATAGTTTTTCGTTTCTTGTTACCAAAATTTCCAAAGAAATATACTTTGAACAAGCTCTCAACATTTTCTTTGTTTACCAATATTTTTCCTACCTCACACAAATATTTCATTTCACCTATGCGTCAGCTTCAAAAATTCACTAAATTAAAAATATTTACGCAGGGATCCAGGCACTTTTCGAGTGGCACAAGTGCCGGTCTCGAAATTCATCTGCAGTCTCCAACATTTTAGTTCTTGGCCATTGTTCATATTAAATTTTGATAGCCAGCCATACATCCGGCCACAAAGGGATGCCAAAGCTTTTTGTTCATAAACATTTTTGTGTGTGCGACCGAAGGGACGGGGAAATGGCCAGATGGAATGCCTTTCTTTCCTCTTTTGTGGGCAATTCAGGCATCACAGATAGGCCAGAAACAGAAATGGTCAATGCGAAGAAAGCGAAATTAGGTCAGGCAAACAATAAAAATCATCAGACAACGCTGAGACTTGATGAGCTCCCTCTCAGCAGCTCGATAATGCTGGCAAAAGGACATTGAAGTCGGGGAAAGAAATCGGTGGCAGCCAACCCCTAATGGCATAATCTTCACTAATTTAGCGCTCATTAATTTCTAGCGCTTCCATTCCGTTTGATAACACCGAATGCGTAATTGAATTAAAAGTGGCTGCAGGACAAAAGGAAATGTGTATCCCCGATTCGCCAATCATAAACATCAACATGTCGAGAGCTTCTTTTATTTTTCGTGCTTTAATTAAAACTGCATAATCAGTGAAAGTCGGGAACTCAGTCTACTATATATGTTCGCCGTGCTTTCGTCCTAATCAGCATGCCATTTGTGTAATTTGTGTCCTTCGTCGCAGAAGGAGCTTCTGCCAGCTATCGCAGCCTAATCATCTCGAGACCCATTTGTTGTTACGGCCTCTGCCATTTTCGCCCTGCCCTGAGCCTCTTTGGCTTTTTATTATAATTAGATAGGAATTGCGGAGCACTCGCAGGCAGAACATCCTGTAGGTCCTGCGTCTAATGTCCTAATGCCTGTCATTCCATCAGCACGCACTCGCAGGACTCGCAGGTCTCTCCTTTGTCTTATCCTTTTGCTACTTCGACTTCCCGTCGATTTGGCCGGGTCAGCAGTTTTTAATTGAATTGCACGCGGTTTGTCTTTTGCCGGAGCTCGTTTATTATGCGCATCTATTTGCATTTCCCATCCACAAATCGCCAGATGCAATTTCTTCTGCGGCTAATTGTGTGTTTCTGTGGCGCGGAAAAGTTAATTCCGTCAGCGGAAAATGAATGGAAAGTGCTAGTCAAATATAAACTTAAACTCAGTGTGCAGGATTTTGCCAAAATTGGTTCAAGCAGATAAAGAAAACTTAAGTGGATCTTAAACAAATTTACCAAGTGGAATTCCTCTTCACATTTCTTTCTATATTCGATTAATTTATACTCCAAGCTCAAGCCCCATTTATCGCTGCATTCCTTTATCATTGCCACCATTATCCCCGGCATTCCAAATCTCCTACATTATTCTGGTCACTTAATGTGCCAGAGATAAAGCGACAACGAGCCAAAGGCTAGATGGAAAAAATGAGAAATAATTTAATAAGGGAAAGTTCCTCCAGATCCCCATTGACCTTTTTTTCCTAGCTGAATGTGTAAAGCGGTTGACATAAATAAAAAATGTTACTACATTTTGGCACATTACACAAAATAAAAGAGAGAAGCGACGGGAGAATTCCCAAAAGAAAAGGGAGTGAATGGAAAAAGAGGCCTGAAAAGAGCCTGATAAAATTGTGAAAAACTGTTAAAATGTGTTGGGCAATTCTCGAGAAAAACGTCAAGACGAAAAAACGGGTCAAGTAATCAATTCTGGCCGACATTCTTGATACTTTTTTCGGACCCCGAAACCCGGCAATGGATTCGCTTAATTAGATCTGATGTTCGTGGAGAGTTTGGCCTCCTCAAAAGGGTGTCTGCATTTATCTAAATTATTTCGTTAGTGGGGCCAAACAAATTAAAATAAATGTTTGTCAAAGGTCGGCACGAAAAGTCAACAAATTAAAAATTGTTTGAGTTGTGGGCGAGGCAAGAGGAGGAAAGGTATTTGGGGTCATTTGTGCAGGTGTTGGCCAAAAAGGTTTTCCGTGTTTGCTTTTTTCCCCCCCGAAAAAAAAGTCAACCCCAACCAATTGCTTCATTATTTCGGACTTGTGTTAAAGGTGGCAAATTTAAACAGAATGAATTTTGGTTAAAAACTGCTGAGTATTCAAGGATTAGTGAAAAAGTACGTACATGCTTTCCATTTATCAAAAAATATATTTTTTCAATACAAGAACTGTTTTTTGTCACTGGTATGAGCTCTTCTTTCCCCTTATTGAATATTCAGAAAAACTGATTCCATCACAAAACGCCGCCGGCGAATGGAATGATATTAATTCATATCTGCTGTAGAGGGCACGTCATAATGTTTATCAACAATGGCCGCAGGATGCGTATTGATTAAAAAAATTTCGACAAGCGCCAGACAGCCGGGAAATGGGGAGGAAATCTGGGGGCCGCGGTCACATGCACTTGTTGACAGCCTTTCGCCCGGGGTCATAATTTCAGTTCAAAGGCCGCTGCGGAAACTTTACAAAAACTGTGATTTTAAGCGGCTTTTTCAGCGAAGAAGAGCCGAACTGAGGTAAGCCACGAAAATTTAATTAATAAAAATTATTCCGCCGCTTTTTTTCGCCGAGATTAACAGGCTCTCTTTAAGTCCTTGGCCACGTGTTGGAAATCTGATTATAATGACACTCGAAAGCTTTGATTCTGGTTTCCATTAAGCAGAATGACCAAAAGGCAAATAGAGACTTACTTACGCTTCCAAAGTCAAAGTGGAAAATGTGGAGAGGCAGAGGGATTTACATACCTGGAAAAAGAAAAGAAAATGAGAACCATTTTAATATATAATTGAAATTAGTTTTTTTAAACTGAAAATCACACTCCAGGCTACTTTAAATTTGTTCTCTAATTTTAACTCATAGAATTCCCTATAAAATGAGCCATATAAAAGACTCTTAATTAATTTTAGTTTTTATACCAACCGACTATAATCACAATAAATTACAGCTTTGCTGACCCGCCCATTTGCTTAATTTCCCCCAACAAAACCGTTGGGTAATCAACTCAAGTCAACGCCCCGAATACAACAAGTTACTACTGTACTATCTGTAAATAAATCAAATTGTTATTGCATTTGGTATCAGCAGCATTGAATTATTAATGCCGCCTGCCTTTCAGCACAAATGGAACATGCTAATGGAATGGAGATAGCCCGGCCAAGAGCGGGCTTAAATCAGCTCTGGCCAAAGTCCAGAAGCAGTCGGCAAAACGCTGACAGCTGACAAGCCGCAATCCGCAATCCGCAGAGATAGGAAGAGGATTCGTACTCGGACTCGGATTGGGACTCGGTTGCCCCTTCCCAGATGACCAACACACCGAGTGGAGCAACAATAAAGTGGGGCAGGGCCCTCTGACCACAGGACATGCCAAAGACCAGGATGCGAGGCTCCTACAAAGGGAACAAGGGAAGCCACCTGAGCGGAGAGACAGTCGCCGCCAGTCGAGGCTCTTTGAATAGTTCATGAAGTTGTCACTTTGTCGTACAGTAGCGTCACACCGTACAGTGGTGTCCCATGCAATGAACATGGGGTTTTGCATGCGAGATTAAGATTTATTGCACTCAGGTGAAGTGAAGAATAACCATGTTTGTGTCAATTTTAAAATGCATAAGGTGGTGGAACTTCACTACCATTGTATATTTTCTTATTAAAAATATGATTAAATAAAGGGTTAAGAAATAATGCTATCTTAACTTCTTATTAAAAATGTTCTCGAAATAACAATATTAGAACAAGTATGTTGCATTTTATGTTAGTTAAACCCCAATGTTTCCCTTCTTTATTCCTTTTGCAGTTAAAACTATCTCTTCCTGCAAGTTTTTGTAGTTTTTTTTATCAACTTTGACAGCTGCAATTCCAATCCTTCCATAGCCTTAAAGCCATTTGTTGCAGGGCAGACAAGCCAAGTTCCAGTGACAAGCTTTCCCATCAAAAGCCAATCGATTGGCACTTTGATAGACACTAGTAAAACTCGTAAGTTACAAGGCAGTGGGAAACTACTGAAACCCCTTCTACGTGCCACAAATTCGATTATGATATTGGGCTCACATGATTGGTTAAGAAGGGGGAACCATTAAATTATCTGCGGTATATGATAATTGGGAGCAACCTTAATAATTTCAGTGGCCATAAAAGCAAATGCACGTTATCGATTCCAGTTATGTGCTTTGATTTCGATTTCGATTTGGATGTCGATTCCCCTTCCATTCGATTCCACTCCTTACTTCGCCCGCTTGTCGCTTTATCAGTTTTATAGTGTGATTCTTGTGAAATGCAATAAACTTCCATGTTGATAAACATCTGTCAGTCTGTCGGCGAGTGGTTCGACTTAGGGAGGGGGTCCTGTCCCTCCGCATCGGAGTATTTTTATGGCTTACGTGCTGCATGTAATTGCACCCTCATGCGGCGCTGAATGCCCAAGTAGCAGACCCATAACGAGCTCCACTTCTAGGTGAGAGAAGCCAGCGAAGGTTAATCCACACACGAGCTATTAACTTTGGAGATTTTCAGATATGTACGTCTGATTATGCGGTTCAGTGGGACAAGTCAACCGTTCCACGCTCGCATTTAACTATAATGTAGTTTTACGAGCGTACTCGGAATTATAGTAGCAGCGATAAGGGCATCGATTAAAATAATTTCGTTTTATTGGGAGAACGAAGGTTTTCCATTTTTTTGATTATTTAATGGATTTTGATGACATATTAGCTGATTTAGTTTTGAATTTTAATTTTTATAGTTAATGTTATCAGTTGTACTCTGTATAATTTAGAGCTGAACATTAAAAATATTTTTAAAAAATAATAAAAACGTCCTATGAAATGTTTAGAATTTATAAAATCCATATATTGCATCACAATTTTAATAGCACATATTTTCAATCAATTTGACCTGCAGATTAAATAAAATACTTTAATGTTTAAATGTACAATAATCCGCAAATTTAATATTTAAGCATTACATTTTAAATAAGATCTTCCACTACCTTTATTTGTGTAACAACCTAATTTTTATTACTGTGGACTAATATTTTCCTTATTTCCGAATTTTGGACTATTTAAGTAAGTAATTCGTACAATTTTCTCTGGTAACTTTAAGCTTTAAAACGCCACTCCAAAGATTCCCCTGCATTCTTGTCCGCTCGCAAATTGCTCTTCTCACAAAATCCCCTGTAATTCCTCACCTAACTAAGCCATTAACACTTGACCAGGCCGTGAAGAGGAGCTGGGTCCTGGGATCGGGACACATAATAACTCTGGTGGTAGCCATCCCCCTCCCCTCGCCAATTGGCCCACATTCACATGCCACACACGCAGCCAGCGAAGAAATTTAAAACGTCAACAAGCCCGTTGACAGTTGGCGCTGTGCAGGACTCGTAAAAAACCATACACACACATATATAGATATATATATATATACATACATGGATAGGGATACGGATAGGGATAGGGATAGGGATATATATCCGCAGTCGAGTGTGCACATTGTAGTTTTTAACGACACCTTACAACTGCTGCCCATGTCGCTCGTGCCACATGTGGCATGCTGGCTGATTCTGCGGGGTGACTTTTTATGCGGCGGCTAATTAAAAAATGAGAATGGGGAGAAAAAAGAACAGCGGGAATATTTTTTATGGGCCCATTAAACGCGGCAATGAGAGCGAGCGTCAAACGTTTAACAATCATAAAAAAAGCGGCCACAAATTTAATGCCACACAAACATTTAGTGCATTCGCAAACAAAGAACTTTATATAATTTCCACATTGAATTTTCATTAAGTTTTTTCGCGTCGAATTATTCTTTGTTTCGCGTGCAGTTCATTTGTTTGGAAAATCTGCATATGCATGTAAATTAAAACTTCCGTTTTGACACTCGAAGGAACAAGAGAAATCGTTTCGCAAAAATGTTGCATTGATTTTCGTGTTCATTTTTTTTACGCATAATTAAAAACAATTTACAATTTCGATTTCGATTTTTCTGCCAGACGGCGGTTGTAAACTGTTTGAATTTGATTGCCGGTAATTTGCATATTGGGCAAATGTGTGAGAATTACTGGATAATATTGTTGTTTAATCGATTGTAAATTTGTTTAAAGAGCTTTCCCTGATTTTTATTTATTATTCGATTTCGGTATTAATCATTTTTTACAGCTGTTAATTGAAACCCACCAACGGGCAATGAAAGGTTTAAATTAAAGATACAAGTTTCCCCTAATTAAACTTAATAACATTATGCCACAAAACCCGGCATTCTTAGGAAATGCTCCAATTTGTTTTTAAGCCAGCGCTTTGACAAATTGATTTTCCTCGGCTTGTGTGCCTGGCAATCCGGTAAATCAATCAACAAATTGAGTCTCACCTCAGGAATCGGTAAATCAAACACAGATACACATCCGCAATCGCCTATATGTTCTGGAAGGCATTGACATGAACCGAAGCTCGAAGGTAAACACCAAGTAAGGGGTCTTGGGGCTCAAAGCCTTATCGGCAAATATGTATTCCTGATAGGAAAGACAAACCCATTCAAAGTACTTGTACTGCGATGGCTAATTGCAGACAGATAACGCTTAACTTGCAAAATTAAACAGGGGAATATTACTCGACCTTGTCAATTGATAAAGGAAGAACACCAGTTAATTAGCGAAACAATTTTACAATATAAAAAATAAACCAAAAAAGTTAAAATTGCACAATAAATTTCCTGGATTTATAACCTGTTTCATCATAAATCAACGCCCATATGAAACCTACGCAGGTGTTTGCACTATTTGTTGCCAATTTTAGTTGTTTATGTATTTTGCTAATGTTAGCAAATCGTGAATAATGTAGTCATCTCAATAAACATACTCTCATTGCCAACCGCAATCGCACTGAATAGTTTCCAGCCAGGCGATAATTTATTTATTTAAATAAAGCAACAGAGAACCGCACTTTCCTGCGACATTATTTATTTATTTACCATTTAAATTAGCGCTTAAACAAATAGAAAAATAAACATTTTCTGCAATTTAACACGGAAAAAATGCGCTCTTTATAGGAGTGCACAAATGGAATTTACATAAATTAAGAGTAGTTCGCAGCCAGTATGTTGTTTCTTTTTTTATTCAGCTTATTTATGGCTTGTCGAGTGAGCAATATGTTGCCACTTTGTTGTTTATTGCGGAAGGTATGCATTTCTAAATATTTGCATAGTTCATGTTAATAAAGCAAACTCTCGAATGCTTTATAAAAAGCCATTTCAATCTGAACCAATTTTTTTTCTTAAACAAACAAACAGAGCATTCTTTAAAACTCAAATAAAATCCAATTTAAGTCCATTTCGAGTATTTTACTTGCACTCAGTGCCAAATAAACTCAACATGAAAATGCATTCAAAGGCGCACAAAAACCACAGACATTAAGCAGCGAGAAGAAAAAACAATAAAAGCGACTCTTGAAAATGGGAAAATTCGATGTGAATGTGATGGCCATAAAAATTTAATAACTTTTTGGGCCGGGTCACTGTGCTGGGGTCACCAGACCCTCATCGCTCATCGCAACACGGATTTTAAAAACTAAAACGCAGACGGGCAAACAAAATTCGGAAATCAGTGAATTGGTCAGCGGCAAATGGAAACTAATTAAATTAAATCAATAATGGGTGGGGTCTCAAAATCAACGATCTGAGGGCGTGATACGAGATGAGGGACTTTTCCAGTGGTCATGCCCTCAGAATTATGCTGACACAGAAAATGAGCCACAAAATCCAATAATTTTTAACGCAATTTTCATTACTTCCCGGCGGCTTCCTTGGTGGCCAAAACCGAAAAAGTTTTGTGGTCAAAGTTGCTCTTTATTTTTTTAGGAGACGCGGGGTCCGCGGGCGAATAAACAAAAGTAATTATATCGCGAAAAAAAAGCATTTACAAAAAACCTTGACAATTGCGCTGGGACATGCAAAACTCGCATAAATTACAGTGAGAGCAACCACATTTGAGAGGGAGCTAAATATTTTTCCCAACTTTTGTAATTTCGCATTTAGCGTTGAAAAGGCTCGCGAAAAGCAATTTTCAGATAAGCGACCCTCTGCCCGTCGAAAATCACCACAACAAAAACAAAACACAGGGAGGGGTCACGCCCTCGACCTCTGACCCACTCCCACTCCCTCCCCCTCCCCTTTCCCCTCCCGAAAACCATCCAACTGGTTTGACATTTATGCTGGAAATAATTAGAAGCTTTCACAGCGGGCAATTTCCATGCGGGGAAGGAAAATCCACATGGAGCGTGAAAGTGAAGTAAAGCTCCGCCACGATAATGGAAAATGTGTGTAGGGGTAAGCATATGAATAAACACATATTTATGCGATTGGCTTTGAGGTCTCGGATTAGCTTGAAACACAACAAAGGTCCTTGAAGTTATTTTCTCATTTGCCGATCCCTTTGCTTATTGGTTTTGCGGTTTTTGATAAGCAGCATGCAATTCGGTTTAATATGTGTTGTTTTTAATTTAAATATTTTTTAATGAAGTGAATATAAGATATTAGGTGTTAATATGGGTAATATAATATCCAAATAAATCATCAAATATATAAAAATCAACTTTATATTTACCATATAGTTGTGATTTTCATTTTTAAAATTGTAATATGGTTTTTTTTTGTTTTGTTTTAAAACATTTAATTAAATAAGGACTTATGGGGTTATAAAACTAGATACGAATCTTCAGATTCCCTTTTCAACCCATAGGTATAGTGAGCCTCCAAAAACAACCCCCATTGAAAAAGCTTATCACGATCTGAATATATCAATTACCCAAAGCTTTATCTGTTCATCGCAAGGCAAACGACGAATGGGTGCCAATTAAAGCCATGATGATGGTCTGAGGACAAGCTGTCCGAATGTAAGACCCCAGGGAATATCTATGGAACATATCCCCCGCCAAAAATGGTAAGGACTTTTGGTCATTAAACTGGTGCAGATGGAGCAGGACACGTGACTCCATAATGCATATGTCTGCAGGTCTAGTGAGTATTTACTGGCACTTAGCTCGACTTCTTCGACCGACTCGCACTCCTTTTATAGAGAAACTCCCCATTTTTATTTCGGCTACCCCCTTTGGGGAAATGGAACACACCCAAACAAACGGTGAAAAAGGCCCGAAAATTATGCACTGGGGAAAACGAATTCCTTTCCATTTGTTTTTTTTTTTTTTGACCAACTTTGGAAAAACAACAAGAGAATCGAGGGTGGGCGGCAGGACAGGTAAAAATTACAACCCATTCGAAGGGTGGAGTCCTGTTGCGGAGTTTGTTATTATTTAGTGAACAAGCAACTGTTGAAAATTTACTCGTGACAAAATAATTCCAGAGCTGCGCAAAAAGGGCAAATGGGCAATTTTTTATATGACTCTCCCACTTCCTCATTTCTGCGTTTATTTTTTGGCAGAAGAATTTTCATTTTCATTTCTAGCCGGGTTTTGCCTGGTTGGCGTTCATTTCGTTTTATTGCCACGCATTTTCTTCTATTTATTTTTTGTGTGTTAAGCGCCCCTTTCGCTGTCTCTTTTCATTTCAGCAATTAACTTGGCTTTCCACAACATGTTTCTGTGCTAACACGCATTATCCTGCCGTTTTTTTCTGGGGAGGATGTGTGACCGAGCTTTCTTTCAAGTCTGCCTCGTTGGCAGCTTTAATTCTCTAGCCTCCCCCGAAAACAGGATGGTCTGTTAATTAGCCCGGCGTTGAATGTTGTTTATTAATTATGTAATTCATTTTTCCGCTTAATTATATTGAGAGCGAGACAGGCAAGCCGACTGCCAACGTCAGAAATCCAAATGTATCTACACATAAAATTCCTGTAATTGGACTGTAATTAAGTGAACTGCCTGACGTGCGAGTGGGGAAATCGAGGATTCGAGTATTCCCTCCAGGTTCCTTCTGCTAAAAGGAATTTGTGTGTATGAACACAGGAATAACACCCAAATTAACAGGAATATTTTTGAGGAGGGGTAGACAAAATATTATTGGATTTTATGCAAAGGAAAACAAAGCTTGATTCTATTTCCTATAGCTATATAGATATATTTTATCGTGGAAGTTATATCTCAATCACTTAACTTTATCCCTAAAAAAATAATGCTTTCATCAACATACCAAATACTTTTCACACTTTTTTCCAGACATCACAATTACAATTGTTTTCCCTCCCCTCATTATTTTATGGAACAACCTATTTAGAGCCACCATTGTTGAGTCCCTCGAAAAATCCTCGTAGAACTATAACCTGAACTCTGGGCGGTTTCCGATGGATTCGACATACTTCTAGCCAAAGAACGTTGCCCCAGGGTTGGTGGAGGAAAAAACAATGGAATGCTGCCATATTAAACGGAACAAATGCAGTGCAATCATCTGACAGGACCTGAAAAACGAGGGATGAGGGGTGGATCGGGTGGTGAAAGGAAGTGAGTGGTGGTGGTGGTGGTGGTGGGTACAACACGAAACATGTTGCAAAAAATATTTCAAAATGTTTTTCGCAGCCAACGGACAACACTGCACTTTGATGGTGTCATAAATCTCAAAGGAGCGGGAAACAAGGAGCGAAAAAGGAAAAAATGTATAAACAACAATGAGGAATGTCGAGGTGCGGAAAGCAGGCCAAGGATAAACCGACAGGATACGGCGCAAAATAAGCAACTGCATAATAAACACTGGGACTAATGATTTACGGAGGCCCGAGAACAAGTTGGGAAAGTACGCGACCCGTCCAAATTCCGATTACCTGGCCCAGAATGACAGGTAGAGTGGGATCTCGCCCACGAATGGGTGTGAAAAATGGCACAAACACGAAGGACTTTGCTGCTAATAAATCTTGAGTACCAAAAAAATTTAATTTATTTTGATGAACACTTGAAGGACTTAAAATAAAAAAAAACACTCAAAAACATACCCATGCAAATTTAAATATATATGGTAATGTGTTAGTCTCAGGAAAGAAATAAATCCCAGATTATTAAATTATAACAGGGTTTACTTTTTAAAAAAATAACAAATAAAAGTACACAAATAAAACCTTTAGTAGTAAATATTTATGACTTAAGCTCAAAAAATTCAATTTGTACCAACTGAAAATTTACAAAATATAATAAGTATTTTTAGGGATATCAAACGTCTTTTAATTACTATAATAATTTATATCAGAAGGTTTCGTTTACAATTCACTGATAAATTCTAATTGCAAATATAGATATGCAATTTCAATCTGCAAAACAAACCAATTTTACTTTTTCCAAGTGATCAAATGACACGATGTATGACTACCACCCGGTTATCTTATCAACTCTTTGGGGGAAAGGCGGAGGCGTCACTCCGGATTGCGTGCGTGTGTCATTCATGCGGGGCTGAGCGGGATTTCGGAGGTAAGAACCTCACCTGGCCTGTGCCATTATGCGGTGAGCAGATGCCCCGAATCAGCTGCCCCGAGGACGGGGACTCATTTTGGCATTGTTCGGATGAAATTTTGACTTTGCGCCAGCAGGCAAAGATGCCCAACAATGGAAAATTGAAAATCAGTTGCAGGCTGCCGGCCAACGGAAAGATGCGTCAGTTCGGAAATATGCGAGCAGATAGCAGATAAGCACTACGGAAATGGCAAATCTAACATCTAGGAAACCAAACTCCAAAAGGTCGATAGAGGTGTGTGATTCGGGGTGAAAAATTGGGCATCTGCCGAGGCTGCCAAATGAGGCTCATTTGCGCCAATGATAAAACTGATAGCGGTACGGAATTCGTAATTTTATGGGGAAACATTCAACCCAGATAGATATACAAATGGGGCTAAATATGTTCCAGATACTGTTATCATTTCTGATACTCTTCATTTATGAAATACTTAAAAAAAATTGGAGAAAAGTATCTATGGGTATATTACTATAAATGCTGTTTAATGCCTTCAAAATAGTTTAAGTTGCTTGAATATCTGAATTATCTGAAAGTGGAAAACTAACATTATTAAGCCATTTTAATTTTATTAAATATCTGATTTAAACATATCTGATATTATGTACCTACTTATGGAAGCCATCTTCCTTTCGCTGACCTATTAAGACTCCCAAAGTTAATCCGTTTCAATCCTTGCACAGGATTTAAGCAGAGTTATCCTGATTGTTGCAGAAACATTTTGTCTCTGACTTTAAGACACTTTCTTTATCCGAGCCAAGCAACTGTGAAATATTGCAGCGCATTTATTTCTCGAAAACAAAAATGCTTTCTATTCCGTTTGCCTTATTTCCTGTCGGGCAATATCCTTCTTGACCTGACTCGACAGTTGATTCCTTTCTCCGCTGTCATCCTTTGTTTTGGCAGCCGCTGCAATTTGTCACTTTTCGCACTTTGGTCTGTCCTTGCCACAGCTCGTCCTTCTCCTTTTCTCCGCTCGTGTTCTCCGTTTGTTGTCCTTGGATGACAGGATGTGCAGGCACTTGAAACATTTGCCATATTAAAATTGTTGCCGCTGACAATTGTCAGTGATTCGACGACAAGCGGGGAATTCATGAGTTCAACAACCAAACGACAGGTGAGAGGGCCACAAAAAACATAAAAATGGAAACGAAAGCCGGCGAAATGAAATTCCAAAAGCTAGGAAAACGGAAAACCAGTCCCAGACAGAAAACTTATCTCTGAATTAGCGTGCCAAAGTTAAAAGATTGTGGCACTCGAAAGATCCCGTCAAAACAAGAAGCTGACGAAGGTAAGTCTCGCTACGAATTGCGAAGGGAATTTTCTGAATGAAATAGTTTGCATAGCTAATAAGCAACGAGTCAAATAAAGAAAACATTCCTTAAATGCAAATTGTTCTAAAATTATATTTTATTATCTATGTTTACGATTCAACCTTTAGATCCCGAAAACTCCCTTTAATCTCACCAGAACTTTTCTTTTTCAATATCCCCCAAGTTCTTGCACCAAAACAATGTTGCATGAAAAATGTTCAGGGCCAGAAGACAAGCCATAAATTTTCCACAAAAGGGCAGACGCAAGGCAAAGGGAAAATACGAAATATAAACAAGGCGAAAGGAGGAAGCGAGTCAGGATGTGGCCAGGATATGCGGTGGCTTCGCAAGCAAATACATATTTATTTCCCCAGGTCCTTACTTTCGCCCTTAATTAGTTTGTCTTAATGCCATATTTTTCTTCCTTTCGAGAGGAGCCTTTTATTCCTGGTAGTGAACTTCTGGACTTCACTATCTTTTCTTGCATTAATAGTTATTCCCTAAAATGATGGACCTTGCCTTGAATTTATAAACTTCTTCTTCTGCATTTAAATGAAGTGCATACTTGACATCTAGTCATTAAGAATATTTTGGTATTAAAATAACCAATAAAATAATTTGAGTTCTCTTTATATTCACTAATATTCTAACTATATTCTAACATATCCGCAGTAGCGGATCTAACTATTCTAACTATATACAATATTTTATCAATTTAGTAGGTCCATGGAATTATATAATTCATATTATTATTTTTAATACATTTAATACCGCCAATGTTTTTTTTCGAACTTATGCAATTATATTTAATGATTAAAACGTTTTGTTATGTTTTCCTTGTTTAACAATAATTTTGTTATTGTATGCCTCATAATAAAAATATTTGCATTGTTTTTAATATAACAGAAATCAATTTGCAACAATTTTCCCATAGTTGAAATAGCTTCCTTCTTCATTTGAGTTCCCCGTTTCGTATCTTATTTTTTACTGGCAGAAAGTTGTGCATTCAGGACTCACCTTTTGGGCCTTGCAGGTGACGTTGATGGACTGGACGTCGTGCGTCTGGTGGCGCTGCTCCCCGATGCAGCTGGAGCAGGCGGGGGCCTTGCAGTTGAGGCAGTACTGGGAGAGGGTCTCCTCGTGCTCTCCGCAGACGGACTCCCGCTGCTGGGCGGCGCCGCGGGGCTTGACCAGCGTGTGCTTGGCCAGCGGACCGCGGGCGGGGTGGCACAGCTCGCGGCAGGCGTCGCAGTAGCGGATCTCGCACTGCTCGCAGACCAGGGAGGCCACCTTGGGGTCCGTCTCGCACATCTGGCAGCGGAGGGCCTCGCGGGCACAGAACCGATCCACGATGGCCTCCATGGCCCGGTAGGTGGGCAGGTTCCTAACGCCCCCGTCGTCGAAGAAGACGAGCTTGCGGCAGAGCGGACAGGTCAGGCAGTAGGCTGCTCCCGGCGGAGCCACCACTCCCGGCAGAAGGCCTGTGCCGGCATAGGAGACCGGTCGGGATGTGTTCGAGCAGCAGACGACGCCGGAGTCCGCCTCGCTGAAGATGCTCACCTTGTCCGACTGATCCTGGTCGGAGGTGACGCTCTCGCTTCCGGTGTTCGAGCTCGCCGTGCTGGCAGCGGAGCTGTGGGAGCTGTGCCGAGTGCCAGGACCTCCGGGATTGCTTCCGGATGTAGTGGCTCCTGCGCCGGATGATCCGCCATTATTATGCATTCCATTGTGGCCGGAAGTGGCAGATCCCCCGGATCCATTCACGGGCAATCCCGATCCCGGATTGTATGGGGTCTGGATATCCAGAGCACAGCCCAAGCAGAGGGCGTGGAAACAGGGCAGCAGCACCGGATTGGCGTACAGCTGCTTGCACGTGGGACAGCGCAGTTCGTCCTCCATTTCTGGTCTTGGAATTCCGCGAGAGATGTGCGATTTGAATCGAGATTGGAGACTCGGAGGTCCTGTTTCAATAGGTTTAATCCTTGCTTTAGTTTGGCTGCACGTTGTGGGACAACATGGCTTCAATAATCCTTGGGCTTGTCACTGTTCACTTTGATTTGTTTTTAAAATTTCACCCACATAAAAGTCACTTTTTAAATTGTATTATAAGTACCGTTAAGTTAAGAGGCCAATATCTGATTTCGTAATAATTTTCACATGAACTTTTTAAACTTTAATTTTTTCACTTTTTTTATTTTATTTTTTTTCAGCTTCAGTATTTTTCTTCACTTTAACAATCTTTTTAATTTTTCCAATCCTTTCACTGTCAAATGTTTTTCGATTAAATCTAAGCACTATTTCTCCAATCTTATCTTGGTTCAATAATATTTCACTTTTTAATATTGTTTTAAAATTCACTTTGGTTCACCAGAAATATTTTTTAAAATGTCCAATGTTTACAAAACAATTTCCGTTTTATTCTCCTCCCTTTAACTTGCTTGCAACTCTGTTTCGCGATTTACGTTTAAACGTGACGAATTTTGTTTTCGACCATCCGCAACACGACCGATTCGAATGAGATTTTTCAAAAACTGGCTTCTGCTGAGTTTCCGAGGTTTTGCTTAGGTTCGGTTCTGCAAACGAAAACGCTTGCACACAAAATTTGGTTGCAACCACCGTGTGGGCGCGTCAAACATGTTCGCTCGAGCCTTTGCACTGAAAACAAATATAATTTCAAATATTTAATAGTGGTGGTGTAAGTGTATTGATTGTAGATAACCAGATATTTGTAAACTGCTCCACGTTTTTTAATTTGTTAATTTATCATGCAACTAAATCGTGATAAAATAATGCTAACATTAATATGTTGCACAGAACTATCCACAAGCATTGGCAAATTATAATATAACAAAATTAATTTACAACATAAAATGGGTATAAATGTCAGATCGCATAAACAACTATGAAAGTAAAAAAAAACTAAATAATTATCGTCGGTTTCAGCCTATTTCATGCGTGCAGTAAACCAACATAACAAATAACTTCGAACTCCACGTTCGAACTTGCCAGTTGGATTACAGTTTGAGAGCTATTGGTACCAAAATATCTCGTAATTCAAGCACAAAAGGTTGTTTAATTATTTTAATATTTTATTTTTAAAATACTTGTTTAAATTTGATATAGTTTTTAAAATCAATGCTAAACAAAATTACTTTCTTTTACAAACGAAGAACGTATCTCCAAGTTGCACTTCATCGAACTTATCGGTAAACTGAACTAAAGCCATATAACATGACGAACTGATAAGAAACTGAAGAGTTAGCTTGCACACCTTTACAGTAAATGAGAATAAAATAAAAACAAATTACATTTTTAATAAATTACTAAAATTAAAACAGTGATTTTATAATTATGCTCTGGTGTTTGATGGCCTTTATTTGGTCGTTAATGTATACCTAGTTTTTTTTTTAACTCCTTATAAAAACCAACAATGCCTTATTTTTTAAAACATGGAATGTGTGCTGATTTGTTTAGTGAACCCTTTTTATTTGTTGGTATGGCTTTAAAAGTTATTATTATTTTAAGTACCACTGTAGGGCAATCGGGTAAGTGAACAGGTAATGGTGGTGCCACCACTGCACCACCACGCCACTGATAAGCACGGCCAGCGACCCACTCGCGCACATGGCGACATTCCTCACTCTACATTCCTATATACACCTATATATCCCTATCCCTCGCTCCCCAACGAAGGTGTCAGCGTCCACGATTCTACGATCTACAAATATTATTAGACCACGATGTTTGTTTGACTGTTTCTAAATCGGACTCGGGGTCTCAGACTGTTTTCCAGTTTGTTTTGACACCGAAGCGGCCAATCGAGCGGGAAATCGAGAGCCGGCGATTGAGGATGATGAAGAATGCCCGACGCTAACTGACATTCGATATCTGAAAGCCAAATACAAATAGGTGACCTGCTCTAGATGTTTATCTACACAGAGAGAAAACAAAGGAAAAATAAAGAATCGTAAGATTAACCAATTTGTTGCGCCTTGTATTTATTAAAAAAAGTCAAATAACAAAGTACGAAAAGCAGTCAACTATTTTTAAGAGGCAACTATGATTTTAAAGGAGTATACTAGAACCAATTTAATTTAAAAAAAATTGAAGGAATTTTTAAAGCTATAAAAAATTTTAAAAGACTAAGTAAAATTTATAAAATAAATGCTTAACCTGTACAAATATTTGTTTAAATAGATTAAATTAAAATCCTTTATAACACTTACTACCTTTCTCCAAATTAAAGACTAAAGTACAAATTAAAGATAGTTTCATGCTTGTAAGTAGTAGTTTGGTTAGTAATTTTTTTTTAGGAAAATATTGTACAGTCGAATCCCGATAATTCGTACCCCGCTAAATCGAAAATCGCGATAATTCGTAAAAAATTCTGTCCCCTTGAAAAAAACGTTAATTCGTAAAAATTCCATACATTTTGGTCCCCTCGTTAATTCGTAGTATTTTGCGCAAAGCAGGGAATATTGAACCTCTTATAAATCGTAATGCGATGCGAAATTTTTTCAGTTAAAGCACCGTTAGATTTTACAGACAGCTATTCCGCCTTTATGTCGCCTATGCATTATGAATTTTGTGTTTCTCTCGCTGTTTTCGTTTAGTTTGCTGATTTTTTCGGAGAGTAACAGCGTTCTGTGAAAATGTCACAAAAACGTACGCATAAGACGTTATCAAACGCGCAAAAACAAAACATTATTTTAGCGATTGACAATGGAACAAAAAAAAATTGAGGTGGCAAAACAATTCGATGTCGCTCCATCAAAAATAACATCAATTCTACAGAAAACAAGAAAGGAAGCTAGCTTCGGCAAGCCGAAGCTTATATACCCTTGCAGTCATTAAATCTGTGTAACAAAATACGTAAAGGCTAACAACATCGAATCTATGACGATTTTTCTATAATTTTTCCATATTGTTCATATGACAGCTATATAGTCTATATAGTTGTCCGATTTTGATGAAATTAAATTTGTAACTCAAGACTCATTAGAAAACTGTATATTCCAAAAATCATGATTGTCTGATGAAAAACAACGAGGGTATAGTTTTATTTCCCTTATTTCTATATAGATTTTTCGATCTTTCCTATGGCAGCTATATGATATAGTACTCCGATTTTTATAAAATTTTTTTCTCAATTTAAGAATATTTAAAAAACTTGATGTTCCAAAAATCATGCTCGTGGGATTAAAAACATCGACATTATAATTTTTTTCCATTATTTATATATATATTTTTTGATCTCTCCTATGGCAGCTATATGATAGAGTTATCCGATTTTGATAAAATTTAATCCGAAATTCAATAGTGGTTAGAAAACGCCATCTGGAAGGAATCAAGTCGATCTGATCAAAAACAACGGAGTAAGAATTTTTAATTTAATTCTCTCGTATGGGAGCTATCCGATATAGTCGGCCGATCCGGCTCGTTCCGACCTATATACTGCGTGCAATAACTACACACCTTTGGGAAAGTTTCAGCAAGATAGCTTTAAAACTGAGAGACTAGTTTACATAGAAACCGACAGACGGACAGACGGACAGACGGACAGACAGACAGACGGACAGACGGACAGACGGACATACGGACAGACGGACAGACGGACAGACGGACAGACGTACAGACGGATTTGGATTCAGATGGTGATGCTGATCAAGAATATATATACTTTATGGGGTCTGAGGTGTCTCCTTCACTGCGTTGCAAACTTCTGACTGAAATTATAATACCCTTTTGCTCTGCAAGGGTATAAAAAGAGTTTATAATGCAAGCATCCCCTAGTAGTAAACTGAAACGACAGAAACATGCTGAATACCCGAATATAGAAAAGTCTCTACTTTTGTGGCTTACACAATGCCGTCAAAGTAATGTTCCCATTGCAATTATTATAATATTATGTTATTGTTTAATTTTTCTTTAATATGAAAACGTACAAATGAATGTTAAATTATGTTTGTTTAATTTTAATAAAGCTAAATACATACATATGTAAACATGATGAGAAATGTAAAAACCCCGTTTATTCGAATTTTTCATTTTTGAGCCCCGTTAAATAGAAATCTCGATAAATCGAATTCCCGTCTAATTCGTAAAAAAAGTGATCCCCTTGCCATTTCGAATTATCGGGACTCGACTGTATATAATTATCCAAAGTGTATTTTGTATAGAGAGGGGAAAGAGGAAAAGGGTGGATAGTCCAACAACAAAATCGTGCATCGTGGAAAATGTCTAACCCCCACTTTTCCATACCTTCGCCCAGTGCGTAATCCGTTCGACTTAATAAGCCACGTTCCTTTTGGAGTATTTGATCTGGATTTGGAATCGGTTAGTGTTAAGTGCCTCCCCTCTCCTTCTGATCCAAACGAACGTCTCACTTGCCTATGCAAATATTGATAGGCAGCGCATTCGTATTCTTAATTTGCCTCAATTTATTGGTGTTTGTTTAACTTTTACCACGCCAGTCCTTAACTCCACCGTCTTGTATTCTTTTCCAGCTCCAGCTCACTAATAAATCACAAAATCGGACAGCAAGTGACTGAATGAAGGGAAGAGCTGGGCGCCTAATTGCTGTAGTATTGATTTTTGTATTTTCCTGACCCGAGTGTGAACTTTGGGAATGAGGTGGCGCCAAGGAAAGAAAAAACTTATCGCGGTGGGAAGCGGTAACCTTAACCGAGATTGATGGCATGCCTAATTATTACATGAATATAAAGATGAACACATGTCCACTTTAGTAGTTGTGTTACAGATTGTGATTATCATTAGCTTACAAGAAAATACCCTAACTTATACGTATTTTTGCATACCCTTACAGGCTTCCAAAAAAAAAAAACTAAAAATAAATATAATAATCAAGTGAAAAGAATTTTGTAAATAAGTCAAGTATAATGTTGAACTCTTTGGCATTTCTAGTTCATCCCTTAGAGAATTCCCTGGATCGACTATAGCCAACCGACAACGCCTATAATTCACTGCAGCTTAAAATATTTAAAAACTTTTAGCACGCTCATTCGCCACTAAGACTGGACCGAAACACATCGCATATCGCAGTGAAAACCACTTTCGCACCCCAAATCCTCGCCTCATCCGCGCGCCTTTTTGGTCCACTTTAATGCCGTATATCATGTGGTGTAACCATGGCCAAGGACATTCGCCATATGCGAGCATGCATAAAAACGCAATAATAACAGGACCCCTTTCCACTTCACATCGCCATGCCCAAATAGCAGGAATACTTTGGCCACCGCGGGTGCGAAACATTTTTTCCACTTTTCCCTGCTTTTTTTTGGAAAAGCTGGACGCTAAAAAAAAAAAAAAAATAAAAAAAAAAAAGAAGGGAAAGAAAAGCAGCAAATTTTTTGACTGGCGGCGTTTTAGCCTGGCTTTTGCTGTGCGACTGTGTACGTGTGTGTCTCCATCCCCACTCCGATTTCTCCGCTCCTTTGGCTCCTTTATAAGCCCAGTTCCATGCCCCCCATCGACCCCCTTTTTCCGACTCTTTCATGCGTTTTGTCGTGCTGCGAGCGGAGACAGCGGTGCAGCGGCCACAGGAGCGGGCAGGACTCGCAGGATCCGTCGTCATTGTCGGGCTAACAAACACAGGCACACACACACACACACATACGTGGGTGAAGGGGAGGGCAAACACCAAAAAATACTTTGGCTATAATAACCATAACCGAATGGAAGTCCCCATTGACTTGGTGAACACCCTGAGGAAATATGAACTCTCCGAAATCTTTCCTTTCATACAGAATCTAAAATAATCTTTAAAAATTATTTAAATACTAATAGTCAGCATACTATTATGTTGCTCCTTTATTATTTTATAAATGGGGTTTTAGAAGACCTGTAATGATACAGTTTTATAAGCACTTTAATTCTATTTTTGTCTTTAGAAATTCTACTCACAATAATTTTTCTTTTTTACTTAATTTAAAATCAAATTTAAATACAATCTAAGTTTCTATATCAGCTATAATATCGTTATAGGATTTTTAAATTTTACTGTAGTTTTATAGAGACTCTCTGTTTAGCTAAACAAAATGTCAAAAAGTTGCGAAAGTGGCTCCCCAAATATTGGCAGGGTATCATGGCAGGATTCTTTTATTCAACTTTGGCGAACAATATGTAAAAAGTTTAACCAAAAAATACAGAATGGAGTTGCCGGAGTCAAGAGGCGAAGGGAGCGGAGATAAAAAAGGAGCGAGGGAGCAGGGAGCCTGGCGTGCTGTTGTTGCTCCGTGGAGTCCTGGCTCCGCTCACTCGTTCAGGATAACATCACGAAATGAGATTAGGAAGGACATTCGCGTATTTAACACAGACGGACGCTGAAACTGCTACCAAAAGCGGAGCAACTGGGAAAAGCGGGGGAAAAGCTGGGGATAACTGGTTACCAGTAGGATATCCTGACTGCCTGTTAGCCGGACTGTACTCGAACTGGCAGAATGGCTGTTGGGGATCCATTCGGTGGGGTTTTTTTCCTTATTTTTTGGGGAAAATGCTCAACGGGGGAATTGCGGGGGTCTGACTGCTAATATTGTGTACCATGCTTAGCGCCTCTGTTGTCATTGCAGGAAGTTGCAACAGTTTGAGGCATTGTAATTGCTTTTTTGTTTGTCCCTGCGAGGCAAGATGGCTTTTGGGTTTGGGTTTGGGCTTGGGTGGGCCCAGCACCATCTCGAATTGCAGCAAATTTTTAATTAGATTTTTTGATTTTTTTTTCAGTCATTTTCAGGGCAGTTTTTCTGTTTTTGTTTTTACCGCCTGAGGTTCTGTTTTCGGTGTTTTCACCAAACTGACACCCGCCTTAAATTGGGTTTCCAAGGTTTGGTCAGGGGAAGAGACCTCGGACACATTTGTTAACGAGTTAAAGCGAAGATAAAGCGCAAGTTATGAGCCATGACCAATCGTTCGATGTCCATTTGGGGGCCCGATGCCTTTTAAATTAGGTAAAGTATAACTTTAATTGCTTTGTGTGGTTACGGATATAGAAGAAATAGAAATTACTCGACAGAATTAACAAAAAAGATAATAATTGGATAAATTTATAAAATTTAAAATTATTTTAAAATGGTTTTTGATTACAAAAACAAGATAAAAATTTCACCATTTGCAATTATAGTAATTAAAATGCAATTTCATACACCAAAAAGCGTAACCTTAGTATCTGGAGCTAAAAGATTTAACCGCAGAGTAAAAGCCAAAACAGCTGCTCAAAGTTCTAACCCCAAACCCCAAAATAAACAAAACCGGAGCACATATAATTAAATACGCTGTGAGTATTCTGTTGCGGGGAGTCAACGCAGGGAAACCCAAGGAAGTCTTTCTTCTGGAAACGTCCATGGTGGAAACTTCATTGCAATTATGAAATTTTAGACATTTTGATGTAGTGCAGCATGTAAAGCTCCCCTTGCGTTCTGTTCTGTCCTTTGTTGTCCGAAAAATGATGGCCACAAAAGTTGTTTGGCTAGGAAAACATGAGACGAGTGTCTATGATATGGGAATACGCAGTGAACACAATGTAAATGTTGCTAGACGGGGCTGTTTTTTGTGGTTGGGCGGAAGTCAAATTGCGCATTTGATTATGAAATCAGATACTTTTTGGGGTAAGCAAATTTGGAGAGGGCTGAACATATGAAGTTTTCACTGGCAAAACGTTAATTAAAATTCGTTAATTGGTTTTGCTTGGGCTGCTTTTTGTGATTCATCTTTATGCGGAGTTATGTTTTAAACATTTTTCCACGTGCAAAGTTTTAACTTCAGTAAGTAAGTTTTCATTTATAAATTCTCAGACGTAACTACAAATTCCAATAAACCATAAAACACAATTGAATGGATATAAATTCACTTTTATTTCCAATCGTAATTGAAAGTACATTTTCCCACCGACCCCACTAAACTGAAAATCCAACAAAGGAAGCGATCTTATGGAGCCACATAACATCAATTATAAATGCACTCGATAAATTATTTGCAAGTATTAACTTGGCTTTCAGGCACTTCAGCAGCAGTTGCAGCTAAGTACCTTTCATGGCTGGCTGTGTATTTACAAAAATTATTTTAGTTTACTTTAGTTCGCCAAGGAAAACTAACCCGAAGAATTTTCTTGTTCATTCGACTTGAGCTCTGTTTTTCATTTTGTTTTCCCAAGCAGCTCCTGTGTGTGTGTGAGCTTAAAATGGCCACATTCGTGCACACGTGTTGGTGTTAAGCACTTCCGGTTGGCTGCTCGACTGCTCACCTGACATGCGTTTCCCACCGAAAGGCAGAAGGATTCAAAGAGTGAAACAGGAGAGAGAAGGACGAGAGTACAAGGACGAACCTCTGTGGCTTCGACCTGCACTTGCACCTCCTGGCTTCTGACAGATTCCCCTCCCCGCACATCCCGGTTTGATTTTTCATTAAGTTTCCAGGGGAAGCTGCAGCATAAGTCACCTTCTTGTTGGTTTTCTTTTCACCGGGTATCGTTAGTGAAAATTATTTTCAATTAGCCAGCTACACAACCGCTGAACGAGGAAATGGATGGGCCACAGTTTTCGGTTTCGTTATTTCGATTCTTGAAATCTGCTCTGTTTTTCCCGCTGTCCTTATTCCCTTTAAAATACAAGGGAATCGGAAATGTAATGGTAAACCAATCACTAATTGATTAAACGAATATGACAGCTTGCCATAACTGAGATTGATTCGCAGGAATATTTTACACTTTTTAAATTAAAAAGGTAGAATAACTGCCATTGATTGTATGCATTTATTTAAGTTTTATTTTAGCCCAGTGGCATGACAGAAAACTATTCTAAATGCTATTTTAACATATTTGCACACACGCATATAAAAACCAGGCTAATTGAATGTTTGCTTTTATTGACAGCTTTTAATTTCAAAGTCTGTATCGATTTATCCGTTTGTTCAGTAAATGGCATTTGAATAATAAATAAATAATAATAAAGTGTTAAATGTGTTTGAATAAACAATCGTAAAATAACCATAGAACCACGAAATGTGTTTGACTTTAAAATGAAACTCACTCACATTTAGCAGCACCTGAAAGTTATATCGAAAACCAAACTTAATAGTAGTTGCAGTACTTGATAGTTGGCTAACTGAGCTCGCAATTTCCCTTTAATTTCTCGAGTTGGTTTCCCCCGAAAGTAGACAACATTTTGGCTCTTATCCCATTGTTGCAGCTGACAAGCCAAAGAGTTTGGGGCTATTTCTGCTGAAGTTCCCAGTTGCTGATAGTTCCCCTCCCCCAAAACATTCACAAAACAATTCTGTGGGCGTGGCCACGCCCCTTCCAACCAGAACAGCTGGTTCTTGACCTAAGCTTGGGCACAAACGAAAAAAAAGAAAACCAAACAAACACTCAAACTTTACCCATTGAAATGCAAATCGGTGCGAAAATCTTCAAATGACTTCGATTGGTTTTCTGGCCTCGGCTTTTGTTTCTGCCGGCGATTCGAACCTCGAAGGCAGGTCCTGCAGGACAAAAGGACCTGCTGCCTTTGGGCACTTCTAATCGGACTTTCGGCCAGCATGTAAATGCATTAAACAATGGTGGCCACAGAATTTTAACGAATTTTCCCCGAAAGCCGAATTGACAATTTAATTTGCTGCCGAGTGTTGTTCCCCGCTCCCCTTTTCCCGGCTTTTCCGAACTTTATGAGGCCAAGTCCCATTTGCATTTCAGTGAGAACTCGATTTCCGCTCGGTCAAGTGACATGATTGATACTCCCGGGCGCCGGGCGTCTGAAGGATTCCCAGGGGAATGGAATGGAGAGTGTCCTTGCCTCCTTCGCCTGTTGCCTGCGGGCGTAAAAACAACACCCGGGGCTTTGACATGTCCGGACATGTCCAGCAGGCGGTGGCGACACACAGACGGAGTCCCTCCTCAGACCAGACGGATCCGAACTCCTGACTCCCGACTCCGAATACTGGAGAACAATGCACCGAGGAGGGGCGACAAGGCATCGCATCACATCAAGTAGCCGACACGTTGTAGCTTACAAAGTTGTGCAAAATCATTTTTGTCTCCCAGTGATGATGGCTGAAAGTGAGGCAAAAAGCAGCTAGTAAGCGTGTAAATGGGTAAGAAAATTTCTGGAATTTCAGCATTACTTTTAGAGAGATAAGAAAAAACGTGCAACAATGTTAATTGTTATTAAAAACTAATATTTTTGCAAGAGGCAGAAGCTTAATAAAATCTAAGTATTTTAAAATATAAACATTCTTTGTTCCTTTTTTAAAACAAATAGTAGTTACTATTTATTTAATAATTACTAATCGGTAAACATCTATTGAAGCAAATGGAAGTTTCCACTGATAACATCAAACTACATAAATCCAAAATGCATTCAATAAATGCAAGCAAATATGTATTAAATTCTAAAATCATAATTAATCCCTTGTTGCAATAGGTTTATTTCAAGACTGTTTATCTCTTGACTGAGCTAATGAATTTCAATAATTTCCTAACATTGCTTATTAATGAAGTTAAATATATTATAACCTAGCAACAACCTCCTGCTTGCTAATTATGACCCCAGGGTAGAAATCTATTTCTCCATCTCTCACGTTGCCAACTCAAAATTGCTGCTCTGATTTTAACTTTAAAATGATTTGCTGCACAAACCTCGCACTTGTGCAATCAGAGCGAATTCTATATTTCTGTGAGCAGTTTGCTCTGCCTTTATTTCAGAAATTGAAACTTGTGGCAGCCACGTCCTTTGTGGCCCAATATCAAATGCGTTTGTTTGTTCTACTGGTTTCGGACTCAGACTGCAAACAATTAAGTTTGCATCTATAGAGTGACACTTTTATTTTCTTGTGGTTTCCAGGCGCACCCGAAAAAAGGACTCAAACACATGTATGTACGCGCCAGTGTCAGTGGCAATTTCGGTTTTTTGGCAACTGAACTGGGAGAGCTGCTGGGGACTTCCCCCACTTCCAAGTGTCAGATGCAATGGAGTTTTAAATAAAATGTACTTGCAATAAATTTCCCGCCAGCTCTATGGAAATATATTATCAGCATATGCTGGCAGCTCCTCTTGTTTTTTGGCAAGCCACAAGCCTCTTGTCCGATTTAAATATTTAATCTGATTTCATGTTTCAATGCGTTTCATGGTAATTTACAATACGTCTGCCTTTAAGTGAGGCGGCAAGCAAAGACAAGCATTCATAGAAGTCTTTCATCTTAATCACAATTTCAAGTTGATAAGTTTAAACTTACCGTTTGTCAAAGAAAGGGCTTAGTTTTACTCAAGAAATTATGGCAAGGCAAATCTGAATTAGGCAAAGTATTTTGACCAAAAGAGCTTCATGGTTTGCGGCTTATTGGAAGTCTCGTAATTATGCTTGAGTTAACATACAAATCAACTTCAAATACGAATAGGAAATGTGTTAATTAATACAAAGTACTTACAGGTATTAAAGCCTTCTATTTCAAACAACAAACAACTGGCGCTATATTTTTGATTGACATAAATATTGAACCTAGCTTGAACCTTTTTGTTTATAAATTGTATAAATTCACTCAGAGTTTGTACATGTTAAACAGTTTTATTATATTAATGATAATTTTATTTAACACCAAGACTTAAATGCTATTAATGTTTTTGAAGTTTTATAAACTTGGCTATTACTTTAAGATAAATTTGGTTTATTTTTTGGCAGCACTATTCTTATTAGATGAACCTACAATTCCCCACTATCAACTTGTCGCATCACTTCCAGCATCCTATCGTATAGCACAGTTTTAACGTCATTTCCCCATATGAAGTTCACGTGGTTAAACAGAGGTTCAGGAATCAGGTAATCATGAACCACATTTGGCAAAAGGTCCCGCAATCGAAAAACATCTTTTTCAGACGACAAACGATCGTTTTTACTGTAGTACAGTGCCACTTTGCAGTCAACGTTAGTCAATTTGTACTGTGGCGGAGTATCTGCGCCATGTCTTCTTCGATTCTCCCAAGTGTTGTAATAATTGAACTTGAAAAATCCTCCACTGTGGATCTGTTGTCCGTAGTGTTCCACGGATTTGAGTGAGGATCCCGCTCCTGCGTGTCCTGTGAAAAGTGGCACCAGGCTGGTATTAAACTGTTGGTAGTCCACGCCCATCAGTTCCTGAATCAAGTAGGCGCAAGTGTTTTGTAAGGCAAAGCTGCAGATTTTGTTAACGAGTCTGCGCCACACATCGTTCTCCGGAAAAAGTTCGTAAATGCCAAACAATCTAGCAAGAGACTTAAAATAAAATAATAAAAATAAATAAAATCGAAATACCATGTTATTTGAATTAATTTAAACTTACAGTTAGGGGTCTCAGATATTTTACAAATGTCAGAATAATTGGTGAATCAATGTTATCCCAAAATGCCACTGGAGCCAAAGCCTGCATAAGTTTAATTTTCTTCATGTAAGCAGGACGCTCACTTCCCATTGCAAAAAAGGATGTGGTTCCCTGTGAATGGCCGACATAATGGACCTGATCGAATCCCTTGCTTTTGGCAAGGACATAATCAATGGCAGCTGGAAGATCATAGATCCCGAGCTCGTGGAAGGAGAAGTCCCAGAACTGAGGTTGATATCGGTGGAATCTTTTGTGCTTTCGCGAATATCGATTGCCACGGGTATTTAGCAGCCAAATATCGTATCCCAGATCGCTGAGGAGAAAGCCCAAGGACCTCTTGGGACCCAGGATCACATAAGCCACTGAACTGTCAAACAATCCGTGTACCATTAAAACTGGTTGTGCGCCGGGCTTCGGAATTCGATGAGCTGTGAGGACAAAGCCATCCTTCGCCTGAATTTTATGTGTTTCCGCAGGATAACCATACTTTTTTATAAGATCCGGCTGTTAAAATAGAAATATTCAAGTGCCATAATAATATGCAAAACAATTAGTTGTCTTAAGAATATATTCTTCAAGCAACATTGCAATTATTTTATAATCTAGTTATAATATTTTTTTCAAAATATTCAATATCTTACCGTTATTAAATTGGCATCCTCCAAAATGTTTTTATGCACTTTTATTATGTCACATTGAACTATACTAACAACACTTAAAAGACAGACTAAACTGCCACAAAAGTAATTTACACTAAAGTTTCTAAACATGTTCTCCTCCTAAACTTTTACTTGTCTTCAACCAGTGCAATTTGCAACATGCACTGTGAATTGATCAGAATTAATTTAAGCTAACTAAATTGGCCAATCAAGTGATTCAGCCGAGATCTGTTTCTGTTAATAGATCTCGTATAAAATTGTTTTAGGTTGCATGTAATCGCTGTAAGAATAATTTGAACACCAACTTTAACTTTAACCTTATTTTGATCTTTTCGCTTTTTAATTTTTTAATTCCTCGATCTCGCTTGTTTGTATTGTTTACTTTTTTTTTACTTAATTTTTTGTTAAAGGGCAGTAGTTTATTTAACTACATCTTACATTTGTATTCTTTATTTTATTAAAAAATGTTCTATTACCTATACGTTGTTCTTTGCGAATTATTTATTTAGTATTTTTTGTTTAGAAATTTTCATTACCATGCGCTTACAATTATATTAATAGTTTTTTTAGTGTTATTCTAATTATTATAATGGTTTTTTAATAGTTTATTTTAAAAGTTTTTCATTGTTACCTAATTTGCAAGCACTTCCATTTTTTAAAAAAACCTTTTCAGTAGTTATTTTCGTGCTCTCTAAATTAATTTATTCATGTCATTGTATTTACAATAATAATTTTGAACTTTGTTTATTATTTCAATAATATTTTTTTGTTATTATTTATATATATTATATTGTATTGGTATCCTTTTTATGAGCAGGGCGGTCCTGCCCCTTTTTTATATTAATAGGACGTTAAGTATTTAGAATTAGAACTACTCCCGGTGCGCGATCAATTGCCACTGAGCAATGGAATTTAGTCGTGTGCCTTTTTTGATCCGAGCAGCTAATTTTAGTTGGCGAATCTTGTTAGACCGCTCCCCTCCTTGACCCGATTGCATCTCACGTGAATCGGGGCAATCAGTATGCATAAAATAGTAACAAAGTAGTATCTTATTGTTCAGAATATATTAAACAAGTTTTCATTGCACGGTAAGTGGAAATGGAAGTGGAAATAGAAACAAATTGGCAGTCGGATAAGGTCACCAAAAATTGATGTGAAAGCTAAATAGCGCATTGATAAGCTGATAAATGACACATAAATGGACATATTTATAGAATTAGAAGCGCAACTGCTTGACTAAAACCGGGTTTTAAGCAAAAACAAACAACTTAGTAAACGTGCTCTGACTTGTATGATTAATTAGTTCCGATTAAGTAAAGACAAGGTAATTAATTATATTCAATAAAAGTGACTACTTAACACAACGACTTCCTGACCTTTGACAATTTTTTTTTATATGCAATTGCTTATAAATAATAAAAGAGGAGGTAAACATTTTTTATTATAATTTTATTTAATCAATTCTATTATGAAGGATCACATTTCGTAAATCTTTTATTATATATTAGCAGCATACATTTTCAATTTTTTTTTTTTTTTATATATACCTACCTACATATTAATAATTTTTTAGAAATATTTATTGTAAGGCCTGGCAGCCTTTGTTACTCATTTTTGTTAATTTTTTGTTGTATTGAATATTTTTATTGACTTTCTTAGCTTGAAAATTACTTATTGCTACCAATTAATAAATACCTATCTACAAATGGTACTAACGCATAATATACTGTCAATAATTACATTAAAAATATGATACCGAACTAAATAACTGAATTCTCGTAATTTATCATGTTTTCCAACATTCGATCCCACAGCAATTCCCTGGCATCGATACCCCAGATGAAATCTAAGTGGTTGAACTCCTTGTCTTTCACCAGATATTTTTCCACCACATTTGGCAGTTCCCTGTGCAGCATTTCCACATCTTCTGGCGGGGCAAGCCAATCATTTTGGCCATAATACAGGGCCACCTTGGCCTTGACATTTTTCAGGTGGTAAGATGGTGGCTCGATGGTTCCGTAACGCCAGTGGTTCCTCAGCCATCCGTAGTCGTATTGCCGGAAAGATCCCGATCTCTTGAGCTGTCCGAAGTGCTGCATTTGCTTGGTGGCAGCTCCAGCCGGGGAATGTCCCACGATCACCGGAAGCATCGTCTCGTTCAGCTGCAGTTTGTCGAATCCGGTGGTCAGGAAGATCACATTCGAACAGATCTCCTTCGTGATGGTTGTCTCGTCGCAAATAATGCGATTGAACATGCTGATGAACTCGTTTTTGGGCAGGAACTCGTGGACGCCAATCAACTTGAGGACCAACTAAGAAAGGGGAGAAATTTATAAGTATGTGTAGATTCAAAGGATATAATTAAGGATAAAAGAGTTTTTGAACTAGAATTGATCATGAATTTCAATGGTTTTTGATAAAGATTTTTTCGTTTTTGAAATATCCTATATTCGTCAGCAGTTTTTTTTAAAGATTTGTTAAATTTTGAAGATCTTTTGGTTTGATTATAAATATAAATGTTTAGATTATAAACGTTTGTCTTGGGAATATAATTTAATATGATTAGGGTTCCGGAACTTTCTTCAAATTGTTTTGATAATTAAATAGAATAGAATAGAATAGGTTTTCCCAAAAACATATAATTTTCCAATGCAAAAACTCTCTTTAAAGGATTGGGTAAATTGGATGGGGTAACTTACGCTCACCGACAGATGCCAATCGGCCAGGAAGTTGACCACTGGACTCCGGCAGTGCTTTAGATAGGCCACTGGCGCCAATCCCTGCATCAGGATGATCTTGTCCATGTATTCCGGATGCTCACTGGCCATAATCCAGAAGACCACGGTTCCCTGAGAGTGGCCAATGTAGTGCAGCTGACTGACAGCAGTGAAGTTGAGAATATAGTCGATCGTGCTGGGAATATCGTATTTTCCCATCTCGTGGAACGTGAAATCCCAGAACTTGGCATGGTGTGTGCTATATTTAACGTGCTTTCTAGAGTACGTGTTTCCCCGGACATTGGCCATCCAGACATCGTAGCCCTGTTCGTACAGCAGGTAACCTTTGGAACAATAAATGCAAACAATATAATCAGCATGGATGAGCCAATGAAAGATAGCCTTTGATCTTACCAAGTCCCTTGTTGGGTCCCATCATCACCCAAGTGGCGGAACTATCCAGCAGTCCATGGACCAACAGGACTGGAGTTGCTCCAGGACGAGCGATCCTGTGCAGAGTGAGTATATATCCATCTTCAGTCTCCACTGTATGATTCTCCGCCGGGTAGCCGTACTTTTTAATGAGATTGTACTGTTTTAAAAAGAAAATAAGAAGAAGCTTATGTTTATAAAATAAACAATATTTGAACTTATTTGCACATAAAAGTATACGAGTTAATTGGCATCGTTCACTTAACTATTTTTAATTTATTATTATCACTTTGTTAATTAAAACCAATTTGTTGTAAATCATGTATTTCGTGCTTGCAATTGCTCAACATCACTGAGCGTTATAATCAATATGATCTCGTTACGCTCGAATAAGTTGAGCTCCATCGGTATATACTGTTTAATTATACAATTTTATTATATGAGGGGTATTGAAATGATTCATGGTAATTACCTACACAATCTTGGTTATGTGCTGTGTTTTCAATAATCAGAAAGTTTTTGATCTTTGATTTCAACGAGGGTTTTTGGCTTTCGTTTTGTATACACGAATATAAATGTATGATTACCAAACTAATATGCAAGTTAAAGTTTTCACAAAAATAATAATTATTATTTGACAATCACATTTCTAAAAAAAAATAGTTTTTGGCTCCAACAGATCAAAAATAAGTGCCAAAGGTTTAACAAACTTTTTGTAAGCATTTCAATACAAAGTAATACAATAACCAGCTGATACTTTTTAATAGGTTTTGTTACGACTCATTTTATCTTGTTAACCTTTGACCTACCGTGTTTAAATGCGAGTCTTCCTCAATATTGGGATCCTCGTCGTGTTCAATCCGCAAATTGCTGTCCACTGCAATTGAGCGACCCAGAAACGTGGGTGTTTTAAAGTTCACATTGAAGAGGGTGATGTTTCCCAGCGTTAACGTTAGTCCCTCGGCGATTCCCGATTGCAGTAGACACACACTTAGCAAAACTATTAGCAAACTTGCTGACATTTCACCCATTTTACTGTTTAACAGTATGTAAATATTTTGTGTATAATGATTATAGGGTTTAGCTCTGTGGATGCGATCGGTGCGAGGCACAATTGTTGACTGATGACCGTTTTCGATTGGCACCAACAAAGAAACCTTCTGTGCGCGCGAGAAATTCGACACTTCCCGACTTATATTCGAATAATCAGCGTTTGCCCGTCGTCCACGTATATTATTTTCGACTGAATCGATTCACCATATTAGTTGGACCCGGCGATAACCTGACTGCCTTCGTCACGAACGGACGGCTGATTAGAGGAGAGTCCGGCTCGAAATGGTCTTGACTTTGGATCCACTTACGCACGAGATGTCAAAACCACCGGCCCCCAGCGGCAACTGAAGAAGATGTTTTGTTTTGTCGTTATTCCGCCGAAGGGGCTCCACCTTGGCAACATTCGCTGGGTCTCAAAACAAACAAATCCAACATGTTGCCAGGCCAATTGAGTCGCTTAAGCTCGGCTCTTTTTTGTTGAACTCTCCCCAACGCGAAAATAACAACTGGTTGCTGCTCTGCTCAGCCGGAAAGAGAAAAATATATTACAGTATATTAATTACGGACACGCTTATCGAAGATCATGAATCATTGCTAACTCATTTTACAGATGGATGCAAATATCAGTAGCTAATAAATTCAAGAGAATATAAACCCTGTGACCTACAAAACCTTATCTTCAAATGAAATTGGTCATGGACTGATTAGAACTACAAACCCTATTTGAACATAATACTTTGAGATTACAAAGTCCACTGGTGAATCTATTAATAAGTGATCAACGTAAAGCAAACCCTTCAATGCTTTACGTGAGCTAAAAATTTATTATTGATAAGCCATTTACTATAATAAGTCCCTTGACCATTAACTTAGAGATTGCATAAAAAAACGATTTTTAATCAATTAAAAATCAGCAGCAGTACATTAAATGATCATGAACTTAGGTTGAAAAAACTAACGAGCAATATAGAATATGAAGCTTTTTTCCACTTATTGGAAACTACTTCAAAACTTGATTTCAATCACGAATATTAAAATGAACCCAACCAAAAAAGGTTGGTAGGTTTTCAAATTAGCATCTTCCCTCAACAAATTTGTTTTTTGAGTTTGACCTGAGATGCTCCGTTTTATTTTACATTTTTTTAGTCTAATCCATTTTGAATAAAATGTACAGACTAAAAAAATATAAAGATACAAATTATACCTCCGATTAAACAGCTTTGTTGATCATAAACTTTTCTTATTTTTTTATCTTAATCAATGTTTGTATTCCGGCGCAGACTGCATACAACATTGAAAAGGTCCAAATGTCATTAAATTTTGTAGATAAATATTTAAATTAGCCCCTCTAGTAGAAAATTTGAATAATTTAATATGCAAAAGCCTCCAAGACTTAAGTCTATTAGTAAGTTATTAAGTTGATGGTAGACTATCAGCTGCTTCCCCAATTTTATTTATTGGCCCATTGATACGTAACCTCTCTCCTAAAGTCGTTTTAAGTCAACAAATTACTCATAGACTGCCAGCAACAAAACAAGCGATTACTTATTAATTATTTACCGATCAAAGTGCAATCATCGGCGGCAGAGTTTTATATCTGCTATTAATAAGCAATCACAAAATTATTCGCACTTTGATGGAGGAAGTGGCAAGAGGCGTGATAACCGGACTCAAAATCCGACACACGAATTGAAATTAATTTTAGAAATTTCGTATTTACGAGAGGTAAACACAGTTGCCGTGATAGAGATAAACTAGAGGGAAAGGCAGGGACCCAGCTTATCTCACTGACCAGTTGTGGGAGTTGAGTTAAGTCGGTCTGAGTGTTATTCAATTATTAAGTGTAGCTTATTCTGCATTTAACGAGCAAACAAACACGCACTCGAATACAGAGGCAAATCGTCGTCGCACAGATATTGAGGCAGTCAGAAAAATATTTTTAAATTATCTTTGAAAATTATAAAACAACAAGAAAGGAAGCTAGCTTCGGCATGCCGAAGCTTATATACCCTTGCAGTCATC
The DNA here is from genome assembly GCF_018152265.1 of Drosophila ficusphila. Classification (NCBI taxonomy): domain Eukaryota; kingdom Metazoa; phylum Arthropoda; class Insecta; order Diptera; family Drosophilidae; genus Drosophila; species Drosophila ficusphila. The sequence goes on along the minus strand of NW_025064662.1, from coordinate 544,326 downwards.
AAAGATGTCGAACAAAATGCATAAAGGCTAAACAACATTGAAGCTAAGACGATTTTTCTATTCATTTTCCACATTTTCGACTATAGATCATATGGGAGCTATATGATATAGTCGTCCGATTTTGATCAAATTTAATTCGTAATTCAAGAGTCGTTAGAAAACATTATTATCCAAAAATCATGCTTATCTGATGAAAAGAACGATGTTATAATTTTATTTCCGTTATTTCTATATAGATTTTCGATCTTTCCTATGGCAGCTATAAGATATAGTTGTCCGATTTTTATGAAACTTTTTCTCAATATCAGAGTTGTTAAAAAACTTCGTATTGAAAAAATCATGCTCGTGGGATAAAAAACAACGATGTTTTACATTTATTTCCATTAATTCTATATATATTTTGCGATCTTTCCTATGGCAGCTATATGATAGAGTTATCCGATTTTGATAAAATTTAAACCGAAATTCAATAGTAGTTAGAAAACGCCATCTGGAAGAAATAAAGTTGATCTGATCAAAAACAACGGAGTGAGAATTTTTATTTTCAATCTCTCGTATGGGAGCTATCCGATATAGTCGGCCGATCCGGCTCGTTCCGACTTATATACTGCGTGCAATAACTACACAACTTTCCAGAAAGTTTCAGCGCGATAGCTTCAAAACTGAGAGACTAGTTTACATAGAAACAGACAGACGGACAGACGGACCGCCGGACAGACGGACCGACAGACAGACGTACAGACGGATTTCGATTCAGATCGTGATGCTGATCAAGAATATATATACTTTATAGGGTCTGAGGTGTCTCCTTCACTGCGTTGCAAACTTCGACTGAAATTATAATACCCTTTGCTCTGCAAGGGTATAAAAAAGCAAGAAATTTTCCATCCGTGTGTCAAAAAATATTTTGAAAAACAATACCTTGACTTTTACATAAACTAAACAAAGATTAAAGGTTATCATTTGAAAACACTGTCTTGGTTTATTGTTTATAAAACAAATTAGCTGGCTATTGAACATTTTTTCTTTATCCGAAAAACAAATTTATTTTTTCTGGATGCAATTTCTTATAATACATTATTTTTCTGAGTGCACATACTCAGTTATACAGCAACATTTGTGGCGACAGCTACGCACATACTTGCTATGCAAATCAGCACGGACAATGCGCAGTTCATTAAATGAGCTGTTGAGCATAAATATATAAATTTATGCATGTTATTATCACCCCGACCCCCTTCTGTCCCCCCATTTCCCCCTCTTGAGCTTCGCTATCAGCATTTGCAATGTCAGCCACAAACTGCATTATCATATGAAAAGCTTTCCGACTCAAAACTCGTTTTGTTTCAGCAACATTTCTCATCCAGCAACATGTTTCTATCACTAATCGAAGTTTTGACCAATTCAATGACATTTGGACTTGTGGATTTTCGATTTATTTACTGCGCGGTTAGATTTTTCTGGATGCAAATATTGAATTTCCCCATCTAAACCTCGATTTTCGGGCATTTAAAACATTTACCGCAAGCCACAAGCGTTTGACTGACACAAAAAGCGGTTGATTGGCTCAAAAAGTTATATTCAAACTTTTATTAGTTTCCAAAGAGAAGTGAAAAAAGTTAGTGGGAGAAAGGCAATGCATTCCAAGCCAGTCGATTGAAATCCAATGACAAATATTTGTTGGGAAACGACAAAAGATGCGAAAATGACAAAGCTGAAAAAACCGGTAGTAATTGAAGATAATTCCTTCGACAACTATACATACATTTTTGGGCAAAACCAAAAGTAATAAAAAAGCCAATTTTTTTTTTTTAAATATTCAGAGAATAATCAACAATCATCCAAGAGCTTTACAAAATTCAAAACTATTTTATTTATTAACTATTATTTATAACTAGTTTTCTTAATCACATATTTCTGTTTACTTCGTGTTTTCTTTTAATATTAAACCCATTATTTTAACTTATATATTTTATGCATTTAAGGGAACCTCTGCTCTGTCTGTAGCAACAAGTTAAATTCCACTCCTTGAATGCTAAATACTTTGACTTCAAAAGGCCCCTGAAAATACCAGAAAATCTACCACTTGAAAGCACACACGAAACCCCCTGAAACTTCGACCTACTAAACACTCGTTGTCTGAGAAAAGGGGGTGAAATCAATGTGCAAATCTCATAAGATGCGGGCGTTTTGGGACCCCTGAGAATGGGAACGGTGAGGCTGGGAATTTCCCCCGCACAGAAGACAAATTTCGCAAATACCCGAGTGCGAGGCTGAGCCCATAAGTGCTCAGTGTGTCAATGTGGCAAATGTATCTGTAGCTCGCATCAGTGTATCTTTTTGTATCTGCACCTCTCGCTCACTGCTAACCCTCCGCAAAAAAAAAAAACACACGTACTCAGCTCGTTGCTCGGATCAATTTCCAGAACAAGATTTATGCGCTCGCCAAAAAGGGGGCCATAAAATATTTATTGTTTTCAAGTTCCATGGCCATGATAAGCGGAAGAAAAAGCAGCGAAGCCCCAGGATAAGGGCGAACTGGTTCAAGGATAACAGAACAAAGAGCAACAGGAACAATTCTTATCCTTACTCCGTAATACGATACCAGTTGGATGGGCGGGAGGGGAAGTCCTGATATATTACCTTTAAATAGAAATTTATTTCCATGCTAAACTGGAAATTTAAATGAGAATAGGGGTTCGATGAGGGCTCGGAAATCAATTCCAATTATCAAAGGGCATTCTAACTTTTCGATTTGCAATCATCATAATTAAGCAGATACAAAATTGTGGGAATTTGAGGGTTAAGAAATTGCCTAAGTTAAAAAAAATATTAAATCGTTTTAGATCTCTCAAGATATATGTTTATTCTGATTTTTCAACTTTAAGTTCAAGCTTCATAAGTTTAGCTTTTCCCCATTTAAAGTATCTGCTTTCCCCACATGTGGTATTCAAATTGGATTCAATGAGTCTGATTTTAACCCTTCAATGCCCGCAACATCTGCAGCGATTTATACAAATAATTAACTGTCAACTGCAGGCAGCATTTGTCGGAATTTACTCGCTTTACTTTCCCCCTTTCCCGCTAAGCGACACCTTGAGGGATCAGCATCCCTACACTGGAAATTGTAGGCAATCTAGTCGGCTTTTCGGAAAATGTGAAAAATGAAAAATATAAATAAATGTTGATGATTGTTTGGCAGCCGTGAGGGAGATCGGCGGCATGGGGGCACGGGTGATTTATAAAAATGTGCGAGAAAAATGATTTTTGCACGCCTCAGAGCCGTTGACAGGCTCAAACATCAGCTATTCGCCATTCGCCATAAGCCATCAGCCCTCGACTCGTCGGCATCCTGCTGCTTGCTCCTCTCGGCTGCCAAAGTCATTAACTCGACAAACCGCCAGCGTCAGATGAGCGGCTAGAGATGGAATTTAAATATGAATGTGGCAAGGGAGTACATGGGATATTTGTGGATTGTATTAAACATTTAAAAGCATACGAACTTAAGATTTTGTAGAGGTAAAAAACATAATATAATATAATTGAACTATGTTATCAAATTATGTATGCTAATTTGTAATTTTATTAAATTTATATTTACTATTTAAATAATTATGAGACCTATTTCCAAACGGCACAAAAGTTATAAGATTAACAGACATTATATTTTCAAAAATGTTCTTATCGATAAAATGAATATCTCTTTATATTCTGTAAAATTGTTTTAGAATACAAACATTTGAATACATGCCTCAGAAAGAGTTTCTATAACCAAAATAAACGTTTTCTTTTTCATTAAGATAAGGTCCTTCACAGTTGGTATAAATATTACAAGTGTATTTATTTTTGTAAAAATAAAAAATATAACATATTTGTTCATAAAAAATGTAAAGTTATTCAAGTTTATATGTTTTCATAAATGTTATCCAGCAATTTTGGAACTATGAAAATAACTCAAGTAAGTTTTCATATTATATTTTTAATAATAAGAAATATTTTCCATCTCGAAATGCGACGCCGGCAGAGGCGAGTTATGTGTAAGTGGAGCGGAAGTGCACCCTCACACACACACCCAGTGGGCGTAATGTCGGGGGGGCGGGGCTAAGGTAAAGGCAACTCGAAAAATGTTAAGGCATTCGTTATGTCAACAAGCAACAATGAGCGAGTGGAAGTGGTGGGAGGGAGGGGGGTAACGGGGGGGATTGAGATCCTTGTTAGGCACATTACATCACTCATTTTGAAGCAGCCTGTGTGGCAGTGTCCTTGCGACTGTGCTTGTGTTTGTAATTGTAAGTCGGGAGTTTCCTAACGACCAACTTGCATCTGCCCCGGCTTCCTTTTTTAATGAAGTGCAGCTCCTGTTTTTCCCCATTTTCCTCCCTAACTTGCAACTGCAGCCAAGCGACAAATGCCGCGCATTCCCATTTGCGGCGGGGAAGTGTGGAGAACCCACTGGAGAAGTCGAGGAGAAATCGGGGAGAAGTCGGGAACCCGGGGATCCGGGGATTCGGGACTTACGGGGGCTTCAACTCTGTGGCCTTTTCTGCTTTGTGGCACGTTCACGATTCCTTTTTCCTTTTCCCGTTTTGTTTCTCTGCCTTTTGCCGTTAAAGGTATACAAGTCTCTCGCTTCGGTGAATCCGAAGTGGAAAATGCGTTAATTGGGCATTAAATGGAAAAATGGGAAGGAGCGTGTTTTTTCGAGGGTTCCCTATGTGTTTGTAATATTTTAATTTTGTGTTTGTGAACGGCATTCGTGCATTTTTTGTTGTTTCGAAATAGTACTTAACGATCCTAACATAGTCAGAGAAGTTAATTTATTTGTAATATTCCTTTATAATATAAATATTTAAATTGTGTTATTTTTTATTTTATTTTTGACATTTCTTTTCACAAATATATATTTCCTTATTTTTTTCTTTTCTTACTTAGTGACATTTCTGTTATTTTGTGCATTGAATTAAATAATTAATATTATTTCTTTGCAGTTGAAGTTGCAAATAATACAATGATAACAGATTTTACTTCACCTGTAAAATATTATTAATCATAACAAATAATTATTTTATTTGGTTCAAGAGCTAAAAGTAGTTATTACTGCAAAAAAAAAAAACTATTACAAGATGCTTTTATTATAATTGTTTATCTTCTTGGCGGAATTTTTAAACAAAAAGTTTGTTTACCTATAGTTGACAGTTAATCTTACCCCCACCCACTTGCATTCAGACACCACCCTCTATAAGAAATTTCCCCACCCAAAAACGTCTTTTCCATCGCCTTTCCACCTGGACCACCTGCTAGTTCAATCAACTAATAAACTTCCCGATGCCGAGAGCGACTGCAAAGTGATTATTGATTTAATTACACATCAAAGCAGCAAAGAAGATCACGAAGGTGGGTGAAAAGTAAAGGTGGGTGGATGATTGTGGGTGGTGGGGGGAGTTGGTAATCAATGTTTCTATAGAGAGAAGGCTCCGTCATTTTCGCCATGAAGACAGAGCAGCAGGAACACCAGGAACACCAGGCTGCTGTCGTCACTATGCCAATGTAATAAAATGCTAATGAATTAATTTTCGCAGGAACCTTGCAATAAAGTGACTTGCCCCCCAGCCCCTTGCCTTCTTAACTGCTCCTGACATTTAACGTTTACATTGGCAGAAGACATTCCGGCGAGTGCATTAAATTTAACGAACTCTTATTAACTCGGAGCTCCCAAAATGAATTATGCATTTAATATTATTATTAAACATTTTACTAACCCATCAAAGTCGGCTGCAAATATTTGATGTAGTTAAATTTTAATCATCTCCCAGCCCTGTTTACACAGGGGAGCAATTCAAATTGAAAACGCTCCCTAAATAGTTGCATTAAACAAATATTTCGGATGGGGGCCACTCACTTTTCGGCGAGGGGAAAGGAGTGCCGAAGGGTCGAGAAGCTGAGGAGTTGAGGAGGAGTCGGAAGTAGGCAAAAGCAATTTCCTAGTCACAGATTTGATTTTGTTTGCCGAAGCGGTGCGGCATAAAATCGTTTGCCAAATGCCAAAGCACCCAGATGTATCCGAGAGATACTGTATACATTCGGCTAATGAAATGCACGCTCCGCCGAAGTGGGCTGCTGCCTGTGGGCCTCCACCAACTGGGCAAATAATCAACTCCGGGCGGGAACAACAATAAGGACCAGGCGTCTAACCGCCGAAGAGCTCGTAAAAAAACTCACCACACGATAAAAATCAAAGAGAAATATCTGCCAACAGAAATTCAATATGATTTGCAGAGAACTGGAGTCGGTTTGAGAATACCTGGTTTTTTGATGGAAAACTTTAGGTGAGGTCCTGGGAAAAACTATTTAAATTACATAATTCGATTTTGGTGTTTTTCTTTTTATTAAAATATGTAGTAATACAATTCATTGTAATTTAAATAGTTTTTCCCAGGACCTCACCTAAAGTTTTCCATCAAAACCAGGTATTCTCAAACAATGAATTGTATTACTACATTTTTAATAAAAAGAAAAACACCAAAAAATCGAATTATGTAATTTAAATACTTAAATATTCTGGAAATGCGTCGAAAAATATACAATTTTCTTTTGTTTAAATATTTACTGGATAATAAAATTTTCCATAATATAAAAATAATTATTTACAGGAAGTTAATAGTTTATAGATCTAATTAGTCATAAAGAATATTATGTAGGGGAGCATGGGGCATTGTCGACAGTGGGGTAAAGTCGACACCCGTTCTTAAAAAAAACTATAAATCATATCGACGTAATTTTTTTTACCGAATGTAGATCCTAAGAGCCCCACATTACCAACGAAGTTTAGTGGCATTCTGAGTTATGGAAAATTTGTTATTACGCCACATGTGTTTTTGGCACACAAAAGTAAAATTTTCCGAACGTGTGAAGTTTGGTTTTTTAAGAATTGTGCATTGCGAAGAGTTATCAAGGTATGTTGGCTTTATTCAGTAGAGTTCACAGAAGATATAAAGGACACTCGTCATAAAATTTTATTATATTATCATGATTTTTATGTAACTTGTTTGCAAAAATGTCGTGTGGGGCATTGTCGACACTATGTATGTGGGCTAAAGTCGACACCGACATTAAAGCGTGTTTGCCTCTGTGTACTGAACAAAATTGAATGCGTTGAAGAATTTTGATCAACTTTGCCATGTTTGCCACCCAATGGTACGCAATTATAAAAGGAAAACGGTTCCCGTAGGCGTGGAAAATATCAAAACGGCCATCCACGCAGTACGATCGGAAGGCTTAGCTGCAAAAAAGGCAGCTGAAATGTAAGACATTCCCCGAGGAACATTAATTAATTGGCTGAAAAGGAAGTGATGGGTAGATGGCTGTATTTTGTAAACATTTTACTTATTGACGAATAAATATTGATACCTTATGATTTTGTGTTCATTTTCTTCGAGTTTCAGGTATGTGTCGACTTTGCCCCAGGGGGTGTCGACTTTACCCCACGATTTTTCAATTTCTGAATTTGACAACACTTCAGATTTTTGGTTACCACACTCACCCCCTTGACAATAGACCAAAAAACTTTTTGAATGTTATTAGCCAGATCTTTTCGAATACAACGATATGCATTACATTATCAAAAAATATATTTTCACTATGAAAAACGACTTTGAAAAAAAGTGTCGACAATGCCCCATGCTCCCCTATTTATCTCTATGACCTTTAAGAATTTTCACTCAGTATTTCACCAGCTTATGACCAGTCTTATATACCCCTTTCATTTCCGGAATTCCCTGTAAGAGAGCTCGCCTTTGCTGACCGCAAAGCAAAACTTTTTTGCGTCAGATTTATGCGGCAATATTTTGCTTTGAAATCGCTCCGTGGCCAACAGCACCACCCACTGCCAAATGCCGCCCACCTCCCACCGCCCATCGCCCACCGAAGCTGAAAGACAAACACAAATACGAGTACAACCTGTAGCTTTCATTCGCCTGCCTGAGTTTTCGTTAAGCGGGAGTTCTATTTACATTTTGCGCTCGAACGCATTTTTATCTTTATCTTTTATGGCAAGCTGAATGGAATCGAGGGGATGAGCATCTAAATTTTAAATTGAAAATTGATTTTTCCCAATGCTCGAGTGTTCGCAATTCTTTGTTGTTTGACTTGAATTTGATTTTCCCCGTTTGCTGCGCGGCTTGGTCAATTTTTGTGCGATTGATTCGTCTTTGGCCCGCGGTCAGATGGAAAAGCATTCCTGGTAGCGTTTTTCCGATAAGCGAATTTGATTCGGGAAGCTAACAAGCCATTTGCCAACATAAGTGCGCCTGAGTGACTTTCAATTCCTTATTCAAGGATTCTCCATCCTTGTGCCTTACATTCCTGGTTGCCTTTTTTTGGGAGTCGTAAATATGAAAAATACAAGGGAATGATATCCTTAATTTGGGCGGCTTTTGCTTGGAACAGATTGGTTTTCTTATCTTGCCAATTGATGTGGATCTGAACACTGCATTTATTAGGGATATTTTCAAAAAGTTTTTCACTTATTTGATTTTATCTATGTATAACTTAAATATACAAATTCGCATTTATCGCAATGTTTAATTGACAAAACTTATTTAGCTAGCATTTACTATAGTTGGCTTTCAACATTTTTAGAAATTGATGATTGTAGGCCCTTTTTTTCAAGTATTTTTTGTTTACATGGTTTGTGTGTAAAAACACACTAAATATTTGCTTACCACACCTTGAACTTAAGATTTCCGTCTTTGCGCATTCCTTCAGTCACTCCTTAAGGTAAACGACTTTTCCACCCTTCTTTGGAAGTCTTTAAGCGAGTTTATTGATTTTCTGTGGGTCTTATCTAAATTTGCTGTAACAGTTAGCGAGTAAATTTGAAATATTATCAAGACAAATATACGGCGACCAAAGGAATGGGTCCTGGCCCCATGGAAAGCGGTCATAAGCCTATCAAAACGTTTTTATTAGATCCCTGCACGCGTCTGGTCGACAAAGTCCCGCCGAGAAAATGTGGGGAAAAGCCGGGGAGGTCGACGACAGTTTCGCGTGTGTTTGCACTTTTCCGGTCGTTTTTCCAGCCTTTCGGGGGATGTTGGATATTGTGTTAAAGAAATTGATAGCGGACGACAAATCATACCTTGAGACGAGGTCGCAAAACTGGGGCTGCACTCCGGTTTGCTTTATTTTTTTTCTTTTGGGGTGGCTTGTGGCTCCACGGCTTATTTAGTCCGTAATGTGGTGGCTGGTGCTTTACTGCTGTTGTTTTTTTTTTGTTGTTGTTGTTGTTGCACAATTTGCCGGCCTGCTAATAAAATTTGATAAGCCAAAGTGGAGCAGCAGCAGCGCCAGACGCGGCAAATAAAATGTTTACCCGCTGCACGCAAATTGGGGATAAATTTTATGTAATGCAGGGGGAGTGACACCCAGACATCCACCCCAGAATCAGTTTCCCTCTCTGTGTTTCCCAGAGAGTCAGTTGAATTTGGCCAACTCCCGGCAATTGCAAAGTTAATTTGCGCATAAAAATGTTGCCAGGGGAGTCATCTGTTTGGGTCCCTGACTTTCGTCTCCTTCGAGGATTAGCCATAAAAGTGGTCTCCCAAACTTTGTTCTTCTTTTTTTTTGGTGTTCCCTGCTCTTTGATTTATGCCGATGTGTTTTGATTTGCGCCATTTCATTCCATTCTATTTGATGATCCCCTGGCCATTACCATTTCGGTTTGATGCATGCGAAATGCATTTTTGATGACAGTTAATGGAGTTTTTACTGTCTCTGCGAGCGTGGACTTAATGCGGGGGCATTTTTGGGGGGACCGGCTAAATTTCCATTCCCTCAGCTGACTTGGCACATTTTGATGTTTGGCTTTTGCTTTTTTGGCCTTTTCATTTGGGCCGGGGGCAGTGCAAATGACTCGGGGTTGCTTGCTTTTATCGGGGGAAGGAGGCCAGACAGACCAAATTTTGAAGCGTTTTTATACGGTCTGGATGGTTTATAGGGATTTTTTCCATTTATGGGTTTATAAAATATACAAATTTGAGAGCTAACAACATTTTCATGCGTCTGAGGCGGCAGGACAAAAAAGATTTGCGTAGCCGACTTTTAAGAGCCCAAAATGTTGGGAGGAAAAACGCTGGGGATAATTTTGTGTTGTTAAAAAGGAACCCAAAATTTATAAATAGGCCTTAAATCTAAAAATCTTAAGGAAAGAAATAATTTACAAAATTGGATATTGGATGTGTAACATTTAATTTAGAAAAAAATCAAAGCGAATTATTTTGTTTGTTTTAACTTATTACATTTAATAAATTCTAAAAGGACTTAAAATCTTTTCCAAGAAAGTCTATATCATTAGATTTTGAAATCGCGTAAATTAAATGCTAAAGTAAATCATTTTCTCTTGAATCTTCTTTAAATGCTTTTAAGATTTAACCTTATCTCAAGTTTATATTTGTTTTTCTAATTAAATATTGCTGTGGGCAAAGTACAAATTCCATATGCACATGACGGGGATTTCCTCCCATTAGGCGATTATATTGCCTGCTTTGGGCTTACTGACCGAGTCGAGTTGCAAATGTAAAGTCATGCCAAATATTTGCGCACACAAAGCGACAAAGTCAGGGCCGAAAAGCAAAAAGGACATCGTGTGGGCAAACACACTTACACACGCATCTCCAACCACCAAGGAGTAACTCACGCATCTGCATAGCAAACAGAAGGGAAAGCCTGTGGAATGGATGTGGATATGGGGATGGGAATGGGAATGGGGCACAGGATGCGGAAGCGGTGCCAGGACACTTAAATGCTGCTCAAAATTGGATTTGGGGCAGCTTAGAGAAACTCCCGAGACCGAGCCCCCACTGCCCATCTTCCTTGAACCAGACAAATGCTGATAAACATTTTTATAGTTAGGCTCGACTTTGCCACAAGTCATGGCTCATCCTTTTCGCTCTGAAAGGATCTGTGCCGTCGCCGCCTTATTCCCCAGCTGCACATTAAAGCCTTGGCAAAGCGAGTGGGAATGTGGGATGTGGGAGGGTCCTGCAAGGCTGTTTATGCTTATTTAAAAAAGTGGCATCGCTTCGAAGTTTTGATTTGATAAAGCAAAAGAAAAGCAAAGAACGATAAGAGAAAGCTTAAGAAGTGTAAGCGAGCTGAAAAGGTTATACCCTTTCTTTTATATAAAAGATTATGTCATGAATACCTAAAATTCCATGGTACCAAAAATATTTTCATTTATATTAGCTTTATTTGATTGAATTAAACAAATACTAATTTCAAAATAAATACAAAAATATATAAGATAAATACAGAAATAAATTATGATATATTTAACAAAATATCCCTAAGAGTAAGGGCATCAAAGGAATGTGCGTATGTGACGGTAAGGAATGAGGACGTACAGTGGGGTGAGTAGGTGTACCGGCTGATAAAAAATCGTTTATGCAAGTCACATACGCACGAAGCTTTTAATAATAAAAACAACGAGCTTCTGTAATACGAAAACAAAGTAAGCAACCAAGCGTGCGTGTGAATGTCTTTATGCCAGCGAAAACCTACCGGGAAGGAAGATTAGGGCCACCAAGGAGTCTCCAACTTACGGCGCCTCTCCCAATCAATCCATTATCCTTACATATCTGACATACAACTAGCCTTTAGCTCTTAGAAGTTTATAAAGTTTTTCTTAAAATATATCTTGCTGGCAAGGCATTATAAGTTTTGAACTTTATTTTAGTAATGTATTGTTAAGCAGAAACTTTTAAAATTTAATGCCAACCAAACTACATTTAAGGCATGACACTTCATAAAAAGTTTTTAAGTTAACGCAAGCGAATGTATTTTCTATTATTATAAAAATATAAATTTGTATATGGTAAATTCGCTTTTATTGGCAGTTTGACTTTAACAAGGTGCTGTAAACGGGGAATGAAGTTGTAAATGAAAATGGTAAAGGGAGAACTTGTTCGCCTTTTAATAAATCAATGAAAAAATGATTAAAAATATATAAATAAATCGTTGGTTTAATGTAACCTAAAGCTAAAAATAGGCGCCAACAGCAGGCACCTGATTCAATCAGGGAAACATCAGGCTAAAAAGAGCCTTAAGCTGCGTTGTAGCAGTGCAACTGGGTCCGCAGATGACCACATCCGCGTAGATCTGATGCTCTCGGCTGTACGTAAGATTCTTAATGTTGGTAAATTTCGGTTGGACGACTCTTTGGAGCAGGTTCTCCTTTGCAAGGGCGTAGCACAGCTGGCCACACAGGCACTTGGGCGCCTCACAGATCAGTTCGATGAGCACAGCGGGCAGAGAGCCCGCCGGCAAGGGAAGCTTATAGTTGGCCACTGCGCGGGCTGCCATTAGCCACAAAGGTTGCGGTGAGTTGGTACCCGCCGTTTGCTGAGTTAACTGCTGAGCGGCCTCAGCATTAAACGCCTTAAAGTCATTGCCCCAGACATCCAACAGCTCGATGTGCAGATCCTCGATGGCAGCGGGTAAGGATTCCAGTTTGTTGCTGCAAACGTGAAGTTTTCGCAGGCCTTGCAGTCGACGAATCGAAAAGGGCAGTCGGCTCAACAGGTTGTGATTGAGGTTTAGTGAGACTAAGTTCTCAAACTTGACCAGTGGAGGAGGAAAGTGGGTCAGGCCGTTGCTCGACAGATCCAGCTCGCCGAGGGATTGACTCAGTTTAGTGCCACGCAGCCAGCACCAATCGTTCGTTTCTCCCAAGCAATTGCTGCCCAAGTGCAAAGAGGTCAAGGATAGACGACCCAACTCTGGGGGAATCTGCAGAAAGGTAGGGGTTATCAAGGAACCTTCTTTAAATCTATAATCAAATTACCTTGGTTATTTTGTTGCCGCTGACATCCAGCTTTGTAAGATTCCGCAGCGAACAGACCTCGAAGCTAAGCTTCACCAACTGGCTGTTGTTGATGGTCAGCGATTTCAGAGTGCGCGGGAATCCCTTGACGGGGTACTCACTCCTCTTGCTGATGACCATGCGCACCTGGGGCTGCGACTTGTGTGGAATCGCCGTGGCGGCGGCAATGTTCAGTCTCAAGTTGATGGCTTCCTTGCCATCGATGCCCAACCTAAGGGTCTGCAGGAATCCCTTCAGCTGAATGGGATCACACTTGATTAGCAGGTTTTCTGCTGGCTGCAGGAAGCCAATGGTGGCTTTGCCATCTAACACAAACTTGGTGTGAACCGCGTGAATGTTGTCGCGCACTTTGTAGCGACTGCCTGTTTTGTTTTGGCCACTGAAGAGGACCATTTCCAGCTCCTTCTTGGTGTTTCCATTGGAATCCCTGGCACTCTGTTTATAGCCAATGGCCAGGGTGGATTTCACTGGCCGTGGAGTTCGGTTGGCCTGTGTGGTGCGGTTTACCACTTGGACCTCGCACAGGATTTTCATGGCGGGGCGGTGGTTAGACAACAAAAAAAAACCCGCTAAATAAAACAAAACATTTGTGGAGTGGTGGCCAGCGTTGCCATGCAGTTCTAAAACAGCTGATGGCGATGGAGCTGCCAGACTAATACGTCAGTATAAGCTCTCAAATACGAACTAGTTCCAAACTGCACCATTAAAAGCTTTTCAAAATAAACTTAAACAGCGCAGGACAAGTTACAAAACCAAAACAACCAACTGCTATTGTTTATAAAGAAAAGGTAATTGAATTACAAAACCGGACAATGCTATTTCGCAAGGCTCGCCGACACTTTCTGCCGTTCTACATGTTCAATGGATTCTTGTGACAGCGCAACGAACGTTATCAGCGTTTGCGTTACAACAGCTCCAGTATTGGTCCCCCGAGGCCTGAGCTTACTGTAAGTAATAGGTGCAACATATGGAGCAACATCCAATTAAGTGCATTATTCATTGGTTACAAAAACCCTTCTTTCTGTAAATTAGCATACTAACTTTTGATGCAAAACAAATTTTAAATTCGAATACAATAACCAACAACCAGTAAAAATTTGTTTAAAAAAATCGATGCTCACCTTAATATTATATTGTAATTTAAATTTTTTACAGCATAACAGCTTATTGGACAACCATGTAAACAACAACGTGATAATTAACATTGACAACTGCGCGCTTTATAGCACTCATGTAAGCTTAAGTTACAAATAACGATCTTTGATAACTCGAACATTGCAAACTACACTTGAAGCTTCATAAAATTAATTAAAATTAAGTCTTTTTAGAAGCTTAAGTTTTCTTTGGTAGTAAACGTATAGATGTTCGATTTATGTAAGCTCAACTGTTTCCCAATCCATTTTAAATATCTGCTTCCGTTTCCGGCGATCTGGCAACACACAGCGTACAGCTGATCGAACGTCGATTACTTACGAGGCGCACGATCGGCAGCGAAGACGACGACAACGATTTTTAGTTATTTTTCGGTTTTTCTGCGCAACGGTCGCTTTCGGCTTGGCTTTCGCCTGCGTCATCTACACGCTCCACACAATGGGATGGATTTTTGCTGTTCTCGTAGCGCTTGTCGCCCTGCTGCTAACAAAGCCTGGATGGCGCTGGTTCTACATAGCGGGAGCCACCGCTCCCCGCGATCTAACGTAAGTGCAGGTTGCCCTTAGCGACGGTGTACTGTATCAAAAATTCAGTGATAAGTTTACAATACCGCCCGCTTGCGGTTTGCATTTCAATACAACAATATACATACAATATTTCATCTGGGGGCTTTTCTTTTGTGAGTCCATTGAGGCATCCGAGAACTGAAAATCAGCCGAGTGCGAGTCAGTGGCGTAGCGTGCCTTGTCGGGGCCCCGTATAAAAAATTTTTGGGGGCCCTTATATGGAGGTAAAGATTTTTCACAAAAGAAAACAAGAAAGGAAGCTAGCTTCAGCAAACCGAAGCTTTTATACCTTTGCAGTCATATGTCGAAAAAAATACATAACGGCTAAAGAACATCGAAGCTAAGACGATTTTTCTATTCATTTTCTATATTTTCGACTATTGTTCAAATGACGGCTATATGATATACTCGTCCGATTTTGATGAAATAATTCGGTATTCAAGAGTCGTTAGAAAACTCTATATTCCAAAAATCATGGTTGTCTGATGAAAAACAACGATGTTACAATTTTATTTCCGTTATTTCTATATAGATTTTTCGATCTTTCCTATGGCAGCTATAAGATATAGTTGTCCGATTTTTATGAAACTTTTTCTCAATATAAGAGTTTTTAAAAACTTGATATTCAAAAAATCATGCTTGTGGGATAAAAAACAACGATGTTATCAATTTATTTCCATTAATTCTATATATATTTTTCGATCGCTCCTATGACGGCTATATGATAGAGTTATCCGATTTTGATCAAATTTAATCCGAAATTCAAAAACAGTTAGAAAACGCCATCTTGAAGAAATCAAGTCGATCTGATCAAAAACAACGGTCTGAGAATTTTTTATTTCCTTCTCTCGTATGGGAGCTATCCGATATAGTCGGCCGATCCGGCCCGTTTCGACTTATATACTGCGTGCAATAACTACACACCTTTTGGAAAAGTTTCAGCAATATAGCTTTAAAACTGAGAGACTAGTTCACATAGAAACAGACAGACGGACAGACGTACAGACGTATTCTGATTCTACTCGTGATGCTGATCAAGAATATATATACTTTATGGGGTCTGAGGTGTCTCCTTCACTGCGTTGCAAACTTCTGACTGAAATTATAATACCCTTTTGCTCTGCAAGGGTAGACCAAATATTGTGAGAAGAAATATTTATTTATCACATTATTGACCCATTTTACAAATAAAAGTCAAATTTTAAATATTCACTCTTACACACTTTGGGGGCCCCCTTGGCCCGGGGGCCCCGTATAATTGATACGGCATATACGGCGGTAGCTACGCCCCTGGTGCGAGTACTTTGTACCCCGTATTTCAAAACCTCGGAGAGAAACTCGTTTTTCCATCTATTTGGGTCGCCATCTGCAGCAGCCATTTCCAGTTGTTAAGTGGAAAACTGTAAAGAGAAAACTTCATGGGGAAATAGTTACCATTATGACGCATTGTCAACGGAAATTAGAAGTATCTGGCACTCGATTACGAGGTTTATTGACTTCTTCAGGTTCAAGGTCGCCCAGCCCAACAATAACCAAAACAAACTCGCTTTTATTTACTTTTCCATTGACTTCGGACGATCGTCGCCCAGCGAGACCCTCCACGCATACTAATTGTTCGGTTCGAATCGAGTGATTCAGGCGGAAGAAAAGACCACTGGCACACTAACCGATCTGTTCTTGAAAACGTACGAAAAAAAATGCCAAAGCTTTAGCAATTAAAATGGCGGAAGTGTCGTCGACGCCATAGTTTTGTATCTTGAGTTGTCTAGGGTTGCCACGGCTACTTTTATTGCATTTTTATCGTATAGCTGAAAATATTTTCTATCAGAAGGGTTTTCCATGTATTTAAAACAATTTAAAACAGAAAAACTACTAAAACTAAGATACCAAAATTCATTTTTGTAGCTTCACCATTTATTTAATGTGACGGAAGTGTCTTTATAAACCTGGTTATGCTTTGTCATGGTTAGTTTTTGATTTTTGAATAAGATGAAAAGAGTCAACCAACATTTCCTATTGAGTTCCTGCTAGAAAAACTGCTCGCTTCATTTTCGATTGTTTAAAGTTAAAAGCAAAAATCGAGTTTATAAACAAATTAGTTTTTCTAGTAAACCGAAATCTTCCCCTTTTAACCAAATGTTTCTTTTGCAATACATATTTTTTACATACATTTTTTTCTGAACCATTTTTCTGGCATGAATACAAAAGAAAAACTATGAAAACCCCAAGTTTTTTACTTAAAGAAGGCGAAATATAATTTGCTCAGCAATTTGTGCTTTAATGAGTTTCGTTCGGCAGATCAAGTTGCAAGCCAAGGCCAATACTGGTTTCGGCTTTACTAACTTTTTATATACGTACATATGTACATATATTCTGTCATATATCTTCGCTCACAACAGATTCTTAAGATCAACTTAAGTCCGGCCGGTCAACCTTGGTCTCGAATCGAATTTTGCCTCGACGGCAGCAGATTTACTTATCTGCCAGCAAACATGTGCAGCACTTCCAAGGCACCAAAATAAAACCACTCGAGGGGGGTCATAAGGCCTGATTAAAGCCGTATAAATACACGGCTAACGATCGCTAAGTAAACCAACCGCTTAGCCGGCAATCTTATCGACACTTCACTGCCCTCCCCGAGGTGCAAAGTACGCACGGGTGCAAAGCGAATTCAAATTGAGATCGTCGATGTGGTCGAGTCCCAAGTCGAGTGCAAGTTTTTTCCCCTTTCTAATATACGATCCATCGAACTATTGCGGCTTGTGTTTGCCACGGGGAAACGAACGATTTGGATTGGTTTTATCGCACACCTCGTATCAATTTTCAGTTGATCTCCGACTAAAGTGCTTTAAAATGGCTTTCAGACCGGAACACTTTATTTCAATAGCTCTCTAGAAATTATCAAATATTATATAGACTTTGAGAAAGGCACCCATTCAATCTGCATTCAACTGATTGGACCCCCATACTTTCATAGAAAGAAAATTTCATGATTCAAAATGTTTACTTCGAAATTCAGAATTTATCAACGATAAACGTTATCTGAATTAGGTCATTGTATATGTTTCTTGCCTTTGCTGATAACTTCTCCAATATAAGTACCTAGGTCAATCAGTAGTTGCTGTTCAAGTAAACAGTCTAAGTGAATCCCTAATCCTCTTCGATGATAAGATACTGTAGAGTGTAATAACGTTAACTTTAAGGCTAAAAAACTAATAAGCTAAGTGCTTAATTACTCCATTTCCTTGTTGAAAATGTTAATCTGAAAAAAATAATTTATGTGCTAGTTAGTTGTTAGGGTTTGTTAAAAACAATTTCTAAACGTTTCAGTAAAAACAATCTTTCTCTATACGAGTATACAGCTTGATTTGTTTCGCTTTGTTTTAAAGGGCAGCCTTCCCTCTCTCTCTTGTTAAGTAAAAGCGATTATTTTACAACTTCGACCTTCTTGTGAACTTTGCATTACTCAGCTCGAATTTAGCAACGTCATAAATTTTGTGGCTGGTATTCGCGGACTAGGTTACCACGTTCGGTTTCGATTGCAGCCACTTCATGCGACTTTATCTCTGCTTTTATCACATCACGGCTGCGCTTGTCGAGCTTCGATTTCTGTATGCTATTTTTACTGGCCCCAACCACTAACCATAAAACACACGCGATCGATAGGGAAAGATACTGCTGGTCCGGCTACTAAAATACTTACCCCTAATCAGTCACTTTCCCTTCTGTGCGGAATATGATATAGGTTTGGGATTTACCACCATATAAGTAATCTGTTGACTTTAAGTTTTACCTAGGATTTAACTTGGAAATACTTAAACAAGAATTATATAATACCCATTAATGGGAGAACTAACATACGATGACACATCCAGGGCTTATGATAAAATGAATGTATACAAAGTTATTAATTATTTAAATCTTATAGCTACAGAATTTTACTGATCAGTAATTTTAAAATTATTTCTTCGTTTAGAGCTCTCTGGGCCTATATCAAGCTTCTGAGGTACACGAAGCGCCATGAGAGACTCAACTACACCGTGGCCGACGTCTTTGAGCGGAATGTTCGCATCCATCCGGAAAAGGTGGCCGTCGTGAGCGAGACTCAGCGTTGGACCTTCCGCCAGGTTAACGAGCACGCCAACAAGGTGGCCAATGTGCTGCAGGCCCAGGGATACCAGAAGGGCGATGTGGTGGCCCTGCTGCTGGAGAACCGCGCCGAGTACGTGGCCACCTGGCTGGGTCTCTCCAAGATCGGCGTGATCACCCCGCTGATCAACACGAACCTGCGCGGACCTTCCCTGCTCCACAGCATCACGGTGGCCCACTGCACGGCCCTCATCTACGGCGAGGACTTCCTGGAGGCCGTTTCCGATGTGGTCAAGGATCTGCCCGCCAACATCACGCTCTTCCAGTTCAACAACGAGAACAACAACAGCCAGACGGAGAAGAACATCCCGCAGGCCAAGAACCTCAACTCTCTGCTGACCACCGCCAGCAGTGAGAAGCCCAACAAGACGCAGGTCAACCACCACGACAAGCTCGTCTACATCTACACCTCTGGAACCACAGGATTGCCCAAGGCGGCCGTCATCTCTCACTCTCGGTGAGTACATTAAATGTAATGCTACTTTGTAATCCTTTTTTAATGCTTAATATTATATTTTTCTCCTTAGGTATTTGTTCATCGCTGCTGGCATCCACTACACCATGGGCTTCCAGGAGGAGGACGTCTTCTACACCCCCTTGCCTCTGTACCACACTGCTGGAGGCATCATGTGCATGGGCCAGTCGGTGCTCTTCGGCTCCACGGTCTCCATTCGCAAGAAGTTCTCCGCCTCTAACTATTTCGCTGACTGCGCCAAGTACAATGCCACGGTAAGTGAAATTGATTGCCATTCTAAGTCACTCACTAATGAGGCTATTGTATCTCCCAGGTCGGTCAGTATATCGGCGAGATGGCCCGCTACATTCTGGCTACGAAACCATCGGAATATGACCAGAAGCACCGAGTGCGTCTAGTTTTCGGAAACGGACTGCGTCCGCAGATTTGGCCGCAGTTTGTGGAGCGTTTCAACATCGCCAAGGTGGGCGAGTTCTACGGCGCCACCGAAGGCAATGCGAACATCATGAACCACGACAACACTGTGGGAGCCATTGGCTTTGTGTCCCGCATTCTGCCAAAGATCTACCCCATCTCGATTATTCGTGCAGATCCGGATACCGGAGAGCCCATTAGGGACCAGAATGGCCTGTGCCAACTGTGCGCTCCCAACGAACCGGGTGTATTCATTGGCAAGATTGTCAAGGGAAATCCTTCCCGTGAATTCCTGGGCTACGTTGATGAAAAGGCTTCTGCCAAGAAGATTGTAAAGGATGTTTTCAAGCACGGCGATATGGCTTTCCTGTCCGGAGATCTTCTGGTTGCTGATGAGAAGGGATATCTGTACTTCAAGGATCGGACGGGAGACACCTTCCGCTGGAAGGGCGAGAATGTCTCAACCAGCGAGGTGGAGGCGCAGGTCAGCAACGTGGCTGGATACAAGGATACCGTGGTGTATGGCGTTACTATCCCCCACACCGAGGGAAGGGCCGGCATGGCCGCCATCTACGATCCCGATCGCGAACTAGATCTCGATGCCTTCGCCACCAAATTGGCCAAGGTGCTGCCCGCTTACGCCCGTCCCCAGATCATTCGGTTGCTCACCAAGGTGGACCTCACCGGCACCTTCAAGCTGCGCAAGGTGGACCTGCAGAAGGAGGGCTACGACCCCAACTCGATTAAGGACTCGCTGTACTACCAGAACTCGAAGGGAAAGTACGAGCTGCTCACGCCGCAGATTTACGATAAAGTGCAGCTCAATGAGATTCGCTTTTAGTAGCTGAAATACGGTTGTGTTTGAGCCTTGCCTTTTGCCCAATATGCTGTTAATTAGTTTGTAAGCCAACCACGAGTCGACTTAGTCTAGAGAAGTAATTAAATCGGGAATATCGGCACTGAAGATCATCCAGCCTCGGAGATTCCTCCAAAGCACATTTCCATGTCAGCATTGCACTTTTGTATATCGTAAGCATATATACACTTTATCGTGAACGCAGTTGTATCTGCATTTGTGTAGATGATAGCCTCCTATACGCATTTTAATTGTTTTTAGCCTGCTAAAGAACCTTGTTAAGTGCAATTTCAGCTATTGTTTAGTCAGTTTTAGTGGCATTTACACTTCCATTCTCGCTGCGTTTGCCTGTACATACGAGAAGCTCTGATGATTTTGTATCAAATAAACTTTTTTCTTCACCACTGGCTGTATTTAAATTCTTTGTCGATCGTGCTGGGGAATGACACCCTCCCACCTGCATACAAATTATCCCCCAATTGGCTGCGATTCGCACGATTCTGGACTCTATAGAATCGCACACAGATACACTCACGCCATGAGTATTTAATTAGCTAAACTTGAAACAAGTCGACACGTTCAAGTGCAAGCATACCCATGAAATTAACGAGAATGTTTAATTAGATTTACTATATAACCTGTTCGTGCGGGTGACAATAACGCTTGGTGGAAGATGCGCCCTTAATTTAATCGGGGGGCGATATGAATTATTAAAACCTTTTCTCGCCAACTTGAGTAACTTGTTATTAACGCATACTTACCTATTATTATCCAATTAGTGGAAAATGTTTAATTGCTTGCAATCAATGAATACATACATTTTATTAACTAGATTAATTAATTGGAATTATTGGAGTCAGAGCAACCGAGAAGTTGGTGGTCTGGTTAGGGCTTTACTAAAAATAGCTTTTGTTTTTATCACCAAATTAGCATCCAGCCCCTACGATGTTTTTTTTAAGATATTTAAAATTGTAAATATAGAAATTTAAATCACACATATTAGTTTTGCAAAAACACAAATTTTGTTTTTTTGTTAACTAACTTTTTTTTAATTTTATTTAATTTCTCTTTCTTAGAAAATTGAAAACGATTAACACTTGGTAAAATTTTTGAATTTACGAAACAGGGATATAATCAATATTTAAATTTATAAAAAGGCGGGATCTAAAAAAGCTCTCCTCCCCATACGACCTAAATATGTCCAAGTGGGAGACATAGTTCCGGGTGACTGGCCGATCGGCGAGAAGCAGCACAAAGCCAAGAACCGTTATCAGTGGCGGCAATAACAAGTGAGGCTTCAATCGACTTCCAGTATAAAGAAGATCAGTGCAGTTGCATTGCCGGGTCCGTCCATTTGTCCACGTGAGTGAGTGTGTGCGTATGATTATGCAGCGGATCGATTTCACTACAAAGTGTGCTGTCAACAAAAAACAACCAGGAACTAGTCATTTCCGATCGCAGCGATGACGGGAACAGCCGCCGTGCTCCTCACAATCACGATTCCCACGAAGGCGGAGGAGGAGCGCCTGAAAAAGTTATACACCCAAGTGGTCAATGGTGAGGTGGCTACGCCCATTGGAACAGCCAGTAGAGCATCGACGATCGAGAGCTTGTCCACCATTCGGATAGGGGATTCCCCGCGTGAGACTCCCCATAAGGAAGGAAAGCCCCAGAATCCCCTGCCAAAAATCCAAATTCAGACGTCCGATGGCAGATCCCACGATCAGCTCCTTGACATCCCACTGGACACGGATCAGGAGCAGGTGCTGCGACAGATCCTTCGGAAATTCCACATACCCAACGCCGTTTGGCTGCCCAGTTTGGAGGGGAATGCCTACCACATAAGCTTCTCCATGGATTTCGATGAGCGGTACGAGAATCTCTACGAAACTCTGCAGGAATTTGGGATCGGTGATCGGGAAGGATCCGCGGTTTCCGTGGTCAGCTGCCTGGCCAACAGATCCTATGTAACACGAGATACTTCAGAGGAACAGGATGATCAGCCATCCAGTAGCGAGTAAAAATGATTAAAAGCGTGGAATATATATATTAACTTAACAATTTTACTCTACACAGAAACATCAATGCCCAAAAGCAAGGAATCTGGAATAAGTTTATGAATTCTGTGCGATCTCGGTTGAATGTGGCCCAGATCATAAGAGATGTGCGCCAGGATGCGGCCATCACCTTTGACTTTTGCATACTACTCGTGTCAGCAGCGTAAGAATCCGCTTATGTAGTCTTAAGTTTAAGTTTTTAAAATGTTAATTGCAAAGATATACCTTATCTTCTAAGTGCCAGTGATCTGTTTTAGCTATTGGCAGAATTTAAAGTTAAAATCAAAAATTTTTTTAAAAAGGTCAAGGTATTTTTTTATGGTTTTTAAGGATTCATGTCAGCAGCTAAAAATATTTTTTTATTGTTGTCATATGAACCATCGTATGAATCATTTTTAGAACTGTAGTATCATTTACCGAAATCTGATATGATGTAATTGTCTTACAATTATAATTCTAAGCACACCTGTAACAGCATTCATCGTTTTCCTTTTCAGAGTTCTGGCCAGTTTTGGTTTGGTGGAGAACAGCACGATCTTTTTGGCCTCCAGCATGCTTATTTCCCCGCTAATGGGTCCAATAATAGCAGCCATTTTCGGAACAGTGATCCAGGATCGATCGCTTCGTAGATTGGGAATGCTTAACGAGCTGATTGGAATCCTCACAGCCACCTTGGTGGGATTCCTCTTCGGATTGGTGGTGTGCACCACGGATCACAAGTACGGAATTGGAGAAGGTCTCACAGAGGAGATGCTCTCCCGTTGCGATCTGCACTCCCTAGTTGTCGGAGTTTTCACGGCCATTCCTTCGGGAGCGGCGGCTGCTATTGGAATCCTGGGCGGCAACATTGGCTCCTTGGTTGGCGTGGCCATATCAGCCTCTCTGCTGCCTCCTGCTGTGAACTCCGGACTTCTTTGGGCAATTGCCTGCATCTACAAGTTTTTTGAAAATGATGATTCTCTGTATGTGGATGTGATCAAGTCGCGACGCTACTCGGACAACCAGGCAAAGGAATTGGCTGTGCTTGGAGGCATCAGCATGTGCTTGACGCTCTCCAACGTGCTGTGCGTTTACTTGATGGGCATCCTGGTTTTAAAAGTCAAGGAGATTGCACCAGTGATTGGACGCAAGAACAGGCAATTTTGGAAACACGACATTAAGCTGGCACGGAACGGAAAATTGGAAACGGAGTCGGATATTTTGGGCGAGCTCATTGCTAACTTGGCCACCGAAGATCAGAAAACGTTAAACTCCCTGAATCGGCAATTTCTTCGTAATTTGGACGAATCGAACTACCAGCACACTTGGTCGCCGCTCAGCAATCGCCACAGTTTCTCAATGCAGCCGCCTGGAGCTGGTTTCTCCACGATCCACCGGCTGGAGCAGCTGTATGCTACGAGAATTGGAAATAATCTTCCCGTACCAGAGCGTCGCCAACGAAACAGTGTAGTCAGCAGACCCTCGCAAAGGAGTCACGAGGTCTCCATCCAGTTGAGTCCACCACAGCCTGTAAGTTACTTACTTCCATGTACTTTCCTATTGCTCATTTCTTTCCTTTCAGCGTCCTCGATTCTCCAGCATGCCCTCGCAAGTGGGAAAGGACGATCCGGCAAGAAAGACAGTCATCCAAGGAGCTAGTTCCAAGCGGTTTACAGTCACGCCGGCTCGCGAGGACGAACAGCTGCCTTAGAAATTTATAAGAACCATTCGAGTTTTCACTTTTACAGATTTTGTTCAAGTTTAGTGTTATTAGAGCTTAAATGTTGTACTCTAACAGGGGGTATTTGTTTTGTAATTTAAATCTGTAATAGTGAGATCCCGATGTGGCGTTCACATCTTAGTTAAGCGTATATGTGTAATGTGAATCTTTGTGCAACAATTTCCAATAACAACTACAAATCTATGCCGCCGGGTCCTTGACGATCTGCTTTGACTTGGGCGCGACCTCGTTTCAGCTGGAGGCGTTCGCGGGCTGCTCGCTCCTGTCGCCGCCGCAGCTTTTCCAGCGTTTCCTCGCTGGGCGGGGCCGCTTCCGTGGCCTCCTGGGCACGAATGATGGAGCGCAGCTTTTCCAGGGCATCGGCCAAGTTCATTTGCTGGGAGCGTGTGAGGTCGCTCTTTATATAGAAGTATCCCTCCTTGGTGATCCTGTTGGCAAGCACTTTAAGCAGCTTCTGGCGCGTCTGTTCGGGTATCCAGTCGGCCTGGGCCAACTTGAAGCGCACATCCACCTTGGTGTTCACCGTGTTCACGTGCTGACCTCCGGGTCCCGAACTCCGGCTGTAGGTTATCTCCAGCTGGTCCATGGGAATGAAGCCGTTGAACTTGTTGTTGCTGCCCGGAGGCTAGAAAATGAATATGTAAATAGTTTGTGACCCCAGTAGCCAGTGGATTCACTTACCGGCGGCGGCGGCGTGTAGATTTGCAGTCTCGAACTGGGATACAGATTGTCCAGCGATAAATCACTCTTGTAGGAGAGCTGGCGACCCAGGAGGGTATTCGTCCCACCGGAGGAACTGCTCTGGCGCAGGACACTTATAAAGGCACGCGTGATTTTATTCATTTTATTAATTTTAGCTCCAGTTTTTTGTAAAACAAATGTTACGAGGGCGACCAGACAGTTTTCACCACGAAACAGCTGTTGCAGGTGAGTTTGGGGCAGAGTGACCGCACACCAAAATTAACAAGCCCGCGAAATTCAATGATTTTAAATTTAAAAAAAATAAAGTACAATTTAATTCTAATACGATCAGCCCTAATAATGCACTTGTCTTTGCTTATTTGTCTATCGGAATTCCAAAATCTTCTTCTTCAACTGATGGAGTGCAAGGTACAACTTCGTCTCCTGTACCATAAATACATAGTGCTGAAGCCCAGTCGTTCGGATCGTTAGGATGGTTAGGATCGTTGTTATCGTAATTATTTACAAGTTGTAAGTCAGGCAGGGCTGACACAATAGATATCAGAACAAAGAGCACGATTAACAATTTCATCTTAAGCTTTCCCAAAAACTGGATCTCTGTACCGCTTTTGCCGGCTTTTATTTAATTCATCCCAAATAAGGTGCAATAATCTCTGCGTTATCTATCCTGAGATGCATTCTCCAAAACAATTAAACAGAAACGATATAATCAGATAATAATATTTAAAGATCAGTAAACCGTAAGACCTACATCCTCCTCATCGTAAACCTCCACGCGTTGTGTACTTGTACTTAACCAGTGTAAAAGGACTTGCAATAATTTTGGTCAAAAAAAAAAAATATTTATAAAGATAATTAGTATAGAAATGCAAAATGAGCCAATTGATAAAGCCAAGGTTTTTTTATTGCTTACCCATAAAAAGATTTCTAGAACCAATGGCCTTTTACAAAAATGTTCGTTTTGTACCAAACAGGTTGGAGTCCGCGCTTACACTCCATCAAAGTTCTTCACCATTAATTAAGGGTACTACTCATTTGATTTATTTCTCTCTCTCTCTCTTTTAATCTGACGCCAAATCGTTCGGGTTTAGTCCGTTAGCTTTCGGTTGGCACTCTCTGTTTCGCTAAGAGTTTTTAACAGATTAGGAAAACGTTGTCCGTTAGGCAACTCTGTAAAGTATATGTTAGCAGCTTGCAGAAAACCCCTCCAGCGGCCAAAAGGGCGAGACTACCTGTGGAATGCTCCATTCGAAAAAGCAATTGTAGAAGGGATATAAAACCAATGTTTTTGAATTGTTAATTTATAAAATTGGGTTAAGGCTAGGCGAAAAATCAACAAATATACAAGTAAATGACAGGCCATTTTAAACCCAATGCACCGCATAAGGGGTAAGCAGTTGGTGTTTCTCTCGCACTTATTGGCAAACACTCTTTCACTCACTCTCATTGAAAATTTTGTTAACGGACTTATGGACCCGACGAGATATCCCCTTCTTGTTTTACCATGGTCCAAACGAACGCGGTTGTGAGACGGCCGTTTGTTGTCATTAATCCGCCGAACCTGAGTCCAGACGCAAATATTTATCGGACTAGTTCGCTTCGATCCAAAGCATATATAGACCGCAGCTAACCGAAAACTGTGGAGCCCAAAATAAATGTTTACATCGGGCGACGTCGCGAAACTTGTGGTCATAAGTGAGTTTGAGAGTGGTTCCTGATCGAGTTCTCGTTATTTTTATTGTTGCCGATCTTGTTCCCGTTTTTGCCCCACTGCTCCATTCCAATTGGAGTGATCGTTTGATCGGGTCGGTCCAGAAATATTCTTTATTGATCTCCGGGCCTCTTCGTCGGATTTCGTTCAGATTTCGTCGTCGTGTCTGTTGTCACAGCGAAAATTATTCGTCGCAATCAGCAGAAGCGGCCGAAATTGGCTCATAAAACATAAAAATCGCTTGGCAGCGGCAACAACACGTTATTTAGTTTTATTTATATATATGTACGTGTATATTTAAAATTCGAAGCGAGACGCGAAAGGCAAGGCAAACAAAAAAAGAAAAAACAAAACAAAAACCAAGTGAACGCTTCTACTTTTTCGGTGTGTGTGTGTTTTTGCGAGAATTCCTGTGTGCTTACCTGAGTCCAAACTCTCACCTTTGCAGCCGGCAATTAGCAGTTATCAGCT
Source organism: Drosophila ficusphila (assembly GCF_018152265.1). Classification (NCBI taxonomy): domain Eukaryota; kingdom Metazoa; phylum Arthropoda; class Insecta; order Diptera; family Drosophilidae; genus Drosophila; species Drosophila ficusphila. Next base: position 517,176 of record NW_025064662.1, on the reverse strand, counting down.
AGCAACCCCTTCGATCCTCTCTCCGTTCCGTTCAAGAGCAACGTAAAAAGGACAACCGGACACCATGGCAATGCAACGGGAAGCTGGAGTGCAGGATTTCGTCCTCCTGGATCACGTGTCCATGGAGAAGTTCATGGACAACCTGCGAAAGAGGTAAGTTCCAATAAGTTCCAAAGAGTATTTGTAAGTTTAAAGCCCCCAAAAAGTCTTATTGCCGTTAAATTGGAGAAATTTAGGAATGGGATAATTATAAAATTTTACAAAAATCTTTTATGTTCAAAATATTTTTATTTAAGAAAATATTTTTTATTTAATAAAATAGTACTATGCACGTAACTTACTAAGTTTCTCAGTTTTAAAGTCGTTCAAGTTTTCAAATGATTTCCGCTTTTGGAAACACACATATTTCTTTCGTGGTCATAAAAAGTTTACAAGCCGCAATTCAATCTTGTAATGCAATTCCAACTGGCGAATGACCAGCGTGTTTATTGATTCCACCTGGTGGCCTTGTCCTCTGTTTACTTCTCCATTTAATCGACAATACCCCCCAACTCCTCCCCTTTTGGAACCACTTTTCCTCGAGTTTTTTCCCCAAGTTGTTGGTCTAGTTCAAGGCTTCTGTTTTGATCAATTGCCACGCAGAAAAACTGGTTTCGGTTCTTGGCTTTTCCGACTTGATTAAACTGGATTTGTTTATCGGCATTTCAATTAAAGTCGGGCTCCACGTCCCCCGACTTTATCTCCCCCATTTAACCCCTTCCTCAAACTTGTGGTTCCACTCGAGAGCGCACTCAATGGACCCATTTGCATGCTCATTTAAAGTGTTAAACTCTTCTTTTTGTGCCATGACTTTCGGTTTTAAATGCATTCATTAGCGGCATTTTAATTCAATTTGGATGGAATGGAATGAGAAATGGTGTTTGATTTTTGGGGGTGTCTTGAGAAAAGATTTTGTCCAGAAAACAAAATGCATTTATTTAAATTTTAAGAGCTTAAGACAATAACTTTTGACTTCTCAAATAAAAATTTCTATTTGTATTTAAAGCTCTACTTAATTTTTAGACATTGTAATCTAATAATATATACAACAGATAAATTTACAATTTTGTGAAGAAAGAATCTGATATAAACATTACAGCAATGCACTTAGCACACCAATATCTAAGTTAAATATTTATGAAAGTGAAATGCTTGTTACAGTTGCACTCTAAATCAACTGGCACCCTCCCTTTGGAGTGTCAATATTTGTGTGGCCGGCATTGTGGTTCCAGGTGGTTAGCTTCCTGCTATTGTAGTGCCCATTATGTAAAGTTCCTTAACCCCCCGACGACCACGCAGCACAACCCACATGGACCGTATATCATTTCACTTCGTTCCGATTGTCAACAAGTTGTTGCAAGAGCTTCCTTTGGAATATATCCCCATATATATTTCCTTTTTGTCGGGTCGCTGGTTTGCATGGCTGGCTAACTTTCATGAAAAAGCGATCATTATCGGGAAAAGTTCTCGCCGTCCACGTATTTGTTCAACTGATTAGCAGAGGTTTACTAAATAGTGGAAATCTGTGGTCTCGCTTCGACTTTTATGATAATGAGTTCGGTGGCACTGTGTCGGTTTTAATGATTGTTTCGGTTTCTCTCTCCCTAAATATTTTGCAATGCCTATAAATAAATGGGTATACTGATTCACTCTATTATTCGGGCAATGAATCCAGCACTGATTCATCTAATAAGTAAACATATATATTAATTGCTGAACCGACTCCGACGATATATCACAATTACGATTGCTTGGCTTTGATAAGCCAAAAACAAAATGCGTTCGCCTTGAGTGAGCTGTCAGTTGAAATCGCCATCGAAAAAGGAAATTAATTGCCGAGCCAGCCGGTGGAAAACCGTATGCCTATCTACTTAATTGGTAGATTGCATAAGTGTTGAAAGACCATAATTAAAAACAAATTACCGTCCAAGATGCGTTAACCCACTTTGATGGCTCGCAATCCGCTTATCAAAGCATCGCAAGCAAATGAATCTGTGTAAATTGGATTAATTACATAATCGGAGCAAATGCTGTGTTACTAAACACGATTTTCATGTATTACAAGCTCACATGAGCAACGCATAACTCAAATCAATTTGCGATGCATTAATAAATATTTATCAGGAAAGCCGGAAAACTCAGAGGCAACCAAGTTGCGAAAAGCCCCAACAAATTGAGGGTCAAAAACGCGCCAAAGAGCCGAGAAAAGCGAACACGTAATTGGAAATTGCACTCGAAACCTGAAAGAAATGAAAGAAATCCAGCGAAACAAACTCACTTTCATTTGGCATGGTGCATCGGGTAAATCAATCAAATGGGAAATATATAAGCAACTAGTTTGCAATGCTATATAAAGCGTACCTGTTTGGCAGATGACATCACACACATCAAATACAATATTATATTATACTATTTGGTAGCCTATAAAAACCTCTAGAAATAATTTATTTTAAATAAATTAAATGTACGTAATCCCCTCGCTGTGAGTCACTCTGTGTATCTTGCAGATACTCAAGTCAACAGAAAGAAAACTGAAAAAAATGCCATGGCGTAGCCAAAATACGAACCGGTTGATGGCGTCAGTTTGGCCGAGACTCACCCACAAAATAGAAGACGGGGGAAAAAAATGTGTGTTTGGATGAAAACTTGTTTCACTTGCCCGAAACGACCGAAAAGTTTCCTCGATCCCCAAAAAACAGAAACGATCTTTGTTTGCCGCAAACCAAGTTCACAGTATTCCAATTTTACGACTGTCATTAAGTCGAGTGTCCTCACGGGAGGGCCAAGAACCCCATAAAATCCCTGATTGATTGCCCTTTGACCCTTTGACTGCCCCGAGTGCATCACTTTCAAGTGCCCCATTTTGTGTCTACTTAGCCGATGGGCTTTGTTTTTCTGTATTTTCGACACTTGTTTACGCATTTATTTGGCCTATATTTCTGGTTGATTCAGTGTTTACAGCCCTCGTCTTTTCCATGAACTGCCGTTGAACTTTTGCCTCTGGGAAATCATTTATTTGGGGCAATGAATTTTTTGATAATATTTTCTGGCTTGTTAAGTGATATGTTTGACAACGAGGAAAATCTCTTTTGTGTGACAAGGTGAAGGATCTGTAAACGAGTATGTTTTCATTGCCAATATAATTCCTTTACGTATATATTTTAATTTTATACTTTTTATTGCAAAGCAAGCCCAATAACCTTTGGACTAATATTCTATTATCTATTATCAGTTATTGAAGAAGTTTATGGTTCTTTCAACTAGTTGTAAACTCAAGGAATCCTTCGGGGACAAACCTTTTTTATTCCTATCAGTGTTTAAGGCTTATCACAGCACACCCACTTAACAAAAGTTCTTGAGAGTTCAAAGTGGGTCTTCCCATTCAGCCACTTCATAAATCGAGCGCGAATATATCAGCGATTCCAGACAACTATATAAGCTGATGATTCATACCCATGACGATATCCACTTTCAATGTTAACGACAAACTGCATTTCATTTTCATTTAAATGCTTCTCACTTTGCTTATACTTCTACTGATTTTATTTTATGTACTTTTTGGTTGTGCCAAGGCTTAGATTTTAGTATTCCACAGGCAACACTAAAATGCACTAAGCAAAATATTTTTTATTTGGAAAGATAGGTGTGTTTATAGGTAACAGAAAACCCAAACCCAAGTAAATAAAACGAGAATTTATGGCTATTTAAAGTGCTGCATGTTAATCAATGACTGTCAAAAATCTTGGGTACCTTCACTTGAGTAATTCCTCAAAAGGAACGATCTTATCGCCTAGCCAGAACTGATAATGTTTATTTATCAAAAATAGAAAAAACCCCCTTATATTTGGTAACTGAAACCAACTTTGGCGCTATATGGCAAGGCATTTCTATATTTATTTATGTACTGAGGTCTTGAACAGCGCCAAAGGTGCGATAAGATTGCACACTTCCACCGAAGTGCCGGAATTTGTCGCAGAAAACCGTTTATACATAGGCGCCTATACCATACTAGTATACTTCGATAACCATGGCTGATACCTGCGCCAAGGTGATAAGTTAACTTTCGGTTATGCAATTGTTGCGGCGAGACCTTCCACTGGATTAGGTTTCCATTTATGCCCGTTAATACTTCTCCTTGCCAATTGTATATATCGACTATTTATTTATACATTCCCAGCTGATAACCGTGCGATATTCCCCCTTCTTTGTTATGTGGAAAAATATTAAAGATGCCGTGAAACGTAAACAATTTTCAGCTTTTTCAGAGGGGAAGAAAGCCATTAAAGACTTCAAGGAGGCTTATTGGATTTCCGATGGCAATCAGAGATTGTCTGTTTATTTGTAGAGTGCAGAAAGGTAGTGGGAGTTGCATTGTCTTGGATCTGATGGTTCAAAGGAAGTCTTTCAGCTGGTCGAGAGTACAAAGAATAAAACCACCCGATCCTCACCCTACTTTTCACCTTGCAAGTTTATATAGTCATTCGATAAGGGCTATCAAGCCAATTGCCCCAAGATAAGCACTTCTAATAGCGAAACGGAAATCAAATCATTTACATAACGTAACCGCTTCGATTTGATTGCCTGTTTTCTGCCGGTGTTTTCCTCCTCTGCCGAGCCATAAACTTGGTTAATGTGCAAATTCTCGGAAGAAAAGCATAAAGCATTGAACCTCTAAAATGGAAATGAGAATGGAAATTGAAATGGAAATGGAAAGGGGCAACGTCTTGGAACGACCTGAGTATCCGTCTAGACGACGGCGGAGTGCCATAGTATTCCCGCTCTATTTGTTTATCCAGATCCGGGCAATGTTTGTCATTCGCATTGCAATAACTTCTACTTCGAGCAGAAGTCCGAGGAAAATCCAGTGGCATCTGCATTTCGTTTACACAAGTCTTTAGCGGCCTGCCGTCCAGACTTTTCAGGCATTTTTTTCTGCTCCTGTTAATTGATTTGCGTTTGAGTCTGGTGTAAATTGAAGTTAATTCGAAGGCATGGCCCAGATGCAATTGTGCATTGCATTGCGCAAATTGAGGGAAAATATAACAGCAGAGGCAAAGGAGAATGGAAAACATCGTTGAAAAGTATCTCGGGAAAATTCTGCAGATGGTCGGTAGACAGGAGTGGAACTAGAAAAGGAAAATTACGTTTTATAATGAGATGGAACAGCTTTTACGATCCGATCCGATGTTGTGGTTCCCATGAAAGTTATTATTGGCAGACGTTCAACAAATTTATGAGGGAACTTGACCTATCCGCTGTTTTATAAGGGAATTATTTTTAATTATTCAGGAATGTTTTTAGGGTTTTATGGGGGAATATAGGAAAACCTTCAAAACCTCGAAACTTAAAAAAAAGCAATTATTTATTTTTAACAATTCTTAAAAAGTATTTTTTATTTGCTTAAAATTTTAATAATATTTATAGGTACATATGTAAATAGAATACTTTATTATTTTGTTTTTTAACATCTATCCAAAAAGAAGATATACCATTTCTTTTAAACTTCCCTCACACATAAGCTTGCAGTCAATAAATCGACTAAATTCAATTAGATAACAAAATAAACAAACCCCTATTAAGGCAAATAAAAACATTGACCCAATAAAAGCCAAGTTTGTTGACCAATTTATGACGTCAGCCCCAGGCAAATATTTTCCGAGCGCCGTCTGTATTTTGCCCATGAAAAATGCACTGTTAGCTTATTGATTTTCCGTCTGGGATGGAGTACGATTTTCCAAATCAAATGATTCATCGGGTGGCACGAGAAGGCGTCGCAATTTATTAATGGCTATATGCAAATCGCTCTTTAGAGCACCCAATGCTGACTCACACTTGTTAGCACTCTAAGCCAACAATTTGTTTACTGATACATGTTTTTATTAAATAATACTAGATGCCAATGCCATGTTCTCGGTTTCAGGAAGATGAGTCAGTAAAAATAATAAAAGTATCGGTGTGAAAACAAAATGTTTAAACACAAAGTGCATCAGAACAATTTGTTGCTGGCTATTGGAATTTCGTTTAGTCGAGTGTACGAGTATGTCGATATAATTGTTTTCTTTCTTTTTTTACTTTATCTTGATTACGTCATTTGGCTGTGGGTAAAGAAAGACACTCACAGTAAACGACAGTCGTTATAACGAATATACATATATCCAAGACGAGTTTATGAAGTGCGCGAAAGAATGAACATGAAAATGTGCGAAGACAGCAATAAGAACTTAATTTATGTATGTTTCTGTTGGAGAATCCAAAAGGGGGAGACTGAAATCATGTGTTGGCACTTGAGTAAATAAATAAAATAAAAAAATATTTGGTAAATTTGGAGGGCAAGTACAGCAGAAGATAACTATGACAAATGGGGTGCAGCAAAGAGTTTTCGAATGATAAGACTCTTTTGGGTTTTTTTTTTATTTTGACTGTTATATGTCATACTTTTGCAAGATAAGAGGTTTATTGTTATTATTAAAGAAAGTTTACTGAATGAAATAAAAAATACGTTATGCTGTTTCTTTTTAAACAATTGTATATTGTACCATCTTAAATAATCTCAAAAACACACATTTTATAACTACGTTAAATAATGCATAATGTTAAACACATTTAAAAATATTTTTAGTTTTGTTTTCTTTTGTTTTCATGAAATATAATTATAAATATAGTATTTCGACCAGTTCTAAAAGAGTTGTAATGTTGTTGAACTTGGGCTATCTTGTTTATCTTTTTTATCTCAAAGGGTTGTAACTTTTTTTTTCATACACCTTCCGAGCAATGACCCCAAATAAAAAACAAAACCCCATTTCATTTGACAGAGATTTACAATTGCTGACCAATAAGTCCGGTTTTCGACAATTACCTGCCTGCCGGCTGACAATTTCTTTAGCCCAGTTGGGCCCTCCTCCGCAAAAGGCGAGTTGAGTGGGGAGTCATGCGGGTGCCAAACAAAATTTGACGTGTTGTCAATCATACGCACCGTGGGCGTTCACCCACCCCCACACACTCACACACACACGCCCCCACCACATGGTGTCAATATGGTGTACTGGTATATGGTTCTTTTGGGGGAAATCATAGAAATCGCGGCGGTGGAAACTTTTTCGGATTGGGTTTCCATGCGCTAAGAGGCTTGCCATTTGCTGCCTGCCCTTTTGCCGCTGAGTGCAACTCAAAACGATGGCCCCAAATAGTTAAAAAGCGTGCTAAACACTTGCTTTCTTGGCCATCGGCTGGAGTTCAGTGGTTCGGCGTTTAGTCATTTGTCGCCTGTCACACTTTTGACCCACATGTCTGGGCGGCAAAAGTAACAGAGAGCAGCAGCAGAAAAAAAAAAAAAAACCAAAAACGGAAAGAAACTGAAGGCAGAAAAAAAAAGCCAGCAGCCATCTATAAATAAGCACTGAAAAGTTAAGTAAAAACATGTGTTTCAGAAGGGGAAATGGGCCCCGACCAGCAGCCAAAACATAAATACAAACAAATGCGCGTATTAAGTGTATTGTTTTAATCGTCTTCATTCCCTCATTTCGGACTAACAAAAACGACTAACTGTTTGGTTTTGGCTTAGACTTGACTCGCTTTGGTTTTAACAATTTCACCGTTTCTTTGTCTGCTAATTTAGTACTTCATTTTCATTTTTATTCGGTTTCAGTTTCAGTTTCTGTATTTTATTTTTTCATTTCTATGTCCAGGGTTTTGTAATACTTGTTGCACGGCATGGGCTGGACTCTTGGTTATGTGGCTCATCTGTGGGGCAATTTGTAGTCGGTAATGGTGTAACTCTTACTTTCGGGCCAGTCTGGGTAATTTTCTTGGGAACCGTGGCCACTAATTTGCATCGGGTTGGCTTTCAAATGAGTTCATTAAGACGGACACTGAAATTGGGTAAAAACTCGAGCATATTGTGATATAATTACCGAAGAAATAAGCAGGTAGTATTAAAGGCTTAAGGATTGAGTTCATTACTGATTTCATTAAAATGATACCAGAAATTTTTAATAGAAAAATTTGTTTTTCCAACTAAAATAAAATTAGATTTCTTAGTAACAACCAAACTACTTGAAATTGTTATATTATCAAAGATAGATGAAAATGTCTACATGTTATCAATACAATTTCAAAGTAAAACTAATTGAGTACATGACAACTAATTTCTAACTAATCTTATACTTTAAGTGCAAACTGATTTTGTAGCTGGAAAGAAAATGTTTAGGTTTAAGTAAAACCTTTAGCACTGAGATATTAAAATTACACGTATAGTAATAAAAGTAAGAAATAAAATTAAAACTTTCCCCTTATTTTGTTTTAAGCACTCCTATACAATTTAACATATTCCCCAAAAGAATATTTCACCTTCTCATACAATTCAATAGAAGACTATTAGCTATTTTCATTGTCTATATGTATATCCAAAGTGACCCACTTACCGAACCGAATGCATTTTATGAACACAACAACTTTTATACCCAATCTTTTGGCGCCTTACAAATTGAGCACAAAACAAATGCATCCACATATGCAGCCCATTGCAGTCAATCAAAAACGCGGGAAAATAGATCGAAAACTTGATCCACATAGCAGCGGTCAATTATATTGATCGGCACGTCGTGTGGAGCAGGTATCTCATGAAAACCCGAATATCCACGGATGTTGGAAAAGCAATTTTCGAAATGAAAGCTGCAGGCGCCAACGACGGGGGTTCTGGTGCCCCGCCTTCAACACCCACTTATTTTCCCAGCCAGCATTTATTTTAGTTACCTCCAACCCCGATGAATCTATTGCGTAATACCAGGGGAAATGCCTTTCCAAACACTGCACCAAGTAATGTTCGTCCATCCATTGCTCTTTCCCAGATTCCAAGTCGGGTCCATCTACACATACATCGGCGAGGTGTGCGTCTCGATGAATCCCTACAGACAGATGAACATCTACGATCCGGAGACGATCCGCAAGTACAAGGGTCGGGAGCTCTTCGAGAATCCCCCGCACTTGTTCGCCATCGCCGATGCCGCCTACAGGGTTCTCAAGCAGCGCCAGCAGGACACCTGCATCCTCATATCCGGAGAATCGGGAGCTGGAAAGACCGAAGCCTCCAAGATCATCATGAAGTACATTGCTGCCGTGACAAATGCCCAGGGACAGAACGAGATCGAAAGGTGAGTGATAGATAATATTTTATGATCACTGATTTAATAGAAAGACAGTCTTTAAATAAAGATAGAAAGACTAATAGAAATTTGTAATCCTTTAAAAATAAATTTAAAATCTTTCTAAACAATAAATTCTTTTCTCGAACGGGTAATTTAATTCAGAAACTATTGTTTACAAAAAAGAACTAAATTATGCTTCCAAACATTTACCCCAAACAAAACCACCGTTTCTTTTTAATTACCAAGTACCAGGAGAATTAAAGTTGAAAGCCCTAAATAGTAGGTAATGCAAATAAGTTTAGTTAATTTAGTCGCTCCCAAGCAGTTTGCCCCGCTTACATAGTAAATATGTCTATCAATTTGGGTGGCAAAGCCACTCTATATGCATAGGATGATGGAACGCTTTCGGCCTTATCACAATACTGTGAACCAGGCGATGGGAACCGAACCTCCTCGATCTATAACATGTGGATCCCAGAGAAAACTACTCAGATTGGCCATTGTGTTGCATGCAAATGCGCAATGGAATTCTCATTGGGGGAGCCTGAGTACAAGGCGCCTGCTAATTAAACATTCCCCAGATGGGCAATAATCGCTCACATGGTCATCGCGTGACCCATAACCCCGGATGACATCAGTGACGGCCTGCAACTTAAGTTGCCAAATTAATTGCCCCACTAATTGCCTTCCCCGACCAACCGACCAACCAACCAACCACTTTGCCCCAGGAACTTTTATCACTTGGGTGTAGTTTAAGGTGCCCCATAAAAGAAAAAGAGCGCCAAGACCTCCGCGACCAAGCCCCAAACACAATGACGAACTAAATTGCCAATTTTTAGTGCCTCGAATGAAATTTAAAACGACGTTTACTATAGTTTGGGTGATTGGGGCGAGTGCCATTTTCCAAATTACTTTTCCCAAGGAACAAAGGGAATTTGTGAAGCTCCAAGGAAACCTTTATTAAGTTTGATTGCTTTTTTAATAACGTCGATTTGATTTTAACGAGTTCTTTATTGTAATCTGCTATGCTGAAAAAATTAATTTTTGTCATCAGAATATTCATTATTCGTGGTCGCTTTTAGTTTATTTGAGTCTGAGGTAGTAAAAGAAGCTCTTAGATTATGCTTTTAAATGGTTGGTTTTAATGGTTCTTTAATTTAATATAAAGGAAATACATAATTCCAAGTTTTACTTAATTTAAAGTCCATTTTTGGTGTTGTTTTAAACATTTTTATTCGTTTTAAAATATTATAAGAAGTATTTAAAAATGTAATCATTTATTATTTATTGTTACTAAGGTTCAATTTTTTAATGTCCCGAGTCCACATTTGTTTAACACATCCTATTCTTTCTATTTTCATCATATCCCAGAGTTAAAAACGTCCTTATCCAAAGCAACGCGATCCTGGAGACCTTCGGCAATGCGAAGACCAATCGCAACGACAACTCGAGTCGCTTCGGAAAGTACATGGACATCGAGTTCGACTACAAGGCGGATCCCGTGGGTGGCATCATTACCAACTACCTCCTGGAGAAGTCGCGAGTGGTGCAGCAGCAGCCTGGAGAGCGCAACTTCCACAGTTTTTACCAGGTGAGTTGTGGGTTGTTAGTTGTGGGTGGATCGAGCTGTTGCTGTGGGAAGCTATTCGTGTGTGGCATTAAGTACACGATTATTTACCAAGTGAGTCAGCGTGACGCGTGCCAGGTGACGAAAGGTGTTTCGGTGGGTGGTTTCCAAATTATGTACTTTGGGGTGTCGTGTTGTTCCCGCAATGATGCTTTTTTTTCGGCTGGTTAGACATTTATTGTCGCTCGTTTTTTTTTGTTTTCGGGTGCAGCTTTCCCGCAGGCGTGTAAACATAGGTGGTTATTTAAGTTGAGTGTTGAGGCCATTTGATATAGTTTTATGAGGGGGCAATATACAAAAAATATATACACCCTGTTATTATATGACTTTATTAAGTTTCAAGTTCGGTGGTAAAAAAATAATAAGTAAAAGTAATAAAAAAGTAAAAAGTAACAAAAGTAAAAATATGTATCAAAATTTTTAATTTTTGTCACTCCGTTCTTCCGTTCCAAAATATCCAAAATATTTTAATTATTTACATCCTTTAAATTGTTTCATGGAGATAATATGCAAAACATATAGAGAACATTCTTTTAACTGATTAAAGTCAAAAAGAACACATTCCACACTCAATTATCTCAAACCCGAAAACTATTCATTAATTTAATTAAGTTAGCTGACAGCTGGAAACACAGTTTATATTGTTCGCATTCTAAGCGTTTACAATCTGATGATATCATGGAAAACATGATAAAATAGTCTCACAAAAGACTCATCCAGTAAAGCAGAAAAAATAAAACGTCACAATTTAACAGATTACTCATTATTCAAGGCGTTACCCACTCGCGATTCGAATATATTCCCACCCATTGATCAGCTCAATTTAACCCGTTGAGGTGATAATTGATCGCTATATCCGATGTGTATCGAAAGTATTTGATCAATGTGAGACACTTTTAGCACATTTATCATCTGGAAACACTTAATCAAGTGGAATATTTGATCTGGTTTCTGTTAGCGATCGACAATTTGCTTTTGTTTTTTGTTTATTTTTAAAATTGACTCCAAAATAAATATTGTGCCATATTATGAAAGTCTGCATCGGTCATAAATTCCTAACATGGCCAAGATATTGTTGTTTATGACTACCTAGGGTACTTTTTCTCTAGAAAAATAAACAGAACCTAAACTGACTCACACCTGTAAAAACGCCGATAAGCATTTAGATTTTTATTGATAGTTCGTTTATGCCTTTCCCAACGTTAAATATCTATTAAAGTTGTGAGGACGCAAATTACTCAACTGATAAATTAAGTTATCAATATTATTAAGTTATCTGGGATGATATAATAGGAAAAATATGCCCTGAGTCTGTTGATTGGGGGGTTATTTACTCTGGTTTAATAACACATAAAAGAATTTTATGATAAAATTTTAAAATTGAACTTGTCACTAAAATTTGCAATTCCTTAACTTAAATGACAACTACCAAACAGAAAACAGAAAACGGAAGTTCAATTATAGTTAGCACGTCTACTAATTGTCTGCTGTGCTAAATTCTTGGGACATGGCTATGGACATGAATTTATTATTAAATGGTTGCAATTGCTAAATTAATACCTCCAACCATATATATCGTATTCCATTTTAGTTGCTTCGTGGAGCCAACGACAACGAACTGCGACAATATGAGCTGCAAAAGGAAACCGGCAAATATCACTACTTGAACCAGGGAAGCATGGACATCCTGACTGAGAAGTCCGACTATAAGGGAACCTGCAATGCCTTCAAGACCCTGGGATTCTCCACGGACGAGGTGCAGACCATTTGGCGAACAATTGCCGCCATTCTGCACTTGGGAAATGTGGAATTTCAAAGTGAGTACTAATAGTTTAGTATAATCAAAGAATTTATATTCATTTTAAATTAAATTACAGCCATCGAGGATGAGTTGGTCATCAGCAATAAACAACACTTGAAGTCCACTGCCAAGTTGCTCCAGGTCACTGAATCCGAACTCTCGGAGGCCTTAACCAAAAGGGTAATTGCCGCTGGAGGAAATGTGATGCAAAAGGATCACAATGCCACGCAGGCGGAGTACGGAAAGGATGCTCTGGCCAAGGCCATCTACGATCGCCTCTTCACCTGGATCATTTCCCGCATCAACCGGGCAATCCTCTTCCGTGGTAGCAAAACTCAGGCGAGATTTAATTCGGTCATCGGAGTGCTGGATATTTACGGATTCGAGATCTTCGACTGCAACAGTTTTGAGCAGTTCTGCATTAACTACTGCAATGAGAAACTGCAGCAGTTGTTCATAGGTGAGATATTTGCATATTTTACTGTGAATATAAATTAATTATTTGGTTCATCCCTTTCAGAATTGGTTTTGAAACAGGAGCAGGAGGAGTATCAGCGAGAGGGCATCGAATGGACCAATATTGATTACTTCAACAACAAGGTATTGTTTAAACACTAATTAGTAACTTTTTATTCGAAGGTATATCTATCGGATATCATCTTTAAGAAGGAAAACAGTTACCAAAGTAACTAACCCACAAAAACACTTAATTCCAGATCATTTGCGACCTGGTTGAGCAGCCGCACAAGGGCATAATCGCCATCATGGACGAGGCCTGTCTGAGCGTAGGAAAAGTCACGGATGATACACTCCTGGGGGCGATGGACAAGAACCTGAGCAAACACCCCCACTACACGAGTCGCCAGCTGAAGCCGACGGACAAGGAGCTGAAGCACCGCGAGGACTTCCGGATCACCCATTATGCCGGCGATGTGATCTACAACATCAACGGATTCATCGAGAAGAACAAGGACACGTTGTATCAGGACTTCAAGCGCCTGTTGCACAGGTCCAAGGACGCCAATCTGAGTGAGATGTGGCCCGAGGGAGCGCAGGACATCAAGAAGACCACCAAGAGACCCTTGACCGCCGGAACCCTCTTCCAGAGATCGATGGCTGACTTGGTGGTGACTCTCCTCAAGAAGGAACCCTTCTATGTGCGCTGCATCAAGCCGAATGATATTAAGAGCTCCACAGTTTTCGATGAGGAGCGAGTGCAGCACCAGGTGCGATATCTGGGTCTGCTGGAAAATCTGCGCGTTCGTCGCGCAGGATTCGTGCATCGCCAGCGTTACGATAAGTTCCTGCTGCGCTACAAGATGATCTCGCAGTACACTTGGCCCAATTTCCGGGCTGGAAGCGATCGCGATGGAGTCAGGGTTCTCATCGAGGAGCGCGGCTTTGCGCAGGATGTGAAGTACGGACACACGAAGATCTTCATCCGCTCGCCGAAAACTCTGTTTGCCTTGGAGCAGCAGAGGAACGAGATGATACCGCATATTGTGACCCTGCTGCAGAAACGAGTTCGTGGCTGGATCGCCAGGAGGAACTACAAGAAGATGAAGGCGGCCATTGCGATCATGCGGGCCTACAAGACGTACAAGCTGCGCAGCTACGTCCAGGAGCTGGCCAATCGATTCCGGAACGCCAAGCAGATGAGGGACTACGGCAAGAGCATCCAGTGGCCGCAGCCGCCGCTCGCCGGACGAAAGGCGGAGGCCAAGCTGCACAGGCTGTTCGACATTTGGCGCGCCTGCATGATCCTGCGCAAGTATCCCCGCTCCGAGTGGCCCCAGTTGCGGCTGCAGATCATCGCAGCCACCGCCTTGGCTGGAAGGCGTCCCTATTGGGGCCAGCAGCGCCGTTGGTTGGGTGACTACCTCGCTCGGTCGCAGGACAACAGCGGTTACGAGGTCTACAACACGATTGTGCGGAACGTGAAGAACCAAGTGGGCGACTCCTTCCGCCAGGTGCACTTCTCCTCCTTCGCCAAGAAGTTCAACCACCACAACAAGCAGGAAGATCGAGCCTTCTTCATCACCGACTCAATGATCTACAAGCTGGAGGGAATCAAGAGGAAGTTCAAGCTAATGAAGCATTCTGTTGGAATCAGAGAGGTGAGTAGATGACCAAATAGATCAAATAGTACCTTACTAAACCCAAATTTTTCCCTTTACAGTTGACTTCCATTAGTGTTACTCCTGGACGGGATCAACTGATTGTCTTCCACTCGTCCGAAAACAAGGACTTTGTGTTTTCGCTGCAGGGCGAGTACACTCCCCTCAAGGAAGATCGCATTGGCGAATTGGTGGGCATTATCTGCAAGAAGTACCACGAGTGAGTTGAAACCCCATATTAATTATAAACCGAATCCTAAACATAATTCCCTTTTCTAGCTTAACTGCAACCGAGTTGCGTGTGGATGTGAGCAGCAACATTGCCTGCCGATTGAATGGCAAGTCGAGGACTATTTCCGTGCAGGCAGCTTCAAACGTGGAGATTCCCAACTTCCACCATAAGGAGGGCAATATCATCTTCGAGGTGCCGGCATCATATTGCGTTTAATGGGAGCGGAGCTTCTCTCCCCAATCGTATTGTAAATTATGGAACTTAATTTAAGGACAGGGTTAAGTCCGCCCTTTTTTTCTACTTGTGACCCAATTTTGTCCAACCGGACAAGTCAACTCTGTGTATACCGTGCCTTCTGCTAACGACAACAACAACCGCTTTGTAGTTTTTAGAAAAAACGTCTTCTAGTTAGTCCTATCTGTTTTGTGTGTTTGTTTGATCGAGGCATTGATTGTAATTTTGTACATTTTTCTATTACCTATGCGTTAAGGAGATATTTATTTACCATCCATGTGAGAGCCGGTTGAGCTGGCAGACGAGTTAACAAGAAAGTATTAAATGTACTTTGTGCATTTCTTCAAATATGATTCACAGCACACGACAAACCTTTTGTATTGATCAGCGAAACAAGTTTGTACTTAAACGTAGTTCACGAACATATGTGTGCCATTCGCAATTAATATTATTTTAATAATATACGAAATAAAAACTGTAAACTTTGTACTTGAAAACTGAGGAAATTACAAAATTTAAGCTTTTCGAAATCCCAGTATTGCTTTCAACCTTGATCTAAATTAAAATGGCATATCAATTTCGGTCATTTCAACATGAGTTCCCCCAAATGTGCGTTCGATATTTGTGTATCTGCATCTGCTGGTCTTTCAAATGGTGCTTCAAACCCAAACGCATTCGTGTGCGAATCAAAATGTATTGGCAGAGACCGAAATAAAGTGCACAAGGCTGGCCGCCGATTGATAAAAGATAAAAATAAAGAGATCGGTCTCTCTTTTTATGCGGAATGTTCGCTCGCATTCGCTTGTAAAATCTCGAAGGGAACGCGTGCACTTCGAAGCACCGAAACAATCCAAGGTGATTACATAAAGCCTTCACAGACGAAACCATGCAGAAGGCCATCAAGAAGGAGCTCAGCTTCTCGCTGGACACGCTGGAACGCTACCGGGCGAAGTACGGACGCAGTGCATCGCTGGACACAAATGGGTCAACTTCGATTGCCCACACAAACGGGGAGCCGGCTCCTCCTCCGCCAGCTCCACCCTCGATCTTCACAAAGTCGATGTCGCCGCCAAAGATGACCAAGCTGCAGGAGCTACAACAGAAGAAGGAGGCCTACATGCGGGCCAGGGAGCACGAGCGGGAAATGGAGCAGCTGCAGCGCATGGAGAGGAGGTCCACAAACGGCCTGGATACGCCCAAGCCAAAGGTGGGCAGTCCCAAGAGCACCTCGCCCGCTCCCAATGCCAGTTCCTCAACCGCTTCCTCAACAACTGCTGCTGCTGCTGCAACTACCAAATCCTCCAGTACAGCTGGCTACTCCAACTGGTCGAATCAGCATGCCACTCTGTGCTCTCAGTCCTGGGTGGCCATCTCTGAGCTGATGTACTTCTGCGACAAGTACGAGTTTACTACGCTCAGCACGCGAGATCTTCGAACGCACCAGGAGATCGTGGCCGAAGTGAGAGCTCTGCTCTCCGGAAAGGCGCCTTTCGATCAGCGCACCCGCTTTCCGGGCAACATCCACGATCCGGAGAACTTGTGGGTCTGCATCGGCCGCTGTGCCAGCGTGGAGTACCATCTGCAGCGCATCGTCAGCATCTTCCGGAAGCCCCTCAATCAGCTGACGCCGGACAAACAGCGAACAGTGCGCCAGAACTTCCACCTGGCGGTCAGTGAGCTCCGGCTGGACATCTCGGCGAGGATAAGCGAGGTGCGGCTCTACGATCGCCTGGTCTTCGAGCGTGAATTCCGGCTGGAGTGGCAGGAAGCGGAGGCCTAGGAGCTGCAAGGGATTACAAGATCAGTGGGTGGATAGTAACGTTTATTGGCAACTCTTCGCTCTGTCTGCGGTGCGCGGTGGAAAAAACGGTTACAAAAATACACTTGGACACGGGAGTTCGGGAGCATGAAGCGCAAGGACGGGCCACTTGGTGTGCCAAACGCTCCATTCAACCATACATGTAAGAGGTACTGCTTTAACTGATAATGATTATGAATTATTTTGGCTTTGAAAAATAAAGCTAAGTTAAGACTGGCAAGAACACATTTGAAAATTTACAACAAAGTTCACAGATAATTTTGGTAAATTGTTTTGTCAGTCTTTACTTAACTTAAAACAGTAATTTCTTTTCGAAAGAAGGCTAAGTTTAGGCAAACTATTGGTGTAATATTTTCTTTGGTTTATGCCCTCTTCAAACATTTTTAAAACAAATAGCGTAAATTATTTTTCACATATTCATAATTTGATCGTTGTAAGTTTAAATAAAGGCAGTTATTAAACATTATAACCTTTTCTAAAACAACCCTTTATTGCAAACAATTTATCAGTCTGTTGCATAGTAATTTACGATCCTGACCACTTTCAGCAAATCATAATCACCATCAGTTAAAGGAACACCTCAGTAGTTAACAATATATTTCACAAATCTAGACCATGGATTGCTCCCATCAATTGCTCGCGTAACTAAAACTAAAGGCCGCCGGCGGTCAGGTGGAATCGGGGGATACAACCCGTGCCTGTTCGCCGGATCGGGTCAACCAACATATTGCTCCGTAAATACGTAATACAAACATTTATATATGTACACAATGCTAACGGTATAAATAAAGCACTTTTGTGTGGGCCAACGTTGATTGCTTGCGAGCTAGTGTGCTAGTGCGAGTGCTTAAACATCTAGCGGAAGATTCAGGTTGCAGATTATCGTAGTCCTTTGGATCCCAGGGATCCCATTCAGTGGGTTCGTTTAACGTGCGTTTACTCAACATCTGTGTGTATAATCTGTAGCCAATGGCAAACAACATCTAAGTGCGGAATGCGAGCGTAGACCTAGCAGAACTTCAGTTTCATCTTGCTGGTCTTGGGCACATTGCGAATGGTGAGGGAAATGCGTGGTGATCGGCGCATGAGGTGATCCCCAATCTTGTAGGTGTTTTCGCACAGATCGTAGTTGCAGATCCGATCGCAGAGCACATCCTCACTGGTCTCGGCGATCGCGTGTAGATAGTCGCTGTACAGTGTGTCCTTCAGGATAAGCAAGCTGCGCGGTTCCAGAAGCAACTTAAAGCGAACCTCGCGGGGAAGCTGATCATCTTCAGCTTCTGGTTCTAGAGAGGTGTCCTCCCGCTTCGCAAACTCCAGAACTGTATGGGCTCCACACGAAATGGTTGAGATGATGGGATAAAAGAGAGGTCCATCCGTATGTGGGAGGATTCCTTGGCCTGGCAGATACTCGTTGACCAGGACATGATTGGCGTTCTGCGACTCAAAAACACCCAGGTTGTTCACCTTGTCCACATAGCTCTGCAGCCACTCGGGAATCTCCTCAGCGATCATTCCGTTGGGATGGGGAACTCCGCCGTAGTTGACCAGCCTTCGGTTGAGCAACTGCGTCCATCGCGGTTTCGGAGTTCGCTCGATGTGGCTCAGGATGCGCTGTTCCTCTTCGGAAGTGATGAAGTTTGGAATGTACATGGCAGTCGAAGGGCACTGCAAAAGGATACGAAAGGATAATCACAAAATCTTTACCTTTTTGACAGCTTACCTTGCGCACTTCAAAGCCCGTAAAATCCATGTCTACGCCTACGGTTATCTATCGGAATTCTACGCTAAGCTAATCCTACGGTTATTGCAAATCAATACTTTTGTTGGGCTTTGAATTGCAAATCAGCTGATTGGGAAAGCCAGAGTGCCCGCGTTTTTCGACTGTTATCGGTCACAGCGGTTAACATTTTAAAGCTTCGTTTTAAGTTTTCTTCATATTTTGGGCAGCAGAATGGGATCAACGGTTTGTCAATAATATTTTGAATCGTTGAGTATAACGAAATGAAATCTATATAAAAGAATTACCATTCTTAAAAAAAAAAAATACTATAAGTAATCTGCGAAATTAACAAAAATATATCAAAGCCGGACAGATTTCTTACTGGAATTTTTTCAAATTTAAGAAATCATAGTTTTTCAAATAGGTTTATTTTGATTTACCCAAATAAACGTTGGAAATCAATTAAATATTTCGTTTTAAAATAACCCATTGTCTTGACCAAAATCAAATTCCTGAGTGCCCCTAAAATTGCGCCAAAAAGTAGCGTTGCCAGCTATTTCCAACTATCGATAAGCCACATTCCGATACATCTTGTTGTTGGAACTGCGGATTTTCACATCTCTATTAAAAGCAAAACAAACTTTCCACGTATCAGCCAGTTGGAAAAAAAGTGGTAATTTAAATATAGCTGGTCCGGGAATCCGGATAAAATCCGTGCAAGATGAGTGTTTTGGATCAATTGAGTGCACTGGACATCAGCACAAATGAACAGGTTGATGAGGCCCTGCTACGGATTGCCGAAGAAGAGGTGAGTGCCAAGTCAATAAAATTCCGGTTAGAATCTAATTCATGTTTTTACCCGGATTAAGGCAAAAGTCAACGAGAAACTAGAGTCCCTGTTGGCCAAACAGTGCCAGATTGAGTCCAAAATGAGTGGTATTGGGAAATCGTTGACGCTTCTTCACACTGTGGACAGTGATGCTAACAAACTAAACGCACAGATTGTGAACACCGCCCAATTGGCGGAATCCGTGAGTGCCAAGGTGCGCAGGCTGGATTTGGCCAGGTGCCGGGCCTCTGAGTGCCAGCAGCGGGTGCATGACCTCATCGATCTGCACCTGTGCAGCCAGGGCGTTGTCAAGGCCATCAGCGAGGAGGACTACGAAAAGAGCGCCACCCACATTGCCCGTTTCCTGGCGATGGATCAGCAGCTCCTGAGGCGAACCGCTGACGATGTTCAGGGCTCCATTACGTCGGTCAGCGATGCGGTTAAGACGCTGGAGGATGCCACCGAGAAGACCCGTGTGCTAATCGCCAAACGTTTCGATGAGGCAGTCAAGGCTGATGATTTGGCTTCTGTGGAGAGATTCTTTAAAATATTCCCCCTTGTCGGTTGCCACACCACCGGGATCGAAAAGTTTTCTCTCTACATTTGCCAGAAATTGGCCAACAAAGCACAAAAGGAACTGCGAAATGCCCAGGACATTGCCAAAGCTGAATCGCGTCTGCAATTGGCTTACGCAGATCGTTTGACTGCCATTCTGGAGAACTTTGCGAGGGTGGTGGAGGTTAATCAGCCAATTATCGAAGCTTTTTACGGACAAGCGTAGGTTACCTAAAAATTACTTAGCTTCATTTTTGATTTATGTAACTTTCCTTCAGTTCGTCATCTCTGATTGACATGGTGGCTATTCTGCAACACGAATGCGATACTGAGGTGAAGAACCTGTTGATGGAGTTCAATAAGAATCGGCAGATTCAGTACCGCAGCAAACAAGTCAACGAATCCACCCAGCGATCAGCTGGAGGTGGAAATGTCAGCAGCAACAGTATTCAGTCATTAGGACATTATCGTAAACCATCTGGCGGATCCGTGGACAAATTGAACCCGAAGGAAATCGATGCCATTATAGCTGAACTAACCGTCATGCATGCCAGAGTCGAGTTGTACTTTCGGTTTATGCGACGTCGCTTACAGGTAAGAAAGAAAAAGTAATATCATTTCATAAACTAATAAATGAATTACAGGTTCATGTGGAGACTTGTGTGCCTGAAAAAGAACAAACTGAAATCATGGAACGCTTCGAAAAAATAATAAAGAACTCGGACTTGAGCCGGCACATGCAAGAAATTCTGAGCACATATTTGCTTTTGGAGAGGTGAGCTCATTAATAGCGTTATTACTTGCCGATGTTAATAAATTTCTACAATTAAATTTTTAGATATTTCATGGAGGAAAGCGTTCTTAAAGCCATCGGTCTGGATACCTATGAAGCTGGACAGCAATGTTCGTCCATGGTGGACGACGTGTTCTTCATCCTTCGCAAATCCATTCGAAGGGCCTTGACAACTCAATCTATAAATGGAACGTGTGCTGTGATCAACAACGTGGCTGCTTGCCTAGATGGTGATTTTGTGTCTGCACTTAAAGCTCCCCTTAAAAGCGGCTATCCATCGGGCTACATTGACTTGGCTCAGGCTTATAATGCCATTCAAACGACGTTGCAACAGGGAAAGCTACATTCCAGCGATGCCGATCGAAATCGCGCTAATTTCCTGGTGCAGCTTAACAATGCTGACATATCGACAGAATATATTGAGACACTGTGGCAGACCATGGAGCAGGAAATTTCTGGTACTTTTCCACAAACGACTCCGGTGGAACGTCAATTACTTGACAGCTGCCTTACGGAACTCAAAGCAGTGCGCGATGCGTTGAAGGCCACGGTTGACTTCGGAATGCAGCAGCTGAGATCCAGTGTTATTAAGCCACGTCTTAACCCCTGGATCAATCAGTTCTTAAACTACAGTCACAACTTAAATGAGGTAAGAGCGCAGAGAAAACTAAAGTTTGAGAATAACTTGCAATTTGTTTTAACAGGAAGAACTTGCTGCCTACGAAGCTGGGGAGACTTTTGTTCAGTTTTTCATAGTGCAATTGGATGGTTTGCTAAACTCCTTTAAAAGTTCGTTGAGCCCAAGAAACTACGATGCCCTTGTCAGCATTCTGGCAACAGAAGTGACAATTCAATTGGAGCGGGCTATTAAAAAAATCACATTCAACAGAGTACGCTTTTAAACATATTTTTTGGATATTGCTTAGTAAACTTAATTTTCTAGCTTGGAGGCCTGGTTCTCGATCAGGAAGTTCGTGCCTTGGGCAGTTATCTAACAGGAGCCACATCGTGGTCGGTGAGAGACAAGATGACACGGATTTCTCAAATCGCCACTCTTTTGAATCTGGACAAGATTTCTGAGCTTTCTGAATACTGGAATCCCGAGAATAATAAAGATATGTCAACTTGGCACTTAACACCTAATGAAGTTCGCACATTTTTGACCCTAAGGTAAGAGAAAACGTAAAATAATTAAATGCAAAACATTGCTTTACATTTTATTTAACGTGTTTTAAGGAGCGACTTCCGAATTGAAGATATCAAACGATTACAGCTTTAAGGAAAAATACTTTCTTCAGACAAGTTTTGTTTGCCACTAAACCAATGGTTAAAATCCAATCGCAATAGTAGCTGAGAAAGTGGACCCAGGCACGATGTGGTTTTTACATCAACTAAAAGTTTGATAAGGCTCGCAATTTGAACACCAAATCTGTAAAAAACAAAGTTTTGTTATAATTATATAACCTGCGTAAATAAATTAATGATTGACCTAATGCCTTATTAAATTAAAGTAAATTGTATTTATCCATTCCGATTTATAACTTACCTTTCATTAAGACTGTCGATTTCAGCCATGAAGTCGTCAGGCGGATTTTCCACTTGGGTAATGTGTGCAAACCTTTCACATATGCCAAAAAGTTTAAGAAGGGTTCCATAAATCGGGTTTTGTGGCTGACATCCAGTGATATTCATTTGACCCTCCTTCGAATCGGTAAGCAGAAAACATTGTGAGAGCACATTAGCCAAAAATATCGTATGGGCTCTCTGAATTTCTTCAAAATCAGCTTTGCTTTTAATCACATTCAAAAGAATTCCAAATTGACCTGTAAAAAAAAAAGAGTTGAGAAACCACTCACCACCAGTTATAATAAACAAAAAAACATACTTTCAAGCACATCCACTTGAATGTAATACTGCATATTGTTCAAAAAGAACATAAGATGATTTCGAAGATTTACAATTTTGTTATTTAGGGCTATACGCTCTGTTTTTGCCTTCCAGGTCTGCTTGGCCCAAACTCTTTGTATTTCGTATTGAAACGTTCGAATGATAAGTAAAAACCGAAATATCTTGTTGTATCGCTCAATGGCTTTCGGAGAAAACAACAGATTTAAAGGCCACTCATATGTGTACTTTAGGGTAAGACCTTGCAAAATGTGAAAATCGGAAGTTTCTTCTGGCTCTCCAGAGATTCTTTGGTAAGTGAGTGAAAACTTTTCCAAGTCATCGGTGATTCCCATGACAGTAGCTGCAAGCTGCAATTGATTACAAAACGTTATTTTACAATGAATGCCTAAATAAATAAGAATATGTATGGTACCTCAAATGATCTAGTAATATTCTTGAAACGTTCTTCACGATATGTTTCCATTGTTCCAATTAATTGGCTGCAGAACTCCAAGTAGAACTCCCCACGCCCCAACAGAAAGAAGTCCTTAACTAGACCCATTTGACGTTCTAGGTCGACTTCGTTCACAGCTAATTCCGACAGTCGCATGCTAACATATTTCTTGATATCGTTTATAGCGTTTTCGACGCGGAAGACATTAATTGTATCATCGTTGTTGAGATCTTCGACCATTTTGAAGAATTCCGACTCTCTTCCGCTCCACAACTCGTAAATATCATCGCGCGACATTTCAGCCAGCTTAACTGCAAGTGGGTCTGTTTTGGATTTAGTCTTAACGTTTCCCCGCATTTTAAAGACCAAAACAGTTTGACCCACAAATAGTACCTTTTCAGCAACAATAATGGACAGAAATCCAGGCAGCTGATCCATGTTAATCTCGTACTGCCAAATATAATCCTCTGGGGTTTTATCCGCACCCTGGAAAAGAAATTAATAGGATTACAATATGATAAAAAAATAGTGATTTAGAGCACTTACGACAAAAGAGCTACTAGCTGATTTGCATGACTTACTATCCTCTGAATCGGTTGGAGTATATTTTATAAAAAACTCCGAGTGCACATCATCAATAACTCCGAATAAAAGCCAATGAGCCAGGCCAGCAAAGAAGGCATACTTTACAGGCTGCATGACTCTGAAAAATGTATTAATTAAAATCAGGAAACCACGAAATACTTTGGTAAAATGACAACTTGCTTCTTTAGCACTTTCTCCAGCTGAATGTCACCGTGCTCTGAACGTTGAAGGAGGTAATACAGCATGGAGCATCCCCGCAGTTTGCGCACTTGGATCTCCATGGTAAGGGTTCTCAGGCAGAAGAGAACGGGTAACTTGACTTGCAGGGCATCGTGTATATATGATAGCGATTTGCGCTCGTTGTCCTGGCAATACGACACCAGCTGAAAAATCTCCTCATAATAATCCTCAAGGGCAGATTGGATGCCTTTTGATAAGTTTAGCATATAGTAACCAGGTGAGGGATCTACCGCTAAAGAATTTGTTAATTGTTTTTCCAAAAAACAATGTTATATTTCCAATAATACCTTGCGTTTCGCCAGAATTACACTTTGACGATCCCGAGGACTCCGCAAATTCTACGACTTCATGGTAAACCTTGATGATTTTTAAAATATCCAACAATATGTGCCGCTCGCAAGGATGTATAAACTCGTCAATTGCTGTTGTGTCCTAGAAAACCAGTTTGTAAAGCTTTGGTTATATCATCTACCATATTTGTTCTCACCTCAAAAGCCTTAATACCAAGTCCTTCAAGATCATGGCTTAAGCAAGCCAGTATTAAATCATGGATCATTATTTGTGGACAACTTTTATACTATTTTTTTGCGCCAGATGTCCGGTAGAGATGTCACCCTAAAACTGTTGAGGCTCGGAGAAAATATCGACTAATCGATAAGTATAAGAGGGGTTCTTCTAACCGTTACTTATTTAAAAAAAAAAAAAAACGAATTCTAAGATTATTTCTAGTTTTTTTAAATACATTTTTTAATTAAAACTATAATTTGTTGGGATAAAAACTATCAAAATTCGTTCAATTAAATAAAATATCTGAGTTAAAATAACGAATTGTACTATTCGTTTTTGATGAACAGAAGACTGAGAATTTTTGGACAAAGTCATTTTAGACACATAATTTTTTAAATCTTTTCTGTTTTTATTTCCTGTGTACTTTTCTCTTTGTTGTCCATTTTCAAACCATATCAACGCGGGAACTCGAGTCGTTTGCTGGTCCTTGCAAATTTGCATCCCAGTTGTACAATCATATTCCGCAATGCAAACTTTAGTTTCATTTGCAAGTTCTGCAGCAAGCTCTTTCCAAATTGTAAATAAAACGGCGCAAGATACACAGTTTGGTGAATACAATTTAACAAAAAAGGTTCCATTCCTTATAAGAGGGTAAAAGTTCTTTGAATTTAACTTCAAAACCTTTCCAGGTTCGCAGACATTCTCGATTTCCGAGTCCTTAAAAGTATCATTCAGCATTTGTCTTGCCAACGGAATATTGTTTTTTGAAATATTGTATTTTGTAAGGGATTGAATTAGATTTTCTGAATTATTTAAGTGAGTGAATACTCCGTTCTTTTCAAAGAGAACCCATTCTGGATAGTGTTTTATTTGATATTGTAGGCAATATTTTGAATATTTTCTGCAATCAATTGAAACAATGGTTAGTAGAGAGGTAAGATCAATTTCTACCATCAAATAATCCAAAAGAGAACTCATTTTGGTACAAGAATTGCATGGTGAGAAATAAAATTCTGCAAGGACATCTTCGTGGTCCAGGTAGAGATTAAGAAACTTAGGATTAATATTTAAGACTGCATCGCTTTGCAAGTGCGGATTTTGAATAGATAAAAACGGAAAGCACAACAAAAGACTCAAAATTGCAAACATTTTTAATTTTGACAAATAAGTCAGTGATATCAATTTAATGAGTTATGTAACTTAAAAATCAATGTTTTCTGAGAAATGTTTAATTGAAACATATACACTTAGTTCCTTAAAACAAGAAATTGATTGATTTACAAAAGGTCGTAGTCAATAGTCGATGTACAAGCCCAATCCGGCAGCTCTGTTTGGTACTCCCATCCAACTCCCTGAAAATAGAGAATATATTTTTAAATTCATTTATCAAGAGGATTTTAACTAACCTTGTATTTCCAAGCATGTAGGTACATTATCAGATCTTTTGTGCCGGGGTCTCTATAGTTTACTTTGCACTCAGAACAATTGGGATCTGAAGTTGTCTTTTTCAAATCAAAACACCTGTCTGGTTCTTCGTAACAAGTTTGTGTTGCGGCCTATCAAATGGAGTATTAATATTATAAAAATCAAGTTGTTTAAGCAGAGTTTTATATGACTTACTTCATTAACAGATTCACTTCTTGTTGCAGAAATCACAGGCTTGTCTTTAATATCGATTGGTTCTTCATCTTTTGAAGAAATTGAAGGTGCTTCTTTTATTTCTGTGGTCGGCACCTGTTCTCCTTCAAGTCCTAACCAATTTTCGGCATTATGAATAGTAATGAGGTTATTGATCAACTGTTCTTCGCTTATTCCACCAATGTCTCCTCCTTGGCCTTTCAAAGGACCAAAGACTTCGTGGTTGTACAAGGGATCGTTTGAAATTGGATAACCTATAAAAACGAGTTTTTAGTAGGGAAACTGTATAGTATAATAAATTTTTCGGACACACCCAAAAATTGTAAATGCACTCTGATTTGGTGCATTCGTCCTGTGAGAGGTTTGCATAGAACAATGCTGTCATTATCAACTTCTCCAATTCTTTGAAATGTGGTTTTGCAGTCCTTGCCTTTTGGTGACACCTTACAAACACCGATTTTGTAGCTGACAACGTCGATTTTTTCATTGCACTCAACTATTCCACTAAAAAATGCTAAATGAGTTAAAACTAATTATTAATAGTATCTTGCAACTGCACTTACTCTGGGAATCGCCCCTCTACCCGGCATACATATTCCTTTTGTACTTGTCTAGTTCGAATTTGCAGCTCCAATTCTCTGGCTCTTTCGGCAGTTCGACCAAACAAAAGCAGACCAGATGTCAGTCGATCCAACCTGTGTATGGTCCTTAGATTCTTTAAATTGTGCTCCTTGGCCAGGATGAAAACCACAGTATTATGTCTATACCGTCCACAAGGGTGAACCTTAAACATACGAAATATAATTAAATTTCACTACGTTTTTGTTTACCTACTGGTATTGACGCCGGCTTGTTCACAACCACAATATCCTTGTCCATGTAGACTACCTTGATGGGCTGTGAAGTAACAGGGACTTCGTGTCTATAATGCAAATGTGTGGATATTAAAATTAAAGTTTCCTACAAATACGTACCTATGAACAACATTGGCCAGCAGATCATTGTGCTTAATTTTATAGTCCTTGGGTACTTTCTCGTAATTAACAGTCAGTTTTCCATCTTCCAGGCTGCGTTCGTAAACTTCGGGAGGAGCGGCGCGGAATTCACGCACAAAGACATCCAGAATTTTCTCGTCAACCCAACGTCCTTTGGCAAATGTTGTAAATGTAAAAAAGTAGGGATACACCTTTCTAAGTCCTAGAAAAAATAAAAAAATGTATTAATTAATATTGTTTTTTACTAATAAAGTTTACCTACCGTTTTCAAAGTAATACGATGTCTCATCGTATCTTTCATCACTAAAACCGGGCCTCTTGGTTTTTTGGCCATTGGCATCTAATTTTGGTTTTTTCGCATTGGGATCATCCTCTAAGGAGTTTGCCTTTCGTTTTTCTGGTAATTTTGCTACTTCCGGTTTTTCTTCTGATATTAAAATCTGTGAAATACATAAGCAATCGTTAAATAAAATGTACGTTTATTGACAAAGCTAAAAATACAATCTATTTCCATTTACTTTTCGTTTTGGTTAATATGATATTCATTAAAAATACACTTTTTTATATTTAATATGACGGTGTGAAGTTCCTAGGGCTATCACTTCAAGATGCAAAAATATGAAAGCGCATTAAGTGCTTGAGCCATCACATAGACAAAACTCTTATCAGCTTGCAACACATATGAGCCTTGTTTCCGGTGTTTGTGTGCAAACAATTTCTTCTTTTCTTTCTGCTGCCTTAGCATAATTTTCACACAGTCTGTGTATTTTTCCTTGTTTCAAAAGAAAAGAGTAACGAAAAACTGCAAAATTGGCTTCGAACCAGCAGTATTCTGATATTTACTGGTCTGCCAGCAAATAGGTTTTAGTCTGGTCGCAACATCGACAAATTTTAAAATAAAATATAAAGGTAGTAACATTTTAAGGAAGCTGTATTTCAAATGGATTTTTAAATCAATTATTTAAATAAGGATTAATCAAAAACTGTTATTTATATATAGTTTCAAATAAACCGATTTAACAAAAACAATAATTTCTTACGCAACGAATTGTGCTGAAGTTGTTCCTGTAATTTCTTGATTGAGAGCTTCATCTTAATCAAGAGCTTCGAAGGGGTCAATTATTTTATAGCTTAAATTCACGTAATATTTATTTGTTACCATCATTGAGCAATTAATTATTCGGTAATAGATATAGGAAATTAAATGGTTAGTAAAAAATAACATTGTGGAAAAAACTTTAATATAAGAACCAAGGAACGCGTTCCTCAGCCACAATGCTTTTGCCTAAAAACAACTCGACTTTCTTTTTAATTCTTCAGTTTAATGGCACAAGCCAGTCAGCCGAATGGAAAAAAGGACTGCACTAGACCAAGTCTTACAGGGATTTTCCTTTTACTGTATCTAGTATCCTTTTACCACACCAGGTTTTTTTAGTTTTTTTTTTTTTTTTGTAATGTGTGTTTACGTGGTATTGTAAGAATTATAAAAACGACTGGCCCAAAAGGCGCATCGCGGAAACAATGAGGACCACACTTAGGATACCCCCGCCTGAAAGCAGAAGGCACTGACACTAATAATTGCGGAAACATCACGACCGTCTATGTGGCTACAAACCAACTTGACAAAAGTAGCTCGTTAGGAAACCACTGCGATGATGATGGCGGGACACTAGAAACTAGAGGCCCGCCGAGGCCCCCCAAAAAAGGCCGTGTCGTCGAGAGAGAACTAATTATGACAAATCCGTGGTAAAATATATACTAAGGTAGGCGAAACGAGTCCGTCCAGTTGGTCCCACACATAACTTAACTCCTTGCGTGAGCACAGAACTGTAGCCCAACCACCCTTCTAATGCTTCTGTGTACACTAAGTAAATCTGAATAACATGGATTCATGGACGGACCCCATGGTGTTTAGTTTATTGATTGTTTAATTAGTGAGTGAAATAAAAACGTACCTACGTCCGAGCATAAATAATCGCCGGTATATTTAAGGCCATTTGCCACTGTCACGTACGTTGAGGTATAAAACCAACAAACAAAAAGCCCGAGCCCGAAACTTGTACGCTCGCTCGGTTTTTGTGGGCCATTAAGGGTTTTGTCTAAAATCTGGTTTTTGTTGCACATCTTAGCAGAGCCCAAAATTTTTAAGAATGTACTGACGCCTTAGGGTGGCTTTAAATTTCTATGCAGGCAGAACGTTGACTCTGCAGCCACTGCAGTCTCGTTTATTGGGGCATTTGTGACTCAAAGTCTCGTAAAAGAAGTTTAAATCTCCAGGTGGTTTTGCTTGTTTTTTCGTCCACCACCACATGTTTACGTCCATTTTTATGACTTTCGAAACTTTAAGATAATAGAATAAAACGCAAATAAACCTATTTTTGCACGCGAATTTGTTGGAACTGTTGCAACTTTAAATTGAAAGTTCGGGTAACTTAATTCATTGTATTTGTCTTTATTTGAATTTAATTGAAGTCCTGAGAAATTGTTTAATATTTCTTAGGGTACTGGCAAACCCACCACTTTAGGCATCTTGTTTGATAAACTAACTTGTTGGGGGCGAACATGTTTGACAAGCTTTTCACAAAAAACGAACATGTTTTTCATAGATTCATGTTAAACGCCTACGGGGAAAATTATAAAACAAGATTACATATGTATTTGGTTTTCAAAATATTTGGGTAGGTTTCAAAGAATATAATACCTTTTTTTTAATTGTAAAACAGCCTTTAAACTAATGAAACCAGGAAATCTCATTACTCTTAAACACGAAACGCTTTCAACTGTTTCCACAGCGACAAAATTTGACCCCTAATTCATCTTTAATTAATAGTTTAAATTAATGCAGCAAATTGCATTTGCAACTCCCTGATTAGCTTTTTAATTAAGTTTTAAGTGTGCGATTGGAGCTGCTGCATTGAAATTTCCCCCGACACCAATAATACTGCATAAGTAAAGACTGGAATCCACACATTTGCGAACAGACCCGTCTAAATTGTTTTGGGCATTCGATTCCCCCAAGATAAATATGCCCTTTTACTAGCTGCGAATCGGTCAAATGCTAGAGTTTAGAGAGTTGGTGGCTGGCGCGATTTTCTTGCTGACTGAGCGCTATAAAACGGGTAAATAAATGGGAATAAGTAATGGAGGGAAAACCAGAGCAAAATAAATATGTACATATGTAAGTTCCATTTAATTATTTCGAGTGTGCACTAAACCACAAATATTATTTTGAACTTAAAATAAATATTAAACTATATTTTTTTATAAGTATGTATAATATACGTATTAGTTATTAGTAAAAATTTTTAAAAAGTGTATATCTTTTTCGGAATAAACATCTCTATAAATCACTACAATATATTTTTATTTTATTATTATATATTATATATAATGTAAATTTATTTTTATTTTATTTATAGTTATTTAAATTGTTTATTAACCACTTCTTACCGGTGGATCTATGTTCTCTGTTGATTCAGTTAATTCTGTGGTATCATCTGGAAACCAAACACTTTTGGAAGCCTGATCTTGTCCATTGATATCGACCCCTAAGATCGAGCTTGTGGACAACATGGATCGGTGCAGAAATATATTCTCAGCATCCACCGAAAAGGAATCTCCATGCTGAGTTTGAACATTTCTTAAGCTTTTGGGGCTTTGCATTTTCGACAACCACGAGAATTGTTTGTTGTTATTACGAGGCTGTCGTTTAAGTAAGTCCGCGCACCGCTAAAAAGGTAACAACAACAAGTAAATCAACACGTGCACCCACTATAGCACCAAAACCGAATTCACTCTTTTATGAATTATTATTTCGATAGCACGTGCTTAGTAATCTATTAACTTATTAAATGCACAACTTGCCAAACGTAGAACGCTTTTAAATTGTCGTAAAATCCGCATGAAAATATAATTCTTTTGCCGAAAACAAACAAAACCAAAACATTGCCTATCGATAAACACGTGAACCAGTGACTCGTGAGCGGTGGAACCGATTTTTGAGTTACCTTGGGGTACTCGTAATGAACTTATATTTATTCTTGGGGTTTTCCCTTCAAAATTTAATTGAGATTCAACCTGATTTATGGAGGGAACGAATTATAGTTGGGGATCTCTGTGTTTATTATAAAGCTAATAAAAACAAGAGTTTGCAGGAGAATTAAAGATAAAAACAATAAAATAAGCATCAAGTGATATAGTAGTTTTAAATGAATTTGAAAAACCACAAAAGGAGTTTAACGGTTTCTTAATAACCTAAGTCTGTATATTAAATAATCACATTTTAAGTAATAAAAAGAATTTTCATAATTTCGGGGATTGAAAACAGTATGTGTGGACACGGAGTACATAATTTTTGTAAACCATTTATTCGCAGTAAACTGAAATTGGGATCGTCAACTGTAAAGCCTGAGACATCAAAAAGAAGGTCGGATTGAAAAAATCCCGATAAGCTACAGTTATAACCAGGCTAATTTATAACTCCTTAGCCATATCGCAACTAATATATGACCCGGGCCAGTTTTTATCCAGCCTTTGGCCGGCCTTAAGGTTTAATTACATTAACGTGTTCATATATTCGGTAACTGCATACATATGTGCGAACATGCATGTGGGAGTGTAATATGAGGCCCAGCACACCTTTCTAAATATACTATACCACACAATATATATGTATGTAGGTAAAAGATCTGTGTTGTTTATAAACACGCGGTTGATGGGCATGTTTAGAGGCAAAGCTTTTCTACGAAAAACACGAAAAAAAACGCGATGTCGTCATTTTTAGTTTTGTCCAGGCGAAAAGTCAATTTAGAACAGTAGCTCAATGTGCAGGTGTGTGTGGGTGGTGCACACAGACGACACACGTACGGGTCCTGGCACAAACACCAGTGCATGAGGAGAAATTTAATGGGTGAGCTCGCGCACACCTACAAAATATCGTGCTGATTTAATCACTTTCTTCGTTTTCACAAACGAACGTCAACTTCAGCTCCCATACACACGCACCCACCATCCCCTGTTTATTCAGGATGAGCCTCATGGCCTTATAGCTCTATAGCTCTATAGCCTTATAGCCAGTGGCCATTAAATGTTGCCTTAAATGACGGGCAAGCCTTTTCTTTGTTGTTCGCTGCTGCTTTCGTGACCAACCGCTTTTCAAGGAGACCTCCATATTCCGTCTGGATGGCTCGTGTGAAAGTGGGTGAGCTACTAAAAAAAAAGTCACGCAGTCAAACACGCAATTCCAGGAGCCTCAGCCCAAATTTTATCAACATAATGCTTTCAGTTTTAGCACTAAAAACGCAAAAAGCTGCGGCCTGCGCTAATTGGTAAAATTACAAAAATTAATGTCACTATCATGGTTTACAGTTATCTTGGCGGTTGCGAGAAAGTTTACGACCCTGTGACTTTTCGGAAGGATCGGACAATAAGTAAATAAACCTTTTCGAACTGAAAGATGGACAAACAATTTCCCTCGTTTCCTTGGGCGTTAAGTCATTGCCTACTTCTTTGCTTTGAACAATTAAGACCCTTTTGTAATTGTAATTCATTCTGTTTCCTATTCCTCTAAAGTCACTTACTAGTGATTCACAAAATCTAAAGTTTTATAAGACATCTTCTTTAGGAATAAAAAACTTGCAGGACATGCATGAAAAACTTTCGGGGTATACTTTTCAAGCTAGAATTTATTTATAACCGTTTAATGACGAATTAAGAAAGTTAGTTTCCATTGTTCCAACATTGTTCAATACAAACTGAAAACATCTTTGCTTTTATATTGCATGGTTATTGTTGTTTATAGCCTGAAAGTTATACATACATATAAATAGCCCTCTTTAATATAATATTACTAATTTCTCTTTTTGGTGAATCGAAACACTTATCTTTTTGTCTCAAGTTGGAAGCCTGTATCCGTATGACAAATGTCAATGTTTTTTTATTCTCTTTAAAGGTGTCAATCAGAAAAGGCGAACTTATTGTTTTCCAAACCTACATGTTGGAATGTATTTCATGAATGCTTTTGTGTTTGTAGTTAAAGAGGTACAACGGATATTAAAAGATTGTGATTGCAAGACTGAAAGCTTGATTTAAACCACCAGTAATTTAGTCGGTTTTATGTCAGTAAATGTGGGTGTGTTTCCCATTTGTTAGCAGAAAATGTGTCAAATGGTCCCTGTGGTTTTGCATGCACATCAGTATATTGATATCCCAATTCAAGCGCGACCTACGCAATTCAATTAACAATTACCAAATCAGTATCCTTTTCGAAAATCTCAATCGAACTACATTATAAAACAAAATTTTAAACATTGTTTATGCCTCGACAATTTTTTTAAAGTTGTGCTTGATTCTAATAATGAATCATAGAATTATCTTGGGAATTGGTAATGCGTTGTTGCAATACAAACATGTTACTTATATCAGAAAGAAAAGCTAGTTCAAACATCTCGGAATGCATTCGTGCGTTTTACCTCAGTTTTTCAGATTAAAACAACTCAATACGTTGAGTCCTGGTTCGATGCAATCATGTTGCGTATGAGTGGTGAGTTTTTGGTTTTAAAACGTTTCAAAAACAAGATATAAAAAAACTAATTTGTTAATAATAATGACAGAATTAAGTACCTTTCATTAGGTTATAATGAACAGCATTTTACTATAACTGCACCAGGAAAAAATTTTATTTCCTTATTTTCTTTTCTCTAGAAGCCAAATTACGTATTTAATTCTTGTTTTGTTTTTTAAATTAAAAAAAAAGATAATAATAATTTAGAGAAAACTATTGTTTAATATTTGTCATTTTAAGACTTTTATTATATATACATATGTTATTAACTGCTTTACGCAGTAGCTTTAGATTTGGTACCTAGTTAGTTCTTTCGTTCCATTTAAAAATTCTTATTGAATATTGTAGAAAAGTAAAAAAAAACAACTGTTTTAATAAACTTTTCTGCAAAACGAATTTAATTTTCTTAACTCTGAAAAATGCCAAATGTGGTTTATGGAAAATTCAATGTTCAGGACCACTGTGCGGTAGAGAAATTCACCACAGCTGCGAACGGCAACTTAGGTTTGTTTTCGTTGGCGTCAAGTTTTCATTCGGTTTTTTGGATTTGGCCAGTTTAGATGCTGCCGCGTGAATGCCATCGTCGGAAAGGTATTAAAACGTGCACGGTAAACATTTGCGAACACATTCGCGTGTGATTCCCCTAAGCTTTTAATTAGTGCTTCCACATCAAAGAACAACGAAATTGCCTTCGAAAAACTGTAATGAAAATATCGAAAACAATAAAAAAAAAGCATAACAAGTCTATGTGATAGTGAATATTTTCCAAAAACCAATATATGCGTACCTAAACACAAAGTTAACTAAAAATTTCAAAAATGAAACAATATTATTTTTGTATCAGACAGTGTGTTGTGGAACGATCAAAGGCGCCGACATTTTATAGTCTAAAATGTGCAGATGACTAAACATTCACATAATCGGAACGCTAATTTGTCATAAACGCGCTATTCAATTTAATAATGTTTCATCGAAAGAATATTGCGGCTGGAATTATACAATTTCCCCATGACATTATCGTTTAGGCAGTTTAAAATATGTTAACTAATTGGCTCTTTCGAAAACATTGATCTCTACACAGACAGAGAATTATGCGCTTAGTCTTTGGAATACCAGAACTAATAATAATATTCTCCATCGACGCACAAAACGGTCCATTAATAATAATATTGTGTTTTGGTCCATGAAAATTTGTTGAGTCGCTTTAATATTTTTTTTTACCAACAGTACAAAATTGAATTTACTTTGGCCCGACCGACACCTTCTGCTGGCGCACAAGTTGGCATATATATTTTCATATAAATATAGAAGGTAGCTCTCACTAAATGTTGTTCTTGCTTTTAAGCCCATGATCTATTGTCATCCCGCTGATTTTGAGATCTGGGGACTTACACATGAACGTTCCGACGCGTGTATATATGTCCATTTTATTTAAAAAAAAAAATTATATTCACCCATTGTCTACATAATATAGTTATGCAAGAATTTCGTTCGGGGAAGTGTACTAAAACCACTCGAAAGATACACAATTGTGGTTGATAAAATGGAACTAAGACAAAAGACGAGTGATGACAAAAATGAGTGTGGCTATATCTGTGTATTTATGTACATTCTTACGTATTTAGGAACTGAAGTGAAAATTTAAAAAAAAATTTCTGGTATATTTTTTTTTTTTTTTCGAAAAACCGAGCAGACCCAGTAATATACAGAACTTATTTTAGCACAAGCCCCTAGCGTAAATAAAAATGTTTACACGTGCCCATTTGTGCCATTTGTCTCAGTAGGTGGTAGAGCACATTTGGCCAGTCTGGGTGTATATAGTATACCTTATTCTGATGCCTTCTAAAATGTTATATCGCCAGCCGATATCCTAATGCGTTGTGTCGTATACGTATTATTCCATTACACATTCTTCTAGCCCGATACTCGTATATAGACACGCATACGCGTTTCTTCTTGGCAGAAAAAAAGTCTGACGTACGCATGTACACACGTCTGAATATAGGTTTATACGTATTTTAGAGGATATATTAGACCCACATAACTTTGTCTCGTGCAATTAGAGTCGCGGAGAGCAGATGGCCCCAGCATGTAGTCTAAATGTGTTTTCAATGTTCCAGAAATCACTGGGTTACCACAGATTTTGGCATCCAACTGATGGACTCTTAATGGAAAATGGCTCTTATCTAGAGATAATTTACCCCCTAAGATAATACAAATATTGTACTTAAAGATGTATTGCGGCCTATAGATAGAGTTAATGCATTAGAAAACCAATCAACATATTGCTCCGACTTTTTTCGTGTGCGATGGAGAATTCGTTAACGGCAATCTGCTAATAGAAACCACAAATTAACGCATGTGCCGGAGCTAATATCAAGCCCCAAGGTATAGGTGTGCATGGACACTAAAAAAAATAAATAATCGCTTTGTTTAGATTTTTAATTCGCATTATACAACCTTAAAATCGGTTTGGATTTTCAAATAAAACAGTCGAGGCTGAAATCTATAGCTAAGACAATTTGTAAACACGAACACATAGATTTGTAATTGACTTTAAAAGCTTTAAAAATATACTGCGCAATGAAAGTAAACAAATAATCGTTGAAGTCGGGAATGAAATCTGTGTGTAATCGTAATTTCTTTTATGTAATTTCCCGGAAAACCAATCTGCAGTTTCGTCTTAGAAAGTGAAAAAGTAAAAGGAGAGCCCCCCAAACAGAATGCAGAACTCACCGGCGCCGTGTGCCTGGTATTTACCATGGTCCTTGGCGGCCCAGCAGCACCAGCAGAAGATGCTCCAGATGCAGTCGCCGTTTCTGGACAAGATGGGTGCCCCATCGGTGGGCGGGATCTTCGCCGGACAGCCGCAAATGCAACAGCAACTGTCGCCAAATACGGCGGCAGCTCCGCCGGCGAATTACCAGCAACCCACTTTGCATCCGAGTGCCGCTCCGGGTGCCCACTTCCACATGGCGTCGCCGTATAATCACCTGGCTCCGCAGCTCCTCAATGCCGGCCAGCTAAACCAGAACGCACTGGCCTCCCAATCCCATCTGATGCACTCCGCGATGTTTTCATCCCTGCCACTGGGAGCTTACTATGCACCCGCGGCCGGAGGATCACACTCGCCGTTTGGAGGAGTTCCCTTGACAGCCTCGGCAGCCCAGCAATCCCTGATGGCGGCCACGGGAGCCGGTGGACCTGGAGGAGCACCTGGCCATCTGGGCAGCCAGCCAACTCCCGCCCAGGTGCCCGTGCAAATGCCCGTGCCGATGAACCCCAGAGCCACTCCATCCATGGTCCAGCCACTGAACTGCCTGCCCCACCAGGAACTGAACCACCTGTCGTCCATCAATCTCAACCTGAGTGGCGTCGTCGGGCTGAGGAATCCCGGATCCGCGCTTCCAACCATCCAGGTCTTGCCAACTGCCGAGGTGCCGATCAATAAAAAGGTGAGCTGCAGTTTGCCCAGTACTCGTAATGATAGAACTAAGTATTTGCACTTGAACCGAGGCTAGCACTTAGTTGTCGTCTACAGATACACTGGGAAGAAACTACTATTGTGAAACTACAAGTTAAACTATAATCTCAAGTGGTGCCATAAGTATTGTGATTACCTGAAAAAAAATTGAGAGGAAATAGTTTGATATGATATTTAGAAAGGTCTGAAACATTTTTCTGAAGCTTAAGATGATTTTATTGCGACTCAGTTTTTCATAACTTCACTTTCTTAACTCTCTCTTAATTGGAAAGGGGGCAAATATTGTAACACAGTTTATCAGAAAAACAATTTGTTTCTTAAACTTAAACTTTTTACTTGTTTTATATAGCAATTTGTAGAATTTTTACAATATAACACACTATATATAGTAAGTCGTTAAAGCTGTGTTTCTAATTCTCGTATGTTCGAAGAAATTTAGGTGTAAATGTAGGTCATTATTTTCTCATCTACCAAATCATTCTGGAACACAATTATTTTGTTGGGTTCATAAAACGGTATTTAATCACACAAAGAAAGAAAAGGAAGTCTCCCCTTTATCCAGACATTAATTCTGGTTTAAGCAAATGATTGTTATTACGTGATTAAAATAGCTGCAGTACTATAATTATCAAAAACAAATATTTAAATTTCGAAAGCGTGGTAAGCACGCGATCATTGATACTTATTTGGCATTCCATTGTAGGATCCATTTTTTATTATAACTGAAGAATTTTAAAAGTGTAATGAACTTATATGATTAAATTTTTTTACCTAAGGAAATGCCAATAGGAATTCGAATTCACCTTTTCTTTCTTTTCTGGTTAAAATCATTATTTTGTGTTTAATTTATAGTTATTATTTAATAGAAAACCTTAATCATTGGGTGGAGCAATAATGTCTTTCAATTATTTAATTTAAATACAAAGTACCTAGTGGTTTACGGTTTTGCAATTAATACCAAAAGTACAATCGATTTCAATTCTTTAATTAGCCATTATATGTAATACCGCCAGCCAACAAATAAAAAACCAACAACCACTAATTGGTCTTCAAGTGTTTGATGTTACTCCACAACAAGGTGTTGCTCAATTTATGCCGACGGTGATGTCAAAATTAATAACAAATTATTTCACATTTGAAAGTTTCTTGTCGAGTGGTTTACTTAACACTTGCTTAGCGGTGTGCATTATTTTACAATAAAATCTTCTCAATCGGTAGGTTTTTTAATTTGGGGTGGTAGTTACATTTTTCGACATGAAAATAAAGCTTTGGCTTTCAGATTTTCCGCATCGCTAAAGCTGCTTTATTATAAACTACTTAGCCGCCGTTTGCATTGCCGCAGTGGCTATCTTTTGAAACCCGATGATGATTTCATAAGCCAGACGGTGAGCGGGCAGCCGACTTGGCCGAGTTGGTCAAGGTTTTAGTCGTAGCCTTACTACTCCAAACATGCTACAAGCTGCCTACTCCGAGATGTTTTCCATTGTTTAATGCACATGGGTAATTCACACATGGCAACGTCTATAACTTTACACTTGCAAGCTTGTGACCATGAAAATCAACTAAGTTGCATCTACTCACGTTTATAAGCAGTTGAGTCCCAGGGGGTTCAAGGGGTTAAAATGACACCGAATCATTTGATATAGCTACCTCGCTGATTTTGTACACTTATGAGGTACACGATCTGCATTCCCATTACTTTAGCTAAAAGCTGTCGGATTAATCCGACTAAGATCCGCCTAAAGACATCTTTAATCTTCTAAGATCTTAACGTTTCCAATCCTTCATTTGGCTGTAAGCAGATCTAAATGGCATTAATATTTTAATCCCGGCTAAAAAGGTGACATTCCCCAATTACTAAGGAAAATATCAACAAAATAATATTGCCTTAGAAATTTCTATTCATAATCGGATCTGAATATTTATAAATAACATTAAAATTTCAATTGAACACAAAATATGCAATCCTTGTTGATCTTGTAAATTCTAGCACATGAGTCATATGTATATGAGTTACAAATTATATTTATTTGGGTATCATAATGTTCTTATAAAATATTGTTATAATTCAACTAAAGACCTAGCTAATTACCCCCTAAAATACTGTAAGTTAGCCCCTGATGCGGATGCAAGACGTATAGAATTTCAGCTTGTGATCTTGGTTCTGTGGAAATCTTTTCACAACTGCAAGGAACTGGAAAATCGCATCACTTATGGCTAAGTAGGCAGAAGGCACCGTTATGGGAAAACTTGAGTAGAATGTCACTGGACCATTCCTGCAACCTAGTCTCGTCTAAAATCTTCCACTTGTCCGGTTAAATGCATTTGTCAACCGCTTGCCGTATTTGGAATGAACCTACTTACTACAATCTAGTTTTCTCAATCAAAAACTGGCTTAAGTGTATACAGTTGAAGCCGCCGATACAAATGGCTTAGATATTTTAATTGCGAGCAAAAGTACACACTTACATCGTCACAATTCTTCGATAGTAGAAGAATTTATCTCAAGTAAGATTAGGAAACTCATGGAAGCATGAACATTTTTGATCCATTAAATAGGGATTCTTCTTAATAGTCAAACCTAAAAATCTATTTCAGAGTGCCCTTAAAAGTAGATAATTAGTAGAGCAATAGGTACTGATCACGTTCTGACTGGCTGATATTCTTTTGTATCAATCAAATCATGTATACGTATCACTTTTAAAGAAAAATCTACTTCTAAAACAAACATTTTTTTATTAGTGACGTAGGTTTTAAATTAAAAAAAAATGTTTTAGAAAAACCAACCATACTATATACATGAGGAATCTAATAACGTAATACCCCACTGAAAATTAATTATATATAAGGATTCCCGTAAACAGTGTTCACGTGAAGACTGGCTGATACCCTTCCCTGCCAATGAGTTGTTTATATATCAGTAAAATATTTATTTTATTAAAAAATTTAATTGTTTATTTCCCAAAAAGTTTGTGTTAAAACTCATTCTTCAATAAATGATGTAAAAAAGAGCTTACAAAAAATACGTATGCTTGTATTTTTTACATAAATCAAAAAACCAATTGCGTAAAACCCCAATGAAAATGTATTATAAACAAAGGCTACCAATGCAGAGCAGCGATACAAAACAATGGGCGAAACTAGCCATCTAGAGAGCGCTCTTGAAAATTGATAATTAATAAAGCCGTGGGCAGTGGTCACGTGTAGTTTTCCAGACCGGCTGACATTCGCCGCTTTTCTGCTTTTCCGCACCTTGCGCAACATTTTAGTGTGCAGGCGATAAAAGCGTGCCGACCGCGATTTGTACTTCGCCCCTGGCAGCTTCTCCATGAACAGCCTTGTGGTGGGCGGCTCATAAATATTTTCCGGGTGCCACGGAACGAGACACTATTTTCTAGCACCCGGCATCGCCTGGCATTCGCTTCGAAATTATATAAAAAAAATGAAACAAAAAACTATTTCGCATAAATTTCCCGACAAAGGAAATACCTCGGAGTCACCTTGGAAAAACAGCCAATCTTCACCGGAATCTGCGGTTTTCGCAAGCATTTCTTAACCGATTTCTAAAAAACGAATCAAATTTTAGAGAAGCGATTTTCGTTTCGGGAAAACCAATATACTCGGTGCCCCGTACGATCGGGTATAATTGGATATGCATTATGCACATACAGATATATGCTTATGAATATATGCAGATGTCTACCTCCGTGTATATATAGAACTTTTAATACATTAAAATACGATTGGATGGGGCCGCCGGACGCCAAGACCGCTGGCAACAGGTCGCCGCTGTTGAATGATTCAATTAATTGATCATCTTCGTTTATACTCAGCTCTCATGGATGAGTAGACGTAAAAAGCGTGTAGGAGGTCTTCATTCATTTGTGTTCAATGGAAATCATCACCGGTAATTGGGCAATACGAACGCCATTTTTTTCTGCCCGATAAAATCTGACGGAACTAATTTTTGGGACTCGGAATTTTGTGGGTTTCTCTGCTAATCTGAAAAACAAAATGGGGAATATAGTATGTCGACTTTAAACGTTGACACCCAGAATGTAATTCTCATTAGTTGATGTGTTTTAAATTTCATGTCAATCACAACAGATTTATTTTTAGTGGAGGACATGCACTAATGTAGTCTTAACAAATATTTACTGCTGGCGTGTTTATGTATCACTTTGGTTGCCTTGTTTAAACTCAAACTCGTTGCTAGCAGGTGTTTGCTGCAGAAATAAAACAAAAATAAACAACTATCTGCTAGTCTCACCTAAAGTTGATTTTTTCCATCCGTTGAATTAAAAGTAGCAATTACATGGCGCGAGCGAACCATTAAGACTGGATTTTGCGGATCTGAGTCGTAAGTTAAATACTTTATCTAAACCGGAATCCAAGACAAACTGCATTGAGATGACGTACAAGAAATCAGTTCGTAATCTCTTCTAATAATAACAAATTGAAGAAATAGTTTCTGATTGTTTAGAATATACAAATTACTTCCGTTAATAAATTAGAAATACGATATGAAACTGATGGTTTTTTATTTTCTGGTGCACTGAAAATCAATCTGGTCGAGATCAACCTTTTGACGTGTGATGATTCCAAAAAATTTCAAAATAAACCACCGTATATTGGGTATCATAAACAAAACCAAAAATACATGCAGTTAGTTTTCACGATGGTTTGAGGTGGATTTTGGGTTAGTACAGAGCAGCGCTAGTATATATTCGGCTGTTCATAACGATCTAAATTTAAAACGTATTCATATATTTCGAGTGTATCTTCTGTGCATTGTTCTAGGTTGGGACTGTTTTTGTTTAGTTTTTTTTGTTTTGAAAATATGTACATGGTCATGCATATGTGTATCCACGCGCTTTAGACCCATTGTAACAGGGGGTATTTGGCCGAGAATCGAAGAAATGCCGGACGGATGAGATCTTATGATATTATCTCCCGTGGTCCGTGGCTCTCCCGCGCGACTTTTTGGGCATGCAACATGTTTCCATCACCCGTTGGGCGCACTGCCAACGAAAGCAACAAGCAAGGAACGCCATAATGGAGTAACACGACTAGGGGATACCGGGTACTTGAGAACCATTTAAATTCAATTGGAATTTCAAAAAATCAGTACAAATAACTAGGGTGTTTTTAATTAGATTTTTATTGATCCCCAGAAAAACATTAGTTCTTTGGAGTACTTCAAGTAATCTCAAATTATATTTTCATAAGATTCTAAAGCATGTTTACAAGAACTCAGCGGTATTTTAAATTATACTATATTAATATAAAATGTTCTTTAACATTTTAAAGGGCAAATATGTAGATATTTCTCCTAAAGATAAACATTGCTTTCAGTTTGTCCTATCGAATATTATTCACTCTGGTTTATTTTAATCATCAAATTCTTAGCCACAGATACTAAAATTTAATTGAGACCAAGCTGAAAGATTAATGAGCTCGTTATTTGCTTGATATCCAAATTGTATGTTGTTGAGGAACTAATTATATACGAAGGTCGGCTATGCTCCCCAATCCGAAATAATTCAATATGCTCTTTCACCTTCGAGTACCGCGCAGAAGAGACAAACGTCAGCCAATAGTAGCTCTGTGAAGGCACCAGACATATAAGCGTCGAAGCCAAGTACATATTCCCATCCCGAACTGTTTATAAATATATGTGTGTTCCTAGAACAATATTTAGGTATCTCTGTGAACTTACGTAACTTAAAACACAATGTAACACAAGTCTAGATGGCTTGGCCGCCAAGAGCATCTTATTTTGACCCAAATGGAGTGGGAATGCCCAAGATTAATGGAGGAAGAATAAACAAAATAATACCTGAAAAAAAGAGGGGAATGTGTAAATAGATTTTGGTACAAATTGCGGTTAATCAGATTAAGTATTGAGATTTTCTTTCACTTTTCTACGAGCTACTTAGCCAGTTAATGTTTATTGTTTTTTACCTTTACTTAAGGTATTTAAATTGAATATAATAAATTTTGGTTTTATTTCTGGTTTTATTCGACAGACTACTTCTCCAAGGGACTCCGATAATCTTAAAATTAAGATACCCGAAAAGCGGAAAACTGATGATAATGATCAAATAAAGGAACTCAAAAAAGTAAGTGAAAGTAACATTATTATTTTCTATTTTTTTTATAAGTTTGTCATAATACTAGGAATAATATTTGGATTGGTTTTTATAAAACCAAAAAAAATAATACCCTACAGTAATAAAGAAGG
The DNA here is from genome assembly GCF_018152265.1 of Drosophila ficusphila. Taxonomy (NCBI): domain Eukaryota; kingdom Metazoa; phylum Arthropoda; class Insecta; order Diptera; family Drosophilidae; genus Drosophila; species Drosophila ficusphila. The sequence goes on along the minus strand of NW_025064662.1, from coordinate 473,668 downwards.
TTGTATAATATTCAAGTAATATAGTGTTTGTATTAAAATCTTAAAACGTTAAAAACTTTACAAACCTCAAGCATTTTTCTTTTAAGAATTACGCTATATTTCTAAACAATGATTTTCCTTTTAAAATATTATTTTGCAAAAAGTTAAATTTTTCTCCAAAGAAGATATTCTTATTGATAAACTTTTAAATACATATTATAATTTTCTTTAAGGCAAAGCTAGAAACCAAAGCTTTAAAGGCAAAGCGGCCGGGATTCACGGATGAAAGATACCAGGAAACGTCCTACTACATGGAAAATGGTAATATTCACAGAGAAAACGAATTAGAAACGTGGTTAAGAACTATTTTATGATTAGGTCTTCGCAAGGTGTACCCATACTACTTCACATTCACAACATTCACGAAGGGCCGTTGGGTGGGCGAGAAGATATTGGATATATTTTCGCGGGAATTCCGGGCACATCCTGCCGAGGAATACGAGCGTTGCATTCAGACAGGCACGTTGACAGTAAACTTCGAGAAAGTGCCCATTGACTACCGGCTAAAACATAACGATCTGCTGGCTAATATAGTTCACAGGTAATTAAAACTATATGCTAATGGCCCTGTAAAAAGCACACAAAATGATTCGAATGACTGCAATTGTGTTCCGTGCAATTTGTTCATATTTTGCTTATTATAAATGTGTTTTCCACCCATGAAAAACAAATAACGCTCGCAGCATGCCAGTGCATCGCAAGACAAAATATATTGTGGCCTTACTGCCAACAAAAATTTACTTTGTAATTGCATTGTACCAATACCATCAATAACCAAAGACAATGCATAGAAAATAATCCATAAAATATCTGCATTGATGATATATAAATTTACACAGATAAGTTTTCCAATTTTTTTATTTTTAAAAATAAAGCTCAACTATTAAAACAAAGCTAACATCATTACAGATTAAAAAGTAAACATTAAATATCATAATAAGAGAACCATGACTGCTTTTCTCTGCTGAATCATCTTCTATTTAAATATAGAAACAAATAAACTTTTTGCAATTTCATTATTACAATTACTGGTTAGGGTTTGGCTTTACCCAGTCAAAAAAAAAAGGTTAGCAGGTTTATAAGCTCCCCGATCTCTAATGAAACAACCGACGGAGATGAAATATCAAACTAACCCGAGTTTCATGGCTATCTTTACAGACACGAAGTTCCCGTGACTTGTCAACCAATTAAAATTGTGCATATGGATGAGGACATTGTAGTTGTAAATAAGCCAGCATCGATTCCTGTAAGTGGCTTAAATGACCGCCATGTTACACATTCTATACAGAAATAGTTGAATACTTTTACTTCAATCTGTTTATTAATATTATCACTGTCAAAAATCTACTTCCTGAACATCTGTATACGTCCAATTAAAAACTAACTTAAACTCACGTTTCTTCATATTTAATTCTACCAACACTTTTACAGGTTCATCCCTGTGGACGTTATAGACACAATACTGTAGTCTTCATTCTGGCTAAGGAGTTTAATCTCAAGAATCTAAGGACTATTCACCGACTGGATCGGTTGACTTCGGGACTTTTGTTATTTGGACGCAGTCCCAAAAAAGCGCGACAAATGGAGCAGCAAATTCGCAACAGGCAGGTCGAAAAGGAATATATCTGCCGGGTGGAGGGAGTATTTCCAGAGTAAGTTAAATACTTATGTATATGAACAATAAAAATCTTATAAATAATTAATTTTCAGTGGCATTGTGGAGTGTAAGGAGCCCATTGAAGTAGTTAGCTACAAGATTGGCGTGTGCAAAGTGTCTCCAAAGGGAAAAGATTGCACGACGACTTTCCAAAAGCTCTCCCAAAATGGAACAACTAGTGTGGTACTCTGCAAGCCACTCACAGGCAGAATGCATCAGATAAGAGTACACTTGCAATACTTAGGTAAGAAGATCTTGAAATATAATATACTAGAGGTCCTGTGTCCGCTTCGCTGGTCAACACAATTTAACAACATAAAAGTCAATGTTGCAACATTTTTCAAATATGTGGAAGTATAGAAAGATGGTGATTTAACACTTTTCCAGTTTGACTTTTCCACTTGCGCAGCACAATCCAGCCGTTTCTCTTTTAAACTTTAACGCACTGCAATATCGGTATATAGTCGCCATTGGTCCAATATCTAAATTTTCATTATCCCCAGTGGGGTCTTATTGGAATGCCAAGCGATTGAATGATGCCAATGATCTCCATGTGCTCATTTGTCTTTCTTCGCTTAAGTTTTGTGAATATACTTGTTGCTGGCTTGGATGTCTGCGGCCAATGTTTGCACGTCGTCCTCTAAGCATTTTGGACTATGGACAGAGTCTTGAATTAATCCTCAAATGCACGATCCACATAATTTTCACAGTTCAACTTACATTGAATAAAAATTCTTTTTTTTCACAATTTCACAGTGAACACAAAAATTGAGTTAAAATGCTATGGGAGCGTGTTTGTCAGTGTGATGAGGTAGCAACTCACTTTATATGCGACAATATTGCAATTTTCTTACGGATCCCTAATTTTTTTCAAAATAAATTATAGCCTATTTAACTCCACGATAATATAGCTTTCTATCGGTGAAAGAATTTTTTAAATCGGACCAGTAGTTCCGGAGCCAAATCGCTGCAAACAAACAAACAAACAAACAAACAAACAAACAAACAAACAAACAAATTTTACCTCTTTATAATATTAGTATAGATAGTATAGATAAACTTAAAAATCATTATAAATAATATTGATTTCCTTAAAGGTTATCCCATTCTGAACGATCCACTTTACAATCACGAAGTCTTCGGTCCGCTAAAAGGACGATCCGGCGATATCGGTGGAAAGTCGGACGATGAGCTTATCAGAGATCTCATAAATATACACAATGCTGAGAATTGGCTGGGCATAGATTGTGATTCAGACATATCCATGTTTAAGAACACCAAGGACGAGACAGATCGCGAAAGTCTCAGCAGTGAGCACACTTCGGGTGGGTAAACTACAATATTTTAAATATAAAAATATATATTTCATTAAGTTTTTTTCTTATTTTAGTTGTTCATCACAGCGACGATGATGGTGGGGTTAATTCACGGGAAACCACACCTCCTTGTACTGAAAACCAACAGCCGGAAGTTGCTGTTAAAAACGTAGAACGCCCAAATGTAGTCAAGGAATATCCAATTACTGCACAAAAGTCTTCCTCGGAAATATCCCCAGCTCTTCTGGATTCAATGGAGATTCCTTTGAGTGGAGGTGGATGCAATGCTAACAAGGTCACCATAGACGAACATTGCTACGAGTGCAAAGTGCACTATCGGGATCCCAAATCCAAGGACCTTATAATGTATCTGCACGCATGGAAGTACAAGGTATGTAAACTATTATAGTAATAAATAAAATAATATAATTTATATTATATTTTTAGGGCCCTGGCTGGGAGTATGAAACGGAGTTACCGAATTGGGCCCGCAACGACTGGGACCAATTAGACTCGGCATGAGTACACAATACTAAATTAGAAACCAAACAGACCAAAATCAACAAAATTCTATATATCATACATGAAAGATGTGCCTTTAAAATTGGTTAGCATGCGTACGCTTCGATTAATGCGTTATAAACAATAATATTTATGTACACAAAGGCGTAGATAATGCGTTTAGATCGATTGTAAAACTATATACGCGCATTCTAGAATCCTATAAAGTTCACAATCAACCACAAATAGGCTAATACAAGAGCTGAAAAGACGTGCAAATAAATTCGAAGCTTTTATTACAAAATAATAGGTATATTTATTTGTATACAAGACATGCACTTATCTGAATAAACGATATGTGAAAGGCAATATATTATATTATAATCGGATTAGACAACTTTATAGAAATTAGTTTATATGAATGTAAAGCGAAATCGTATACGCAAAAAAGAAAATAAATAAAATTTTACAAATGTTTCTTAGAAAATAAATCATTTGAATTATTATTATTATTACAATGATTGGAAACTTTAATATAATATTTTTTTATTTACTGGTTCTAGTTTGTATGGTGTCTTTAAACTTATAGCATAGTTAAATGAATATCTAAAGTCCCTGAAGCCACTGCGAATGAGAAATCTAGCCCCATATTAAGCTAGAATAAGAGCAAATGAAACCAAAGGACTTAACCCTTTGCCATGCAAGTAGCCAACTTTTTTCATTAAAAAAACGCTTTCACATTCTACCACTTCTTCCTACTTCAAAACTATTAGTTGAATTTTATATTAAAGAGGGTAAACATACAAGCAAGGGTCTGGACCTAATATATATACTAACTGAACTTTTGTTACCCCTGACTTAGTGGGTATAAAGGAAACAACTTTCAGGCGAAAGGCTTAAATAGAGTGGGTACCTCACATTCGAGTTATGTTATTCAACATTACTCTACTATTAAGTCAGTCGACGATGACTGCAGTCCATGCTCCACATGTGCACATTTAATTAAGTAAGTATGTCCCCCATCTTTTCTAAATTTAATAACCCGTAAAATTTCATTTGCGGTGAGCCCAATTAAATATGAATGCCTGCTAAATATTAAAACATCCGCATTGCAATTCCTTGCAGAACCAAAAACTCTCTCTCTTTTTTTTCATTTGAATATATAAGCTCTTACTTAAATTCCTGGTGCTGTTTAAAATTAAAGAGTGGTAAATATTTGTTTTTGGGGACGGTCACTCATCATATAAAATACTGCCTGACCGCAATCTCAGCCTGCGGACTTAAGAAAACTGAAATAAATAAATCAAGTGTGTGCAACTTGTCCTCATCCCAAGAGAACAAAAGATTTTCTTAGCTTGGAAATGACATTGTTTGGGGATTGGTATATGAAAGTATGAAGGCCTTGTCTCATTTTATTTATACTTTATCTATCACATAAAGAATACACATATTTACCCTTTTTTTTTAGAAAACAATGGATTAAATCATAAAATGTACACATACTTACTATTTAAATAAAAATGTTTTCTTGAATAATGCAGACATTTAAACATTATTAAATTTTATTAGGCACATTTCTTTATACATAAATAGGATTCCTATGCTTTTGTCAAGTAGACAATGAAAGTACGGATCTCCATTGGACTCAGTTCGATTATATAATCCTGGTTGTCACTGTCTGCCTTGAAGGAGTTGTAGGGACCCTCGGTCACCTTGAAAGTCCTTGGCTCATTCCTAATTTCATTTAAGTTCACATCCCTTTTAATTCGGTTGCTCTGGGCACCCAATTGTCCTTCTGGCAGAGATTCCTCTGCGTACTTGACTTCCAACATGGGTTTCTCGGCACTTAACAGGTGAACAGATCCGGATTCCAAAGATCGGGAAAAGGTTCCGTAAGTGTTGAATGCCGCTGCCTCGGGATCTGGAGCAAATTGCAGGCGACGGCTTTCATCCAACCAGGCATTTCCATCCAGAGTTGTTTCACGGATTCCTTCGATGTCAAAGGCACTCAGAACATTCTTAACATTGAACTGAACGGGTTGCGAGTACGAAGTATCCTCTCCGTTCTCCAAAATGTGCTCGAATCGAACAAGAAGTTGGTTTTCGTGCCAGGGTTCCAAAGTAAGAAGATGAACCGGTTTGGGAAGAACCAATGAAATGCCAGTAAACTAAAAATAAAATTTGATTAAATTAAAATAAAACAAAAAAAAAAGAATTTAAAGTGGTATTTTACTTACAATATTTGTAAAGGATGTTTGCCATTCTTCGGCTGTATAATCCTCCATGTTGCTGAAGAATTTCCATGTGGGCAGAAGCTTTTCCAACTGAACCAATCGCTCGATTCCCTTGAGGGAAACTCCTTCACGATCTGTGGACTTTCCAAAGAAGAGATGGTGCTTTCCCCTGGCAATCAGTCCCTCTCCAAATTCAGTTTCATTGAGAGCCTCGCCGACTCCGAAGGCATCGTCCTTTAAAAGGCGACGATGGACCATCAGTTCCAAGGATCCATCCTTCAAGGAGCTACCTCCCTGAGCTCTGTCCGTAAGGATCGCCAATCGAGCTGTTTCGTCCTCCAGATCTATTTTAGTGGTAATGGGATAGTAGTTGCCGGCCACTTCTTCGTTGATTTTTACACTCCAGGTATCACGGTGGTTGAGTTTCCGTTCAATCATTTCACGACCTGTTTAGGAAATAATAAAAATGTTTAGAGAATGTAAGATACCTATTTAAGAATCATTAACTAAAAGTTTGGAAAAGTAAAAGGAAATATTTCTAATATCCTTAAACAAACAAAATCAATATATTTTAATTATCCAACTCTATCGGTTTTGTAGTATGTTTAGGAAATAATTACCATTTGAATCGGTGTGGAAAATGCCATTCGACTCAATATCGGAGTTGAAGCGGGTGATAACTTCCTTGCCGATGCCATCTTCAATTGGAATGGGTCCAACCAGCCACTCGAACTCCGCGAAAGAATCCTTGTTGTAGATTCGCACCACCTGGCTAATCCAGTCGTTGAACTTCTGATGAACCTCTTGGACCAAATCGCCCTTGTAGACCTCGATTTCCACTTGATCGGTGGAGAAGTGAATCTTGTTTTCGTTGGGTCGGAAGATATAGGCTCCCGATGATCGGTTGAGGAACTCTGCATTATTTCCCACAGCACCCTCGTAGAACAAGAACTCTTGGCTAACCAATCGGGTAAGGCCATCAGCTTTTACTTCCGAGAGGAAGCCATTGGTGTCAAAGCCCAGTTTAATATGCTAAAAAATAAAAAATTTATAATTATATTGTAAACGAAAATTCTGCAGAAATCTAGAGGTTTTAAACTACTTTAAAAAGTGCAACAAGGTATGCTACAAAAAAATAGTTGCACTTCTTAGTTCATGGAAAAATAGTTTCATACTTTTAGAAAGTAAAATGATTAAAAAACCTTTGGAGATTTGTGTTAACCTCTGAATTTCCCTTTTCAATTGTACTTACACTATTTCCAATCACTGTCACACTGGATGTGGCCTTTGGCAATGGATTAATCTTTTTGTTGGCTTCAGTGCCCTCCAGTTTTTCAACATAATATGTACGATATCCCAAAGGCGGAATATTGGTGGCCAAGAAAACAAGTTCGTATTTGGCAGTAGAGTTCCTGTGCTTGATATCAATAACTGGTTGAGGAATTGGCACAGCTTGGGATTCCAATGTCACTCCTAAAATAGATTAATAAATAATAATTTTACTATGAGCATAGCTTTGCTAGTTAGTTATATTTTACTTACCCTTATTATCGATGATATTGTAACTAACACCTGGAACGGGTATCCTAATATATTCACTAACTGTATGAGCTAGAGGATTGTAAAGAGTTAAAGCAAATCTTTCGTTCTCCTCTGAAACTGGACACGAAGTGATGTTCAACAGGGCACATGTTTTGAAGTCAAACACATATTTGGCGGTTTTATCCTTCACATTATCCTTTGATTGCACAGAGAGTTGATTCAGGACATTTCGAGTGGTGGCACCACAGGCTCTGAATGCAACACTCATTCGCTTGGCATAATCCAGGGCAACCTTCTCCTTCTCCGTTCCAGTTATGGCATCGTGATGCTGCATAATTCCCAGAGTTTCCCGCATGAAAGTCAAGTGAGGATCGAATTCCTCGGGTTTCTGGGGAGCCAAAGCACTCAATTGCTTGCAAACTTGCAGGAAGTGATTACCATCCCGTTCAAATCGCTTCAAAGTCGGTCGCGAAGTGAAATATCCCGTCCAGTAGGCATGAGGATCGGATGCATATGGGAAGAAGTCATCGCTCTTGGTGGGCCAAGTGATTCCGGCATCATGAAGGGATTTCAGATAACACGACGGAGTCGAGTAGATCAGGTTTATATTCGAACCATTCGCCTGACGCTCATTCGCATATCTGTGAGTCAATAGAATCTATATAGTAAGACCTGCTTTCCTCCTCCGCTAAACTCTCTTAAGGAAAGCCCCCACTTACTTAATCAATTTGTCCAGATTCTTGTACCACATATCGGCGTTTTGGTAATGGAAATCCTCACCCATCGTTAGGATCACGTTGGGAGTGCGATATTGAGTGGCCATTTTGGTTACATATTCCAAGAAGGCATCAACCTGTTTGGCACAAGATTGGCTCTCAATTAACTTGGTTTCTATAGTACACTCAATAAAAAACAGAGACTATTTTCCTCATTTAAGAAAGTTTTTTATATAAACAGCATGCATTTTTTCCCTATTTTTTCAAATATTGTATCTAAACAATAATTTCTCATAATTGTAATACATTTTTGCTGAAAGGCTTTCTCTCTTTTTTACAATTATTCCTTAAACTTCTTTCTTAAATTTGAAAAATAGTCTATATTTCTTTTTCAGAGTGTGGAGACGACACATTTTGGACAGTACAATTTAGAATTTAGGGGCTTTCTTTAACAGTGAGTTTTGCGAGGACAACACAATATGCAATTACCGTATCAACTTGTCGAGGTTCTTATAATAGACTTGGGCAGCCTGGTATGTGAAATCCCCGCCCATTGTGATAATGATATTGTTGGTGCGGTAGTATTGGGATTGGGTCTTGGCGAAATCCAAAAACGAATCGATCTGATTTGATGGGAGGACAGAAACAAGACAGACAAATGTTCAACAAATGCCAAAAGCATAACACTAAAAGCTGTTAAGGTATGTTTAAAAAATAGCACAAACTCTTACCTTTTCCTTAACGTTATTGTCGGGACTGTGTTTGCCATCGATGATGGGAGCATCGCTACAAAGAATATCAAAGCAAAAACCATCCGGAGCCTGGTAATTGTTATAAAGAGCACCGCTGAACAAATCCGCTTCCTCTCCTAAAAAAATAACAAGTATTATTATACTTAAGGTAGATATTATAAAACCCCAAAGCTAATTACCCAGATTAGCTGATCCGTGCCAAATCATTTCCGCATTTTTGGTCATGAGACGTTCGTCCTTATCTTGGTAATCCAATCTACCGAAGAACATGCCATCGAAACCCATTTGGGCAAACATGGAAGCCATTTCCCTGGAATGTCCGAAGGGATCGATTTGCCAACCAACTCGAGGACGTCCACATTCTCCAAAGGTGTCGTTCAAAAGCCTGAAATTATATTACTCAATTTACTGAGTTTTTTCCCAAATTAGATTCAGATTTAGATATACCTCAATCCCCAAGAAAACTGATCAATCACACTTTGGTAGTGCGTTGTGGCCTCATCATTCATGCTCCAAGCACCGCCAATAAATTCAAGTCTGCCTTGCTCCACCAGCATTTTAACTGCATCCTGGACTTTGGTGGTCTGTTCCTTCCACCACTTGAAGAAAAAGGCGGACTCCACGTAGATAAATCGCTTCTCGGGATCTCTCAGAAGAGCCTCCACAACCGAATCGATAATATATTGCACGCCAGCCTTTTGGATCCTAGTCTCACTGCCATAATAATATTGGTCGACGGTCTTCAGCCAACCGACGTCATCATGAGTGTGTGCCACAAGATGCACATTCAGCATATTCGGTTTCGTGGGATGACAGCTCTGAAAGTAAATGGGAATTCATTTATAGATAGTTCTTAAGGTTGAATGAAAAATAAAGTTTTCTCACATTTAATATAATTTTTTCTGGCTTAAAAAAAATTAAAGCACACCACTTCTATTTTGAGAGAGTTTTCAATTAATTTTAATACTCTTCCGAAAGTTGAAATCTTACAAACAATATATTTCTTTTTTTTTAACAACTGCGTAACATTATGATTTGGATTTAATAGAAACTTAAATAATAATTTTCGTTTATGTTCTCTGACTTTCTGGAATTTTTTCGCCTCCCAGTTTTATTTGGTTTTTTGATTGCCCATAAAAACCACCTATTCCTTTTCTAATAAGTAACATAAAATGAATATTTTTAAGGCATGCAAAATAATTTCTGTCACTTAAATAATTTATAAACACTTATCAAAATGGTCTGACCTCTGTATTTAAAAACAAAACTACATGAACATTAAGTTGTTTAAAAAGAAAAGCAAAAATCACCGGCAAAATGTACATACAGATATTTCTAAATGTACATACCTATTATAAACCCCTAATCAGTTTCCATTCTCTCTCTACAAACTGAGCCTCAAAGGTTTTTTATTTGCTAGGGCAAATTACAAACAACTTGTTGCCTCTGCAACATGTTTCGCTATTCTTTTTCTTTAGTTTTTCCCAGAACAGGAATATTTTCTTACCTGATAGCCGCACTGAGAGGCCTTTTGTTGAATACTCCGCAAATCGGCATCGTGGATTAGAAATGCAAGGGCGCAAAAGAATGCAAGCCACACAGAAGTCTTTGCCGGCATTGCAATTTAGTTTCTTTATTTACGTTTGTGGAATTTGCATCCAATTATTATTATTTACACAAAGTACACTTCGCCGATATTCGGTGATATACACACACAGACTTTGAAAAAAGAAACTACTTGTAAAGGAGACCGACTCAACCGATCGCATCGGCTTCTCAATGCGAACTGTTCGACCAGAAAACGTAAACTCAGCTCGAGACCTACTTGAGCATGGCATAATAAGTACAAGGTAGTCTCGTCGGCTTTTTTCCCCCTATTGACACTACAATTAGAGCGAGAGAGAGTGTTTTCCTATGGGTTCGGGTCGATAGGGGAAAAACCCGAACGATTTTGCAGCCGACGAGACTACCTTGTATAATTCTACCATGTACTTGAGAATCATTCTTTATTGCTCCCCGTACATATATGTATGTACATATATATGAAAATCGAGAAAGCGAGCAAGTATTCCTACATACATATGTTTGTACTTGGGAGCGCAGATAAATGTATGAATTCGCCGGGTAATTCGCCTGAAAAATACTGATAGGGCTTAAAAAAATTTTGTACATGCGCGTTTTAAAGTGTTACCCCAAAGATTGTTAGAGTTGCTTTAGCTTAATCCGTTTAATCATTTCAACGCAATAAACTGGTCAAGTGGTTAATTGGTTTCTAAGAGCCGATCACACACAATTGCATTTATGATAGCCGTGAATTAATTCACGTTACTATCGGAGACTCGAAAAGGGTCTGAGTGGTACACTTCAGAAACAGTCGGTTTTATCAATGGACTTTATTTTTTCGAACTAGAGGTACTACTAAAATGAATAGGGGTTAGATTTTTATAAAATACACATAGGATTTAACCTATTCCTATAAAAAATTTTGAAACCAAAAGATCGGAGAAGAATTTATGATGCATGGAATTATTGTTACACGGACCAAAGAAAGTGGTTTAACGCTTAATCTGCAATTTAAATTCATAATTAAGATTACAGAATCAAAAGTTTTTTAAGGTTTCCTTATGTAAGCTATGTATATATCTTGCTTTAAAATCTCAATTATCTATTATAATACCTATCGTAAAACGTCTTTGCAAAACCTCTTTAATTTTAAAGCTCAAGGCAAACAGAACTTCTATCTAAAAAGGAAAGGAAATCGTTATAAAGTACTTTTAAATTGAAAGGTTTATTTTCCTGATTAGCCCTACTAAAGAAATTAAGTGTATTATAGGTTTTCCCTGGCAACCCAAGCGATACTTATTAACTATCAACACTTTGAATAATAGCACTAAAAATAATATTTGTGTGGAAAATTTCGAAAGAAAGCGGAAGCGGCAATTGTGTGATATTTTTTTTATTTATTATACATTCAAAAAATATTTATCTGAGCTTTATATAGTAATTATTCTAATCGTTTACTTATTCTTAACATTTAATTTAATTAAATAGGAGCTACTTTGCTTAGCTGTGTTTTACTACAAAAAAATATTTACAAATTACAACTTGTGTGTCGACACATTCTTGCATCCATAAACATTCTGCAAGCAAAACTAAACAGATTTCCTTCTTATAGGTATTGCAGAGAGACTACCCCAATAAATCTTTTAACTCTTTAAAAGTCAAGGTTTGAAAATAAAAGCTTCCGCTGGTAAAATCGCATTTGCAGAAGTGATAAAAAAAAATTATAGCGATGAAAGGTCTTAATACACATGTGGGTTTCAAGAGCATCTAATAAAAATAATGAAAAGTTTCTTGTTTACAAGACCAGCTCTTTATATACCACTTAGTTAGGTACAAATTCATAAAATGGTACGAGTTCCTTTCGTAATCTGAATAATTAATTACTTGAAATGATTGCAGCGAAGATAAGAGTGTATTAATGCAAAATACAGAAGTCAATGACTAGTACTCAAACATAAACAAATGCGAATATGTATGATTGTTTTGAATGTTGATAAGCCCCAAATCTTAAGTTCATTGCGTTTGTATTGAGAAGTGTATATAGTATATCACTTTTTTTTAGCGAAACGATGACAGAAACGCCTAACTTTGTATTTCCCTTCTATTTGGGGTGTAAATTGTTATCGCCATGCTCCTAAATGGATTTTAATTTGATAATCCCACTCAAGCTAATGCGATTGCAGTACAAGGTTTATCGCTTCAAGTGGCACATTGCTGGGGTCTAAGGAGTTGCCTCATTCCTCGTTTCATTTTACTCGACTCAACTGGCCCGATAAGACCCTCCGTGGAGCTTAGTATTCTGTCCCTGAAATGGAATATTTCAGTTGTGTAGCGCTTTTTATCACGCTCTTTTCAGTGAATACTGCGGTATCCGGAGCTACCTGTGGATTTGAGGTAACTAATTTCAATTGGTTTGAAATACAACATGTGGTATTGTTGTTTTCAAACATTAAGTTATTTACTTAAATTTAATATATCAGTGGTTTTAATTTGATACTATAATATACTTTCATTTCAGTCATGTCCCGCTACGAAAATAAATATGATAAATGTTCATTTAGTACCCCATTCGCACGACGATGTCGGTTGGCTAAAAACAGTGGATCAGTATTACTATGGAAGTCAAAACCGAATTCAGCACGCTGGTGTTCAATACATTTTGGATACGGTTGTTGAAGAACTCCTCAAGGATTCGAAAAGGCGTTTCATACAAGTAGAAACGTTTTTCTTTGCGAAATGGTACTCCGAACAAACGGAAATTGTTCAGAGAGCTGTGCAAAAATTGGTGGCAGAAGGTCGTTTGGAATTCACTGGAGGAGCTTGGAGTATGAATGATGAGGCCACAGTTCACTACCAAAGTGTGATCGATCAATTTAATTTGGGTTTAAAGTGAGTAAACAAATATATATTTTCAATACACAAGTATTTATATACAAATATCTTATTACAGATACCTAAAAGACAACTTTGGGGATTGTGGACGTCCAACAATCGGTTGGCAGATCGATCCATTTGGTCACTCCAGAGAAATGGCGTCTATATTTGCACAAATGGGTTTTAATGGCGAGTTTTTCGCACGCATGGATTACGTTGATAAAAAGAAGCGTAAGGAGGATCTGGAAATGGAGATGGTTTGGCAATCAAGCGAATTCCTGAAGAGTTCCAACATATTCACCGGAATGCTATACAATCACTACTCCGCTCCTCCAGGATTCTGCTTCGATATCAACTGCCAGGATGCTCCAATAATCGATGGCGAGAGCTTCGATAACAACGTTGATCAGAGAATCACTGACTTTATCGAATACATTAAGACAATGTCTAAGTATTATCGATCCACTCACATAATGGTTCCCATGGGAGACGATTTTCAGTACGAAGAGGCCGCAGTGAACTTCAAAAACATGGACAAACTGATAAAGTAGGTGAACCCATTCATAGTACTTTGATTAATTTTCTTATCAGTAATTCTTTTTTTAAATTTTTTTATAAGGTATGTGAACGATCGGCAATTGGAGGGTTCGCGAATCAACGTTTTCTACTCGACACCCTCGTGTTATCTCTACGAATTGCATCAATTGCAGCAAACTTGGCCAAACAAAACCGAGGATTTCTTTCCATATTCGAGTGACTCCCACTCGTATTGGACGGGATATTTCACTTCGCGACCCACGCAAAAGCGTTTCCATCGGGATGGAAATCATTTCTTTCAGGTCGTAAAGCAACTGAGTGTCTTGGCCAACTTGACGAGCACTCAGCACTTGGAAAACATAGAAAATCTAAGTGAGGCCATGGGAATAATGCAGCATCATGATGCAGTTACAGGCACTGAAAAACAGGCAGTTGCCCAGGACTACGATCGAATGTTATTCAAGGCGATTGTTGGTGCGGAAAATAATGCTCGCGATGCCCTTCGATCTCTGACCAGTTTGAAGTCTGGGGAATTCGAAAGTTGCCTGCAACTGAATATCAGTGTTTGTGCCTTCACCCAAAATACTGCCAACAATGTAATTGTGACTCTAGTAAATCCACTGGCCCATACTGCAACGCAATATGTGCGGGTTCCGGCGAAGAACGAGAACTATTTGGTCACCGATGAAAAAGGTGAGTTATGAAATTATATAATAATTTGGAAGATAGTTGAGAAAATATAAGAGGAGTGATAATAACTGAAAGAGTTATATGTATATTGCTCATTTTGCTAATGTTAAAAAGTAGTTTAAAGTATTTTATAATACAGATCATCAAAGCATTGGAAAAAACAGGTTCCTACAATTCCTATTGTTGTAATCATTATATTTGTTCGTAGTTTGTGTTTAAGTTTTATGGTATTATTTTTAGTTATACCGTATTATTAATATTTATAATATTTTTTACAGGTCGTAAAGTTACCTCTGAAGTAATCCCCGTTCCTTGGCAAGTTCTATCCTTAGAACATCGACCGAATGACACTCAACACGAATTGGTTTTCAAAGCCACTGTTGATAAAATATCAAACTTTTTAATACGCGTTTTACCAAATCCAAAAAATCTTGCACAGGAAAATGAATATTTCCCCCTAGAGAAAATCCAGGATGATTCCGATGATTTAATAGTGGAGAATTCGGTAAGTAAATGGTAAAATATTGAGATTTATTTTTAGTTGTCTGAAACTCCTATTTCAGCTTGTTAAACTCACTTTTGATAAAAGTTCAGGTGGCTTGAAAACCATTCAAATGAATGGCGTAACCGAAAATATTGAGCAGCATTTTGGAATATACAAGGGATATCAAGGCAATAATGGTGAATCCAACAACCGATCTTCGGGAGCCTACGTTTTCCGTCCAGATGGAGATATTGAAATACTCAATGACAAAGTGCAGCTTTCTTTTTATAATGGAACCCGAGTTAAGGAAGTCCATCAGCATTTTAACGATTGGATTTCCCAGGTAATCCGCATTTACGATGAGGAAAATCGTGTGGAATTCGAGTGGTTAGTTGGTCCAATTCCAATAGAAGATGATATCGGAAAAGAGATAATCACTCGCTTCTCGAGCAATATATCCTCCAAAGGAAAATTCTATACCGACTCGAATGGTCGGGAAATGCTGGAACGTGTAAGAAATCAGCGAGAAAACTTCGATCCCGACATGTCAGAGGCAGTGAGTGGAAATTATTATCCAGTAACTGGACAGATTTCCCTGCAAGACGACGAAAAGCGAATCACTTTGCTGAATGATCGAGCTCAAGGAGGATCCAGTTTAAAGGATGGGGAATTGGAGCTAATGTTGCATCGTCGATTGTTAAATGATGATGCATTCGGCGTCGGAGAAGCCCTCAATGAGACTCAGTTTGGAACTGGTTTGATCGCAAGAGGAAAGATTTCCCTAATTCTCGATTCTGCAACTGAGAAACCAAAACACGCCGAACGACTTTTGCAACACGAGTTGGATCTTCACTTTTGGAAGTTTTTCAGCAAATCCAATGGTATTGCTTCTGTAAACCGCCAGTTGATTCCCGACTTTTCAGATTTTCCAAAATCGGTAGAACTTCTCTCCTTTGAACAATATTCAAAGGATCAAATTTTAATAAGAGTGGAGAACTTTAACACATATGGAAATGTAGTGAGCTTTAACATTTACCCTCTTTTTAGCTCCTTGAATGGAGATCAGATTTGGGAAACAACTTTGGACGGAAACATGAAGTTGGACGACATGAAGAGATTCAAGTTTAACCAGGACTCATCCGGCAGTATTCCTTCTTCCGTTGAATATTATTATGCCCCGCATACTCCGTTGTCAGCCGATTCCACGATGACCGCTTCCGATTTTGTTGTCACTTTGGTGCCAATGCAAATTCGTACGTTCATAATCCAGCAAAGAAATTAAGTTCTATAAAAACTAACGCATGAATAATATATAAAGTACCTTGCCAATAAAACAAAAAGCTTTTTTAAAGTATTTTATTTGTTTAAATCAGAAGTTAAATAATAGAATGGGATTTTAAAGGAAACACAACTTTACTTTAATCAAGTAATAAAGTATGAGCTCATATGGTGTTATATGAATCGAACTCTTTTATTAGCAAGCACGCAAAGTGCGATATCTAATAATCTTGCATAGGTGATAAAGCATAATCCACTTAAAACAGAGTTCAGTCACGCCAACAAATTTAATAATTTCAAAGAAGAATGATTTTCATTTAAACTCCATAAAGTACTCGTACAAGAAAGGTCCTCAAATGAAGCGAAAATCAAATAAAGTAAGAATGTTAAAATAAAATGTTTGTTTCATCTAATTATATAAAAAAAATCCCAATTTAGAACAAGCTCTTTAAAATTAAAAGATGGGCAAAAATGTGTACCAAATTTATTATTTTATACTTCAACAATTGTTGCATTCATGGGTTTAACTATGTCGTTAAACAAAAGCTTATGTTCTTTGAGAGGTGAGTTTAAAGTTAAACTTTTCATTAAATAGGAAAGTAAAATACAATAGTTTATTTTTTTAGAGTTCTTTGGTTTTCATTGGTGGCGGTCTCTATATATTTCTGCTTTATAGTCTGCTTCTCATCAGTTGATCGGTATTTAACCAAAAGTACACATATCGGAGTGGAAGTATTGTGAAATCCAAAAAATATTTCATAGCCTTTAATTTTCCAAAATTTTTTGTAGAAAAATTATCTTTTTTGGAACACCGCAGTGCCAAGTTTAACTGTTTGCCCTTCGGATCGACTTGACATAACACTTTTCGACGACTATTGTCGGTATAAGTACATTACATCATTTTTTATAGCTCTTGATTACAGATTATTATTTAATTTAAGGCAAAAAGACATCGAGGGGTCAGAAAAGGAAGCTTTTTGGGACTTTATAGAAAACTTGGCCAATTCCACGTACATGAATTTTCAAAACATTCCTGGCGATGATGAGGTCGATAAAGTGATCAAGAAACTAGGCCTTAAACCGAAACACTACATGGAATTAATTTATAATCTTACCTTTGATGGAACTTTCGAGGCATCTGAACGCCTTAGAATTCGCTGTTACGATGGTCCGACTAAAATTCAAGTTCGCCAGGTTTTAACCGAGTGGGGACTGTGCTACTTGGGAAGCTCGGATCTTGGCCAAGAGTACAGTTCCCGTTATTTGATATTTGGTGAATACCCCAAGTACAACAAGTACCAACAATCGCCAGAAATTTTAAAGTACATGGTGGGGGGATTTTTCGATGACAATGTTCAATACACTTTACTGGGCTTCACAAGCAGTGCGGTTTTCGTAAGTTTATTTAATCAAATACAAGTTTAAATTCTTTATCTTTTGATTCCTAAACCCTTTAAGTCTTTCGTACATTCTGCCTTTGATGTAATGAAGGTGGACACTGGTTCCGAGTATGCAAAAGAGGGTATTTTTTACGACGTTTTCAGCGAAGAAATAATTTCAGAGGAAAACCTGAAAACGCAAGTTATACAAATCCTAAACATACTGATAAATTTATAAAATAAATTTAATTTACTTTAGTGAAACTACAATAGCAATGAGAAAATGTAGGTTTCACCACGAATCCAATTTAACTCATTTTCCGTTTTACACCAAAAATATTTGCCTGCAAGAGTGCCGAATTAATTTGGCTTATGAAAGGTGTAAATGTATTCCACATTTTTACCCAAATCTCAGTAAGTTTATATTAATTTTAAAACCACTACAAAACGATAAATATTCCTTTTTAGTCGCAAAACCTAAGCCCGTGTGCGATTATAAAACTTTAAGATCGTGCTTTCCTCGTTATTCAAGTATGTTTTTCACAAATGTTTACAAATAGTTTTATATGTACAAAAAACATACATAATTATAATTTCCTATGTATATATTTCGTAGATCTATTTCTTAAATTGTACGATAAAGATGACCAACTTAAGAAGCCTTTTCCTTGTTATTGTGAACAAAACTGTTACGATGCATCCGTAACAACAAAGGCTACCAATGTAAATATCGTAGCTTCATTTTAAATAATTAATTGTGTAAAAACTAGTGAAACTATATAACTCTTTTAGTCCTTATCGGGATCAAAAAATTTGCTTGGAAGTATTGGAGGACATGTACAAGTGAAATCTTGGCCACAGAGACGACTCAAACGACAAGTTATATTTTCAATGACCGATCTATTGGGTACCTATTCTCAGTTTCATATTTAAGCTTTAATTGCAATATTTGGCATAATAATAGTTTGTCTTTATTTCAGTGTCAATCGGTGGAACTGCTGGATTTTTTCTTGGTTTTAGTTTTTTGGGATTGGTGGAGTTTGTTTACTTTTTCACTTTAAGATTATTTTGGCAAATACTAGGGTACACCATATAATTTTCAAAACCACACAAAATAACTTATATTTAAATTCTCACACAACTTTTTCTAAAAATAAACTATTTATTCCATTAAATTAAGCCCGGTATAATATTCAATGTTCACATTAGCAGGACTTTATTCATTCTGTCTACACAAAAATTTATAATTACAACTTACAGCAAGAATAAAGTAACGCTTGGTATATTGTGTAATATGGATTTAACTCCTGTCAGAAAAACACGCAAAGTGCTATATCTATAAATCTTGCATAAAGTAATAGAGCTTAAAGCCATTTAAAACTGAGTTAAGTCACGCTAACGATTTTAGTTCTCTCGAAGGGTCGGCGTAAATATAAATTAATTTGGTTTTGAAAGACTTTCTTTAGTCATGTAAATAACGTCGTTCTAATCCCTTAAAACAATCTAAAACAGTATGGTGTCCCAGCGCCCAAACTATCGGAAATGGTCAAAAAATGTTATTAATTTTATTGTTTTATATTTTAACAATTGTTGCGTTCATGGATTCCGATTTGTTGTTGAAACAATGCTTCTTTTGTTTGAGAGGTACATAAGTTTACATATTATCAGAAATCCAACAGAAATTTCTAGAAACATATTGTATTATTCTTTTATGAACCTTCTTGAGGTTTTTCGATTTTCTAAAAATTTCTGTGTAACCAACAATTTTTTTTTTTGTATATAACTATGTTAACTTTTCAGATTTTTGTGGCTTGTCCTTCTAGTTGTCTCAATATATTTCTGTATAGTTGTATGCCTTTCATCAGTTGATCGCTACTATACGAAAAGCACACATATTGGAGTGGAGGTACTGTGATATTCTTTAATTAAATCGATGTATTATTATGAACTTTTTGGTTTTGTAACGCAGCGAAATTATCATTTTTGGAACACAACGATACCAAGTTTGACCGTTTGTCCAGCGACCCGACTTAATGTTACGTATTTCGCTGATTATTGTCGGTAAGTATAATATATTTATGTATATTACAAAATCATTTTCTTAGTTGATATTTGCAAGTCACAAAACGTTTTTAGGCAAATGGGCATTAAGGGATCGAAGAAGGATACTCTTTGGGATTTTTTGGAGAACTTGGCCAATTCCACTTACACGAACTTCCAAAACATTCCCGAAAACGCTGAGATCGATGAAATAATCAAGGAAATAGACTTAAAACCGAAACAATATATGGAGTTAATATACAATCTAACCTACGATAGAACCTACGATCCAAATGAACGCCAACGCACTCGCTGTTTTGATGGTGCGACAAAAATTCATGCCAGACAGGTTTTAACCGAATGGGGATTGTGCTACTTGACCAACTCGGAACTTGGTAAGGATTATAGTGCTCGGTACTTTATTTTTGGGAAGTATCCCGAGCCAAACACATTTGAGCTGGCGAGTAACACAGTGGACTTCATGTTCGGTACGTATTTTTCAATGGACATGCAGTACACGTTTCTGGGATTTTCGAGCGATGCGATATTTGTGAGTTATTAAATATCAGTGATATCGCAAGAGGTCTGCTAATTTATATCTTAAACCTTTCAAGTCCTTTGCACACTCTGCCTTTGATGTGATGAAGGTGGATGCCAGTTTCGGTTACGCCACAGAAGGAGTTACCTACGAACTAACTAGCAGGGAGGTCATTTCTGAGGAAAATCTGGAAAAGCAAGTTACAAGTGTTACAAATGCTAGTATTATTTCTAAAATATTCCAACTTTCTGCAGCGAAACCACAGTCACCATGAGAAAATGCAGGTTTTACCACGAAACCAATTTAACTCATTTCCCGTTTTATACCAGAAATATTTGTCTGCAAGAATGCCGAATTAATTTGGCCTACAAAATATGTAAATGTATTCCCCATTTTTATCCCAATCGCAGTAAGTTAAAATCAACATATTTGCCAAAGGAAAATAACAATTTTGTTTCAGTTTCAAATCCCAAGCGAGTGTGCGATTATAAAACTTTAAGATCCTGCTTTCCTCGTCATGAAAGTAAGTGTTTTTTCTTTAAATTTCAAAGAGCAAAATATAATTTCTTATGTAATTATCAGGTTATTTTCTTCAACTATACGAGAGTGATAGAAAAGAAGAGAGTCAATTTCCATGCTATTGTGAACAGAACTGTCGCGATTCAGTTGTTACAATAAGAAGTGCCCATGTATGTCTTAGATTTTCTCATTTCTAACTACGATGATTAACTTGACAACATTTTCCGAATTCTACAGCAAATGTCAGGATCGAAACAATTACTTGGTGGAGTCGGAACATCTGTACAAGTGAGATCTTGGCCAAAAAGTCGGCTCAAACGTCAAGTTATATTTTCAATGACCGATCTGTTAGGTAAATGTTCTTATTTTTGTAATCTTACAATGAACTTTAGAGTGTTCATAATTATTTGTAGTTTCAATTGGCGGAACAGCCGGACTTTTTCTCGGATTCAGTGTTTTGGGATTTGTTGAAATTCTATACTTTTTTACAATGAGGTTATTCTGGCAAATACTAGGTTACAAGCTTTAAAACAATACACGGGAATAATTTTTTTAATATAATACTCATCGCTTATAAATATAAACTCATAGCTATCTTAAAAACTCAAATACACTTTCAAATTTAATAAAATGATTTATTTGTTCTAATAAAAGAAATTCGAAAGGCTTTTATTAATCTCTGGATTATTTATATTTATATAGTTGTATGTGTTACAACATCACTTTTCGTTTCTTAATGTTAATTTAGGGATTATGTATTTTTTACTTAGTTATATGGTTTAGTCTTCAGCTATTTTATTTTAGTACACTTTATTTAATTGCGTTAATACGTTTTTCTCGACCGAATATTTAGTTTTGCAATTCCCTGCAAGCTTAATGTTGAGCTTTAGTGTCAGAAATATTATAATAATGTTGAGGTTAACAAAATGTATCTCGTATTTTTGGGTAAATCTTAATAGTATTTCGTAGATGTTCTGCAAGACGGTTATGGAGTCAGTTTATAAGTTACGTATGATTCTCAAGAGCTACTTATAGTATATAAATCTCTTTTATAAATTTTTCGAAGTTGATTTATTTACCACCAGTGCAAGAAGTACAACAATTTTCGCGATAATAATCGTAGCTACACAACTTTGCTTGCGAAGCCCATTGACAATTGGCGAACTTATCGGTGCAAGTCGGAGCAGCATCAATCTTGGGCTCATCTAAAAAATAATATAAATATAATATAAAAAATAAAATAACTTAAAAACCCACCATCACACTTTTGCACATTGCAGCTTCGGTAAATTGTATCTCTGGTTGTGTAACGACATTTCGTTGATTCTCGCAGGGAGTTAAATTTAACGTCGTATTCCAAACATTTTACACTGCGTCGCTGGGTTCCACCTCCACAGGGCTTGGTGCACTGTAAAAAAAAAAGTTGGAATTAGAAAAATTTAAAAAAAAAACAATAAATAGTGTTAAATTGAGCTTCTGTCTTTTGATTTGAATGTAGAAAAGGTTCTTGGAGTTGTAGTTTCGGCTTGCCATTAAAATAATAGAGATCAGTGTGAACTTAATAATAAATTTCTGTAGCACCCTTCACTTTAAACATTCTACATAAATTTAAAGAAACTTGTGTAAACTGAATATTTAAATAAAACCTAATTATAAACCCATAAAAATCAATTACCTCCGACCAATCCGAGTAATGCCAACGGGCAGCGCAGTACTCCACCTCCTCGTGGGAGCATTTCTCCACGGACTGCGGCTTCAGCTCCGACTTGCAGTCCTTGTCCTCGGTGATCAGCTGGTTCTGGATGCACAGGACTTCCCGGCTGCGGGTCAGGTCGAAGCAGTCGCCGTTGCACGAGGACCAAGGACCGGCGAACCAGTCGCCCACCTCGCAACTGGGTTTCTCGCAAGGACGACGACTCTCGGGAGTTGTGCTGGGATCACAACGCTGTTCCCCGGCCTTCGATCGATCGCAGAACACTGTGCGATGCTCAACGCCCGAGCCACAGGACACCGAGCAGTACTGATTCCACTCGGACTTCAGCCAGATGGCAGTGACCTCGGTGCCATCGATATTGCTGCGCTTCACCTGGGTGCTATTGGAATAATCGGGCAGACGATATCTGGCCAAGTTGCGTCTGCGGTTCTTGGGGCATTCACACTGCTTCTGGGTAGGTGGCTGATCCTCCATGCAGGCGGCCTTGTCCACATGGATCACCAGGCCGGAGGCCAGTTCCTGGACACAGCTGACCTCTCTCCGCCGGAAGGCCAAGTTGTTCGAACAGCGGCACTCGCCCCACTCGTCGAATCGCCAATACGCCGGACAAGGTTGCGTGTTGCAATGCAGGAGGTTCTCATTGAGAACTGGTTTCACGGAGTGCAGGCAACGGCGTTGCGAGTAATGACGCACCGTGTTCTTCCGAATGCAGCGGATAATTGGTGTCTGAGTGCCGCCGCCACAGGATTTCGTGCAGCCGCTGAAGCCAATTACCTTCCAATTAAAAATACGCTTTCGCCGAGACGAGCTGCTCGACGAACTGGTGTCCTCCAGTCCGGATTTCAACAGGCCATCGCTGCTCTCCAAGGACATCTCGTTCTCCTCCGATTCGGATACAATCGGCAGCATGTACTCGTACTTAACACCAGTATTATTTGGTGTCTTGGTATAAACCTAAAGAACCAGACATATTAATTTATATAAATAAAATAAAACATTTTGAGTTCGATACAATGAACAACTGACTCTACAGACTCTTTAGGGTAGGTATACATATAATTTCATAATATTATATTATATTTCATAGAAAAAAGAATTATTTTTATTGTCATACCATTAGTTGCAATGAGTCCCTGATGGGTCCAATACTTGTGATCCATTCGGTCACTCCATTGCTGTCCTGTGCTCCATCGATGCGATGATAATCGAAGGTGGCTCCCACCGCCTCGTAGGATCCACTTTCGGAAACAGTATTCTCACCATTAAAAATGTAAACCTCTTTCGATGTTTGCAAAACTAGAGAACAAAATAACCTAAGGTATTGGATATATTATGCAATATGAGCAAAAGTCTTACCCAACAAGTTAATGCTGTTCTTAAGTTCAGTTATCGAAATATTGGAGGCTCCAACTGGTAAGGTGGTAACGTGTATATAGGCATGTTCCGGCAAAGGATCTCGGGTGAAGATCCCCGTGACAGGACGACACAATAATCCGCCACAACTTACAGATCCACTGTGTGCATACAATCCATCAATATCTCCATTGGCGTGGATGGCCTTAAAATTATTACAATTTTATTAAACAATAATGTGAAATCAGTTTTATGAAAGTATTTTGCTCCAGCAAATTGTAAAATAGTTTTAAAATTTACTTACCAATAATAGCAGTGCTATTAATGTTTTCATTTCTTTTCAATTTTATTTTGTTATTTTAATCTGTTCAACATTAGCTCTTCGTTATGCAAAAAATATAAATTGTGTTACAATCGTGTAAACTTAATACCTCCTTGAATAAATATAGTGAATATTCTTAATTTCGACCCACTCTTCGAAAACTATGTTCAGCTTCTAAACAAGAATATTAAAAATACTTCTTATATATAGTAAGTTCAGGGTAATCCGAGTGGAATTCTTGGGCTTTGCAAAAACATTATTTATTGGCCACTTATTAAGAGAACAAGATAAACAAAAAATAAATGAGTACAAAATACATTCAGGCTTATTAAGGGGCATATGTTCTATAAGCAATTGCCTTTTGGATGGACTTTCCGTACGCACAACTGCGGCAATGTGTTTACTAAAATAATTCAATGAAATTAAGCTCATTGGACCCGTTCCAGTTTTTGCTTTCTCGAAATCATTTCTTCTTTGATTTGCTGACCTATTCCAATTCAGAATAATCAATTATACACTTAGGGCGCAGGACGGTTAAATCAGAAGGACTATAAGCGATGTTGAAAAATAAATATTTTTAAATAACATATGAAAATCTAATTGGCAAACAAGTTAACTATGTATTGACCGATTAAAATGTATTAATTTCTCCAAGTTCTATGTTTTCATTAAACGTGATTAAATGTTTAACAAATAAGAATGGTGAAATAATAATGAAAACTAAACAGTATACACCAAAGAAAGATCGAGGCCTTAATATAAAACACTATATAATATCGAACTTTAAATTATAATTTGAACAGACTTCACGGATCACTATAAATTGTGCGTGCTTTATGATTCAAAGTACAACTAATACTAAGCATTCGGTGCGATTCTTTTACTTAAAAAAGCTTTAGTATCGAGTAAAGAACGCACAATTAGTGCTTTTAATGTGCGATCGCTGCTCTGTTGCTCGCGATGGAACTGGATTTTCAAGATCGTGGAATGGATGAAAAATTATTCGATGTAAAATTAACATAAGTAATGCTTCAATAATAAAAAAAACCCAATATAAAAACAAATTTTCTTTGTTTTAAACATTTTGTTTAGCCTAAGGTAAAGAGTAAAACGTATTTTTTACTAGCATTCTTAATCATAATTTGAAAATTCACGTAAGTATATTCCTATAAAACCATCTAAGTAAAATTCTTTAAATTAAAGGGATCCCAAAATCTTTATTTACGATCCTGAAAATCCGATGTAGAAAATATAGAAATAACTTTTACTCACCTTACAAGCTCCATTCACACAAACAGCTCGGTCCCAAAGTTGCGACCGATAGTATTCAGCTGGATGTCGACACGGCGTTCCATCAATTACAGATTCATTGAGTGTGGCAAACGATTTCATTCCAAATGGCATGCAGTTCAGCTCACATTCGGCATCCTCTATAAAAAATTCAAAAAGTTTTTCTTGATTTTACTTCCTTTACTCGTAAAGAAGAAAGATTAGAACAACATGTTCTCATCAGAAATAAAACCAAATTTATTAGCAACACCAAAAAATACAAAGACAAACAAACTTGAATTCTTTCGGTGTTTTGTAATTTATGTAAAGCTTTGTCATAGGTTATAGGTAAATGCCTACCCTTTACATAAGGTTCCCACCTATATCGGTGACCATGAAACTCAATATCGTTGTAAGCTGTGCATTGGGAAGCTCGAAAATCTGGGGATTGCTCGTCGCAGGGCACATCATTACACAGCTGATAGCGTTTGTAATAGCCCACGCATGCATTACTCGTAAGCAGATTATTCGTCGATGGATTTCTGGAATTAAAAATAAAATCACCTAGCATTGTTATAGATATTTAACGCAGCCAAATTTAATAGTTTAAATGTAGCTTAAACATTCACATGATTTAACTTGAAAACAAGAAAGGAAGCTAGCTTCGGCAAGCGGAAGCTTATATACCCTTGCAGTCATTAAATATGTCTAAGAAAATACAAAAAGGCTAAACAGCATCGAATCTACGACGATTTCCATATTGTTCATATGACAGCTATATGATATAGTCGTCCGATTTTGATGAAATTTAATTTCTAACTCAAGACTCATTGGAAAACTCTATATTCCAAAAATCATGATTCTCTGATGAAAAACCACGAGGTAATAATTTTATTTCCGTTATTTCTATATAGATTTTTCGATCTTTCCTATGGCAGCTATATGATATAGTACTCCGATTTTTATGAAATTTTTTTCTCGATTTAAGAGTATTTGAAAAACTTGATGTTCCAAAAATTATGCTCGTGGCATTAAAAACAACGACATTATAATTTTTTTTCCATTTTTTATATATATATTTTTTGATCTCTCCTATGGCAGCTATATGATGGAGTTATCCGATTTTGATAAAATTTAATCTAAAATTCAATAGCAGTTAGAAAACGCCATCTAGAAGGAATCAAGACGATCTGATCAAAAACAACGGAGTTAGAATTTTTAATTTCATTCTCTCGTATGGGAGCTATCCTATATAGTCGCCCGATCCGGCCCGTTCCGACTTATATACTGCGTGCAACAACTACACACCTTTTGGGAAAGTTTCAGCCAGATAGCTTTAAAACTGAGAGACTAGTTTACATAGAAACCGACAGGAGGACAGACGGACAGACAGACAGACGGACAGACGGACAGACGTACATACATATTTGGATTCTGATCGTGATGCTGATCAAGAATATATATACTTTATGGGGTCTGAGGTGTCTCCTTCACTGCGTTGCAAACTTCTGACTGAAATTATAATACCCTTTGCTCTGCAAGGGTATAAAAAAGATAGAACTGATATAAAATATTTAATATTTATAATATATTTTTTTCTTACCGACTTATACATTTTCGAATTTGATACTTGACCCCTCCGCCGCAACTTCGCGTACATTCGCTCCAATCACTCCACTTATCCCATCGCGGATATGGATAAACCTTTTTCTTTAACTTTTTCGTAGTGGTTTCTTGCGGTGGATTTGGCGAAGAAAAAACCTCCATAATTTTTGGCATTTGCGATGTGGTAGCAACATCACCATTTTCCACTGGATTAAGAGTAGTTAAAGTTGCTAATGTTGTTGTTTCCAGATCAAGTTTCAATGTCGTTACATTTTGATTAGTATTATTAAGTAATATAATCGTTGGCTTTAATACTTTGTCATTGGTTTTGTTAGGTATTTTACTAGTCGTCTCGTTTTCCAAGTACTCCTCTTTATTACTTGGCTTTTGCCTCAGAGATAAATCCTTTCTTGTGTGCCACAAGTTCGGAAAATCATAATATGAGTTGTTCGCATGTTTCTTTTTCGCCTTGGGTTTTTTGTGCTCTCTCAGCCAATCTTGGTGTTTCTAAATGTAAAAAAATGTTCAATAAATTATTTTAAAATCAGTGTTGATTAAAAAAAAAAAAAAAAAAAATTGTATATTCAATCAATGAAAATATAAAATATTTCCTTTTGAGCTTCCGTAAAATTTGTAATGTTTGAACATTGAAAACTTCAGCAAGACAAGTTTTCATGGAAAAACTGATCGATAATCTTAAGACCTGTAATAATTCCATTACGAAAAACTCGCTTGAAACTATTCGGTAATTATGCAGGCATTAAAAAGAATTAACGACTTGAAAGCATGATACGCATGCTATTAAAAAAAAGTGCGTCATCTAGTATTTATGATTTTAAAATTATAAGCTTATCAATACAATTTGAACTGGTTTATCAGAGCTCTTTAGCCTTTTACAAGAATTGTTTCCAAAATATAATAACTTATAACACCCGTAATAAAGTAAAATATGTATAATCAATCGAATTATTTTAAGTACGAGAAATTAGTTACTTACCTTTATTCGCTCTTTGGTGGATAAATCCGCCTTTACAAAATTGGTATCGGGTATATACGCGAGAATTATTAAAATACTGAAAGTCAGAAAAGGTAAGGTATACTTAATGAAAAGTTTTAAATTGTTTTAATGGATAAGTATTTTTATCTTCAGTTTAAGTGCTAAAATCAAAATTTGGGTTTAAGGAACGGAAATTGATTTCTACATTTATTTGATCATATCTTTTTTGCACTTCCGATTTGTTGAATGAATGTGTATACTGATAATCAATGCAATGCATCGGCAGTTTATAAGGATAGTTTTTGTTGCTTTCAAAAAAAAGTTCTTTGAAGTATCAAGATGTGTTCTTTTTACACACTTTTCTGTGAAAACGAGCCACTGTTCGGCGGCGAGAGTAAACAAAAATCTTG
Organism: Drosophila ficusphila; assembly: GCF_018152265.1. Classification (NCBI taxonomy): domain Eukaryota; kingdom Metazoa; phylum Arthropoda; class Insecta; order Diptera; family Drosophilidae; genus Drosophila; species Drosophila ficusphila. Next base: position 445,339 of record NW_025064662.1, on the reverse strand, counting down.
ATTAAATGCAGCTGAGCAATATTTGTACCCCGCCTTCTTTTTGGCTATCAAATTTGTGTTTAATGAAGAAATCTTTTAGTAAGGTTTTGAAAGAGGGTAAGAATTAAACTGTTGTAATATATTATTTTCTTACCTGAATATTACTAGCAGGTTTGCCATTTTAAAGCCTGGAAAAATATATAAATCCTAATTTGATTAATATGAATAAAAGATTTATTTAACATTTTGTAACCAAAAAAATCTAATATCAGAAAATACTTAAATATGTTTAACCAATTATAAAAAAAAAACTGCTAAATCCGTTACCATATACGACATGTTAAATTCCCAGATCGCAAAGCTTTTAATTTACGAGCTTCATTTGCCTATAAATTTGGACACTTTTCTGTATTTTTCGATGTATTATGTGGATAAATTCGCTATCGTTCTAAGCGATCTTCAATGTTTGCCTATACGCATGTTCAGGCTTTGTATTAGCAACTCGCACAGAGGAACTCAAGTTCCATTATTTTCATTGATTACGATTAAACCGACCGTGACTATTTGACTGGATTGGATGTACTTTCGGCAGCATGAAAATACACTACAACATCACATCCGTGAACGAAAATGGGAAGGGCGTATTTCATTAGAAGCCTCCACACCCACCAAACATTTTGGAGCTATGTATGAGCACATATCTATTGCGCATACTACAAATACGCACATAAAATATATGTTATATAATATTGTAAATCAGTTCGTTTCAAGACGGAGCTACCGAATACCGTTTAATCTGGTCCCAAAATATCTTGGCTTGGGGTTATCCATTTTTTAAGTCACACCATGTAATGTTCTAAATTTGCTTTCTTAAATATTTGCTAGATAATGTTTATTTTAAGATTGGGTAAAATCAAATCATAAGAATAAGTTAATAGGTGGGTTAATAAGTTCTCTATGACAAGAAAAAAAAAATTAATAAATGTAATTATAGAGACGTGAGATTAACATTTAGTTAGCTCACATCCAGTAAATTCTGTCAAAAACTTTTAGTTTGGAAAAATCTTATACCAAAATAGAAAAAAACTAGAAGGCATTTTAAAAGTTTTTGAGAGATCCTGCAATATTTATATCCTAGAAATCTAAACTTCATCCAGTGTCTTATCAGATAGTAGCTGCAATATTTAAGGGATTCAATAAACAATTTCGTTTCTCTTTGAATATCATAATACCGCCAAAGAGGTTGAAAGTGCTTTTTGCGCCATTGACACAGATTTGGAGGAAGGCAATATACCCTGACAGTACGAGTACCGGGTATAAAAATTCCTAATGTCACAATGGACTTTTCATACTTATCTGTGTCAATAGGCCCATATTGGGCCCATCTATGCAGTGAAACTGCATTTGCCCATATTTGTGTTGCAATGGCATTAGCACTTCACCATGCCACTGAACTCAGAAACACTCAATTCGAAAGAGTGCGGATATTATTGAAGAACTTGCATTAAAGTGAAGTGTTTAGAAAATTTTCAATCGGCCGCCCCCTAGGAACAGAAGTACGTTCCTTCGGCACCAAATATTTTGATATACATGTCATAGTCTCATAGTCTCGTACTCTTGTATTTCGTCATTCACACTCGCTTAAGTTATGTGAAACTTCCGCAATTAGCAAAACGAGAAAAACATTTTGAAACATGTGTGTGCGTCCAGATGGATTTGTTTAAATCGCTCGCCGAATAAGATAACCGAGAAAAAATTATGAATGTTGGAAATGTTAGTGGAAATGTTAGTGTCTGTCGCCAATCGAATTGATTTCTCTTTCTGATTTGGACAACTACTTTTGCGGCCGAGTGTGCTATTATCCCATCCGTTCAATCCTAAAACTTAATGACTGTAATAACGCTGCTACATTTAAGGCGTGCAAAATAATGTTGAGTTATGGGAATTGAAACCTCCGCCAACAAAGCCTTCTTTCATTATGCATTCAGTACTTGAGTGATTACTGTCATCGAGGAGATAACGGTTCAATATGAGTGAGGTAAATTGGTTTGTCCCAAAACGCTTTTAAGAAAACCCGAATCGATTAAACACTTTCCCAGAAAAGCAATTAAGACCGTATTCAAAATGTCTTCGTGCTCTTCACGTCGTCAAAAGAGTTAACAAACATAACAATTGTAAGTAGTTTCCAATGAATGAGCCTACAAAAAACACAAAAGGATATGGATCAATCGCTCAAAAGATCGATCATCCATCAAAATACCTTTTTATTTTCGGTTTCTTAATGATCACTAATCAAGTTGTATTTTTGTTTTTGAAGTGATTAAAACAAAAGTGGTGTATTTTAAATTTGTACTAAAAAAGTTCGCATAATTATTTAGAAAATTCCAAAGGATCAGATCTTAAGAATATTTCACAAAACCACGTAACAGAATATGTTTCAGTAACACCAAGATTTCGAAATTTTTGATTGTAACTATTTTTAGTTTTTCCGATTAACTATTCGCAAAAATTATATAACACCCCGATTGAAGGCACTCGTAATTCTGGATTAACTGAAGCCGCCGTCTTCATCGCGTGATACTCAAATCCGAACTGAAATCCGAATTGAATTTTCGGGAAAGCGGCTTTGGGAACAAAAGTGTTTGGAGGCAGCGGGCTTCGCGAGCATCAAAGCAGCTCTGGCGATCGAGTGCCAGCCCGGAGCTCCCCGATTTCCCCCAGAGGAGTGGGGCCCAGCACTCGCATAGATTGCCAGCGCCACCCAAAAGTCTGGAGCCAAACGTGCGTACACACAGATATTACATACTTACAAGACGGGCCGAAAAAATAGCACAAAAGATGCCACCCAAAAAAGTAATAGAAAACAAGAATGCTTAGGAAAATATTAACTTTTATTCATTAATAAATCAGTTTTCATAATTATGGTTAAAACTACTTTTAACTTTATTCGTTATTATAGTTTCTAGGTAATATTTTTTTATTATTATTATAATAATGATTTAGGTGTGATTTAATATCATCCAGACCTTGAGCCGGCAAAACACCAAATACAAGATATAAATATTTAATCAGAGTACTGCAAACAAAGATACTCTATATTGTAACTTTTTTATAAAAAAAAAGACTCGATGCCATTATTGTGACCGCAATTGTACGTGCGACCACGGGTGAGTTACAATATTGTGGGTGATGTCTCTGCATATGTATGCATTTAACTTTATGTAGCTTTCAGCGGAATATCAATGCGAGAACTAATGTACATTCGAACCTTACGCAAACGCTTAATGCGAAAGTAATCCGAAGAAATTTATGGAGCCCTAATTGGAAATAATTTAGCAGAGCTCAGTTTGGAATTAAGCCCTCTACAATGAAATAAAAAACGCTAGATTCCAAAGAAATATAAATTTTGTATATACATTTAGAACCAATTTCTGATCAGGATTATGTAAAGGAAGAAATAGTTTTAAGGATACAGCAAATTTTTTAAATTACGTTTTTAAATACATTTTATAAATTTATTGTAACGTTCTAATTTACTCTGTTGCTCTTTCACAAGTTTTCGAAACTTTCGGAGTGAGTTTTTCAAAGACAAGTCCCATCTTGGCAAACTTATTTAAACTGCGCTTGTGCATCATTAATTTTGTATTTTCAAGATTGGGCGTCTATTAATTAGGTCGTTTGTTGCTATGCTGATATGGAGCAATAAATCTTCATTTTGGTTTTATATATAATTAAACATTGGTCCAGTTAAATATACTTGGGTCAACTATTTTTACCGACATGAAGAACTCAAAATCTCGGACAATAGTATTTCTACTCATTTTATGTACTATTTATCAAATTGGTATGACAACACTGCACTATTATCGTTGATAATTTATCAAACTTTTTTTTACGCCAAGCCTTTTAAACTTCGTCGACCACACAAATGCAATTAACCCTAAGCTTCATTGTTCAATAAATCTTAATTAATCTTAATTTCTTCTTTGTGAAATTAAGTTAACGAAATTCAATAATAGCACTATGCACTTTTTCAAGCTTAGGAGTGATTTTTAATTAATGGAGCATTCCATTATTTTCCCAAATGTGAAAAGTAATTTAATATGGTACTACATATTTATATTTTTTTCAATGGGGAGCAGGCACGATTGCAATGGTGTACTGCAATTGTGCAGATAAAAGAGATAAGAATCGAGGAAAAATGAATTAGGAAATGAAAAATTACTACTAATATTCTTCAGTATTATATTTAACATCAATTTTAATGGCATGTTAAATATTTTCAGATTTAAAAGAGTCGCACCTTATTTTAATGTTTTTGACATTACTATCTTACAATTTGTAGGCGGTCTAAAAAAGTAGAAAATGTGGCGAGTAATAAAATCCACTTAATTAGTTTGTGTTGATGTTTGGTTAATTACTTAATGTGTTTGGGGGAAGAGCTCACTTGTTATCATTTGAACCCACCCTTGCCATAAGCACATTAGTACATACATATATGTGTACACACTTCATTACAAAAAAACATATGTACTGTAAAACCGACAGATTTGTTATACTTTATGGGATGGTTTCAAGTGAGATGACAAATGACTTTACAAACTTGCGTTCAGTGGTAGTACAAGTAGTTTTCATGGGTCTTTAATATTATATATGGTAAACCTTTGAACATAAAATGCTGAAAGAATATATTTTTAACATTATCAACTCATATTTAACGCTTTATTGGTTGGTTGTTTTATTAACATTATTTTTAACTGTAATACAATATAATTAATATATCTAACTTTCATCATTTTGAAGTTTTTTCAACATTGGCTCACGAAGGTTGTAGTGCTTAACCATTTTCTGAAATACACACCTTATATTAGTCATTTTGAAAATATATCATATGTTTGACATACCTCACAAAAGGATACATCGATGGAGCAAATGGCTTGGGCTGGCTCATTATCTTCGGAACTTTTAGAATTGACAACATTTACCAAAGGCAAACCATCATCGCCATTTTCAATAGCAATGTATTTCTCCTTGGCAAGAAACGAGAGTTGTAAAGCATTTTGTACGGTATCCATAAAATTATTTGGATTGCAAATTAATTTAAAATATGGAATAGGCTCATTACCGCCCTCTCGATATATTTGCCTAATCTGTTTCAACATATGACTGACGGAGGCTGCGCCTTCATCCTTTCTTTCCAATTTATCACTCTTCTTTGGGCGCTTTTCCTCGACCTAAAATGTAAACAGGAGTTATTATTAAAATTAAAAGAAATTTGACCAGCTTTATGCAAAACAACCAAACTTTACACTATAATTTTGCTTATAGACAAACAGACATTACAACACCGGAGGAATGTCACAAAAATCTGACCGAAATTTTAATAAAGGGTTACCTGAGATTTCTGTTTGCGTTGAGCACGCTGCTTCGGAATGACTTCCTTTGGCGTTACATCTATGAAGGGAAGCATACTATCGTTTGTGAAGAGAGGTCTTCCAAATTGGAGAGCCAGTGAGCAGACAGCATCCCAATCCTCTTCTTGTTCTTTGAAAACCAAATCATTCTGTTGAATATACAATCAGTTTCAGTGTAGTTTGTTATAAATTAACTCAAGTGCACACTTACAATCGCCGTGATCACCATTCTGTCAGTAAAGTTAGTGTTGTACTGAATAGCTTTTCCTACAACTTCGTGATTGCGTCTTAATAACTCCGTGTCCAAAACAAGTTCCGTCGAATTTGTCCGGCGGTCTTCATGACCCTTGTTTATATCGTTTGCTGTTCGCAGGATTTCTTCGATTGCCGCAATTGATTGGTCAAAAGTTTTCGCCTCAATTTGTTGCTCTGCATTAAAAGAAAACAATTTTTATTGTTTACAATATATTGCCTTCCGGTTACTCACCTATCTCAATATTCTTCTCGATCAGATTTTGCAAGCACAAGATCCGAGAATCTTGAGCGGAGCCTTCCTCAAGTAGCCGCGATTGACTTTGAGACGAATCCATGATATTACAAAAAAGTTATGGCAGAAAACAGAGGAATGGACATAATACTTTAAAATGATATAAACAATTGTTTGTAAACAACTGTATATCGATGTATTGTTGATGTCACGATAGCATCGAAAGATGTGTACTTGGAACGATAAATTGAGAACAATATATCGAAACCAAACACGTATTGCTGTCCCCCATGAAATAGTTGTCAGTTATGTTAGTTTGCATTTTTAACTTCGCCCATGGTTTTACTTTAAATACGTTAATTTTAGTCGAGTATCATTTTGTTTTGTTTCGAATTTATCTTCCAACCAGAGCTTTTTGTTTATAAAACTTACTTTTGTGGTCCTTAAAATAACTTAAATCTTCATTTTCTCTTTCTGATTTACCAACAATATAACATCATAAGTCAGTTACAGATCCACATTTATTATCACTAATCTGGTTTTTAGACAATGGGAACTGGGTTCTAACATCTATTCAATTACAATGATAATGTCAATACCATAACTCAATAATCTAGAGACCATTCGTTCTCTGCGATGAAAGAGTCAACCACTTCCTTCATTGAAAAATTTGGTATTAGTTGATCCTGAGTCAGCTTCACGCGTGTCACAGGATCAAAATGTCCGACCCGCTGTAAATGCTCTTCTATATCTTTGCGTTCATAGGTAATTCCAGATGGAGTTATCACAGGGTCGGTTAATATTTCAAAACTAATTTTGCCACACAGAAAATCGGGAACATCGCGTTTCTTAAAAAGGAAGAAAATTAATAATAGGTAATAACCAGTATTTAAGCACAAACATTTAAGACCAAAAATAGTGGGATTACTTTTAATACTTACCCTTCGGCGCTCATCAACTTTAGAAAATATATTGTTGAGTTCCTTTATATGGTCGTCCTAAGAAAAAGTAAGAAATAACAATTATTTGTTTGGGAATAGGACAACTAACTATAGGTTTAAAAGCTGTAAAAGTTTAACTTACACACTCTTGTTCAATTTCCTGTTGCTTATCCTTCAGCTGTTCTTCATGTACATTTTCATTCAGTTTTAAATTAGCCAAACGGTTTTCCATGTCTCCTTTAATAAGCCTGAAAAAATGTAATAGGACTTCGCTAATTAATATCTTTGACAAACAGAAATCGAAAGAAAATTAGCAATTAGTTTTGAAAAAGTCTTACACGTCCTACTTGAGTCAAAAAGGACAATAAAGCAGACGAATTGCAATACCCCTGGTAACGGCATGTAAGTACATATTTCGAAATACCCTTACCTAAAATCTAATAACCTTCACGTCTCAATCAATCTAATTTAATTTTTCTTGAAATAAAAAATAAACCAAAAATATGGCCTTTAAGAGATGTGGGCTACATCCGCTTTAGAGCACGAATATGAAATGCCTTTTCAGAAATGGAATACAATATGTATTCTATTATATATAAGCCAATAAATACTTTCACTCAAAGTCTATATGGTAATAGGAGAGATTCTTACCGGTTCAAATAGCTTTGCAGTTCAATTTCCTGATGAATGCGCTTCTCCTCCAAAACGTTCCAACGTTTTTTGCGAGCTAGTCGCAATTGTAGTGTAATATCATCCCCAAAGTTCTGCTTTTGCTCCTTGGATAGATCATAGGCTGGAAATTTAATCATGTTATATAAAAAGCCATTTAAATTCCTCAATATCTAACCCCGTTGAAGGTGCTTTATGGCCTCGTCAAAGCTATCTATTTCCATTAGACCTTGGCCGAGGAAGAAGTGTCCCTTTAGCAAATTTGCATCGATATCCAGGGCTCGCCGGCAATCTTGGCAGCAAAGCTCCCATCGCTTTAGTTTCAGGTTGCACAAAGCTCGATTTGTGAAGTATGTGGCGTTTGTGGGGTTTTTGATCTATATGTGGTACATAGAACATAATACATGACAATGTAAACAACATACTCATTACAAGAGTACAAAACGTGTGTTACACTTACGATGGCCTTTGAATAGCAATTTATTGCGTCGTCATATTTTCGGGCTGCAAATAGGCAATTGCCCTGCTCCTTCAACTGCAGATCTGATAAATTGGTCGTGGAATAAATGTGTTTGGTCGTCATACTGACAAATGTTGCGGCTGGTCCAGAATTTTATTTTTCCCTATGCACCCAGCGATGAAAAGTGAGTTTCTCGCACAAAAGCACTAACAAATTCCTTTCCTTTTCAGGGAGTAAGTAATTGATACAGAAAATCAACAACAACCAAAGTCCTGGGTACAAAATGTCACCGACGACTTAACGCTTTTAACACCAAACAGCTATGCTATTATTCGTCTGTCTTTAATTAAACATAAAACAATTTTCAGCTACGTTAATCGATGTGTTTCCGAGGGTTGTCAAAGCTCCCAAAATCAAAGCTGCAAAATTATCGATTGAACTATCGGTAGTCGAGTGTTTCATACTGTGGTTGAAATATTTTAAATCTTCCATCCGTATTGCACAAATAAATAAATTATTAATAACCCAAAGTAAAATATATACCTATGTACCTTCTTAAATCTACAATCAAAATATTTTTTAATGACTTATTTCTACGATTTATTTTGACTTTAACCAAATATTTAAGGTTACATATTGTAAAACATTTTAAGTCAATATTGAACAAAGTCTAATGCAGGGAACAATTCAACTGAAAAGTGTATTTATGTATAATAGTGTTATTTAACATTTACAGGTATAAATCAAAATCTATGCGGTTGCTAGTATAAAAATTTGTGTTTTCGCCACACTTTCGAACATAGACCCCGTTTTTGAAGTAATTTTCTTGAGACCATTTTAACATTTTCTCGGTGCTAAATGGTCCTTGGATTTCAGTCTCATCCTGCGACCATTTGAACTCCCAGCTCACCTCCGAGGTATTCAGCGTTGGTTTTGAAGTAGCACTTGAGGCTTTGGAGCGCTCCAACTCCTTCGTTTCGAAATCATCCGCGTACATGTCAATATCAGCGACATCCTTTGATTTGCTAGTTCCCGGCAAATCGGCTAGCTTTGACTTAATGTTTTCGTAAGTCTCTTGATATATATCCATATTTCCGGTCTTGGAAAGAATCTCGTTGGCCAATTCAGTGAGTTGGGAAATTTCCTGCGTCTTTGTGTCAACAATACCGGCTTTTTTCTGCTTAATTCTTTGAAGGGTTGTAAGGACGGGACGTTGACTACCCAATCTTTGAAGTGTCATCTTTACAGTCTCTCCTGCTTTCATAAACTCAAGCATTTTCGTCAGGTTCATTGACAAGTTAAAAGCCTTTCCTGCAGGTTCGATTTTTTCATCAGAGGAGTTGGAGTTTTGGTCATCTTTGGCAGGATCAAAAGCGTTTTTCTGATTGCCTATCTAAAATATGAAGTGAAGGAAGTGTTTAACGCTTTACAAACAAATTAAAACCTTACCTTAACCCAATCAATGTTGTCCAACCAGTTATCCTTGGCTTCAGTTTCCTTGTTCCAATGGTAATGACCATCTTTGTCGAAGTGTCCTTCCTCCAATTCTTCTTTCATATTAAAAGGTGTTAACTTCACATCGTCTTCCACCTTTGCTACACCTTCTTCCCCTCCTTCAATGTCGCTATCATTAAGATATTCCCTGCAAAGACAAAATGCTGAAATCAAAACAAACACTAGTATTTTGTCTATCAGTTATTACCTCTCGTAGTCATCCGAATCTTCTTCATCTGAATCAAGCGTGTGTTTTTTAAAGGATTCCTCTTTTGTTTTTTCGGCTGTGGGATACTTTCTTTTGCTTGCCATTATAATAAGAACTTAAAACAAACTCAATAACAATGTAAATATTTTCACGCGTTTATTGATTCTATTTCTATTTACGTTAGGGATGGTACAAATACATTTATCGGTAGATTTTAATATTTTCTGTTCCATTTCCAAAATTCTTTAATTAATACTTATATTTTATTTGTACATTTTGTGGTTGTTATTATTTACGTTAGTTGTCTATTCAAAATTTTCGTTAAAAATGGCTTTACTTTTAGTATTAAGATAATGTTTCGATATATTAATTATATGTTTTTCTTCTTTTTTTCTACAAAAAGCAGATTGCTTAGATAAAGTACCTTAATTATTTGTGTTTTTATGTCTAAATTTAATATGATATAATTTAATCATGAAAATATTAAATACTAAGTATCGGAACACAATTTTTAAACCAGGGACTAGGAAATGCGCATGCGCTAAGTTTTACTTAAATTCTTTTCCTCCAATGTCATCCTGCTTGTGAGAGGTCCCCAACATCAAAGTTAATAGTATCTTTTATTTAATCCGTTGTGTTACAAAAAGTGGTCATTACGATGCATTACACGTAAAATCTTCAAATTATGGTAGCCACCAAACAATACCAATCCAAAATCAGCCAAACCAAAAGCTAACCAGTACAAAAGTTCCCTACCCACCCCGTTCTGAAACGTTTTGATTAATCCGATCCAAAATCGCGTTTTACTTGCCCGGTCAACAAAAATACGTTTAAACATGCCCATTGGAAGCATTATCAAAAAGGCATCTAGCTTTATACTAGGTGACGAAAGATTGGATAAAAAAATCGATATTTCTTACGAAGACAACGAAATCCTCTTCTGCAAGAATAACGTTTGCATTCATCCACCCACAATCGCGCGTGATGAGTCGGATATATTGCACAATCCGGGATATCTGACGTGCACTACTAAAACCTTTGTGGATCAGTATAATAGTGCTAAAAGACCCACACTTCTGCTCACTTGGATACCTAACTCTTCACTATGTAAATACACCAACCTAAGCACCGAAGATTGTCGGGGTCAGTGCAACCCGAGGACCAAGTCCCCGGACTCCCGAAATGGCTATTGCCACGTAACTATTCCTCAGACGATCCAGGAACGGGACATCCGAGAAGAGGACGACAACGCAGCGGAAATGCAGGAGCTCAAGAACGAGCTACAACCCTTGTTAGGTGGCCAAACCGCATCTATTGACGATTTAACGGCATTGCTAAAGAATAACCCCATTACATCGGTGAACATAACGATTTCGAATCCGCAAATCGAAAACAGTAATATTTCGCAATCTTTTAACTGCATTACTATTCGACCGGATGGAAATAATTGCGCGGAGTGCGCTAGTGGAAATGGGGTTCCGGATGCGATAACATCAGATAACCCGAAATGGACAACTCCAGAACTACTGGCTTATAAGCACAACTTGGAGTTTCCGGATAGCGGTAATTCGACACCAGCCGATCGCCAGAAATCGGTTATGAAGTGCCGCCACTTCTCCGTTGATTTGAGCCAAATGAGGTCACTTCGCCTTTTCTTTAACGATGATAACTGTACTTCCGGTCAGCTGGTAATCGCTTCGAGAGAATCGCAGTACAAAATTCTGCATTTTCACTATGGCGGACTGGATCATCTGGCCCAAGTTTTGCATCAGTGGCACTGCTTTCTGCACAATATCACGTCGGAAACGGGGCAGGATAAATTCGATTTACCCTACAGGCATTTTATGGTTTGTCGTCCGGAGGTAAAGAAATCGGAAATGCATCCGGATGAGGGGGACGTCAAGAAGATTACTACAAATTTCTTCTACGGCACACTGCTCAATGAAAAGGGTCAAATCGAGGATGATTTGCTCCTGCGGAAATGCGTTTTCTTTGGCGGTCTTGAAAAGAGTTTGCGCAAGACAGTATGGCCATTTCTCCTGAAGTGCTATTCATTCTCATCGACATTCGAGGATCGCGCTGTCCTGATGGATATTAAACGACAGGAATACGAGGAAATTACCCGAAAACGACTCTACTCAATGTCACCGGAGCAGCAAATACACTTCTGGAAGACCGTGCAGTGTGTGGTGGAGAAGGACGTGGTGCGCACTGATCGCACTAACCCTTTCTTTTGCGGCGATGATAACCCCAACACCGAAGTTATGAAAAACATTCTGCTCAACTTTGCCGTGTACAACACTGGGATGTCCTACTCTCAGGTAGGTCCTTTTCAGAGGATTTATATAACTTTTGTAAAGCTTCTTTCCCGTTTTAATCTTTTGTGTCAAGCCATAATATGCTTGCAGTCCTTCTCCTTGTTATATTATATTATGTTTAAGGTCCAAGATGTTTTCTGCGAACTATAATTTAGGTTTGGAAATTAAGAACTCATACCTAAATAAAACCTTTCATGAGACAACAATTTTCCTTTATACCCAAGGCAGGGTGAAGGAACGCTTAACAATTTTTATTATAAGTTATTCCGTTTCTAAAACTTTGTATTATTTTTCTTTCATTTTAGGGTATGAGTGATCTGCTAGCACCCGTGCTCTGCGAGGTGCAAAACGAGTCGGAGACCTTCTGGTGCTTCGTGGGCCTGATGCAGCGGGCGTTCTTCGTGTGCACGCCCACCGACAGGGATGTGGACCACAACCTTAGCTACCTACGCGAACTGATCCGTGTGATGCTCCCGCGCTTCTACGAGCACCTGGAGCAGCATAATGACTCAATGGAGCTCCTTTTCTGCCACCGATGGCTGCTGCTCTGCTTCAAGCGCGAGTTCACGGAGGCGGTGGTTATCCGGATGTGGGAGGCCTGCTGGTCGAATTACCTGACGGACTATTTTCACCTGTTCCTTTGCCTGGCCATCATCGCCGTCTATGCGGATGATGTCGTGGCCCAGAACTTGCGCCCGGACGAGATGCTCCTGCACTTCAGTTCACTGGCCATGTACATGGACGGGCAGCTGATCCTGAGAAAGGCGCGCGGTCTGCTCCACCAGTACCGCCAGCTGCCAAAGATCCCCTGCACGTTAAGTGGCCTGTGCAAGCGTTGTGGACCCGGGATGTGGGATTCCGAGCATCGTCCTGCGCTTGAGTGCGTGGGCCACAGCGACGATGAGAAGTGCTCGCTGTCTATTGACTAGTTATCTAAATATACACTGTTTAAACTCAGCAATAATTATTGTTGGCGACTGATAATTCGTCATTAACTATTAGCACATGTATTTTGCTTTCTCTCCAATATTTATTGGAGTGCTTGGCTCTCCAAAAAGACTTTGGCCTCCTACTACGTTTCAACGCCATTTTTGTTTTGTATTTAAAAATGTTGATCGTTACATTTTCCCTTTATTCTTATTTGCGAATACTTTAACCATTCATACTGTTACTAACTAGTTGATGCTTATGTCTAAACAGAAAACATATTATTGGTAAAATACTTGGTTTCGCAAATAACTGGCAAATAAACGTAGAGTGCAATTTTTGTTTTGGTTAGTAGCCTATTTATAACCGCCTATGCCCAAGATATATATAAGCCAGCTACAAAATGTATAAAAAAAATAAAAGCATTGGAATAAATTTCAAAAACTGTATGGGTTAAACTCAGCTATTTTTAACAATGTATTATTTTCTGATTGGTCCAACAGTTTGGATTGAATATTAGTTATGCTAACTTTATTTAATAAAATCGTAAACTTTGTGATTAAATTAAGATTTCTTCATTTTCTTAACGTTAGCGTTAGTATTGAGCATCGGTTCTATGAAAAGATTTACATTTGTGGTAACTGATCAATAGGAGTGGTAAACTTAAAGTCTTCTGGGAAGAGCTTAGCTGCATGCGGATACATTAGTTTATAGGACTGCCGGATGGTTACATCGGCCACACCGGCTATATCACCGATTTCCTTCTGACTTCTTTTATGCTCCGAGGCTTGTGAGGCCATATAAATCGCAGCTGCGGCCACCGAAATTGGCGAACGACCTGGGACAATGTCCATTTCGACGGCTTTTTTTGCAATGTGCGTGGCAGCGCGTTGAACCATATTCGGGAGGTCTACAAATATGAAATGTATTTAAACATTTCAATAAACTATAATAAAAGAAACCATTAGAAGTGACATACCCAAGTTGGCGCAAAAGCGGCACATAAAGTCTGCTGTGGTGATTAAATCGACACTGGTTTCAAGTGCCTTCAGTGTTAGTTTAAAGCATCTGCCAATCTCCTTTTTGCTGATCTTGCTGACGGCGCATATTTCCTTAAACGTGCGAGGCACTCCTTCCTGGCGACAAGCAATATACAGACAAGCGGACGCCTTGGCATCATTGGATCGACCTTTGAGGTTCTTTCCATCGTGGACCTGAAACCACACAACATTAGCAATAGCTCTTCTTTAATTCTAATCGAAAGCCACCTGTTTGAACAAGTTGTTGGCGCGATCAACAATAGTCTTCGGCAAATTGATGCGATCGGCCATGGATGAAATTTCCTTAAATGCTGAAATAAGCGAGCGATCCGAGCTGCTCATGGTACGTCTGTTTTGGTACTTCGGTGCCCCAAAGGCGTCGAAGGAGGCGGATCCCGTGCCAGGACCAATTATGGTGGACAAGTCTCCGCCGCTAAGAAGAGGATTCTCGGGACCACCAACACGACTTGGGTCTACGCCACTCTTTTCGTTGCTGAAGGTTCGCCACTCGGAGCCCACATCAATTACGCGGTCGCCAACCACCAGACCACATTCGGAGCAAATCATGTCGCCAGCCCTGTAGTCCTCGATTAGAGGAGATTCGGGGTGTGCATAGCAGCACACCTTGTTATTGTCCAATCTGCAGGCAAAAATTCATTAGGGAAAGTCGGAAAATTTCTCGGCTAGCCAGTTTTTACCTAGATGTCGATGCCATTTGTACTGCAAGCTGTATATTTTTTTTAATACTCACATCAACTAGTGATGTGATTTGTACCGATGCATCGATAACAAAACAGTTGACTAGATTCTTGACTGTTTCCTTATAACTCTAAATAATCGCAACAGCGGAATGGGCAGTCCCTGTTAAATGAGTAGCCAAAACAAACTCCAATATAAAAACTTAAGTTACAAGCTTTAATCTCTTAATCAGAAGTCACAAATACAGGATATAACGTTTATTAGCTGTAATATTATTTAATAAAATAAGGTTTCATTTCACTGTACCACATATCAAAATCATGAAAATACTAACAAAAAGTATTTCTTTTTGTCATTTCAAACCCCGCATAAACGGAGTGTTCAAATATTTAAGTGGTTTCCAACACTATCCCGGTTATTGTTATGGCAACAACAGGATGCCATGCTAAACAAATTTATTGACATGAAAAAATAGTATAGTTTCGTATTGATGTTTGTAGCTTGTACGAGTTCCGGCTGTGCAAAAATTATCGGCCATCTTCCTACTGGCCCTATATAAATTTCCAAGGGACTATTCATTTCGTGGGCGAAACCGATTACCGCACTGCAGACGCGACATGTTCAAAAACACTTTCCAATCTGGATTCCTATCGATTCTGTACAGTATTGGCTCGAAGCCTCTGCAGTTGTGGGACAAGAAGGTGCGCAATGGCCACATAAAGCGAATTACGGACAACGATATACAGAGTCTCGTCCTGGAAATAGTCGGCACCAACGTCAGCACCACGTTTATAACATGTCCGGCGGATCCGAAAAAGACCCTGGGCATCAAACTGCCCTTTCTGGTGATGATCATCAAGAACATGAAGAAATACTTCACCTTTGAAGTCCAGGTAAGCTGTCTATTCAGCTTTTCAAAGCTTGTTCACTGATTTCCTCCCCTAAAAAGGTTCTCGATGACAAAAATGTGCGGCGAAGGTTCAGGGCCAGTAACTACCAGTCGACAACTCGGGTCAAACCTTTTATCTGCACCATGCCCATGCGATTGGACGAGGGGTGGAACCAGATTCAGTTTAATTTGTCCGACTTCACCCGTCGCGCCTACGGCACAAATTATGTGGAGACACTCCGTGTACAGATCCACGCAAATTGCCGAATCAGACGAGTCTATTTCTCCGATCGCCTCTATTCGGAAGACGAGCTGCCGCCGGAGTTTAAGCTCTTCCTACCTATTCAGAAGCCGGTGCAAAAGTCGAACGCTATTTGTAGCTAAATGCAAGATGATTCTTTAAGCAATTAGAGCACCTAACACCACAGAGTTGGCAATTACCACGGCACAAACTGCACAAGACTGCCATCCAAACTCATTTAACAGTTTATGGGAATCACGAATAAAAATTCATCATGTACATAAAACTACTCTAATTATCTTTTGTAAGGATCTCTGTTCCGGTTTCGGTAATCAGAATGGTATGCTCAAATTGGGCACTACGTGCACCATCCAAACTAATTGCAGTCCAGCCGTCTTCCAAAACAGCAATTTCAGATCCTCCTAGAGATAAAATGGGTTCAATTGTGAAGGTCATACCAGGCTGCATCTCTCCAGGATATTCGTTGTCTGTAAATGATGGAACTATTTAAGTTAAGTTCAAGGTTCCGGTTGATTATATTTACAGTAGTGATATATTTCCGGGGGACCATGGAAATAGCTGCCGATTCCGTGTCCTATGAAAGCTGCAATTGACTCGAGTCCATTTTTATCACAATAGTTCTCTATAAACTTTCCAATCTCATTGAATTCTACACCTGGTCCGCAAAGCGTAATGCTTTGCTCCAAACAGGACCTTGTAGCCTCTACAAGGAAGCTCCCCCGTTCGTCAACGTCACCTACTTGAAATGTTTCAGAGCAGTCGCCATGGTAGCCGTTTAAAAAGACTGTGACATCAATATTTATAATATCTCCATTGGCCAATTGGCGGTCATCTGGGATTCCGTGGCAGGCTATGTTGTTGATTGAAGTGCAAATGGACTTGGGGAAACCAGCATATCTCAGGGGTGAAGGATAGGCTTTGGCTTCAATAATTTTTTCATGGGCAAAGGCATCAATCTCATCGGTGGTTGTGCCAACTGTTGCTAGTTTACCGCATTCCCGTAATATTTGAGCAGCCAATTTTCCACTTTTACGCATTGCTTCTATCTGATCAGGAGTTTTGATCTCTGGTGACCCCAAAGTGTTCCCAGGCGGCAGGTTTTCGAAGTAATACTTCGGTTTTTTTATGTCATCGGGAACACTTCGTTCCGGCGAAACCAGGCCGGTAGAAATAATCTGTTCATATTTGCCGGTATCTCTGTAAGTACATATCTTATAAATAAACTCCCTTATACTAGCTGAAAAACAAGAAAAACCACATTACCCCTTGGCCTTGCCGAACTGAAAAAATGATCTGGCAGGTGCATTTTGCATCAATATCCGATTTAAAAATATTAATCTTGTCATTTTGTTTTGATTACATGAATTTAGAGTGTGACCAGATTCATCAATTTTGGATGTTTAACTGAATATCAGTGGCATTCCCAACTCTAATTATGTTTTTTTTTAGCAATTTTAAAAATAATAAATTCTAAAATATATTTTGGAAGATTTTTTTTCAAAACATAAAAATTTCTCCTTTTATTAACTTTAAATTTTAAAAACCCTGTAAAAATGCATAAATAAAAGAAAATGTATTTATTTTACTATGTTTATCATATATAGCTGTAAAGGTTTTAAAGTATTGTTTATGCCACATTAGGTTTGATTTCTTTTTGTAAAGGGTCATACATTTTTAGAATTAACTGTTTAGGAAGCGTGCAAGACGAAAAATGTTTGACGAAATTGTAATACATCTGTTTGGAATTAAATAAAGTTGTGCAAAACTGTCTAGCATTTAAAGTTTTTACAATCATGCGACTGTTATTCAGTACACATTCTAAAAACTTATATCTGATACGCTCATTATTAACTTTACTATTAGCCACACAATAAGACTTAAATGTACTTGGGTTTTTAGGATACGGTCGGCTTAAAAGCTATTTAATCATTATTTTTAATTCTATTTAGACAAAGAAATCTATGACCTCTTTTTTTTTTGATATTGTAATAGATCAATTAACCCTCCGTTCAAAAGAGAAAACATGTTTTATGGTGGTTAAATTAAAGTTAATTCGTACATGTTTTAATATTTTTGGATTTCAAAATTTGTGAGAGCCAAGTGTATGCAGTTCGGAAAAACGGAGATTAATACATTTGTTACATTTCCAATGTACGATGTCGATATTGCAAGATAGTTTGACTTCCGATTTTCGGTTTATTTCTCATAAAATAATTACAACTTAAGCTCTCCTCTCGATTTATCTTCTGTATAATATGTATGAACTAAATACGCGTTGTCAAACGGCCCGTGTAAATTTCTCGCTTGTTTATCAATGCCTTCGTTTACGATTTCGACTTCGACATGTATTGATGATGTGTACCAATAAACAAATGCCCCTTATTATTCACTTTATGCCGGCAGCTGTAGCTTCTTGCCCTTAAGAACTTTGGTAATGTATAAGTAGAAGAAGTCGCAGTACAAAACGGTCTGAACGACTCCGGCGAAGATCGCGATGAGGTCGTAGTGGGACTCAACCATGTACCGGTAAACCCAGTTAAGAAGGTAGAGTGCACGGTAGGATCCCAGGGCGAAGAGGTAATGGCTGGTGATGGACTCAGCCTCGCCGGTTCTGCTGACCAGGAAAAGCTGCGGGAGGATGGCCACTGATTCCAGGTAGATAGAGAAGGTCCAGAGCACTTCCATAACCGTAAATTCGTGGTTAATCACCAGCGAGAGCAGTGCGCACGGGACGAGGAGGAATTCGATGCGGAAAGAGTCGTGGTTGTGATCGTAGGTGGCCTTAAACTTGACGTACATCAGGTAAACGGTGGCCCCCGAGGTGGCCAAGAAGAGCACCTTCATTACCGAGTTGTACAGGCTCACATAGGTGGTGAACAGATCCAGATAGCGCGTCAAATAGACCACTGCGAACAGAATCTGCGACTTCCCCGAAATTCCGGCGCACGAACGGGTCTTCCATATCTTCAGCAGCAGTATTATAATAGCAAACACATGCGATAGATCTCCAGCAAATCGAAAAATATTCATCCTGAACTGAGATCCCTTCACTCGTCTGTTGTTTGGTGTTTTTCCTTTGACTTTATCGCTGCGTCTTAGAACGCACCCCTAAATAGAATACGGAAAATAAACTGTAACAATGGAAGTTTTCAGCGGCTCGAGAGATGCATACGTTACCAAATTACCTTTTTCGCCTAGTTTGCCAACGAGTAAAAAAACTGAGGGCTTTGCCGCTTCCTCCAAAAACTTCTCACCAGAATGTCACAGCATAAATGAGAGAACCAAAGAGAGTTCAAATGACGTGGCCGCATGTGAACAGTGACTCGCGGCTCCGACTTTACTTTTATCCAGGGATGGCACTCGTTCTGCGGTTGAAAAGTATTCGGTACAATAGTATGAAATATATAAATGTTTTTCAGGTGGCTGTCTTAAATTTACAGTTTAAAAATGTCAGTTCCAATACTATTGACCAACTGTCCTATTTTTTAATTTTCTTATTCGTGTTTTGATACCGATAAAGCTTTTATTCCGCCATAAAAAATTTTATTACAAAGCCAAACAAATGCGATTCAAGAAAAATTAAAAATTAGTTTGGTACTTATCACTAACTATAATTATCTTTTTATCAACTTGGATATAAAACGTCTGGCAACAAATAACCATATAACATGATCTTTTAGTATCTTAAATCTTATCAAATATTATCTTTATTATCATAACTATATTTTCTCTCAAAGTCTACCTCTGAATTTTAACATAAATTTTAACAATTGTAATAGGCTAAGACCACTAAAACTGTATACATATAATGTTATACAGCAGTTAAATAATATTAAAACAATTTAAGGAGTGGAACCTACTAATAATTGATTTACTTTGTTTTATTCGATATTCATTCGATAGGCATATTTAAATATACTATAAAATACCGAAGACCCCATTTATTAGTCGATTTCTTATTTATGCCTATCGAAAAACGCCGTGTTGAGGTTCCGGCATCTATATATTTTATTTACCAGCGGTCTAATTTATATAGAATTCATCAGAAATGGTAAGTCAAAACTGATTTGTAAAGTATATATTAGGTTTTTATAACGCGGCTTTCATTAAGTTGCTTGATTTTTATTTATTGTTTGTTTTTTGCACACAACCATAAAAATATGCATGCGAATGAAGAAAACAATATGTTTTGCAAAATGCCTACAAGCTTCTATGTTCATCTGTTTGATTTATGTATTTTTATCACGACCAATACTCTATAACTATGCAGACATCTGCAAGAAAAAATCTTAAAACAAAAACCGGCATTTAAAATAGACCCGAAATGGCTTGCAAAAGATGGCGCGGATTACATTTCACAACTAATACCTCGTTTCCTCTTTTTCAGACGATCGGGAAAAACAACAAAATGATTCAGCACCTGAATTATCGGGTGCGAATCGTCCTCCAGGATTCGAGAACGTTCATCGGAACCTTTAAAGCGTTCGACAAACACATGAACTTGATCCTGGGCGATTGCGAGGAGTTTCGCAAGATTCGCTCAAAGAATTCCAAAGTGCCGGAACGCGAGGAAAAGCGAGTTTTAGGCTTCGTATTGCTGCGCGGCGAGAATATAGTTTCGCTCACGGTCGAGGGTCCTCCGCCGCCAGAAGAGGGTCTGCCCCGAGTCCCCATTCCTGGAGCCGCTCCTGGCCCGGGAATCGGACGAGTGGCCGGAAGGGGAGTCCCCATCAACATGTCCGCCGTGCCAGCGGGTCTCCAAGGACCGGTGAGAGGCGTGGGCGGACCCGCCCAACAGCACATGGCTCCAATGGGACGCGGAGTTCCCCGGGCACCGATGATGGGAGCCCCGCCTCCGGGCATGATTCCCGGGGGAATGCCGGCAATGCCTGGGAATATGGGACGCGGCGCTCCTCCACCAATGCGCGGTCCACCGCCAAGTATGATCCGTGGAGCACCACCACCGGGCCGGGGTGGTTATTAATAAATACACTACACTACAAAACCAATAAAACTCACTTAGAAAACCATAGTCATTTATCGATGGAATCTTGTATTTATGTGTTTAATGTAAGCATACGTACATACAATGATTATTGCTTTACATCGAATATATGAGAACCTAGCTGGAGCTAGCCACATTGTTCCTCTATTGCGTATTCCAGTTCAGATCGGAACGCCTCGTGAATGATTATACCTTTGGTATACCTTGGATTTAATGCATGTGCGTACATGTTTTTAGGCCCAGATGTTGGAAAGATCCCAGATCTTGATAAGCCTATCCTGACCAACAGTCAATAGGCGCTTCCTGTCCTCGTCAAGGTCCATGTAGACAATAGAGTGCTTTGCGTCATTAAATGAGGCCAGCGATGGGCGCTCGACGGTCTGAAGTTGTTTGTAGCATGGATCACAGGTACGAACATCAAACTCGAAGCCCATAATGGGTATGTTAATACGATTGGTTGAACAATTGTCACAGACGGCTTTGCCGCAGTGGCGACAATGATGTTGTCGGATTCCTAGGAAGAATAAAATATTGGATTTACAATGCTTATTTTTTGTATTTTTATCTTTTCCCTTACCCAGCTGCTTTTGATCCATCATGGAGCGGAAGTTCCAGAAGAAGGGCCGCGAGCAAAGCTGGCAGTTGTTTGACTCCACCCAGCCAGGAACTTCTTTTCGCATTGCATTCATTTCCCAGAAAACAACTACGGAGTCTTCGCCGCAGCTTATCAGTTGTTGGGTTTGATTTGCGTACGACAAGGCAGAAACTTTGTTGCTGCGTTAACAAAAAAATCAGATAATGATAGTAATAATTACAAAGAGCGTAAGGAATGTTAGATACCTGTGTCCCTGCAGTTCGTATATAGTGCCACGTTTTCCACCGACATCCCAAACAATTACCGACTGATCGCAGGCGCCGCTAAATAAAAGTTGAGGCCCTTCAACCCATCTCAAGCAGCGAATTTCCGCTACATTTTACAAGTTTTTAAATGTATTACATTTTCATATGTAAGTATTTATTGATATACATTACCTGTGTGTCCTTTGAAAGTGGTAATCAGTTGAACCCCTTGAACGTCGCACCTCAGCATTGTTATTTGACCAGCGTGGTCGCCAACGAAGGCATACTTGGCTAATGCATCAAACCTGAAAACAGGTCAAATTTGACAACTTATAAGAAAATGTATAAAATAAAATTCATTAAAAAAATCATTAAGTGATAAATGCTAAGTACTACTATTAAAGTTTCGTTCTTTCTTTTTAGGACCGTTACACATCTACACATGAGGGTCAACATAATTTAATCAAATGAGCAGCTTATCTCATGTTCAATATGTCAGTTATCATACTTACTGGAGAGCAGTGCATGGAGTCTCAAAGTTGTATCCGCCCACTCTTTTGCCGCTTTCCGTGCAATGATAGGCGAACTGCTTATCTTTTCCGGCGGAAAGAATCCACTTGTGGGTTTTTGAGAAGACCACGGCCACAACTCTGGCTTGATGGGACAAATAGTCCCGTAAAAAGGATAGGCGATTACAGTCTTCGGATAAAGCATACTGTGTAACGGTTCCATTTTCCTGGCCAACGTACAAATGCCGAGATTCAGGAACGTACTCGATAGCCGTGCATCCTGAAGGCATATACTGACAAATGCTAGGCCAATATTGGCCGGAATCGCGTTTTAGCCAAACACGAACGGTTCTATAAGAAATTTGAAATCAGGCGTAACTAATACGATGTATATATGTATATGTAGAATTATAATTTATCAATACGCACTTGTCATCTGAAACACTAATTACGCCGTTTTCGCCAGGAATTAAGATGGCTGCGTTAACATCGTCGCTGCTGCCTTCCAGCTTACTCAGCAATTCCGGCTTTTTTGACGTGTTAAAGCGATCATTGTTTGTTCGCTGCGCTGGTTTTATTTCGGCAGCCATATTAATTAAGGTGGATCCAGCCTGCTACGCCCAATTTAAAGAACTTTATTATATTGGTCTATAAAAACAAACAAAAATTTATAGGGGCTTGGTGGTATGATATGAACCAGGATACGTGATTCAGAATCAATTAACGAACAGTGATATTTTGTTTAATACAAAATATACTATACTTTACTGTTTTTGTAAAGCTCGTCTAGATAGCGTCACCTTGTCTAGGCTCGGTGCGGAACAATGGAATGGAAGTCGACTAATCGAACCGTTCATTCATAAATAAATCATTGTATTGCTTATAATTTGTTGTATTTTGTTTTGGCTAGTGAAAAAATACGATTTTATTTCAGTTTTGAAATATGTTTAATATTTAAAAGCGTACGGGTATAAAAATATTCATATATCACAACAAACATACTCTGTTTTGAATACTTACTCTTACCTGAGTTTACTATTTAAATACTTAAGCATATAATTTTTTATTTAACTTCAAATCTCAAAATTTTGTTTTATAAATTTTAGTTAGCAGGTTCGCATCAATCTTAATCAGCTAAATAATTTTTAGCTAACCGATTTATTTATAGTTGTTCTTTGCTTATCGATACCAATTATTAATGTCAATCGTCCAAGCGCGCTTTTCGATCAATTCCGAAGACTTTTTTTTAAGTAAATCATACAATAACTATTACTGCCTTTTTTTTTAAATGGGGAACAACCAGGAACTTGTTTGCGATATATGCGGCTTCGACACCAGTGACCCGCTGCTTTACGGTGATTGGATGACCCGTAATCAAGTGCGGGTGCACTATTATTGCCTGGTTAGTGTCTGTATTCGTCGGGAGATCACCCACTAATAAGACTATTTGCACCCTAGCTTTGCTCGACAAACTTACCCCAGCGTGGCGGCGATTCAGCCGGCATTCTTGGCTTCCTTCTGGTCGATATACGTCGAGAGGCAGCTGCCGCCAAGAAGAGGAGGTGCACCTACTGCCAGAAGATGCAGGCCAGTGTCCAGTGCAGAAATTGTTCGACAATCTTCCATTTAAAGTGCGGAATCGAGAATCGGTGCACCTTCCAGTTTATTGGACAGTTCGATAGCTTTTGCGACAAATGCACGCCGATGGATGACTACAAACGCGAACTAGTGGCCAATCCGCCCAAAAAGAAGCCCTGCGATATCTGTCTCAATCCCATTTCTCGTTTTTCGTTATTCAACGCCGTTTACGGAGACTGCTGTCGCAAAGGATTTGCCCACAAGAACTGTATGCGTCGTTATGCATTGGCATCGGGCTATTATTTACGCTGCATCTGGTGCCGAGATACTAAGTTCCGGGAAACGATTTGCATGCAGTCGATATTCGTGCCGGATCGCGATGCCACGTGGGAGCAGCAGAAGGGCGCATACCGAGAGCTCCATGAGCGCACTGTGAGCTGCAACTTGGAAAATTGCCTTTGCCCCAATGGCAGAAACTTTAACAGAAACACATGGTTGTTGTTGACCTGTAAACTATGCGCCTCCACAGGCGCACATGCCAAGTGCTTGGCAGGCACTTTTCGCCTGTCCAAGAGAGACGAGCCCAATGAATTTAAGTGTACTTTATGCGAAGAAGTGGAGAACAAAATCTCAGAAATCCCGACACAAAATCTAGATGCTTCTATTACTGGCAACGGGAGCCAAGTGGACGTCTCGTTTTACGTGCACAAATCGGGTCCAAATATGCCACCACCTGCTCAAACTGAGATGCCGATGTTTTCTGACACGGAGGACGAAGACTCAATGAGCGCAAATAGTAGTGTCATTACTGTTATATCCAGCCAAGCCAGAAACAAGGCCATTCGAATATCTCCACAACCAAGTAACGTATCGGCAGCAGTAGAATCTGAAGTAATTGAAATTCCTGATTCGCCTATACCGAACGAAAGCAACGATATTTTCAAAATGGAGCCATCAGCACCAGTAGAAATCGAGGTTTCTCAGTTAAACTCTGCTCCAGATACAGATCCTCATACCCTACTGATGCTTAAGGAAAGCTTTCGAACCAATGAACCATACTACTACGTGGTAATCTACGAATTCGAGCAGGGCATACCCAACGGCGACTGCGTGGGAACCTGCACATTGCGATTTAACGTCGACGATCCCCGCATTCAGGATACCTCGAAAGAAGCTTTGCAGCGCATCAAGTTAACTCCAGACGATATATGGTTCCGTGATAAGGATCGCGGTGTTTATGGGCAAATCGATAGGTTCAAACAACGGCGTCTGGATAATAAAGAGAAATCCTAAGTTATCCTATTTTTCTTTTCAAGGTTATTATTATTGGACAATTATTTATTTATATATATTTAAGACCATAATTGAATTTTGTTGTTATAATTGGTAGACCCAAGAACATGTTTATGTTAAGCATCGAATGTACAAATTTTAGTTGAATTTTAAATGAAAGGGCTACAGAAAAGCAATTTTGTAGACAAAATCTTAGAATATACTCAGTTAAATTTTTTAATATATGTATATAGTTATTCCAGTGAAAATACATGCATGCAGCTAAACCTGAAATGAAATGATCTTAATATGAATCCACACTAACAACATGAACAAAGAAAACAAAAAGGAATTTTTTGTGTATTTATATTTTAAGCATAGATTTACAAAATCATTTATTTTACTTCTCCATGGAAACCATATCCCGACAGATAAAAAAAGCGGCAACAAGGGCTGCCGTTTGTGCCACTTCTGTACATCCTTTGGCCAATCGTTCTTCAATTTGGGCTAGCTTTACAATAAGTTTGTTCATGACGGACATGGGCAGTTCAACTGTTTAAATACATAATTAGCAAATATTCAGTCACACTCAAATAAGCACTCACGTCTCATAACGAATAAATGCAGTTCTGTTATAATGTCTTCCAAGGCGAGACCTCTTGCGTACTTGGCGCTCTCGATAGCTGTGGAAAAGGAGAAGCTTTAAAGATGATGGTCTTTAAATTTTTATAAAATCTTACTATTGAACGAGTCCTCCAAACTGCTGCCAGAAAGCAAGGCCTTTAAAATCTGTTCAATATCTTGTCTTAACGGATATCCCACGCACATGTAGACATTATCCTCGTTAACCTTATCAAAAGCCATTACAGTACTCTGCAAAACGTTCAGAACCTTTCGCATATCACCTTTAGCGAGAGTAAGAAGGGCATTTTTTCCATCTTCAGTAATTTGAACGCTGAAGATAAATTAGAAATGAGTTAAATTTAATTATTGACAGTGTAATATACTTGCCCTTCAGCATCAATGATCTTTTCCAATCGAGGCATCATTTGGTTTTGGGATAATGGAGCGAATCGGAATCGAGTACAACGCGACTGTAGAGCTGGAATAATTTTACTCAGGTAATTGCAAATCACACAAAATCGGACGTTGTCTGTATATTTCTCAATGATGCGACGTAGAGCATTCTGTGCATCGTTGGTCATTGCATCGGCTTCATCCAAAATAATAAGTTTAAAGGTGTCGCAAAAAATTGTTCGCGTAGAGGCAAAATTAAGGATTTGGCCTCGCACAATTCCAATTCCTCGATCATCCGAAGCATTGAGCTCCAAAACCATAGACTTGAATTGCTGCGGCGAATAAAGTTGACGAGCACATGCCAATATTGTGCTCGTCTTCCCTGTTCCAGGCGGGCCATAAAAGAGCAAATGAGGCAGTTGCTTGCGGTTTATAAAGCGGGTGACTATAAGTATATATAGATGCTGTTAAATTATTATGATGTGCCGAATGGCTCAAGCTTACTGGTTGATATTATTTCCTCATGAGATATCAAGTCGTCTAAGCCACTTGGACGGTATTTCTCCACCCTTAAT
Organism: Drosophila ficusphila; assembly: GCF_018152265.1. Lineage (NCBI taxonomy): Eukaryota > Metazoa > Arthropoda > Insecta > Diptera > Drosophilidae > Drosophila > Drosophila ficusphila. Next base: position 418,756 of record NW_025064662.1, on the reverse strand, counting down.
ATACAAATATATTTTAATTGTGCGTTTTTGAAATATAACGAAAACTTACCAGGGCATTCGCACTGCAGGTCCGTTAGTGTCCGTCATTACAATGTGTAGCGGTTTTGGAAATATAAACAAGTAAAACAGTGGACCCAAGCCAAATTTCTATCAGAAAGGCCGGTAAAAACCGATAGTTCGATTAATGCCAAGATAGCGGTCAAATAAAGCGTTAATTTACATTTCCAAATTGTATTTTACATTACATTGGGCATGTATGGATGATCGGCATATTGGTATCGATGGAAACCATGGCGGTGGGTGAAGTCCTGCTGCTACTGCAATATTATTATTGTGTTTGGCCAAAAGTTGTGACAGCTACATCTATATCCACACAACCACTAAAAATCCTATGGAATGTGTGACTGTTAACACAACGCGTATTAACGTCCATACACTATGCATTTAAATTTTAAAATGTTATTCGTTATAAGGATGAGATTGGAATTCATGTAGAACGTTACATGTATATTTTATTTAATTATTTTATAATAGTAGTTAATAGTTATAATTTATCTAACATCTACTTCTTTTGCAGCCTCGTCTGCGCCAGCGAGCTATGTACAATCCTTAAGATAACTTTTAAAGTTCCAAATTGTATAGCCCCTCGATGTAAAAACAAACTATTTTAACGCGGAAGTCGTTTAAATTTACTTGGAGGTCTAAATTGCAAATGTCTCTACCAGCAACTTCTGCTTGGGAAAAGTAGAATTGGATGGTACCAATGACTGCTCCGTAACTCCTTTGAATGCTTGCATTCATTTCGTACATAACAGTAACATTGTTTAGGTTACTTTACAAAATATGAAACCTGTTTTTTGATTACTTGTTCGCTATAGGTTTTAATTTAATATATTAGCTCCATATGCCGTTTGCGTTCTGTGACCTCATCTTTGAATGCATGATCACGTCAATTTATTAATAGTCTGGAGAATGAAATCATAATTTGTTTAAAGTGGTGATTCGGCTTTCAAAATAAGTCGTGTTTACCTGTTCTGGAAGTTCCGTGTCGCCAAAGAGAAGATCTTGTCGTTTGGCAGTACGTCTACGTACTTTGGGACTTTTATCGAACCTGTTGAAAATAAAATTGATCATGCCTTTTGTTCAAGCTAAAAAATAAAGATGAATTGCAATGTTTTTGGAGCTTTTACTTACGAGTCAGTTGGCCCAAAGGGTGAAGGACTTCTACTAGTTGTCCTGCGCATCTCTACATGGGTAGTGTCTGCAAATTTGTCATCTTGTGGTATGTCATATGTGGCATTGCTTATTAACGACTTTTGAGAACCCGGATTTACACTATTTGTGAGGTTACTGCCCTTGAGATTTAATGAATCGAATATGTCTGCTATATGCACATTACTGTTTTGCGACAGAAAATGTTGTAAGATTTGCTGCTGAATGGCACTTTCTTGCTTAACTTCTTTTAGCAGCGATTCGTGCTCCTGCAAATGAGATTCGGCAATGGCCAAATTGCATGACATGACAATGGCACTGTCGGTAAATTTCTGAAGAATGAATTTGGCCTCTGCCACGGTTGAAACATCATCCAATAGACCTTGAATCTTATTCACATCGCTTTGGACAGTGTCCTTTGTGTCTTCGAACTCCATTATAGCCTGCTGCACATGCTCTATATTCTCCTGAATATAACTGATGTTTGTTTTTAAATTGTCGACTTCGTTGAAATCATCCGTCTTCTTTTCGCCACTTGAACTATTTTCCATTATGTTCAGCTCCCGCGAGAGATCCTCCCGCTCCAGAATGAGACGTTCCAGCTCTTTTTCCAACTGCGTTATCAGTTGCCTATTTCTGGCGGCGTGTAATATAATGCGATAAAGATTCTCCCATCGATGCCTTGCCGCTCGAGAAGTAAACCCGTCTAAAGTGGCAATTTTTGAAGTTAAATGTGCGGGCGCTCTTTGGCCCGATTTTCCCCTTTGACTCTTGCGAAGGGCAATGACTTCCTCGGTTTTCCGCTTTAAAATCTGCTCCTTCGCAGTCATCTTGGCCTCAAGGGATAGTACAGCATTTTTCTGGCGGCGCTGTTCCTTCAACAACTGAGCTATTTCCTTCGATTTTCGACTGTCTTCCTCTTTGTGGCGACTGGTTTGCTCCGACATTTTTTTCATCAATTTAACCTACCAAATTGAAAATGATTAAAGATGTTTTTGAAATGTATTTACTTACTTTTGTGAATTTCAATTCGTCCAGTTCACTGCGTAGCGTAGTTATCCGTACTTCATGAGACTTTAGTTTTTGCTGTTGACGAAGATGTTCCCTCTGAGCGTTCTGCAATTTCTTTAGCTCAAGTTGCATAGTCGATATCTTGCTTTCATAATCCGATTTCTTTTTTTTCAAGCTGTCCTTGGTTTGGCCAGATGCAGCTGTACCTATATAATACAAATTGCTGTTGATTAAACCTTTGAATTTTGTTTTGAATTGCATACCAATATTTGTCAAGACATCGTCTCGTTCTTTTTGCGTGCTCAGGATTTTGGAGTTCAGTACGGATAGTTTTTCTTCGTATTGCATTCGCATAAGTTCCATTCTTTCATTAGTCAACTCCAACTGTTCAATTAGCTTGGTTTTCATCTCAATATCGGTTTCTATTGACTCCAAGTCTTCCTCAACTCCCGCTGCGTAAATATATGTTTAGAAAGTAATGCGTATGTTTAAGTTTTCACAATTTTACCTTCCGAATCGCTACTGGCCATTTCTGCTTCCTCCGAGCTGACGTTTTGGTTTTGAGCGCCTGGCAACGAACGCGACATTAAAAGCTCTCGTTCTTTCTCCAATCCTTTTTTGGCCCTATTTATAATGTTACCTTTTTTTTCAGCACATAAATTAAACAAAAAAAATATGTATTTACGGAAAGGATGAAAGCTATATACAATAGTTACCATCGTAAACTGGTTTGTTGCCTCTGGGTGAAGTCGCGGCAGCAGTTTCCATTTGCTTACGCAGTTCTTCAGACTCTATTAACTTAGTCTGAAGCTGTTCTATTTCCAGCATGTAATGACCGACTACGCTCGTAATTTCAGCATCAGCCTCATTGCTTGTGGACCACATTCTTGAATCCAATTCCAATTTCAGTGCTGCATTTCTTTCAGTCAAAGTGACAACGGTGTTTTGTAAAGATTTAAGGCGTTGCTGTAGACGTTTTGTTTCCGATAGAAGCAACATGTTTTCATTAAATGTATCAGAAATAGTCGTGTTTCCTTCGCAATCAACCACAAGTTTACCCTAGAAGAACAACATGTCAAAGATCGCGAATAAACCATAAAATAAGAAATATTTTACCTGTTTGTATTCTAATAACTCCATCTGCAGTGCTGCAATTTCCCTACGCAGCTGGGATATTGTTCTAGAACTTTGATCTTGGTTAATCTTAACTTTGTTTTTTATATTCCGAGCTCGATTGGCGTATTTTAACGTATTCAATGTTTCCATAAAGTCTCGGTCGCTTGGCGACACACATGCTATCATCAACGTCTGACTATTTCCGCCTAAAGAATCCTGAAGTAGGCGAGTCAGCTTTGAGTCTCGATAGGGAACGTGAAGAGCTCTTTTGGACTTATCTCCGAGAGCCGAAATACAATTTCCCAAAGCGAGTAGGCCGCAATTTATGGATATTCCCTCGCGAGCTCGTTCTCCTGTGGCCTGAGTCCTTTTTAGACGCTCGGATCCTGCTAAATCAACGAAGTGGAACTTGGAAGTCAGTGTTTCCAAATCGTTATCCGAAACATTGTCGTTCGGGGCAAGTATACGTTGTCTGCGCACGAAAATTGTGAAGAGGGCATGTGAACGAGAAGATTGGTCGTTCATTTTCGTTGAAGCAGTAGTACGTGCCAAAGCCCCTTGCTGAAGGTACCTTAAATATATTTAAAAATATTAACATAAAACGTGTTTATTTATTCATTAAACTTACTTTAGGGCATCTTGTGGTTGAGAAATTGGCTTAATAGACGCGCCAGATATTGTAATTTGTCCGCTTGCGTCTTCATGGATCTTAAAGTTGCTATTTTTGTTGAATGGGTCCAACAGATCAAAGATGTCCTCGTTATATAGTTCGATATATTGAACAGCCAGACTGAACTGCGGACTTCCAGCAGCAGCTGGGATATCTGAAGTGCTTCCAGCTTCTAGTTGTTCGATACCACTAAATATATGACGAACAGCCCGAGGAATAATACCGAGTTGGACAGACTCTGAAGATTCGGATTCATGATCGAACCCAGTGCCCATCGTATAGGTTTTTCCGGATCCTGTTTGTCCATAGGCCAATACAGTGGCATTATAGCCATGCAGCGTACTATCGACTAACCGCTCCACGCATTCCGAGTATATATCACACTAAAATATATAAGTTCAATTTAATGATCACATGTAAGCTAAAGTAAGGGACGTTTCACCTGATTGGAATTAGTATCAAAAACATAGTCGAAAGTAAAGGCTTTGTCCGATCCCAAAAATATTTGCGGTTCTCCAATTGTAACTGTCGTACAAATACGACACAAATCTATTTGTTCTCTAGAGTTTTGAGGTCGGATTCTAAAATAACGAAATTATATAATAAAAATCGTCTCAAATATTTATTGTGCTTTTATATGTATGTAAGTAGTTCAGGTCTCACCTGACAGCCACTCGAACTGAGCTGTCCTTATTTGTGAAGTCTACTTCCGAAATCATGATGCAGTTTAATCTTAAAATAAAAATTATGTAAAATCAAAGAGAATGATATTTGATAATTTGAAAACAATTTTTAGGCCGAGCTTGTTAGTTACAAGGTCATATTCTACCAAAAATGTTCACTAAGCAAAAAACATTAAAAGGGCTGTAGAAAACCTTTAAAACAAATGTCCAACATTATAGATAAATAAACAAAGCCTTTTAAAATGGTGCTTACATGCACAGGGTATAAAAAATAACGTTTAATTAAGAGTTTCAAATAAATACACAAGTCAGTTAAGTTAATACATTCAAATGCTGAATGTTTGTTTATGTATTCATACCTACATACAAATATACATATGTGCCTACAAGTTGCTGACCAAGAAAAACATACATATGGAAATTAAATATTGTAAAAGTCCGGTTCCCATACGTAAATGCTCCGTGAAAAATAAACATAAAGATACATACCAAACAAATAAAGTAATTCCCCGTCTCAGACAAATTAAATGAAATAAAACAAACGGCTATTCCCAAATTCAATTCATGAAACACGGACGGTTTGGCTCAGTTGTGTTTATATTTCGACACATAACATAACATATGGTTTAACAGCGTTAGATCTGTTCACGGGCCGATTAATGTTAAGCTACAATTGGTGCTAACACCTGACATTACTGGGTATGTTAAAGAGGGCATTCCTGCATGATTTTCTTCGATTTAATTCATATTTTAAGATAATTATTACAAACTTTTTACATTGTCGACTCTTAATACAATAGTCTGATTTTAATTATCATTATTGGGTATATTTTCATTCAGATTTATAAAACATTTTATGCCCCGAATCCTTATTCAGTGCTTTTTAAGATGTTACAAAATCAACCAACTTTTATCGTAAATTAAAACAAGGTTTTGTACTTTGTACATATCAAACGTTTTGAACAGAATTTAACTAATATCATTAAGCACTTTAGATCAAAAAAGTCTACACCCACACAGATAATTCGCGTTCATAAAAGAGTGCCCGTATTATTTATCGAAACAGTCGAAAATTAGTATTCCATTTTTGCATTGATAATTTTGCAAATGCATACCATCTTCCAAGGTCCATTGCTAGTTCGCCGATTTTGCCAAATAATACCCAAAGCACTGCCCAGAAATTATATTCAACGAGAATTTCCTTTGAAAAGTGAGTAAAAACTTAAGTAGCAAATTTCATAAGATTACATGTGCTAGAAAGAAGAGAAACTTATATACGTGTATTACCTTCAAAGACATTAGAGCCATGTCAAGCACTTTGTCCAAAAAGCTCGCGTATCCAGTTGCACGAAAAGATGCAACTGTTGAGGAGGACTTCCATGGAACCCCAATCAAGGATGTGTATCGCTGGCTTGAAGATCCCGATTCGGCGGAAACCGAGGAGTTTGTCAACGCTCAAAACAATATAAGCCGACCATTCCTTGAGAATGGAGAAGAGTGGAAGAAACTCAATACGAAGCTCACCAAGCTGTGGAACTATCCCAAATATGGATGCCCAATGCGATACGGAGACTACTACTATTATTTCATGAACACTGGCCTGCAAAACCAAAGTGTCATGTATCAGCAAAAATCGCTTGGCGACGAAAGTGAAAGCAAAGTATTTCTGGATCCGAATACTTTGTCGGACGACGGAACCATTGCATTAACCCAAAAGTCCTTTTCCGAAGATGGAAAATATATGGCCTACGGACTGAGTGAAAGTGGGTCCGATTGGATAAAGATTCTCATTCGAGACGCGGAGACTGGTAAGGATTTAAGCGAAGTCCTCGAAAAGGTCAAGTTCTCCGAAATTTCTTGGACAAAAGACAATAAGGGATTCTTCTATGGTGTAAGTATTAAAGGAATTCCTTTAGCAACAAATGTTATGATTCCTTTCTTTAGAGATACCCCGATCAAGATGGCAAAACTGACGGTTCTGAAACAAAACAAAATGAAAATCAAAAACTGTACTATCATCGTGTGGGAGAAAGTCAAAATCAGGATACACTTGTGGTCGAATTTCCCGAGGAACCTTCATGGCGCATGTAAGAATTTCTGATTTAAAGAAAAAGGTCCCTTAAACATTTTATACTATCTGTTATTTAGCCAATCTACAGTCTCTGATTGCGGAAATTACTTGATTCTGGCTATTGTTAAGGATTGCCGAGACAATATTGTTTTCTATGCAGATCTTAAACCTGGCGAGGAAATCAACTCTAAACTAAGTGTTAAAAAAATTGTGGAGAAATTCGAGGCGGACTATGATGTAAGTGATTTTTATCATTTTTCCATTGTATATATTATTATATATTCATTTATATTTTAGTACATTACCAACGAAGGCTCAAAAGTATTTTTCCGTACAAATAAAAATGCACCAAATTATCAAGTTATTGCCATAGACTTTGAAAATCCAGAAGAGAAGAAATGGGAAACGCTTATTGCCGTAAGATTTATTTGTTTTTAATTACAGATAAGATTATTTAAAATGTGTTTTGGTCTAACAGGAGCACAAGTCTGATGTTTTGGACTGGGTTAAGTGCGTCGATGCTGATAAACTGCTCGTTTGCTATATAAGAGATGTAAAGGTAAATAATATACACGAAGCGTTTCATTTTTTGGAGCTTAAACCTATTTTTCCTTTTTAGAGCGTTCTGCAAGTAAATTCTCTGAATAATGGAAAACTACTGCGGGAATTTGATTTGGATATTGGCACCATTGTGGGAACCTCTGGAGAAAAAAAATATTCCGAAATATTTTACAACTTTTCATCGTTTTTGAACCCCGGCTCCATTTATCAATATGATTTCAAAACACCCGACCAGTCGCCTACATTATTCCGTGAAATTAAGCTCAATTTGGAAGGTTTTCGTCGGGAAGACTACGCTGTTGAACAGATATTCTACAACAGCAAGGACGGCACTAAAGTACCTATGTTTATTATTAGAAAGAAACGCGATGCCATTGAACCGCGACCATGTCTGCTTTATGGATACGGAGGTTTTAATATCAGTATGCTGCCATCGTTCGGACTTTCGGGGTTTGCAGTTTTCTGCTTTAATTTGATCTTTTTTACTTAATACATCATGTCCTCCTACAGGCTTATGTTTATAGATACCTTTGATGGTGTGCTCGCCTATCCAAATCTGCGAGGTGGTGGAGAATATGGCGAGAAATGGCATAACGGAGGTCGCCTGCTGAACAAGCAAAACGTATTCGACGATTTTCAAGCTGCCGCCGAGTATTTGATCAACAATAAGTATACGACTAAGGACCGATTGGCCATTCAAGGAGGTTCCAATGGAGGGCTTCTGGTCGGATCGTGTATTAACCAACGTCCGGATTTGTTTGGAGCTGCTGTTGCACAAGTCGGGTAAGTAAATAGCCATTTTTTTTCGAAAAACGAAGCTTGATAAAAAAAAAATATTTTGCACAGAGTAATGGATATGTTGCGCTTCCATAAATTTACCATTGGACATGCTTGGTGCTCGGATTATGGAAACCCATCTGATAAGGAGCATTTTGAGAACTTGTACAAGTTTTCGCCGCTGCACAATGTGCACACTCCAAAGGGCACCGAAACGGAGTACCCATCTACTTTGATCCTGACAGCAGATCATGATGATCGCGTGAGCCCCTTGCACTCGCTTAAATTTGTTGCCGCCCTGCAGGAAGCTGTTCGAGACTCCGAGTTCCAAAACAATCCGGTTCTGTTGCGTGTTTATCAAAAGGCGGGCCACGGAGCCGGTAAACCCACCTCGAAGAGAATCGAGGAAGCCACCGATATTCTGACATTCTTGTCGAAGAGCCTTAATGTGGACACAGTCAATGTTTGAGTGGTCAACTATAAAAATTTGCATTTCTCAAGGTCGAGTAAAAACTGCTTTTACAATGTATTCAATATTTTCACAATAAATTCTATACCTGAATGAGACCTCGAGTGCTTACTGTTTATTCTATGGAATAAATTAGTACAACTTTTTTAAGGGCATATCGGCCATAAGCGTTACAACCTTGATGTCATTGCTATGATTCACCTCTAACAATATACTCAATATTCTTGATAATCAAGTTCTAGTTAAAACCAATCACGATAGTAATAATTACTATTTTTGAATATATAGAAGAAATGTCATTGCACTGCATTTCAAATAAAAAATTAAATTTGCCCTTTAACTCGTTTTGCCTGTTTCTACTAATTTAATAAATTAATGAATTTATTAACAATGCTAGTGAACCTCAAACCAGTAAAAAGTGGCAAGTTCTTCAGTGATTGAATTAAATATTCAATTACTAGCTTTTATTTGATTTCTGGAAACGTACATGTTGTTATGTAGCAGAATTACTTTTCCTCTGGTTTGCTGAAGACAAAGGTCAAGTTGCACTTGCCGCAGTAATGACGATCTTCGTGGGCAGCCATGAAGACGCCGGCGCCGCAGTTCTCACCAGGGCACTCGCGACGAAGGCGGTGGATCTTGCCGTTCTCGTCAACCTATTAAAAAATACGTATTATTATTTAATGTTGACTCAAGATATACTTGATCAGAAAGTAAGGGGCACTGATGAAGTCACTCTGATTTCCAAATCTTAAGCCAAGTAGCGCAAGACCAAGACTCAAGAATTCCAAGAACAGATCAGAATGTTTTCGGGTGTCGGTTGGTAGATTGTTGTGTGTACCTTGTAGTATTTCAGGACAGCTAGCTTGACCTTCTTCCTCTTGTGCTTGATTTTCTTGGGGGTGGAGTAGTTCTTCTTCTTGCGCTTCTTGGCACCACCACGAAGTCGGAGCACCAAGTGCAAAGTGGACTCCTTCTGAATGTTATAATCAGAGAGGGTGCGACCATCTTCCAGCTGCTTGCCAGCGAAGATCAGACGCTGCTGATCTGGAGGAATTCCTTCTTTGTCCTGAATCTTGGCTTTGACATTTTCGATAGTATCCGACGGTTCGACCTCAAGGGTGATGGTCTTGCCCGTGAGGGTCTTAACGAAGATCTGCATCTTGTATTCCAGTCACCAAACTGCAAGAAAATAAATTGAAACAGGTATAGAAATATATAAAAGTCGTAGGTAAAAGCTTATTCTAAAGATCAAGTAAAATGAAACGAAATTGCTAGTTAGTTTAATATTTTTGTTTTTATTCAGGGAATCTCTTAAATTAGGTAGCAAACTTTGTTGTTTAGACAAGCAGCACTGCGTTGATCACGCCGTCGTTTTCTGGATTGTTTGTGACCTGTGCGTATTTGCCCCAGACAACTTTTCCCGTTTGCGTTACCAATCCAAGTTCGGAGATGTTGACTTCGATCACTGTACCCTTTGTAATGACTCCCAGCGATGTGAACATAGGCGAGCTGGGGTTCTTTTTCACTCCGATAATAGGCAGATTGAATGTGGCTTTCAGTTCTGGGTGCGTCACATGGGCTTTCTTCATGCGAAGACCCATGGGTCGGATGAAACGCTCAAACTTTGGTGGCTTGCGGGTAAAGTTCTCGCCGACGAATGTGACTTTTGTGACCATGCGCTTCCAGGCCTTCCTCTTCGTTTTGCCAGTTTTGAGCACCTTGAAGACCTCAGCATCCGACTGGGCGCGCACCTTAGGAATGGGCACGTCCCACTTGCCAGCTTTCTCCTTTCGCTTCTGCTTGATCATGTTGGACAGGACCTTAGCGCTGGACTGGATGCCTCTGTCGAGCAGGTAGTGTGGCAGGGCTCCATCCTCGACCTTCTCCTCTTGCTTTTTGACCTTCTTCTCCTCGTGGGCCTGGATTTTCTTCTTGATCTGAATCTTTTCATTGCGGCGCTCCTTGTTGAAGAGTTTAGCCTTAATGCCGCGCAACTTGCGTGCTTTGCGTGCACGATCCTTGGGAAGACGGGCTTCCTTCTTGCGCTTACGCTCTTCGTAATCCAGTCGCCGGCCATACAGCTTGCGATGGCGTTCCATATACTCATTCTGCGGCATGGTTAGTTTTTAATTCTGTAGACCAGTTCTGAAATAAATACACATGGTTATTATCACATGGAACGAAAGGCAGGGCGAAATATGTTACCTGAGGAAGCCTTTTCTAGCCATCCACAGATAACTAATCACGCAGAACTTCACTTACCTTAATGAATAAATTTAATTTTCACAATTTTTTTTCTTCACAATATATTTTGCAATATGAAATTGCTTTTCAATGTTACATGTGCACTGCAATTGTTTTTATTTTATAATAAAAATAGCCACATATGACACTCGCAGTAAGTTATTAATATTATAGACTACTTTATCTGTGTCTCTATGTGTTTTAATGCACTTAAACATTAGCTAAACTTAGCATCCCCAAAAACTTACCTTGCTTCGGCAACAGAATCAAAGGAAAGAAAGAACCACATATACAGCGTGACAGGAAGTTGAAAATTTGCCGCAGGGTTGCATTCGGAGTTTGAATCCAATTCGTTTATATATCATTAGAAACGTAAGGAATGAAACAATATTTGGACTTTACTATTGGGAACAATTTCTATTATTTGTTTATTAACTCTGTCGTTAATCATACATTTTAATTGAAAAGTTGACACATTTCCCGAAAACAACACGGTTGGGCAATCCAAGATACACATACAATTTCTCCATACACAGTAATAGTAGGGAAATTAGAAATCCACCTGCGAAAATTAAGATAAAACGATAAGATTTTATTTTTCCAATATTTCCCAGCTCACAGATCAAGGTAACAAAAGCAGGTAAAACTCCTGATAAGCTGACAGGATACACGGTGTACAGTGATTGACAGGCGGGCTTTTTAATTTGCCGCCGTCGGAGGATTCGTTCGACAAAACCTTTTTCATGGGCATTACACATTCTAAAATTATAAAGCGGAATTATAAAAAAAACAGGAATTTTCGAAACGGATTGCAGCAGGAATTTTTGAATTAGGTTTTACAATTTTGAAAAATGTTTGGGTAGCAAAATATACCAATTCATAACTGATGCTTTAGCGAACAAATTACTTTAAAAACTAACTAAAACATTTATCAAACGCATGCGTTTTTCAAAAATTCTAATACCGTCTGAGCAAACTTTCTTACGCCGTTCTAAAAATTTCAGTATACTGGCTATTTTTATGTAATATCCAATTCATTATTTCAACTTCCATTAGACCAGAGACTTCACGCAGATCACAAATCTCATTGGCATCAAAAAACTCAGCAATCACGGGATAAGCGTCAACGACTTCACAATGAAATGCGAAACCGCCAGCTTTAAGATATGGTACAGCTTCTTCAATGTGACTAAAAATTCCCAGTTCATTTGACTTTCTTGCAGAGGACAATTTCTTTTCTATTAATCTTTTAATAGATTGGTTTTCACTTTCCTTTTTAAATGAGACTATTAATTGTTGAAAATTATTTATATTTTGTAAGTTTACTCACCCGAAATAATACTTTGTAGTAACCAATGTCTTCAAAGGATATTTTCAATGGACTAGAAGTTATCTCGTCAACAGAAGATGGACCTTGATCTGAAGAGCTTAGCAACCCTCCCACAACGGAAGAAGTGTAATAATTGTACATTACTAGTGAGAACAAAAACAAGGTCATCACAAGAAAGCGAACAGATCGATCCTTAGGATTAGGGTCTAGTCCCTGTTGACAACAAGCTCCAAATGTCTGCAAAATTCGCTCGATGCATGTGGTTTTTATACATAAGTTATTTATCTCTGTATTGATTTTTTGCGTTGAATTGTTTCGCTTTTGGCCAAAATTTCTTTGCTGTAAAAACTTAAAGTCTATAATTTCAAATAGCATCCAAATGATGCTGAATAAACCAAGTGTTAATAAGGAGAACAACCATACTCTATCGCTAAATGGAGATAGAAAGTTTCCACTTTTTCCATGAGTATCTAAATCTGGAGTATACCGGTATAAAAACGCCGTCTCAAATTTCCAACTTTGATGTATAATATCAAACTCAGCAAATCGGTTAATGCGGTTAAATGCTCCAGATGCGGCAATATCTGCTTCGTTTCGCATAATTATTCCTAAAAGACCGAGCCGAAAGGTGGTATTTCCCAAACGCCCAGCCCATCCCCTAGAATTTCGAAAATTTACTGTGAAATTAAAGCGCTCTCGTAAAAGTCCCAAAAGTTCGTAGTGGTATTTTATAAATGCAGCAACTCCAGAGTCCTTTGTGGGACGCGATAGAATAGATTCAATTTGTTCATTTGAAATGATGTCCTCCTTGTCGATCTGCAAGACAACAACTGTGAGTGCAATTAAAAAAAAAATTTGAAAACTTACGACGCTTGCTCCTCTTAAATTCAATCCTCTAAATTGTCCTCGAAATTCAATGCTTTGCAAATGAAAAATATCGCAAACTATATTCAGTGTGTCATTTGTCAATGTTGCTATTAAATTTATTTCCAGTTGCGATTTCAGATGTCGTCCTTTCGAATGAACATCCCAGTATGCGTAGCCGTTTTCAGTTTTGTTTATAAAGGTTATTTGAGCGTTTGGACCAACATATTTAAGTTCCAACGGAAATAACGTTATAACGTCAAGATCAACACCCCAAAGAAACCACTGGTAGGTTTTGTTGAAGTACCTACTTTCAGAGGCTTGGAACAGAAGATGAGCTGTTCCGCTGCAATTGGCATTTACCAAGATTGAAGTTCGAGCATGACTCTCTCTTGTCAGTATAGATTCTAGAGAATAAGATTCGTTGAGATGTACAACGCTCACAAATTGATTTCTTTCCATTAATGCAAGAGATGTATCTTTAAAATCTATTTTTTTAAATTTTTTATAAATAATACATAAAATAGAAATTTAAAGTGTACGAATTTATTTCTTACCCATAAACGAACAAGAAAAAACAATAGCATGGTCAGTTTTAACCAAGTTAACAATAAAGTTGCTTACAACCAGTATGTCCATAGTCAGGCTTACTTCACTTGCACTGAGTACTAAAACCAGAATACGGATCAAAGCACAAATTTTTCAATTTTATACTTCGGAGAGCATTTTATACCATTATTGTAGGTAATATGGTTTGATTGACAGCGTGAGCTGCAGTGTCAATTAATCTATAATTTAACAAGTATGAAGCAAAATTAGGCCACTTAAGATTAAACAATAAAATGGAAAATAGTGTAGCCGTGATTGACAGGGGAAACTAGTTCATGAAGTTTTAATAAGACGATTAACTCTTTTGTTTACTGACACTTTTAGACTAGATTTTTACCCGACATGCCAATTAAGTAAAAACTAGAATATAGGTAGGATCTTTCACTTAGAGAAGTTTTGTATATTATTTTTTTTATTTTCTTGTTTAATTTTTAAAAAGAGTGCAACAAATATCGACTACCAACAAAACGACATTCCTATTATCAAGGCTTTCTCCTCTCTAGTTTGTTTATGTTTGTGCAATGAATTTACAGCATGTCTTCGTTTAGATATAATCTATTGAGGAGTGTAAAACCATACACTCCTTTTACTCCTCAGTTGACCAAATCTATGTTACGAGTCCTTATTCAAGTATCTGTGCATTTTATTGAAACAAAAAAGTCATCTTCTGAAGTACTTTCGCTGGCACTAAACAAACTTACAAATGCTGGTCACAAAATTCCACCAAACTTTTGTGAACTTTTTACTATGGTATTTCTGATGATGCAAACCTTTCTAAGGTATCCCAAGGGCGTTGTAAAACACCATGAGCTTCGAAAGTGTTTAATAGACGACTTAAAGTAAGTATTAATATACATATGCATGTATATACATACATACCCTGCAGTTCCAAAAGTGCCTTGTCGTTGATGACATGTACGACTACCCACTGATGCGAGTGTCCGAAGCACCTGGAGCCGCACTGGTGCCATTTCATATAAAGTTCTTGTATAGCATTTAAGGATTTGACATGCATGCCGCTCTCGATGACCATTTTTTAGTTTAATATTTTAATAAAATTAATAAAAATTTTTGGAAAATTATATAATTAATTTAATGATAGGAATTTTCTAAAAAATATAAATTATTTTGATAATTGATTCTATTTTGTTATTCATAAAAAATAATGATTAAAATAATAACAAAAATAATTTTATTAACAATAATGGATAAAATAATGTAATTATATTTATTGAAATATATTAAATTATTAAACTTATTTTAGAATAATTTATTTTGGAATAATACTTTTAAAATTTTCCAGTAATTTTTAAATATTTATTTAAGGGTTGATCTGTCGTAAGCCGTGCGAGATGTCGAAAAATTTTATTTATTATAAAGTATTTATTGTGGGCCAATTAATATAAATATTTCCCAAATCTTGGCGCGCCAGTAACTAAACTCGTGCCAATAGCAAAAATTAAAATTTTGTAGCTGAACGAAATAAACTTGCGGGATTTTAAGGGGGCCTGCTTCGTACAGTCAGTATTGCCAGATTAGCTTATTATAAGCTAGATTTTTAATAATATAAGCTAGAATAAGCTAAAATTGAAAAAATTATATTTTATGTTATTTCAAGCTATGAGCTAGATGAAAATTTAACAAGCTTATGTTAATGCAGATTTAACAAAACATAGAAATATAATTTTTTCAATTTTAGCTTATTCTAGCTTATTTTATTAAAAATCTAGCTATTCGACGCTCAACACCTGCCAACAGCGCTCGTACAGTTGAGGCGTGCAATTGATGCAAAAAAAACCCATAAGGCGTCGATTTGAATCGGCTTAAACTGCATTGGGCCCAGTTCAGAATTGGGCCCAGCTTACGTTGGGACCAGTTTATTAACTGTACGCCGGCGCACATAAAAGAGATGTTTTTTTTAACACTATTCAAATTCACTTTGTTTACTTTTAAAAGCACCGCAGCGCCTTATGGGTTTTGAATAATAAAAAATAATAGCTTTCAAAAATAATTTAAACACTTACCTGGTTTATTTAGTTTAAATTTTACACAAATGATCACTTAGCACAAATAATCTGACGATTTGTCAACCTCCTTGCTGCAGAACAACGGAAGAATGACGCAGGTCAGTTTTTTTTTTCATAATTTGCATCGTCCCTTTTGTTTCGTCTGAGACTTTTTGGCGCGTGCCTTGCTGGCATACCCTTTAGATTTAAAGTCATACCCGACTATATATGCAACGCGAATTAATAAAAGGGCAAGATTCTTAATACTAATATTAGAAATGTTTATTTAAACTATTTAGTCAAATTATAAAACCATTTAACAAATCTCTTTTTTTAAATATTAAAAAAATTAGATAATATTGATTTATAATTTGACTTGTAAATTTAATTTAAATATTATTCCCAGACAATAGCTGGTATATAAAATTGTATATAATTATACTTATTTAAAGTAAATTATGTTAAAAAAACTTTAAAACCTAAAAGTATACATAAGTCGAGCATGCCTCAGCCGTGGTTCCCACCGAAAACCCAAATTTGTGTTTCTAACGGTTAATGCATTCCAATGCCAACAATGCAATGAGAGAAACGAAAAAATAGAAGACAAATTTGGTGTCGGGCCGCCGTCGTTGCCAAGCAACGACATCGTATTCGAAGAGTGAGAAAGAGGAAACTTAGGAATATCCCTTTTCCTTTCCTACACATTGATTGCTTGAATGCCAAAAGACACCGGGTGACAGCCAGAACTGCAGGGTATGTATAGCAGTGCTAAAAGTGTAACGATATTAAATTGCATTTTAGTTTTTCAGAAGAGTTCGTTGATGATATTTGCAAAGTTTTATTAAACCATCGAGATGTTCTTAGCAAAAACTTTTCTGAAACTAAAATGGACCGCGTAAAAATGTCAAAATTGCAATGGAGAATAAATATTTCATTATCTCTTAAGTAAGTATTATGTTTTTCACTGAAAATAGACTTTTATATTGTTTTGTTTTCAAATTTCAGTACTGTGCAAATCGATAAGCCGACTATAGTCCTCCACTTTAAACTCCAGAATAGAGAATTTCGAACTTTAGAATTACCGCTATCTATGTTCCAACAAGTGCGGTATAATATTGCCCTGCTACTCAACGAGTTACAATCGTTGCAAAGCCGAGCTGCTTTAAAATAACTCAAATTAAATGTACGCATTAGTTTAATTATTTAGCTTGTTCGTACCCAATTAATATAAATAAATAAATAATATTAATAGACCCAGCGTTTTTTATGAGTATCAAAAACGATTCCAAACAAAACTAAAATTCTGATTTGCATAGAAAATGTTCGTAAGCAAAATTGAAGAAGAAATACATACGATTTAAAATCAGAATACAAATATATACAAAAGTTTATTGTTTAAAGTTCATATCGTTCATTTGCTCGATAGTTTTTCGCTCATCCCTACCGGCTTCCAGTTATCGAATTATTAATCGATTATTTCTTCAATATGGTAAGCAACATTATTTTATAGTAAATATCAGAAAAATATTCATTTTAATGCGTTTTAGCTGCCACTGTCACTTTTAAAAACAGCGCAAAGCCATCCTATGGTAAGACAATTAGTGTATTTAATGTATTTAAACGTTTTAATAAATATGTTATTTTTTGTTATTTAGTTGGTGGAGCTCAAAAACGGAGAAACTTACAATGGTCACTTGGTAAGCTGTGACTCCTGGATGAATATAAACCTTCGCGATGTGATCTGCACCTCAAAGGTAACATACACATTAAATAATTAATAAATAATTTTGCAAATATGGCTCAACCATGATTTGGCTTACCCACATAATGAATAAAATAGTGGCGAAAAACAAGTTTTAATAATTAAATATCTTACAGGATGGCGATCGTTTTTGGCGTATGCCGGAGTGCTATATCCGTGGAAGCACCATTAAATATCTGCGAATTCCCGATGAAGTGATTGATATGGTAAAGGAAGACGCGCAGGCAAAGTCCAGAAATCGCACAGAAATGAACAAAAACCGCGGTGGGAACTCCAATCAAAATCAAAGGGGAGGACGTCCCGGCGGCAACCGAAATAATGCGGGAAATCGTCCTGGCCAAGGGTACGGCGGCCCTGGGAACAATGCGATGCGCTTAGGAGGAGCCGCCGGTCAAGGGAATCGCCTGCCCCACGCCCCCAAAAATAGGAAGTAATAGTGGATCATAGTAATAAACTCATTTCAACCTTTCAAGTCAAGTGTTTATTATTAAAAAGTTGACATTATTATACAGTCTCGATAATTTCAAATCACGAGGTTTTCTTTGCTACTTATTGCCATGGTATCTGTCTGTTATCCAAGCAAGCAATTGGAATGAGTTGATTTTAAGTTAAAAAATCACTGGGAGCTGTACTACTGCCGAGAATATTAAGTCCTTAATAGGGTTCTTCTATTATAAGCCTCATTCGTGCGGACATCGGGCGGGGGAAGTTGGGGTTCAAGTCTTGCTCTTGCGCCAAATGCATATACTATGCAAAATTTTACTCCACCGTCTTTTTTATCTTTGTAGTTTCATTATATTCGAATTTTATTTTGCCTATATTTACTTTAAGAAATATTTAATAAAGAGTACAGGTAAACAAATGTAATATTTATATGTATTGTAGCTAAACGAATTGACGGCTTTTTAAAAACTCAAGCATGCCCTGAACATTGGCATTGACCTGTGGCGGCTGCGACTGTTGTCCGTTCAGCAAATTATTGGGCATCGCCATAGGAAGCAGTTGCTGTGGCTGATTATTGAAACCTGTCAAATAATCCGAAAGATGTCAAATAATCCGTCTACTTCATATTTCAAACAACTCGTAATTGAAACTTACCACTCTGGGAATTTTGCTGTTGAGCCAAATGCTGCAAAAACATATCCTGCTGTTGTTGAGGATGTGGGGGAATTTGGTTTTGTGGAAAAGATGAAAACTGTCTGAACGAAAGTATAGCCGGATCCATTGTAGTCCAATCACTGTTGTTGTAAACTGTTGAAAATTAATGAAAGCATTAAAAAAAGGATCAACTCAGTATTATCTTTTTATATTTACCCTTGTTGTGAGCCATCGGGTGCTGCAATTGGGAGTCGCCCACAGACTGTCCAGGGTTTTGATGCATGGCCAAGTGAGCATTCCAGTTGGCATTCATCGGGACCTGATGCTGCCCTTGGGCTCCGTTGTTTCCCACCCCGTTCACGGGCATGTTCATGAAGGGCATCATTTTGCTCGTGTGCTGAAGTCTAGATGCTCCACCCAATCCCAGTGTGTTAACATGATTAAAGCCCGGCGGCGGCATGCGAGCTCGCTGCATGTTGTCCACCAGTTGCTGATGCGGGGGAATTTGAGGCGGTGGCGGAAGCTTCGGCCCGGGGATTTCATTGTTAATACTCTGTTGTTGAACAACCTCATTTTCCATAAGTTCAGCAAGTCCCTTTTGGGTCTCAATAAAGGGATCAAAACCTTTAGAACGGAAAAAAAGTAGTTAAAAATTGTAAAAGGGCGATATTAACAACTCTTTACCTAAGTCATCGTCGACTATCGAGTTCTGAGTAAACCGAGCCTGCTGAGATTGCGTGTTTGGAGGCTAAAAAAAATAGTTTGTATTACGTATCCAGCTAAATAAAGGCAATGATAACACACTCACCAAATTTTCAAACATTCCCATCATCCTCTGCTTTTGAGCTTGCTGTTGTGAGTTAAGAAGTCCTGAGATAAGGATATAAATCATTATTGACGGTTAGAGGGTATTTATAATCGAAAAGTAGAACGTACCATTTTCGACAAAGGGCGAATTCAGACGATTATTTTCCAAGAAAGCTGGTACTCGTTGTGGCTCAGGCACAGCACTATTTCCGTTGATTTGAGGCTGGTGTCCATTAAGATACTGATGGTGTGACTGCTGTTGGCTTTTATGAAAATCAAAGAACTTTGACATGTTTCCGCCAAACAGATTTTCCCCTGTTTGCTGTTGTAATAGTTGTTGCTGCAGGAGTGCATGGGCTTGAACTCTGTTTAAATCGAGTGAGTTAGCTTGGAAATGGCTTAGGACATCTGCAAAAACACAGTAAAATAATATTTTTTATAAGAACAAAATGAAAAGGTTATACAAATTCAGAAACTAGCATACCATTTGCAGGACCGTTGATTTGTGAAATATTATTCGCAAACAGGTTGCGTTTTTGTAATTCGTGCATGCGAAGGAACTCCTCCTGTTGGTGCAATACTTGCTGGTGGTGATGCTGCTGCTGCTGTTGCAAATGTTGCTGCTGAAGCAATTGCTCCTCCACATGCCTTGTGTTGCGTATCATCACATTTTTGAAAGCTTCCTCCCACTCTGTAAATAGTATTTTTGATTAAATGCAAATAAATAAAATTAGTTTTTACAAAAATACGTTAGTTATTATAAGGGCAAACAACGATGGTTACGACCAATGGAATGAATTAAAAAAAAAACAATAAACAGGAAAAAAAAGTAAAATAGAATAAAAAAAATTTAACAAATAAATTACCGTTTGCATTTGATGCCTTTTGGATTCCATCAATATCTGTGTAAGCCGCCGATGTTTTTATTAAGTGGTTACCGATGATTGGCAGTACCGAAAAATAAAAAGGACATACACATTTATAAATATTAATTCAAAGGCTTCATCTTAATGGTAAAGCATTTTGTAAATTCACTTACCGTTTACCAAGTCTGGTAAATGAGACTGTCGCATCTCCAAATCGAACTTATTTTTTATTAAGGGGGCTTGCTGGAATGATGATGATGTGAAAAAGCTGGCCGTGTCATCATAAATGTTGAGCTTAGACAGCGCATCTGTGGGTAAAATTTAAGTAAGGCCAGCAGGAGTTAAATAGATTAAGTGCCATACCAGTCACTCGCGTTCCATTCTCCGGCAAACTCGCAGAACTAACCGATTCATCGGGCAAGCTATCTGTTTTTGTACTAGGCGACACTGCAGCGGGGCTACTGAGGTCTTCTAAGGATTTGGATCCCGATAGTTTCGGTTCAGCCTCGGCAATAGCCTCGTTGCTCTTTTCGACGTCCTCCTGGGTGAGTACACTTTCTGGTTGGCTCTCAGAATTCACACTATTGCACTTCTCCTCCGTATAATCGCCGGCTAAACTCTTTTCACTTAAGCTACTCTCCGAGACGTGGCCTTCGCTATTTTCGCTACAGGAGCTCACAGATCTTTGAACATTGGTTGCCGCTAATCTCTTTTGTGGTAAGTTATCTTCACAGCTCTCAGTTGCTTCCGTCTTCTTTTGTGTTATTGTACTTTCGCTCGGCTCGATTCGCTCAACCTGTTTGCTTGCCGCTGGTGCCGCTGCAGTCGTTTCCTTACCCTTCTTGGGTTCTTTTGCACTGGCCGCATGATTGGAGGTCCGATCCTTGCCGCGATCTGCCCTCGATCGATTGCCGGAGCTCTGCTGCGGCGGCTCAGCCTTTGTGGGCGTTGGTTGAGCATCCGCTGTGGCCTCTGCGAATGTCTCAGTACTTGTGCTACTCCGCGATTCAGGAACAAAGTTCTCCTTGTTCGCGGCGTTGGAGTTTGAGTTGCCCGCATTCTTATTCTTCGCTTTGTTCTTCTCGTGTCGCTTTTCGTTACGCAGCTTCTCCCGTTTGCTCTTCCCACTGGAATTGTTTGTACTCGCAGGCGCCTCCCTGCCGTTGATGGGAGACACCGATAAACTGGGCCAGGCCTCCTTCTGCTGGGCATTGGCTACACCAGAAGCGTTCGTACCCGATCCAGAGGACGAGGATGATGCCGACGAGGACGATGGAATCGCGGCTGATTGGGGAAAGACATTATTAAGTCATTTAGTTGTCGTATAGGCGGGAATTACCATTTGCTTTAGAAGCTCCGTTACCATTTACAATACCTGCAGTATTCGGTCCGAACGAGGCAATAAGAGTATCGTGTAGGCGCTTCTCGTACTCCTGGTGCTTTCCCTGATGCATTTCCTTTTAAAGCAAACACGACATTAGTTTGTAAACATTTAGAGCGTCTTACGATAGTTACCTCCTTTGTAAAACTGGCCTCGGGATCGCCCAGTTCATGTAAGTACATACAGTCGCCCTTGGGACACTGCTGGTTTTTCATGAAGTGGCTGCAGTACTTTGTTGTCCCCAAACTAGTCTTTATGAGTCGCCCGTCTATCATAATGTTGTTGACGCTTTGAATGGCCCGCAAAGCATCCGAGTTGTTAACATAAGTGACGTAGGCAGAAGCTGATGGACCCTTTAAATCGAAGATTGAAATAAGTAAATAAAGCTAAGAAAGGAGCGGGTTCGGTAAACCGAAAACTAAGATACCCTCGCAGTTTTATGGGAAGCAAGTTGAGCAAATGTTACACATAAAGAGACACCTGTGATCTTTTGAAAACAACAATCGAGGTTATTCTCAAATCCACTCTGTTAACAACTATTTTAAAGTTGTATTGCAGCATAAGCAAGCACAAATAAATACATAAACAAATTTGCCTAAAATAATAAAAAAAAAATTATTAATATAAAAGTAAAGAAATAAATTTTAAAAATTTTGCTTTAAAACGATATTTCTACAATGTTCGCTTACCAGAGCAGCTAATAACAAAAGGTTCGAATTCGTTTTAATTGAAAATAAATTTTGGTACTTGTTAACCTGTACAGTTTCACTGAAAACCAGCCATTATTTTCATTGAAACCACCTAAAATGACTGAGCAACTCGGGTATTGGCACTTGGCCATAAGAAGGTATAGAGGTAATAAATAATTGAATCTTACAACTCTTACCTGGACCCCGGCATACGTGGTACTTGGATTTATAACGACTTTATGAATTTTCCCATATTTACCAAAATATTCGTGTTTTTTTAATATCTGTGAGGAGAGAATGTCACTAAATTTCAGTAAATTCCAATCAAAAGCCAACATACATCTGCGTCAGCAAGTCGAGGTGGTAAGCCCACAACAAACACCAAGTTCTTTTGGACCACGCGAACGTTGGCCAAGTGTTTTCGATTCTCGGTTATCTTTTGTTTTCGTTGTTGGTCCCTTTGTCGTTTTTGGGACTTGAAGGCAATCATCTGGAGTTTTGGAAATTAATGAAGAAATAACATTAATGCTTGAAATATATTCCCCCGGCCTTCAACTCACTTCTTCCTGTGTTAGCGGCTTAAAGTCAGCAGGATTTTCTGGATATTCCTTCCGACAGGCTGGACACAGCTTGTTTTCATCCGTGCGGATTCTGTGCCAACAGAACCTGCAAATCTGTAAAACACTTGAGTTCCCTGCAGACCAGAGTGCTAATATAGACGTTATTTACCTGATATCCGCAGGTACAGGGGAAGAATGTCAGATCGTCCACCTCGAGGGGCTCCATACACAACGGGCACTCGACTGCATCATCATTACTGCTCAGGCCGTTCATTTTCAGGCGATTCTTAGTGGAGAAGTACTTGCAGCTTCAAATTTTTAACAAACTGTTGATAATGATGAAAACCAAGCTTGAAAAAGCAAAAAAAAAAAAAAATATTTTTTAGCCAGCTTGTCGGTGACGTTAGTAAAATGGGTTTTAATGTGTCATGAGTAAATAACGAAATTTGATATTGAACTTCCTATTCTTTTCAGTTTTTATTTTTAAGTTGAAGTATTGTATGCTTTATAACCCCTAAAATTTGTACACAACGAAGGTATGCGTCGTACCAATATCTTTTTTGTATGAATCACACGAACATTGCCATTATTTTGCACACTATGAAAACAAGTTTTCGGAATTTAGCACCTGTGGATAGACTTTCGATTATTTACAGTTTTTAGCTTTTTAATGAAATTTGGGTTCCATATTTTGTTTACGTATTTCCTATGGTATTCGTGGCTTAATTGTCTTGATGCGACCACAGTAAATTGTTCAATATATGCTACCTGATGAAGGTGTTTTCTGTCAGGTAAGTATTTTGTATATATACAAAAGACACACACACATGCACATCAGTCTGCACGCAGACCAACAAATAAAAATGTATTTTTAAATATGGAAACCTTTTCATAACAGATTTGTTGTACGTACGAGTATTAACACCTCAAATTAAAAATGCAAGCTTTCCTTAAAGCAACAAAAAGAAAGTATTCTTTAGAGTTTAATAACCGGAGGTTTGTGTAAATATGGCGACACATCAATATGTTGGATATCAGGCAGAAATCAAGCATCAAAGTTAAAATATATGACTTTCGTATTTGCAATCGGAAATCATTTAATAGTTGTACATCAGTTATTTGTTCACCCACTATATATACACACATACACAAGCACTTATGTATGCACTTGTGTGTACATTGTTCACGCTACAATTATTTAGAAACTTAAACTATCTGATTTTTGGTTTTCAAAACTGTTTGCCAAACCAACTAAGTCAACAAACATGATAAAAATTGTGACAGAAATCGATTTTTAGAGAATACCAATGGGCAAATAGGAAATAAAAACGATAATGTACATAAGCAAGAGTATATATACATACACATATGTATGTACACGTAACACGTATGATTGTAGGTGTGATGTAGGTTTTTCTTTATTCACTTTGGATAGTTGATGAATCGTAATTACGATTGCAAATGTAACACCTGAACGCTTTTTAATTTTATAAATACTCGGTAGCAAACGTATCAAACGAAAGTACTAAGGCTAAAAATAAACGCAAAGTAAACGAATGAATTCGCCAAATTAAAGACTTCAATTTTTTTCAACACGAAACATTCGATATCATTCCACGACTTGAGCTATCGATAACACAGCATTAAAAAGTAACATTTCACACGACTGCATTGTTTTTATTTATGATAAAATATAATTGATTTAATTTTATTACAAGTTAAATGGATTGCAAAAAAGGTTTAGGTTGGAAAAAAAAATATATAAGTACAAAATATTTAAAATATTAATTAATTAACTAAATGAACTTAAATGTACTAAAATTAAATTAAATTTAAATTATTTAAAATTTTTTTTATTAGTTAAAAATGTTATTGGCTTGTATGTTAACAATAGCAAATAACGCAGAAAACGCGAAGTGTCAGTTTTTCCGCAAAATAGTCACGGCTACTTTTAACCGAAAAGCAGTGACTTAAAAATATTTGTGAGAAGTAACAGGTTAACAAATTGGCGATCCCTATTTACGTTTTTACTTGAAGTTCGTCCGTGGAGCGTTTCACCTGCAAAATAGAAAAATGGTAAGGTTGCCGGCAAAATTTTTGTAGAATATAGTATATATTGCCAAATTAATATTCATAATTTGCATATTTGTTTTTTTAATGTGCAAAAGGTGTACATATACAAGCACAGTCGCCGTATTCAATTAAATGTAGTTATGAGGGTATGTGTAGACGGGTCGCAAAATTTGTGCTGGAAATTTAACATTCATTCGACCTCTCTTCATTGCTAATCTTT
Organism: Drosophila ficusphila; assembly: GCF_018152265.1. Taxonomy (NCBI): domain Eukaryota; kingdom Metazoa; phylum Arthropoda; class Insecta; order Diptera; family Drosophilidae; genus Drosophila; species Drosophila ficusphila. Next base: position 393,674 of record NW_025064662.1, on the reverse strand, counting down.
AAAAACCAACAGTGACGTAAATACGTTTGCACAAATGACAAATTTCCAGCAGAATCAAAGAGCATCAAATGATTTTGAATGCAGGCTAATTGGCAATTGGCTGCAATAAAAAATGTGGTTTTCCATGTTTTCGCTCACCCGGACGAGATTCGGCTTATATAAACTTTATAGAAAGTAAAAAAGCAAAGTCCATGCAGTTCAAATCTGTCATACCTTATCAAAAATGCTAAAATTCAGAGGTTCTATCTCCAACTACTTACAATTGTAACCTTTTAGACTAAAACATTGATTGAAAACTACATACATATGTACATGTGTATGTATGTTTGTAAGGTTTAAAACATTACAGATATGCACATACATATGTACAAATCCAAGTTGAATGGCTTTTGGAGAAAGGAAAACATAAATGGTTGTTGATTGCCATTAGTGCCCTATATTTAGTTCCCCCTTCAAAAAGGATTAACTGGGATTGCGTAACAAGGACGGGTGAAAATTGCGCATAACGCGCAAGAAATAAATGCCAGCCTGTGAAATGAATAATGGCTTGGATATTATAGGTTTTAATATTTACAGTTAAATTTTGTTTTCCGCTGTACACAAACAATAGCCCTTTATCTCTCTTTGACTTTAGAAATACGAGTACATGCTGATATCGACCCATCCATTTACTATAATAATAATAACAAAAGCGTCTTATTTGTTTATTATTCGTTATCAAATTGGAACTTGTTACGAGTTTTGGCTAAATTAAATTAAACTATATTTGAAAAGGCTTACTAGATAGGAAAACGATGATTGTGAAGCTTAATATATTCCCCAGTATAATCTATGCCAAGTCTCTAAAAATAAAATATAAAAGCAAAGGCAATGGCTGTATGGAAAATGTGCCCCTTATTTCATTATAATTAGCTCAGCTGCATCTGTATTCTAAGTATATATAATTTGTCAATATAAAAATTAAAATTCATTTTTATACACAAAAAAAACACTGAAAATAACATTTCAAATAAACAAGGCGCAACATTAACTTGATAATATTTAGATAGAAGATATTAGAAGAATCATCCGCTGTTTCAAATGAAAATATTTCAAATTGTTAAGGGATTAAAATCTTCTTCAGCTTTCACCATCTTCATCTTTTTTTTTTTTAGGCTGAACCAATTCGAGTTGTGGTAACCGGTGCCGCTGGCCAAATTGCCTACTCCCTGCTGTACATGATCGCCCGCGGCGAGGTGTTCGGCAAGGATCAGCCCATCATTCTGCACCTGCTCGACATTCCACCCATGGTCGGAGTCCTCGAGGGCGTGGTCATGGAGCTGGCAGATTGTGCCCTACCACTGCTGGTTGAGGTTGTGCCCACAACCGATCCGGCTGTTGGATTTAATAATGTCTCGGCCGCCTTCCTGGTAGGCGCCATGCCCCGCAAGGAGGGAATGGAGCGCAAGGACCTGCTGTCCGCCAACGTGAAGATCTTCAGGACCCAGGGCCAGGCTCTGGATAAGTTCGCCAAGAAGGACGTGAAAGTGTTGGTCGTTGGCAACCCGGCCAATACCAATGCCTTGGTCTGTTCTTCGTATGCTCCTTCTATTCCGCGCGAGAACTTCTCGGCCATGACCCGTCTAGATCAAAACCGCGCCACCTCCCAGATCGCCGCCAAGTTGGGTGTTCCCATTTCGGCTGTGAAGAATGTCATCATCTGGGGCAATCACTCTTCGACTCAGTATCCCGATGCTGGCCAAGGAAAGGTGACCATCAATGGAGCCGTGAAATCCGTGGTGGAGGCTGTAAACGACACGGCCTATCTGCAGGGATCCTTTGTTGAGACCGTGCAGAAGCGCGGAGCCGCTGTCATTGCGGCCAGGAAAATGTCCTCGGCCATGTCGGCGGCCAAGGCTGCATGCGATCACATGCACGACTGGTGGAACGGCACTGCTCCCGGCCAGTTCGTCTCTATGGGAGTTTTCTCCGACGGCAGCTACGATTCTCCCAAGGATGTAATCTTCTCTTTCCCCGTCGAGATCAAGAATAAGCAATGGAAAATCGTCTCTGGATTGACCCTCAGCGATTTCGCCAAGACCAAGTTGAACGTTACTGGCAAGGAGCTCCAGGAGGAGAAGGACGAGGCCCTCTCCGTTTTGGATTCGAATGTGTCCAACTTGTAATGAGACATTAAACGTATATTACTAAAATCATAGTTGTGCATTTAGGAACCAAGTTTCATGGCAATAAAAACAATTTGTAAATAACTCGGTGGTTGGTGTTTTGGTAACATGGGTTAACAGGTTCTAAAAGTGTCGACGATTCCAATTAATTAACAGAAATGAAAGACAACTTTAGCATGGCCTATGCATGTGTACATAAATTCCCTGGCAATGTACTAAAAAATGTTTACTTAGTAACGCGTAGTCTAATTCTCGATTGAATGTCACTCTTATTTTAATTGTTATAAACATGATACAACTATACTATGTATCAATGTGATAAAAAAAACGCTTGCATTCAATATTTACATTGATGTCATTATGTACGTTTGAACGTTTTTCCTTGTAAATTTAAAGATTATTTACATGTGTAAGTTACATGTAATGTGTAGATAAAAATGGTAAGTACTAATGATCGCACTTTTTTATACACTCAACTTTTAAAATTGTATACTTCTGGAGTATTTTTTTCAGTGTGAATGAGAGTCACCAATTTTTTTTTTTTTTTTTTTTTTTTTTTTTTTTTTTTTTTTTTTTTTTTTTTTTTTTTTTTTTTTTTTTTTTTTTTTTTTTTTTTTTTTTTTTTTTTTTAATTTTTTTTTTTTTTTTTTTTTTTTTTTTTTTTTTTTTTTTAAATTTTTTTTTAAATTTTTTTTTTTTTTTTTTTTTTTTTGGGTATAAAACGTCTTCCTTTCTTTTTAACTCGATATACTCAAGATATATGTAGAAAAAGGAAATAAAGGACATTCCTACAAATTAACGAACCTGTGTATTTTGGGAGCCATTTCACAAAGATACAACTTTGAAGTAAAACAAATAGTCTTTCTTAAAAAAAATAAGACCTAAGGTTTTCGTTTTTCATTTGGAATTCCAATATAGCTTTTAGGCAGTACAATGTTAATTATCTTTAAGCCTCAAAAGTAGGACTTCTCTCCAACGCTCTTTAATTAAAATAGCTCGGTCTAATTTTGTTAATCACAAAATAGTTTTCCCCAAAAAAACTTGCCATATTGAAACCTTGTTTAGAAACCAAATAATGGACAGCTCAACCACATATTATTAGGTATAAACATTATATTATACCATTTATTCATAACGAAATCAATGAAGTCAAAAAGTCTAAAAATTGTACAGGTAATAGTTTTCATGAAGTATGTAAGCGGTGTAAAATATACGAAAGCTAAGAAATGATCGGGCAAAGATAGACTGAATGAAAACCACCGAGAAAGTTTTCGTATCGCCATATATGAATTCAGTGCCTTAAAGAGTCTGTTGTTAAGTTTTAGCGTTGTCGCTGGTAAATAAAATACACTTTTCCATGTCATACATTCGGGGGAATTGCATTGGCTTCACTTTTCAATTTCTGTTAAGATTATAATGGCATCAGTTTGTTAGTTCCGGTTGCCCTATCCTAGCGAAAAATATATATATAATTAAATTATACAACACGTGAACGTGTCTCTTTGAAGCCTTAAGATACTACAACAATTACCAGCTAATCTTAGATAACGATTAATTCCGTGGTTACCGTTATGTGCAAAAATTTCTCTGTAATCACATAAGAAGAACATTGTAACGCAATATAAAATATTAATATGGACATATTTATTCCTTAGCTCTCGGGAATATATAGAAGTAAGTCTATGTGTTGTTTTTTTTTTATTATAAAACTATTTTCACTTAATTATGTCGTTATGTATGCATGTATTTGTATATAAAAAATATGGCTACGGTGATATCGCACAAAATAAAACAAATAATTATTAAATCAAACATTCTAAAAAAACGAAAAAGATCTTCCCAGGTTAAACATAATGGAACAGCTATATACAATCGTTTTAAAAAGAGCAATTCTGTGTGTGTGAGTGTGTGGATTGGCAATCATTTGGGCATTTGTTTTCGTTTTTTTTCATTTTCTCATTTACTTTTTGTAGTGTGTGTGTCTGTTGTGTATTAAAAGTGTTGTACATTTTGTAAGGGTTGTGGTTGCAATTTGGGAGGACGACAACGCCAGAACATATTGCTTAAAACCTGATTCTCCAGTTCCAAGTTATCTGAGTACTTGGCCGCGGAGCCTTCAATACATTCGGTTTTTATGGAAGAGTGGGACGACGACGACGACGACGATTTCCAGAAGGGGTTCCTGGGCGGTGCATGCTATTGCGGGAGCTGGGCGTGTCCGAGCTGTGATTGTTGCTGCTGCTGTTGCTGCTGCAAGTGGGGTGGCAGGCCGCTGTTGGCCTGGTTGACGGGTAGGGATATGGTCATGCTGCTGATGGTCTGCGACGACGGCGGCCCCAGTTGCGCTGGCTGGCCGTGGTAGCTGCTCCCGGGCGTGCCGCCGCCCACCTGTTGCGGCTGCGGTATCATGTGATGCTGGGCACTTAGCTTTGGCCCGTCCTCGGCCTTCTCCTCCTCTCGCCGCTTCAGGCACGCCGCCTTTGGGTTTAAATTGCGCTCGCGCACCTGCTGCTCCAAAGTCATGATCACCTCGACGGCCATGTTCAGGATGCCCAGCTTGGTCTGTGGCTTGTCCGATTTCAGGTGCGTCATGCACATGCGTCCCAGCTCCTTGAGCGCCTCGTTGATATCCCGAATGCGAATCCGTTCGCGGGCGTTGTTGGCCTGTCGCCGCTCCTTCTCACGAATGGCCTTCACCGCCGGCTCTGCGTCGTCGTCTTCGTCCGCCGACGAGCAGTAGCGCCGCGGCCTTTTCGCGCCCTTGGCTCCCTGCGAATGCTGCTGCATGCCCGAATTCGACGACTCGATCGAGCTGGTCGGCTTCGTGTCGGAAATGTCCAGGCTGGTCAGACTCGAGGTGGTGGAGACGCCCGCCGGCACTGAATTGCTGATGGCCGTATGCTCTTTCCGCTTTTTCGTCTGCTTGGTCAGAGACGTGGCCGCGCTGCGATCGTGCTTCAAGCTGGCCAGGCTGCCAGCTCCACCCACCGACTGACCGGAAGTACCGGCAGCGGCCGCGCCCAAGGCCAGAACCTCGTGCACCAGGGCCGCGTTGGACGAGTTGCTGACCGAACCGGCATTACCGCCGCTTCCCAGATGCGACGGCGAGTTGGGCACAAACGAGGTAAGCGCATCGATGTTGTCGATCGAGGCCAGCGACTGATTGACACCGGCCAGCATCTCGGGCTCGCAGTGGTTCCGCAGCACGTTCAGGGCGTCGTCCAGTCGCTCCTCCATGCGCACGCCCTGGAAGACCGAGGCCATGGTGTGCAGACTGGACACAGGAACCATTTCGCTGGCGTAGCTCGAGCTGGGTCCACCATTTAGCACCGCATGACCCCAGGCAGAGGCTCCAGAAACGGACGGCTCACCGCCGCCGCCAACAACAGACTGAGTCAGCGGTGGCGGCGAATTGACGGGCGTGGAGGGGTTCGAGCCGAAACTACTAATACTTTGATCCGCCGGCATGTACATCTGTTGTCGCAATGCCGCTGCTGCCGCCGCCGAGGAATTACCAGCTCCGCCGGCCACCTTCACCACGGCACCAACACCGCCGGCACCACTGAACGCATCCGAACTCTGCACGGCAGGACTGTTCTGCTGACTGTGGTGGGGATGCGGAAGGGCGTGGCCGTGGGGCAGGGCGTGCGGGAGCGGGAGTGTGTGGGAATGTGCGTGCGGCGTGTGGTTGAGCGAGTGATGGCCAAGCGGTCCAGCCGTGGACAGTGCACTGTGCTGTGCTTGTACTGTGTGGTTGTGGTTGTGGGCCTGCGGCGAGTTGAACACGGCTGGGGGATTCACGTTGACGTTCACTGGTGCCTGCTGCCCGGCACCAGGTCCTCCGCCTGCACCGCCGCCGATGCCGCCCGGGGTGGCGCGGAACGAGCTCATCGGCGGCAAGGCCGTGGACACTGGGCAGTGCATTCCATCGGCACCGCCGCCTCCTCCTGGGCCGCCCATTCCCAGGGCGTCCGCCGGATGCACCTGCTGCTGCTGCCCATCCATCGAGTGTCCCGAGAGCGGTCCGCTATTCTGATACGCCGCCTGACCCATGTAGCTATTGGCGCTGCCCATTTGCGACTGACACCAGGCCCCTCCACTGCCGGCGGCGGCTGAATCAAAATACTGATCGACGGTCGAGGCGTTGGCATATCGGTTGTTCCCGCCACCGTTGGCCGCGTCGTGCATCGAGTTGAAGTCACTGGGGTACATGCCATTCTCTACGCCCAGGCTGCCGTACGGCGAATGGTAGCCACCGCCACCGCCGCGATCCGCTCCAACCGTCCCCGTCGGCTGTTTGTTTGCAATCTTGTTGAAGCAGTTCTGGAACACCTCATACAAGTGCATCGGCTCGTCGTCACTGGTCGCCATCTCAGCAATAGATCTACAAAAAAAAAACAACAAGAGATCATAAGTATATGTTTGGTGGTCTTGTTGATACCCAAAAAAAAACAAAGATTAGCTGAGCCAATAAAACCTATTTTAATCGAAATCGGCCTTTTGCCATTTCCGATCATCCTTTTATCACCCGGATAGCTTCCCTGCAAAATCTAGGGTATTATGCCCATACACAAAGTTAAAAGGATAATATAATTACTGGTTGACTTATTACTTGTTATTATAATTATACCAGTAATTCATCATACAAGCGATAAGCAATAACTTGAATATAAGTTAAATCACATTAGATCATTTTTCTAAACCCATGATAAAAACACGTAATAAATACAACAAAATTTGTTTGTTAAATTAATTTGTTTTAATTTATAATTTAAATATCATGAGTAAGTCTTCTGCATCTATAGAACTTAAGCAAAAAACGAAATAAAGTACATGTTATACTAGTTTCCATAGAAATCTATACACAACCAAACGATGAATCCGTTATCTAAGTTTTAAATTATTTTAATGCAACAGGTAAAGTGAAATTTAAAAATATAAATAAACACAACAGGTTAAATTTAAAAATGACTCATATGTCTCTTGACCCTAAAAGGGGTCGTTATCCTCTCTTTTTTCTTTTCACCTAATGGCAAGCATCCTGCTATGAATTATTATTTGTAACTGATCAAGAAGGTTAAAAATAGACATAGGGTTGCATCCAAAAGGGTTTAGCCCTGTTAAATGTAACTGCTAGAACATAAGACAAAATAACCCATAAACGCAGACCACCAAAAAACAAATTTAAGGCCAGAAACCATTATTTAACAACCAGTAATATCTTTTTATAACAATGACAAACACAAGAAAATTAATAAGAATAATGGGTAAATGAAAAAGTTAGTCAAAATATGGAAAAAAAAAGGTGGGCGTGGCAAAAATAATACAATAATGGTGATCTACAGACTTCCACCTCAAATTCATAAATTAGATATGAGTACACACAGGATTATTTAAGTACCAAATAAATTATTTAAAACAATGGGACAAGTAGGAATTAATATTATCACAGTATTTTTATAGCCATTGCTTTAATCTTTCAGTTTTTAAAAATATACCAAGACGGAACCTGACCCTTGTTTTTAATATTTGTGGATTAGGTTTTTATTAAAATCAGCATCTTAGCAGGGGCGCGGGTATTTAGCATGGTACTACATTTATAAAAAAAACCCAAGCATCAATTTTTCACTTATATAAAAAAAAAAAAGGGAACCCAGTGTAAAATTATTTAAAATATTATAATTACCGCATATAATTAATATTTAAAGAAACAACAAAAAGGTAAACGTAAGACACATACACTAACTGATTCTCAAAATTTTTCTACACCTGATTCACAACATTTTTCCATGAACACATGTACACGATACTTACATGAAACATACACGTACATAAATAATAAAACCGTAAGTTTGTTACAGCAGATTAAAATAAAAAGTTTTTAGCGACAATATAAACACAGTTGAAAAATAAAGTTAATTCATACGATTTACAACCATTTACATATTTATACATTAGCAGTTACTTTGTTTACGAGCATTCGTACATATACATACATACATGTGTATGTATGCAGAATCATGAAAATGGTATCCACATACATTTAAGTGGAATTAAGTCGTACATAACTTTGTATGTTCATTGGTATATACACACATTCAACAAATAAACGAACACTGATCCATTTCCACCAAATTATAATGCAACCGAATGGCTATAAAACATACCCCATACCTCATTAATATACAATTCGTAAAAAGTACTCACCCTAATATCCACTGTTAATTCTATGTATGCAATTCCTTTTGTTGCAGCGAGTGTTGACGTCGAGCCACAGCCTATGTATTACAAATACATATCTTTTTTGTGTTAATACCGAGAATCCTTATGTATTCTATAGCGTTTGGTAAATTTACCCAATCTTTTTTTTTGTCGTCCAGTCAACTTCAACTAGTAGGATTATGTGTTTGGGTTTTTATTGAAATGCACAGCGAAAATATACCGTTTTGTAATAAACTCTTTTTTTACACATTGTAAGTATGCATGACACTTTTATTAATTAATTTTTACACTGCGTTTATGCGAATTCAACTATAAGTAAAAAATTCTTTATTTATCATTCAGCTCGTTTTAATTTTCGTGTGCTCGGGATCGCCATCTTTGTTCTCTTCGTGCGTCATCTGTAGTGTTGCGATTCGATAAGAATCGATAAGAATTTCGATAAAAGGCCTTGGAGTTTAATATAAAATTTAAAAAGTGCCGTTTACACTATTGACATGTATTAGGAGTTGTTCGAATTTGGTAATTTACATATGTTTATTAAACACTCATAAAATTCATATAATAAAATTCGATCCTTTTCGGAATTGTACATAAAATAATGACTAAATATGTATAATTTTTTCATCATATCATTGAAATAACAATACTTAGGGATACTAAAAAGCTAGAAAAAAACTTACATATGTTTTTAAAACTTGTAAAATTAAAAAAATTAAAAAGTCGCCAAATATTTACATATATAAATACAAAATGGACTTGACTGTACGTTGAATTTTATTTTATTGTTACAGCTGACTAAGCAGTAGCACTTAAATGACGAGTTTTGATTTTATGTCTTAAAAATAAACTTACATGAACTATGTAAGGTAATACTTAATATGAGATTACAGCAAGGTTTTCAAATAGTCCACTGAGGCAACTTTCGAAAACAATTGTAGCCATTCGAAAATATAAAATATTTAAGTAAACACAAACGATTTGGACAACATTTGTAAACTCCTTGATGAGAATGGAAAAGATGCTTCAGGAATATGGTTTTTATAAGATGAATTCGGAACACATATGTATACATAGTTTTAAAATGCACATTAAAGTTTCTAAGCAACAAATAAACAAAACCTTTTTTTTCTGGTCTATCCTAAACATTTGATCGTAGATAAATTACCGAGTGTAACATTGTTAAAACAACATTTAAAATTTTATTGTATTACAAAAACAATATCAACTTATATTTAGCTCCATCGGTAATGTGCGTAAGCTCGGTTGCTTTCACACTGCCGGTGCAAGTCGTCCTTCCGCTTAACAACTCTTCCCTGTCCATGGGCGGCATCCAGAATCTCCCAGGCAAGTTTTTCCGGAAGGGACACTTTGCGCTCCTTTTCGCGTGCTGCTTCCAGGAGCCACTTCATGGCCAAAAAATAAGATCGTTTTGTCGTTATGGGAACAGGAACTTGGTAGGTAACTCCTCCACGTTTAATGGCAGTTACTTGAAGAAGGGGTCTACAATTTTCCACCGCTTGTTTCAAAAGCGATTCGGCATTGGTATTTATAGCATTTTTGTCTCCTTTGGCTAGATTCATATGCTCCGTCTGTGTTCGTTTTATTTTCTCAAATGTCTTCGACAAAAGATTTCTGGCCAGTGCACTATTCCCTTTCTTCGTTATATAATTTATCATTTTCTCTTTTGTATCATCATGAAAGACTGTGTCAGAAGCCTTGTTGACAGCCGCCTTGATTGGCACATGGTAAAGCTTTGATAACTCATTCTTTTGCTCAATTTGTTTATCTTTTTGTACAATTGGTTCAACGTAGTGTGTAGGATACACCGACATCAAACGGAGGCAACTAAAACAAACAAATTTCTGAATGAGAAAACTTGTAAAAAATAATATGGACAGATCTTACCGAATCTTCGAAGATTTTTCTGCAATGCGACTCATAAAAGACATGTTGACATCTTCTTTTGTATTACATCGGCCAAAATGTATTAGATTTGTTTAATATATGCTATGGACAATTGGAGCAAGCATGTAGGCAAGTCAAGACATCGTCGTACGTTTTATGTTTTTGAAACAAGGGTAAAGGAACGATAAGCCAAAGCATATATTCAAAATATTAGAAAACAGTGTGGATACACAAAACCACTACACAAATTTGCTTAAGGTTTGCTGGGTCTTCTTTGGGGAAAAAGCTTACTATCGCTTTTTAGTTTTAAGAAAAATATTACGTCCTTACTTCCAATACATTTAGGTACTTTAAATAAATGAAGTATAACAGCAGGTAAATTTATAACAGTGGTAAGCTGAACCTTTTTCTTCTCGTTTCAAATAAAACGAAAATTCAGTTAGCGTGGTTGGCATTGGCAGTCTGGCAATATTCGGCACAGACGTCAAAAACGCGCTAATTTAAAAGTCGGTGGCTTGCAAATAGTTATACAAATTATGGAGGACTTTGAGAAAATTGAAAAGATTGGTGAAGGTACATATGGAGTGGTGTACAAAGGACGCAACCGCCTGACGGGTCAGATAGTGGCAATGAAGAAAATTCGCTTGGAATCGGATGACGAAGGCGTTCCATCAACCGCAATCAGGTAAAATGCCGCGGCTTGGACGCCCAAGCCTCTGAATGTTTCATACAGATTTATGACTTTGTTCGTAAAATTGTTATTCAAAATAGGTTATCAACGAAAATATTTTGCTTGATATTATCCTTGTGACTTAGTGACATTTCTTTATAATGCATACTCCTAATATAAATCCTAAAACAGCATACTCACCAACAAGCATATCTACAAACACTTTTACATACATATACATATGTATGGCTGTGGGCACCGCACATACTTTCTTTTTTTCATAATGTTTCGTTACCCAGTTCAATTTTAATAATCAATTCTAAAGAAATAAATAAGTGAATTTTAAGTAGTTCAAGATCACTTTAGGCTTTAATATGTTTATTATGTTTTTTTCCTGATTTGGATCCTAACGATTCAAACGATATCTGTTTATTTGTACACTTCCTTACAGAGAAATTTCGTTGCTTAAGGAACTAAAACATGAAAACATTGTCTGCTTGGAGGATGTTTTAATGGAAGAAAATCGCATATACTTGATCTTTGAGTTCCTTTCTATGGACCTAAAAAAATATATGGATTCCCTGCCAGCTGATAAGCATATGGAAAGTGAATTGGTTCGAAGCTATTTGTACCAAATAACCAGTGCCATTTTATTCTGTCATCGTCGCCGAGTCCTTCACCGTGATTTGAAGCCCCAGAATTTGCTGATTGACAAGAACGGCCTCATAAAAGTCGCAGACTTTGGCCTTGGGCGATCTTTTGGAATTCCAGTGCGCGTTTATACTCACGAGATCGTAACTTTGTGGTACAGAGCTCCGGAGGTTTTATTGGGCTCACCCCGCTATTCCTGTCCAGTCGATATTTGGTCAATTGGGTGCATATTCGCGGAAATGGCAACGAGAAAACCTCTATTTCAGGGTGATTCGGAAATTGACCAGTTATTCAGAATGTTTAGGTAACACAAAGTCATAAGGTATTTAATTCAATTGATCTTAACATTTTGCTTATCTTCAGAATTCTCAAAACACCAACCGAAGACATTTGGCCAGGCGTTACTTCGCTTCCCGACTATAAAAATACGTTCCCCTGCTGGTCCACAAACCAATTGACCAACCAGTTAAAGAATCTCGATGCGAACGGCATTAATCTTATTCAAAGTATGTTAATTTACGATCCTGTTCACCGCATTTCCGCCAAGGATATTTTGGAGCATCCATATTTCCATGGCTTTCAATCGGGTTTAGTACGAAATTAACATCAGCATTCTGGTTTGACTTTAATTATCTTTATAAACAAGAAACCTTGAAATCTAAACTAAAGCTAAATAGCCGTAAAATAAAAATAAGAGTGAAAAACAAAATGAGTTTGAATGAATAACTTTGAACGGTAAGTCAATTTACAAACCATTTTCTTTTAGAAGATCCGTATTTATTGTCTTTTAATTGTTATACAAATTTTAAAATACCGCAATATTTTTGTATAGTTTTATTTATTTTGCAAAAAAGTATTTTAATTGACGATGGTCAAGCGGAATGTTTAGAAAATATTTATAGTTAGTCCATCCAATGGTTGTTTTTGAAGCAGGCATGCTATCTATCAGGTATGCAACTTGTTTTTTAATATGAAGTTGAACGTAGTGACTCATTAAAGCACAACCGCTTTTAAGTTTAATTATAACTTTAATACTACCAGTCCACAACGAAAATTAGATGTGGAAATCTTCATTGAAACTAGTCCTATTATAGAGAGCGCGATCAGCACCGCTGCTATTGCGTCTAAAAGCGCCGAAGCAGCCGCGTCTTTTCATTATGACGGCGGCCACAATTGTCGGCACAGCAATTAGAAGGAAAACTAGGAGTCCGACCCAAATTATACTGCCAGTAGAGCTTTCCATCAAATGTTCGTTTGCCACTTTCAGAACCGTCACGCCCTTTAAATTTGTCGGAGTGGCACACTGGACGTCTTTGGCTAAAACGGCTGAGGTTCTGTTGACTTGCTCTATCAACTCGTTAATCAAGTAATCATTGGAACTGTCGCAGTTCCACGGATTGAATCTAAGATCAAGGGCTTTGAGTTTATCCCAACGCACGAGCAGAGATTTTGGCAGAGTGGTAAGGTTGCAGTTATTCAAGTAAACCTACAATTGTAATCGTGCGTTATTATTCGTTATTATTCTTTTTCTTATGATCTTTTTATTACCGTTTCCAATGGGGGATAGTCCAAATATTGGCCTCCAGTAACGTTCTTTGATAATGCTTCCTCGTCGATTTCGTTTAGTAACTTGTTGTCGGACAATATAAGCTCGGTCAGGCCTAAAGAAAATAATTAATTTAGTTTTCCAAATACGAGAGTTGTATGATGCCCAATCTGTTTAACCTTAATGTAATTCTAGTGTTGTCTTCTTGTCCTAGGTTTAGTTAAACTAAAGAAACATGACTTACCTTGTAATTCACTAAATGCTCCAGGTCCAATTTTGTATAGTTTCGACATAAAGGACATACTCAGATGGTTCAATTTTGTCAACGGCGGAAATACACTGAATAAGTTCTTTGATTAAACTGCGTCCAAAATGTAAACTTAAAATATCTTACTTGTCTCCAATCAGACTTTCAATTGGGTTCTGATTTAAAACCAGGCTGGTCAAATTCGTGGCCCATTTTAAGGCCTTTGGTAAATGGTGGAAGAGATTTCCAGCTGCTATAAGAGTATCAAGATCTCGAGGTCCATGAAGAACTGTGTCTGGTATGTCATCGATTTCCATATAAGAGATATCTAAAATCTGAAACAATGCCTCAGAATATTCAGTTTTTTTAACAATTTAAACACCTGGCATTGCGTACCTTCAAATGACCTAACCCAGAAATAGCCGTTTCCGAAAGTTGATCAATTATGTGGAAACTGTTTCCGCAGAGAACCAGCTCCTCTACATAGGGAATGTGTTCAAACAAGTCGGCGTCCAAGTTATGCAGATCATTGTAACCCAAATTAAGCGATTTAACATTTAAAGTTGCAAAATCATTGGCTGTGTAGGGTCCTTTGAAAACATCTGGTACCAGGGCTTTCGATGGCAAGAGATTGTGCGACAGATCTAGATTGATTAGCTCGCTCAAGTTCTGAAAAGCCCCCTTCGCAATCGATTCTATCTGGTTGTGTGCCAAGTACAAGTCTTCCATATCATATGTTGGCAGAACCGGAACACTGGTGAGGTTGTTGTGTTCGAAATTGATTGTTTTGAACACAAAATCTCCGTTAGTAAGGTTTTTCCATTCCTCATCAGACAGCCATCCCGAAAGTTTCTCGCTGCAATCGAGTAAACTGTTGGCAAAATCGCAAGTACATTTTTTGCAAAGAGCGCTCTCTTTTACATTCGTTTTTTCCTGCAAACAAGGATGAAATCATTGCGTTATAGCTTTTCAAATAATTATTAAACACTGGTTTTATTAAAAAAAATGTATCTTACGGATTTCACAAAAACCTATACGGTAACTACAACATAGGTTTTTTTTTATTTATTTTTATAAAATATTCCAAAGAAAATATCCTCATCTTTTTAATCAAGTGTCAAGTTGGACTTCTACATTTGTTAAGTAGTTATCTATACAAATCTAAAATAGTTTTCGCATGCAACATTTTTTTTTTATTTGGATTACAAAGCTTTGTGGTGAATTATTGAATTTTTTTTATTATTCTCCTTATCACTTAAACTTTGCTACACCTTTTTCTTATCAGTTTTTGATAGAGGTCTTGCAGAAAGTCACTGAATAAAAGAAATAATTTCGAATTCGTTAAGAACAGATCAACGTGACCTAATTTTATTTTTTTATTTTTAGAAACACAACCCTTTTTTAATATCGGCTTAAAAAATTATTTGAGAAACATAAATCTCTCAATAAATTTGCAAGAGTATAAGTACTCCGCTCTTCTTTTCTTTGTTTTTTTTTATTTGTCTACCAGAAATCTAATCGGTTTGATTACAGGTCTATTATTGGTCAACTTGCTTTTCTTAATGTGCGCCTCACATTCGTATTTTATAATTTTCTACACTTATCACTCTTCAAATTATATGGCGAAATCACACTTCTTTGTATAAAATATGTTAGGCATTTTATATTATATACCTTTGGCGTATCTGGGGTATTTGTTGTAGTTTCATTTTGTTCATCACAAGAGACCTGGCTTACAACGATGCAAAAATCGTTACAGCTAAAAGAGCTGATTTACTAAGACTCATTTTTTTATTTTCTTCCGGAAAGCGTCGAAATTTTTGTCTTGTGTGCCGACCGATTAACTTCAAATGACTAACAAGAGCACAAACCCCCACATATTATTCACCTAATATTTTCCGATTTTTTTATCTTATCTTGTTCAGAGAGCGTTGATAACACCAACCAACAAAAGTGTCTCTTTTGTCGAGTCCCCATAACGCTTTTTACAATGTGTTAGGATATATTTTTAAATAAATTAATTTAATTTAATTAGTTTTCGAAATAATTAAATTTCAGGTATCTACACTTAAAGCTTAACGTATTTTTTTTTTAAATTTTACTTCCTTAATAGTAAGGTAAAACCAAAAGATGTACTTGTTTTAAAAGTTTTAATTCTTTTTTGCATAGTGTAGGCACTTATTGATTAAATCTATGATAAGATAGCAACAGCGATATCTATTGGATGTGACTAAGTTACGACTGCATACACATGTACTTGTAGGATTCACTTAAATCACGATTTTAATTCAAGAATAAAGCCGCTTATGTTGGTTTGCGAAGAAAAGTGTATAGACAGAAAAAATAAAGATTAAAATCAACTTCTATACAAATTTTTATTCAGTAAAATATTTACAAGGCGTTTGTTTTATACGTTAACTTATTTTACAGGTAAAATGTTGAAAATATCCCCACAAAAGGAATAAAATAAAGTGGCCACAACTTATAACAGAAATAATCAAAGGCCAAAGATCAGGAAAACGGGAAGGAGCTGGAATTGACAAAGACGCTCCAACGATAGAAACAATCACAATGTTTGATATTATTGAAAAATATTTCAATGGATATTCGTTAAGTTTTGAATTTGAATTAAAGCACTTGAATATCAAATGAAAAGCCAATGTAGATACTAATGCAGGTACTAGTAATTTATCTCTCGTCAAAAGAGGGATCATGCTGAACACGGAAACCTCCAGGAACATAATCATTTCGTTTGGCCACCATTTAAGAAGGAACAGGGATGGCAAGGCAGCCAGTAGAATTGTCTTCTCGTGAACCTAAAATATAATATTTCGTTCATGCAATTCCAGTTTTATATTACAAATTCTTACTTGAAAGGAGAACAAAAAGAAAGCGAGGGATGTGTTGAAAAGGGCTAGCAAAAAAGAAATTTTAGTTCGTCGTTTGAAGAGCAGAGCATTTGTTGGCAGGGCAGCGATTAATGTGCAGCCAATGCATATAAGCGCCATTTGGTCGTTGTGGAAATGTTTCCTGTAATTTAAAGTTCAGTTTTATTCGGAAATCAGTACAAAGTGGCCCGCTTACTTTAGTTTCCAAACTACGTTGACGGCACACCAAACGTTTGCCACCTTGTCTTCAAAAACTCCTCGGGCAACGGGAAAAAGGCGATGCAACACTTGAAGCGCCGCTTGAAGCGATCCCAGCCAGGGCAGCCATAAAATAGCAAATGTTGCTAAAACAATGGTTGCTATTCGTGAAATTTTAGCAGCAAAAGAGGTGAAGCTTTGGAAAAAGTAAACAAATAATCAACACACGTTTTAACAATTTTAAATTCATTCTCAGCTTTAATACCGACCTTTTTTGGCCCACACACTCTCCCAAAAGAAATGCGAAGAACGGCAGGCTGTGGTACAACTCCATTTGCTTGTAGTTTAAGGCCAATGTGAAGAAAAACGAGGCAGCGTAAAATCTATTACTGAAGATAGCCGCAATTGCCACGGCGGCAAAGGCAAGTGATATGTTATTGTACTGAAAGTGTCCATTGTCAATCAGTATTTGACCTGGATACACCGAAATCAGCATGAAAAGAAATAGTTTGTCATTGCTTTGAAATGTTTTTTCCATGCAGTAGACCACTAGCAATATTGCCGGCAAATAGATGAGGACGTCAGCAGTCACAACTGTTGCGCGCATGAAGCGTTTGTGTTTCTTCGACTCGAAGCCCCTGCTTTTGTGCAGCTCTACGAAATGGGGATCGATTGATTTAGCTATCCGACCCACTAGATAGCTGTGATAAGCTGTCAAAGGTGGATAATCCAGGCCCCAATATAGTAAATCGTTGTTGGAGCTGTTTGTGTACCATTCGCCGACATCCAGATTCACTGTGATCTCCTGCCAGTGTCGTTGTGCCTCGTAATCTCCATGCATAGGCGGGGTATCAAAGCCTGAGTAGGAGTATAACGATATTATTGACCTAACTGCCAAACCCAAAAAAGCGGTTGCTAAAATTTCGGATTTCATGGCTCTTGTTTTGTTTTGCTAACATTTTCTAGTGGTGGTTCATTTGATGTGTAGAATCTTTTAAGCTATCGATAACTTTTGTAAAATAATAGGGAGACTCAAGATATGTATGTTATGTAAAAATACTTAGGAAATATTTAAAAGGGTCGTTATAGAATATTTACCACACTGTTTTTGTTGGTTTTCAAAATAAAGATTAAAATCTTTTATTTTGGCTTTCCTTCCCCAAAATTGAAATGAGTTGGCATAATTTCTTAAAATTGATCAGTTTATTTAAAACTTTTTATGTCTGCAACAAAATTTTAAATTTTGTTTTGCTATCCGTATTGCAAGGAAAACAAAACGAAACTGGCGCGTCTGCCCATTTGGATTCAAGACAGCGTTCTGTAAACGCTCACGAAAGTAATATTTATTTACAGTTGTACATACATTATATGAATTAGCGTACTTCTAAAGGTGCTTACATAAATCAATCTATATACTAAATATCGAACACTGAGCAGAATAACAGTTTAAAGGTGACGATCAAATTTTTCGAGTTATTAGGTAACAAATCTTTATGGCTTTATCATTATTTTACGCTAATTCCATTGTTTGTAACATTAAAATGTCAGTACCAGTCAATAAATATGAACATCTAAGCATACATATTATTGTACCACTTTTAACCATTAAAATATGCAGTGTTAAATCTCTTACGACTTGACATAAGTATGCATTTTATAAGTTTTGTGGTAACAAGTTCATGAATTCTCTTATTTCTCAATTCAATACATTGCATGTAATGGAAGTCTATTTACAATTTTATCTTAGAGTACGTAAATGTCTTACAATGCTCACGCATTTTCAATATGGTATGTCAATGATCTATTTACAATCTTCTATTTTAAAACAAATATAATTTTTTTATTTTTGAATGATTGAAGTTGCTCCATTCCAAATGCAGTCAATTATAAGTTTCAGCTATACAAAAGAACTATTATAAATGCTAAGAATACCTTCTGATTCACTGCTAATGAGAATCGATCTAATACTACTGCGGCTACAAGAAGGAACATGCCGGAGAAATATAGAATCCCTTCGGTTAGAGCTATGCTAGTGGTTCCATTCAGTCCACCCAAAGTGATCAATCCAAAAGTCCCGTTGCCATTGTTCTCGGTATCCAGAATACTCCGATTTGCGTGCTGCATTGCCGCCGTTTTCTCACCTATTGAAGATGGTGTAATAAATGATTACGATATACGATTAAGTTGTTATTATTACCTCTTAAGACATGCACTGTAATGCTGGCAGGACGGGCATTTGATGGAGCACATGTGTAGTTGCCAGCATGGCGAAAATTGACTTGCTTCACAGTGAGGACACTAACTGACGGATTGAGAAGATACGCGGACTGGTGTTGTTGCACAAAAGGTGTGGATGATGGCATATTTGGTGTCTTGAAGTTATCTGGAGTTCCAAGTAGGTTGTTAAGGACTCCATTGCCTGACTCCATCGGCATGGTTACGCGCGACTTGTTCGCTGAGGAAGTCCTATAAATCTGACCAGTTTGCACGTTGCTTTGACCGATCGACGTTACAACAAATCCGCCTTGTGAGTCATAATTTATCATTTTACTGTCATGGTACCTGTAAGGCAATAAAAACGTCATAAGTTTAAAATGAGATGTAAAACTATGTATGAGTTTTTCAGGTTAAAACCATTTGTTTTTAGCTTTTCTAAATTTGAAAGCTAATTATTTAATAATTTTCTTAATAATAAAGTTAATTTAATGAATTTTTTTTAATAATGTTTTTAAATAAACTGTTCAGGCTAGCAAGAAAAACACTTACCAAAAAACAAACGCAGGATTTTCGGTAGCTCGCTTCAGTTTGCATTCTAGACGTAGAGTAGAAGTCTCATCAATGTGGAGTTCCGGGGCACTTGAAATTTCCGCTACCGCTTCTATACAATTAGAAAAAAAAGACAAATGGATTTTCAATCTTCATTAAAAATGTAAGTTGTACTTACCGACAATCTTTAATTCTATAACTATTGACTGGGTTGGATAAATAGATAATTGACATTCGTAAAATCCTCTATCTTCCTCTCGAACAGCTTTTATTCTAAGAGACCAATGGCCCATGTGACGTGTATGTTCAACCAAGAATCGTTTGTCGCTACTGTGAGTGGAAAGGCCTACTGTCAGGAGCTGAAAATCTTTTCTGCGTATCCAAGAAACCTGAAATATTAAAAAAAAGTTTATTTTACAGAAAAACCTTCCGAGTTAAATCTTCTTCTTACCGTTGCTGGGGAGTTAACTTTGACCACACAGGGTAAAATGGCAAGACCTCCTTTTTGTGCAATAACACGAGTATTGTTTTTGGTATTAAATTGACTTTGTAAACTGTTTCCAAAGTGGTTTTGAGAAGACGTGATTTTTCCGACATCTAAAATGGTTTTTTCGTTAGTTAAACAAGGTTAACATTTATTTATATATATGTAAACAAGTTTTCACATAACAAGTATAAATTAGTCATTTCTTCAAGATTTGATTATTTAGTAGTTCTTTTAATTATCTAATCAGACCTGTAAAAAACCAACTTCCATGTTTTTAAACTATTGTAATCAGTACATTCGTTGTTGTTTACTACACAGAAATAAAAAACTCAGATGTTGACGGTAAACAAAGCTAACATTTTTACATTTTTTTTAGCATACATCTCTGCGCTAAAGAGCTTAATATAACCTTGTGATTCTCATAAAGTTTGGTTCTTTTACTTACCAGAAAACGTTGAACTAAGGAGTAGCAAAAAACATGATAAATGCAAGTGCCATCTTTTCGGTTCCATTATTCCCAAATTCGAGACTCCACAAATCGTATACTTGGCAATTAATCTTTATACTCGAAACATTATCCTTCTGCAACGAACTTCAACTTAAATATGTGTATACAAACTCATATATATAATTATATATGTATATATGTATGTTTCTAAAAATATTTGAAGGAATACCGTTGCATGCACACGGATCTATGTAGGTGTGTATATGTGTTTGTATCTCTCAGATATAAGATATTTATACACAAGGGTCACATAAATAACTTTAATCTTTTATCAGTTTTTGTAGAAACGTTTTATTTATCAAACAATTTGCACCATAAATTATTATGCCCTAATATTTATTTTCACGAATAGAGTAAAAAACACATGTCACGGATTAAATTTCATACATTCACATGTATTTACGTGAGTTTCTGGAGGAAATGCATACACAGAAAATGAAAGAGGAAAACTCACTTTTTTTTTCTTTTTTTTTTGCAAAGACAGTTCGGCAAAACCTTACTCGTATATACACATTTCGTTTCTAATTGTTTATGCAATCATAAAACATACATATGAATAATTTCGTAGCTACATATTTTCGGAAACACAGATACACAGGTAAAGATATATAGATTGTATGTATTGACCATCAAAGTGCAGATTTCTCACTGCAATTCCATTATATTGGCACACACGCAAGTGTATGTGTGCGCGAGTGTGTGTTTAGAGAAAATGGCACAATTTTTGATTCGAATTTACTTGGTTTTGAATCCAACTTCTTTTTCGAAGTGCCAATCGTAGACTAACTTGAAGTCGGCAAAATGCACCGACCGTATAACTCAACTCACGCAGTCGCATTATGTGGGTCTCTCAAAATGTATCGCCATATGCGTGTTAAAGGCAACTCAACGCCGCTCCTCGAAAGTCAAAGGGATGATGACAGAAATTATTTAATATTATTCATATTTACAGCGGGGCGGCATTATGAATAACGGATAGAGTGAGTTACATAAAAACAGCGGTAACTACGGAACTTATTGGATTGCAATAAGAATTAAATATTGAAGTTGGTGGTAGATAACATTTTTTTTTAGGTTCGTCAATTGGGATTATTGTCTCCTTGTTGATTGCTATGGTGATAAATCAGCTGACGGATTCAAATTGTTAGGTTAGGTTAGTTATCAGGTATATTTTTAAAATATTTAACTAAAGAGAATGAAGTATTTTTTTTTTTTTTTTCGTTGAAGAAACAATTTCGGTTATTAAAAGTAAAAGCCTCATGTATCATGTATTTAATTTATTACAAAATCTGTATAAAATAAATGTGTCCTATTAATATTTCATAAGGAATTTAAATTTTTTGATGCATCTGTGCTGCTTTATTGTTTTTATTATTTAATCATTTTTTATCTTCAGAGTATTTAAAATTTAAACAAAAAATGTTTTATGAATACCGCTTATAAATGGTTTTTACACCTGGTATATTTACACATCCGTGAGTTGGGCACACTGTTCTGCTTGCCGGTTTGAAAAGTACTAAATATCCCATAACGCGTTGAGTTTTTTTTAATGTACGTGTCCAAATTCGAGGCGAGCATGGGTACAAATTGTGTTATTTATCTGGCGTTATTTGCATTGCTTTGTATATACAAAGGAAATGCGGAGATAGTTAACACAAATGTGGAAAGAACGCTGGACCTCACTTCGCAACTGGTGAAAACCACAACCAAAATCTCGGCGGAAGACACAGCCGGCAAACCGATTGCAGAGTACGTGTTTTTCTCTTCGGAACCAAGTCTTGCTTATATTTCGGTTAAAGATAATGCCGACAAGAATGTCCAGGTCAAGAAGAATGAAGCGGCGAAGGGAGAGCACAGCTTTACACTGACATTCCCCAAGGCCTCCGCCAAACAGACATTCCTGGTCGAAACTGTTGCCTCTAAGAGCGTTCTGCCGCATCCCGAGGAAATCAGACAGAATGACAAACAGTTTGTAAAATATGTGGGCAACCTGCATCTGTACTCAAAGTACAAGACCAACAGCCAGAAAACCAATGTAAAGTTGAGCTCCTCGAATATCTTATCGCACACCCAAGTCAAGCCTTTTTCGGTGTCCTCTAATAAGATCACTTTGGGTCCTTATGAAAACGTCGAAGGTATCAAAAATCTTAAAGCATTATGAACTTCAGATTCCTTACATATATTTTTTATTTTATTAGCCTTGAGCCAGGAGTCGCTGGTTATTCACTTTGAGAACTCCTCACCTTTTGTCACCGTCAATTATTTGGAGCGTACTTTGGAGATCTCTCATTGGGGCAACATTGCCGTCCAGGAATCGATCCAAATGACTCACACCGGAGCCAAACTGAAGGGATCATTCTCGCGTTACGATTTTCAGAAGGAAGGTCGCTCAGGACTAGCTGCCCTGAAATCCTACAAAACATACCTGCCGGCATCTGCTTCTGGAGTCTATTACCGCGATACAAATGGCAACATTTCGACCTCCAACATGAATCCTGTTAGGGATTTCATTGAACTTGAGCTGCGACCACGCTTTCCGCTCTTTGGCGGCTGGAAGACACAGTACACCCTTGGATACAATGTACCCTCTTACGAGTACATGTATAACGATGGTAACAAGTACCAGCTAAAAATGCACTTGATCGATCACATTTACGACAACATGGCCATCGATGAAGCCACCATTAAGATTATATTGCCCGAGGGATCGAGCGATATCAGGCTTTCGACGCCCTACTCGATAAGCCGACTGCCCAACGAACTGGTTCACACCTACTTGGACACTACGGGTCGCCCTGTTGTTTCATTCTCCAAGTCAAACTTAGTGGAAAGTCACATTTCCGACTTTACCCTCTACTACAGCTTCTCGAAGATTTCCATGCTGCAGGAACCTCTGCTGGTTAGCGGCTTTATTTATATCATTTTCGTGTTCACCATTGTCTTCTTACGTTTGGACTTTTCAATTACCTCCCATGCGCATAAAGAATAAGTAACTTATAATTTCTGCTTTGAAAATAGTTATTCTCATCATTAAACAAAAAGGATGAAAATGATACAAATATTTTGCAAAAACTAACGAAACAAATAAACAGCTTGCACTTGATTGCAGGAAATTATCCTTAAAAGAGATTCTTGTGTTTCAAACATTCCACTTTTGGCTATTGATGTGTTTCTTCTACGTTTTTCTGGTTTGTTTTAAAAAGATATATGTAGTCGGACAACAAAAAAAACAAACATATTTTGGTCTGGGTGTTCGGAAAAAATGATTAAAAACATAATGTTTAAAAATAAAAAATACCCTAGTTAGGATAAGTTCCCGCAATCAGCAGTAGGACATTTTCTGCCATCTCAAACAAGTGAAAATCGGACATGCGCATGGAAACGAGAAAAATTATTCGAATGGTTTGCACTTTTTCGACAAGTGTGCTGTGTACATATGCATTAGTGGTTATAAAATTATTAGAAAAAATGGAATTAACAATTTGAGAATTTAGAAATTTAAATGAAAAACAAATACAATAAATAACATAAAAAACAGTAAGCTAAAATCGAAAACTGAGAGACAATGTTCTTTTGTACTTTTTGTTATGAAGGTGTATGTGAAAAATCGATAAAGGAATTTTCGGTCTGTAAACAGGCTTAATAAAAATAAAGATGAAGTGAAAAACCAGTAAATTGCATTTATACATTTAATCCATTCGAACCTTTAAAAGTGAGTTTAATTTAAGTGCTTTCATTACTATAAAAGTTTATGCTATAAAATGTTATTTTCTATACTAACATTAACGAAATAGTTATACTAGTTATATGGTAAACAGTGTATTTAAAACATAAAACTAGTGTGTGGATTCCATAGTCTGTTTAAATCAAATATACAGAAGTCCATTTAACAGTCCAGAGCAAATATTTTTCATTGTTCATGTGCCCTTGGCCCTTTTTTTTATTGTTTGTATCTGAAATGGAGATTTGTACTATATTTTTTTTTTTTCAATTATGAAAACTAGTACATAAAAAACTCCAGTGCAACAACAATCTAAAACAATTCTATACGAATTAAGCTGGAATTTATTTTAATTTTCCTTACCCAAATTATAAACCGGATCTGTATAAAAGGAAACCATTTGGCTTCATTTATTATACGTTACTTGTAGAGCATTCAAAAAAAAAAAAAAAATCAGACACACCACTTTTTTTTTTTAATACAGCTTATGCCCCACTAAAAAAGAAAATAAAATCACGGAAACTAAATTAATTATAGTACTTTTTGGATAAAATTAATTATAGTACTTTTAATTTTGTATTGACTCTGAAATTTTGGGATCCACTTTAACCCAATCAAACTGCCTTATAATTGTCTTCCTTAGATCGAAAAACACCAATTCTTCGATTATGAGTTCGAATGGAAGTGATTTGGGGCACAATAACCGGCGAAATGAAAAGGGTAATCAGGACAATGTTCACGCCTCGATGCGTGGGAACGGCAGCATGAGTTCCACACGTAGGAAATCTATTAACTTCCAGAATCAGTTACAATTGGCACTTGAATCGAATGAGTGCGATGTGATGTACTGCAGCCTGTCTTCGGGACGTTTTCGCACTCCGAATGGCGAGAATTACCCGCCACATGCGGGCAAGCTAAAGCTATCGCCGCTAGAAAAATACGATGATGCGAACAGGGGCGTGCCGCCGCCCTCGCCGGCTCCAAATAGCGATTGTTTTGCCACCTGTGTGGCCAATCAGCTACCTTCCCAGTCATGCAGCGTGGGGTCCGTCAAGCCGGATACTTCGGCCGTTCTGCAGAAGCACGGAATTGGTGGGAGTGGAATGGGGGAAACGGAATGAGTGGGAGTGTAATACCCGGAGGTGGTATGGGTGGAAATGGAAATTACCATCAGCGTGGGGTTTCCCCAAATTCGAGATATCGCTTGGAGCGATATCGCGAATCGCAGCCAACTGCCCAGACAAAGATGATCGACACAATGGGTGGACTACCCTCAACCGTGCCCTCTGTCTCCAATACCCGACTCCTGCTGCCTTCCAACGTACCCTTGCCACTCTCGCAGTGCGAGAACTACAACGCCTACTTGGGATCCACGGTGCACACGCCGGTCAAGCGCTATGTGCCCACTCCGCCGCCGGCCATGGAACTCTACTCGGACCTGAGTATCTCATCCTCGCCGGCGGGCAATCTACCCACTCCCGCGGCCGTTGCCACATCGTCTTCGGCGGTGCAGTCACAGTACGCCAACATGCCCTACAACTATCGCTCCAAGTGCTGCCACAGTGAAGCCTCGCACGGCAGCCTCAGTCGCACATCGCAGACCTACGCCAGCTGCTCACCGGCCTGCACCTCGCCCTCGCCGGCTCCTTCCACCAGCATGTCGATGGTCTTCTCGGCCGCCAGCTCCTGTTCGCCCATCATAACGGCCACCAGCTCATCGAGGTCGGGAAACCACCGGGGCGATGATAGCGATTCTGTTATTGTGGTGGCTAACGGCGGCGGTTCTATTGCTCAGATCGAAGTGGACAACTCGTCGGGAACGTGTCTGCACTGCAATACAGTGCGCCGCACCACGGGAGTTCATCAGACCACACAGACCACGGGTCCCATTAGTCCGGTTCCCATATCCCTGCCCGTGCCCATGCCAATGCCGGTCATCTCGGGTCTGAACGAGCAGATACCCAACCAGAATCTCGAGTCGAGCATGGTGTCTGTGCAGGCGAAGCGCCTTGAAGGGCCATCCAATGGCGGCAATATGGCCGTGCCACCTGGATCGAACCAACACCAGATGTACCGCAGTCAGATGGCCAGCAATCCGCGAATGCAGCACATGCACCACCAGACGCAGCAGCACCAGTCGCTCCAGGTGCTTCCGCAACCACAGACGCACCACTTGTCCTGCAAGAAGCGGATTGGCATCTACATGAAGCGCACCACCTCTCAGTTCTTCGGCGTAGAGCCGAGTACGGAAGCGGCGGATTGTGTGCTGTGGCAAGGACGTCATCGTCGTCTGGCAATACGCTGCTTTGGGATGTTTGACACCGAGCTGGAGTACCACATGCAGCAGGCAATCGGTGGAGGAAACGAGGATGTGGTGCAGGGCAATGCCTCGAACAGCAACTATGCCCCGGATCGACCGGATATCCTGCCCGTTCAGGATGCCATAGGCATGGATATGAATCTATCTGGCGATAGTAGGAGGCAAAAGTGCTACACCAATCGGGACTTCCTGGCCGGGGAGTTCGTGGAGCGCAAGGCATCGGTGGGGTATATGTTCGTGGCCATGGTTAGCTACTTGGTGCACATGTTCAACAAGCGGAGGCCCATTCAGATGCACAGGGTGCGTTGTCCCTGGCAGTGGTCCCGCAGCTTTGCCCCTCTACACGTCACATCGCACAATAGTCAGCAGGCGGACGGAGACGGGTGCTTAACGGACGGCCTGGAGGCCATTATCGATGACGAGGTGTTCTTCGACAGTCCCTGCGAGATCACCACCACGTCGGTGAACGACGAGAGCTCCGAGATAGGCCGGCAGACCGCAAAGCCACGTCCTTGTGCGGATGCTTCGGGCGTGGGCGTCAGTGTCTACATGGCGGAGAGGCAGCAGAATGGCTGGAGAACATCGGCGTTGAATAGTGGCGGCAATGCCAGCAGTGATATCAACCTAACCGGCGATCAAGCTTCGCATTTGACCGGTGCGGCCCACATTCCGCTCTGCAGTTCGGTTTCCAGCCAAATGCAACCCGCAATGCGAAGCTCACACTCCACCACTTCCACCTGCAATCGGGGCAACCGAATTACTGCCCAACTGCTCGACGGAGTGCTTGAGAACTCCAGACGTCCGCCGCTGCGTTGCATCAAGTACTTCTCGGTTAACGACCTGGACGATCGTACCGATCATCGACCCTTTTTCACCTACTGGATCAACACGGTGCAGGTGGTGGTGCTCATCTTGTCGATCATCTGCTACGGCATCGCTCCCATTGGAATCGGATCGGAGCAAAAGACCGGACAGGTGTTGGTGACCAGCCTCAGTCTGCAGACGGTGCAGCATGTTGAGCAGCGGAACCTCTGGATCGGACCGAGAAACATTGACCTGGTGCACATGGGAGCCAAGTTCGCTGCCTGCATGCGACGCGACATCAAGATTACCGAGGTGGTTACAAAGACGAGGCGACACGAAAGGGAAACGGCCTGCTGCATTCGCAACGACGACTCTGGCTGCGTTCAGAGCTCTCAGGCGGAGTGCTCTATCCGAGGACTCTACCCAACGGTAAGTGCTTACTGATTTAGGTGGTGACTTCTTAATTCAAACCTACAATTAATACCTAAAGTTTCCTACAAAATAAAATATAATAGGTATTATAATCGTAACCTTTTATTGTCTTCCCAGAAATCAATTTCGACCTGGAAGAAATGGTCCCCCAGTGAGTCCGGACCAGGTGGGAGAATTTCTGGATCAGTGTGCGGCTTAGACCCAAAGTTTTGCGATGCCCCGGCATCAATAGCTCCCTACGAGTGGCCCGACGACATCACCAAGTGGCCGATCTGCCGCAAAACCAACTCGTTTACCCAACGATATCGGTACAAGGATCACACTTCGGAGCATATGGTGTGCGAGGTGATAGGCCATCCGTGCTGCACGGGCTTGTATGGAGAGTGTCGGATAACGACCCGCGAGTACTGTGACTTTATAAAGGGATACTTCCATGAGGAAGCTTCGTTGTGCTCACAGGTATAAGTTCAATAGAATAAAAGCCTTTTTTCTTTCATTAACTTTATTTGGTTTGGCTAGATATCGTGCCTCAACAATGTGTGCGGAATGTTCCCCTTCATTTCTGTGGAGACTCCGGATCAGCTGTACCGCCTGTTGACCTCGCTCTGTATGCACGCCGGCATTCTGCATCTGGCCATTACGCTTATTTTCCAGCACTTATTTCTGGCCGACTTGGAGAGGTTGATCGGAACCGTTCGCACAGCTATTGTCTACATAATGTCGGGCTTTGCTGGAAACTTAACGAGTGCCATACTGGTGCCCCATCGTCCAGAGGTAATGTTTCAGCTGATCTGCAGATCTTAAAATAATGTACTGCATACTCCTGACAGGTTGGACCTTCTGCATCTCTGAGTGGCGTGGTGGCCTCGCTGATCGCCCTGCTGGTGTGGATGCACTGGAAGTATCTGCACAAGCCACACATTGCGCTATTTAAATTATTGCTCTTGTGCAGCGTGTTGGTCGGAATAGGAACACTGCCTTATCAACTGAACTTCCTAGGATTGCTGGCCGGAGTGATTTGTGGCTGCCTTTTAACCATGTCTTTAGTGCCATTTACCACATTCACGAAATACGGCCGGAAGAAAAAGGTAAGCCACTTATTTCGGCTAACTTACATTTATTAACTTACACTATTTGTTTTGCAGATTAATCTCATTTGGACTTGCGTACTGTTTCACGTTGTTGTGTACGCTGCAATGATAGTGACATTTTACGTTCACCCCAGTGAATTTCACTCCATTAGCTTTGTAGATATGTTTAGTAATAGCAACGGATACGAAAATTTCACCAATACCGATCATCATGGCGTTGATGTCGTTAGCAGTAATACTCGATACTCTCAGACGCAGAACTCCCAATATTATTATCATCATCACTCGGATGACATTATAAGGAAGAGTGTTACGTTCACAGAAAAGGCTCTCGTTTCGGTGAGTGTCTAAGAGTAAAATCAATCAATTGCAGTTAATATTATTTTTCATTATTACAGCACATTTTATATCCGGCTGCGCCGCGGAAAACGAGCGCCCAACAATGGCAGGAAGTAGAGTTTAGTCGTTCGTTTAATCACCTTTCAAACTATAGTGATCGAATTAAAAAAAGTATTGGAAATATATCAAAGCTTAAGCAAGTGTTCACTTCACCCATTAGATTCTCAAACAAAAACAACCACTCTAATCTTATGACTGAATTAACATCGGTGCACTCCGAAAATAAACAGAAATATTTAGGTTACATCAATAATACTGAATTTAACGTCCTTTAATATTTTACATATTAATCGAATCAATTCATGACAAAAAAATTTGACAAGTTTGAGTGCACAAATAGATAACAATTATATGAATAACGCATTAAATGTCTATTTATGTATGTATAATCCGAACTTTAAATGAATAAAGAATAATTAGTATTAAAACTCTGTCTGTCTTTATTTTATGGGAAAATAAGCTAAAGTTCTGCGGGTGGACATTTTGTATTCAAATATTATTCAAATAAACAATGGAATAAAAAATGTAGTGACCAAAATATTCAATAAGGAAATCAAGTTGCTTTTTAACTTTTGTATTAAAGGTAGATTTTCAAATCATACTGTTTTGGAAAACTAAACCTCTAATTATATTCCCTTTCAGTAGTCAAAGATTTAATAATCTAATAAAAAAAAAAGTGTTTAGAATAGTGCTGTAAAGGTTAGCCGAATTCCCTCGGCTATAATAAAATTCGTGTTGAGTGTGTTTAGAAATGCTGTAATTCGCAGAATTTGCCAATGACTATGTACATATTTTACATTATAAATATTTTTATATTAAGCAACTGAATTTTCAAAGGGTTGAAATTGTGTAATTAAATTCACAAATAACATACATTATAATACACTTAACTTTAGAATATATATTAAGAGAAAAGATATTAATTAATAATGGTTACGATATGACAATTATATATACATCATCTCGGCCATTGAGGACATTTTTTTGGGAATATGAACAATGGTGTCGAAGTAGCTGGCCAGTTCTCCGATGGTAACGTCATCGCAATTCCCAGGATTTGTTGAGTTGTAGCTGGCCTGCTGCGAGCACGTTGCTCCCATCAACGAGACAGCTGACAAGGATCTCGTGGCAACGGAGACGGAGTCGCCCTTATGGCTCTGAGGGCCTGAAGATCCTGACTCATCTAAATCACTTCCCGAGTGCTGGGCCCTTAATGAGCTGTAGTTTTTGGACAAGTGCCAACTGTTTCCCAAAGAGCTTTTCTTAGATTCGTCTAACATGGCGTTGCATTCTCCTATAACCTCGCGAAAGACGCACGGGCCATTGGGCCTTAAATCATCGTTGTCCAGGCCAACAATATCACTGGTTTCATCCTTTGGCTTGCAGATCAACATCCTTCCACTGCGTACGATGCACTTGCCATGCTCGCAGCCGTATAACGATTTCAAAATGGGTTGTCTAAATAAGTTCTTCTTCGCTGGCGCAAGATAATTTCGTTTTTGAAAATGCTTCTGCACCCCGTGGGAGCAGCTCAAGGGACTAACAATATCAAAGGATACGGCTGGAGCGAAGGACTCATCTTGCTTACAGTCCTGCAAGCAACTTTCTGACCTTCGGCGTGGTCTGCACTTCCAGCGGTGTTGCGATCGGAGTTTTAAGCTCGTTGATGCCTCGGAATTATCAGACTGATCAAATCCATGATCTGCATCGTAAAAGGGGTTCCGTTCCACAGTCTTGATGAGGGGATGAGTTTGTGTTATTTTCAACTTGTCCAGGTCAGCAGGCAACTCTTCAGTAGCCATTGTGCAGCCAAATCCGTATATTTTTGATTTCCTCACAGTAATAGTATCGCAGCCAATGTGGGCTTAATGTTTTGATGTGCAATTGGGGAGCTTCAAAACACTTTTTTTCTCCCTTTTTTCTAATTTTAATTGTATGTATGTGTTACATTACAGAAAACAGACAAGATAGCGGCGCTAAGGGGTCTTTTTTCGAGGGATGGGTAATAGTCCCAATAAGATTGTGTGTTATAAAGGGAGTGATTTGAAACGCTGGAATTGGAATAATGTATTAATTGTGGTTAAAGAATTGCTTACAATGACGTACACTCCTACTTTGTTGGAAAACTTTTTTGACCTAATAATTCTAATAAGATCAATACCCTTGTTAAAAATCTGGAATATCACCCATATCATCATAAAAAAATCATATCAAGCCAATATTTGTTCTCTACCAAAAAGGTTTAACCTTTTTCATGAACATTTAGTAAAAATAATATATATATTTTATTGGGTTTAGTCTTATTTTTGTAGCAGCTGTTTTAAAAATCACATTTTCAAAGATTTTTTAAATTAATTTGTTTAATTTGGAAGGGTTTGTGGGAAGTTTTATATATTTTCCACTTGTTTTTTATCATGGAGATCATATGGTACGCCAATTAAATAAATATTGATTGTTACTCAAAAGGTAAGTGGTATGATTTATCTAAAAAAGGGGTTAATTTTGACCGTGCAAAATGCTTAACAGTTTTCTTGATCAATCATCAATGGAAGCCGAGTTTAGAGCACTACCGCCCAGTTGATTATGTGCTATCATAAGTATGTCTTTCTTTTCTTTTGGAAAGCGCAGTTCACGTCCAGCCATGCGGAACGTCTCAAGCTCCCTCTCGGCAAGTACTAATTCCCTGCGAATAACACCAGGATTGTCGTGTTCTCTGGCAATCCAATCCAGTGCCATCTGTGATCGCATCTCATCGTCCAAACTGCGGTTAGAATAATGGGCCACGACTTCCTGTCGCGAACAATGTCGCTCTCGCATTGCCTTTAGCGATCCATTCCAGTGCAGCAGTTGAAAAACAGTCATAAGTTCTTGGAACTCCAGCATTGTTCTTCCCTTATTGGCTTCCAGCATGAATCTAAAAAAAAAATTGATCACTTTAGTTACAAACTATATTTGTAAAATATACTTATAAGCTATAGCTGTAGACTACCGATTACTCTTTATTTGCAAAAGTAGGTAAAAACTTTATCAAAGACAGCGTGATTATTGATGGTAATGGGTGTGAAAGCATTCTGCTTTTCCTAGTTCTTACCTAAATGCTCCTATTCCAGATTCTGTGCCCTCGTTAATTTGCGATGTTCCTTTAAATGAAGTACGAGCATCCTGAACAGCTTTTTGAATAAACTCGTCGCTGATTCGTCGCGATGGGTGCTCATTAAAAACAGAGTTCATCAGGGCAATTTTAGCCGAACTACGACGGGCCTCAGCCTTCGTTGGACAGTTCTGAAAAGGACAAACAGTTTCAAATTTGCAATATATTAATATTTCAACCATATTTACTTGAAAACTTCCAAAGCAGCTCCCTCCAGGTAGTGTAACAAAACAAATATATGGCTGGCTATTAGCTGGAATCGATTCGTAAATGACAAGAGCTCCATTTTTCATTTCTGCTCCACGCGATTGCTTCATTTGCCAAAACTCTTGAAGGGCTTCCACCACATTCACTGAAATACATATGTACATTTTTATATGTACATCATTTATTTAAAAAGATGCCTCCATATATAATATCACGTATTAGTCTCACCTCTATAATCTCGATCTTCGTAGAATCCAGTTACCGTTGGTAAAACCCAGAAGGGTTCTTCAGGGTAAACCATTTTGAAGAATATTCAATAATATGTTAAACAAAGAATGGTTAACTTTTTTTAGCTCAAGTAAAACCGCATATCACTTAAAGAGGCTGCAAAAATCAAAACATTATTGTTAAAAAGTATTTTATGAGCGCTTTTATGTAAAGTACTCTTTTTTTTGTGCCCACTTTAAATGTCGTAATTAGTTCTTATATGGATTTCATCAGACAGGAAATATACATTAACAGCATATGTTTACATACATATACAAGAGTGGTATTGTTGCAATGGTGACACTGCCACGTCTTTAAACATATGTACATCCTAACATCTACGATAATTGCGAGTTTGTCGCCTAAGTCTTTTGATTGACTGTTGAAAAATGTGTTACCAAGTATATTTTTATACCGTGTGCCGTAATAAAAGAAAATTTAAGAACAAACACACATTAAAATGTTTAATTGAAAGCATTCACTATGTCTTTTTTGTATAAAAATACATATAAGGGCATTCGTCTAGTGTTCACCGCTGTTGCCTTTACATTTTGGTTTCTACGTTAATATATTTAATTTTCACTTTTGTTTCATCCGAACGATCAAGTAACTAAGATCTTCACCGAGATGAGAAACCTTTCTGCAGTAACGTAAAAAAAACTGGATACATTACTGTGTTTCAGTGCTGCCATTTTTTAGCTACAAAAAAGATCATACAGCGAATTTAGCTTGAAAAGGCTAAAGTTCAACATTAATTATGATCTTAAATTATTTTTCTGTGTAAATTAATTAAAGTTATTTATTACAATAATAGGCTACCTCGATAGAAAATTATTGAAAATGATTATTACTATTTAAATAAAATACACTTAGTTAATTTATAAAAATGAAAAGGCTTTCCATTTTTTTAATTCAATTCCAAGAGACGTATCTTATACAAATATAGATTTGCGCATTTGAAGAAGCCCCAACAAAAAATTAATACATAAGCATGCATTCAGAGGGCCTTATTACCCCAGAAAAATGCAGTTAAATGTTTTTTTTTTTTTTTTTTTTAATTTCAAGTCTCACAGTAATGAAGAAAGGTTGCTTTACCATATAAAGTACCTTCCATCAATATTTGAAAAACATTTTCTTTAAAAATACCCTTAATTGATTCACATTTATTTAACAAAAACATGTATAAATTTAAATTAGGACTTATTTTGTTAAGTTTAACATAGATAATGGTAACTAGTCTAAGGTACAATATAACTACAATTAATATATAAAGAATTTTAAAATAAAATATCAATAGTTTCCATGGTAGGCATTGGCGCGAATAAATTGAAAACATATTTACACTCCTCATTTTCATAAATATCTGTCTCCTCTAAACAAGGGATATCGTCAAATTCTGATTCTAACGGAGGATGACGTACGTTTTCTAAGTGATTTTCCAATGTGCCAAGGTTATGATAAAGTTGATTTAGCAGGGAATCATACTCAGCTTGATCTGACCAGGTTTCAGTGATTGCTAAAATATTTAAATGAACGCAGATTAAATTGAACTAAAATCAAACAATATTTATAGAACTTACGCCTGCTGCAGGTCCTTAAACATTTCTCGCTCGGAAAGTCAGTATAGTTAAATAAATTAATGACATGGGCTTCGCGTTTTAACATGTATGAACCCAAAAAACAGTTAGCTTTTACATTAGTGTCTTCTCGATCCTTGTTTTTAATGTTGGGATTATGTGTCTTACGAATCGACAGCTTGGCAATGCTGCCTTCAGGCTTCACATGATGGCTTTTAAACGGTGTTATACCAGGAGTTTGATGCATCACGTTGTCAAGTTTCCCAAGAACGGTTTTTTTCTTGACTGAATTGGTAGGGACTCCATTTTTTATAGGATTTGTCGGCACTAAAATATCTAAGGCAAATTAAATGATGACTTCGACGTGAATCCAAATAAAATCTACTTACAATGAACCCCAGTGTTTTCCTTGTTCAATATCTGATCCATTTTTATTTGTGCGCTAAAATTATAAGCAAATTAATTTTATTCGTGTGAGGCTATTTATGAAAACGAGCGGCACAATTTTAGAGATGGGAGACTCATAGCCACTGAGTTATTTTATTGTAAATTTGAAACGATGGAAAAAAACCAATCGTTATTAGATTATTAGAAAATATATATATGAAATTGTTTAACATATATATGAATAAAAAAGTTCAGATACATGGATGTTATTTAAAAAAATTAAATTAAAATATCACACTTTTAGAAACATATATTATTATCCTACCATTGCCCTCCTTATTCTTGTTTTCTTGATTTTAGTCATCCTAAAAAATACCAGCAAATTATTACAATTTGCTTGTCGGCATCAGAAGGCGTTAGGAAGTTATTATTGACGTTTTTTGTTATTGCGAGCTGGCCCCTCAAACAAGCAGCCTTTATAACAAAATTGCTTTTGAGTGAATATAAAACTTGGACATTCTTCGCCGGAAAATTTTCAGTAGGCTTTTAAGTCTAGCAAATATTAAAATAGGGCAACCCTACAAAAATATTCAATATTTTACTTCTCACTTAACTGCATTTAATAAAACTTTTCAAAGGCTTCGCTATGGCGTCACATCAGTACCACCAAATTGCGAATCTGCTGGAAAAAGTATGTATAGAATTTTATTTTTGCAATATAATGAAATATATTGGAGCCTTGGTCTGATGCAGATGACGTCGACGGACAAGGATTTCCGTTTTATGGCAACAAACGATCTGATGACGGAGCTACAGAAAGACAGCATTATTCTGGACGACGAGTCGGAGAAAAAGGTTGTGCGAATGGTGCTTAAACTGCTGGAGGATAAGAACGGCGAGGTCCAGAATTTGGCTGTAAAATGTTTGGGTCCGCTGGTCAACAAGGTAAAGGAAATCCAGGTGGAGACTATTGTGGATTCCCTATGCGCCAACATGATGTCGAACACGGAGCAGCTACGGGATATCTCGAGTATTGGCTTAAAGACAGTGATTGCCGAATTGCCCCAGTCATCGAACTCTCTGGCCCCAAATGTGTGCCAGAGGATCACGGGAAAACTAAGCACGGCCATTGAAAAGGTGGATTTTTTAGTGAATGCTGGGCCTGTTTTTTTTATTATAATCCCCTTGCAAAATTTTTTCAGGAGGATGTCTCTGTAAAACTGGAGTCGCTTGACATTCTGGCCGACTTGCTTTCCCGTTTTGGAGAGTTTCTGGTTCCCTTTCACAGCACTATCCTGAAGGCTTTAATGCCTCAGTTGGCCTCCTCGCGACAGGCTGTTCGCAAGCGCACTATCGTAGCTCTCTCCTTTTTGCTAATTCAGGCCAACAGCAACGCCTACAACGGCGTAATCGATCATCTGCTCGATGGTCTAGAGAACCCACCAAATCCAGCTGCCATTCGAACCTATATTCAATGCCTGGCTTCAATATGGTAAGTTTGTCAGAAGTGCGCTATACGACTGTTGGCAAGCTTATTTCGTTTTTCTTTTCATGAACAACTTAGATTAACATTTTTATTGTTTACTTGCTCAGTTTGTTTGTTTGTTTAAAAGTTCAATCTGGCTTAGTGCAATTATTTCGTTTCTTAAGAAACAGTTGAGTTGTAAAAGCAGCTGAGTAATTTAAGCTACCAAGGGGTAGCACACATTTCTAATTTAATTTACTTAAGTGAGGGCCAACACTGATTTGTTTTTGCAAAAAACTGCTATAACTTTGCTTTTTAGTCGACAGGCTGGCCATCGGCTATGTAATCATATTGATCGATCTATGCTGTTGTTGAGCCAGTACAGTCAACGAGACGATGATGAATTGCGCGAGTTTTGTCTGCAAGCCTGCGAGGCATTCGTTATGCGCTGCCCAGATGCCATTAATCCGCACATTCCCATGGTAAGCGGTAATTAACAAAGTAAGCAATTTAGTGTTAATATGCTTGTTTTATAGATTCTTGAACTGTGCCTGAAATATATCACCTACGACCCGAACTACAACTATGAAACCGATGATGGCGATACTGGCAATGCCATGGACACGGAGGACGACGAGTACGTGGACAGTGAGGAGTACAGCGATGATGATGACATGAGCTGGAAAGTTCGTCGCGCTGCGGCCAAGTGCTTGGAGGTTTTAATTTCCACACGCCAGGAGCTTATCGAGGACTTCTATCGCAGCTTGAGCCCGGCTTTGATTGCTCGATTCAAGGAGCGCGAGGAGAATGTTAAATCCGACATATTCCATGCCTATGTGGCTTTGCTGAAGAACACTCGCCTCAGCGACGACGTAGCCAACGACCCTGATTCCATGGATCAGGTTTCGGGGCCGACGTCATTGCTAATT
This sequence comes from Drosophila ficusphila, assembly GCF_018152265.1. NCBI lineage: Eukaryota > Metazoa > Arthropoda > Insecta > Diptera > Drosophilidae > Drosophila > Drosophila ficusphila. Next base: position 356,671 of record NW_025064662.1, on the reverse strand, counting down.
GAACAGCTTCCGCTTATCGTAAAAGCCATACAGCCGCTAATGCGGGAAAAATCGATGAAAACGCGTCAAGACTGCTTCCTCTTACTGCGTGAGCTGTTGAACTCGCTGCCAGGCGCCTTGGGACCTTATTTGGAAAGTATTGTGCCGGGCATAAGCTATTCACTGAATGACAAAAGCTCAACCAGCAACATGAAGATCGAGTCTCTAGGATTCTTGTACTCGCTGCTGCAGGGACATCCGCCGCATGCTTTTCATCCACACATACCCTCACTAGTGCCCCTTGTAGTGACTTCGGTGTTCGATCCGTTTTATAAGATCGCCACAGAGGCTCTGCTGGTGCTGCAACAGTTGGTCAAGGTTATTCGGCCATTGGAGGGTAGTGCTGCCAAGTCCGACTTCGATGCTCCCTCTTTCGTAGGACCGGTTTACTCGTGCACCTTGCAGAAACTGAAGGTAACGGATGTCGACCAGGAGGTCAAGGAACGAGCCATTGCCTGTATGGGTCAGATCATTGCCAACATGGGCGACATGCTGCAGAACGAACTGGCCGTTTGCCTGCCCATCTTCATGGAGCGCCTGAAGAACGAAGTAACCAGGCTAAGCAGCGTAAAGGCATTGACCCTAATCGCAGCTTCATCCCTGCGCATTGACTTGACTCCCATTCTGCATGACGTGCTACCCGCTTTGGGCACATTCCTGCGTAAGAACCACCGCGCCCTGAAGCTGCACTCTCTCGATCTGATTAACAAGATTGTGATAAACTATTCGAGCAACTTCGAGGCAAATCTCTTGCAGACTGCCATTGTTGAGATTCCACCTCTAATATCGGATTCGGACTTGCACGTCGCACAGTATTCGCTGACCTTGCTAAGTACTGTAGCTCGCAGGCAGCCCCAAGCTTTGGTCGGCATCCATGACCAGTTCCTGCGTTCCGTACTGATTTTGGTTCGTTCTCCATTGCTGCAGGTGGGTAGAAACAAGTGTAAAACTACAGCTAAATATCAGCAAAAACAGCTGCTGCTTTTATTTCCGCTTAAGAACAACTAATAACCGCGAAATTTCTTACAGGGATCTGCATTGAATTGCACTTTGGAGCTGTTCCAGGCCTTGGTGCAAACTCAGCTGACCGGACTGGACTATCATTCGCTGGTCTCGAAGCTAATGGCCCCCGTTCTGGGTGGCAACGGCGATGCAAACTCTAGAGCCACCCCAGGGGCACCCAGTGAGGTGGTGCAGTTGCACAAGCAGGCGTACCATTCGTCGGCCAAGTGCATTGCGGCTCTCACTCAACAGTGTCCCCAGGTTGCGACCCCGTTGGCCACCAAACTGATCACGGATCTGCAGAAGCGCAATGACACCGAGATTATCTTCTGCTTACTCACTATCGGCGAGATAGGTAGGCACTTCGATCTGAGCACGATACAGGTGCTGCCGCAGACAATTATTGAATGCTTTGGTGCCACATCGGAGGATGTAAAAGCGGCCGCTTCGCATGCCCTCGGGGCTGTGTCCGTGGGCAGCCTGCAAACATACCTTCCTCTGATCCTGAACGAGATTGAGGTGCAGCCAAAGCGACAGTATTTGCTACTGCATTCGCTGAAGGAGGTAATTTCGTCACTGTCTGTTTCGCCCAGCGGACTGGCTCAGTTGCTGCCCTCGGTGCCATCCATTTGGAGCCAGCTCTTCAAGCACTGCGAGTGCTCCGAGGAGGGATCCCGCAACGTGGTGGCCGAGTGCCTGGGAAAACTTGTGCTGGTCAATCCCGACGAGCTTTTACCGCAGCTGCAGCAGGCTTTGCGTTCGGAGAGCGCCACCATGCGTACCGTGGTGGTCTCCTCCGTGAAGTTCACCATCTCCGATCAGCCCCAACCGATCGATGTGCTGCTCAAGCAGAATATTGGAGAGTTTTTGTTTGCTCTGCGTGATCCGGAGCCACAAGTGCGTCGAGTCGCCCTCGTGGCCTTCAACTCGGCGGTCCACAACAAACCGAGCTTGGTCCGCGATTTACTGCCCACCCTGTTGCCATGGCTTTACTCAGAGACGAAGGTAAAGAGCGAACTGATCAGGGAGGTGGAGATGGGTCCCTTCAAACACACCGTTGACGACGGTCTCGATATTCGCAAAGCGGCATTTGAGTGCATGTACACACTACTCGAGCAGGGCTTGGATCGTGTGGATGTCATGCAGTTTTTGGACCACGTGCAGGCTGGTCTCTGCGACCACTACGACATCAAGATGCTGACGTACCTAATGACGGCTCGTTTGGCTACCTTGTGTCCGGATAAGGTTCTTCTAAGTGAGTTGATATCCTGCTGGCGAAAAGACTTTACTAACTGGCTTCTTCCATTTAGGACTCGATCAATTTATACAGCAACTACGTGATACGTGCACCCACAAGGTGAAGGCAAATTCTGTTAAACAGGAGTACGAAAAGCAGGACGAACTAAAGCGTTCCGCTCTTCGTGCAGTTTCGGCCCTTTCGCAAATACCCAAAGCAAGTGAGTAAATTGCGGTCACATACTAAATCTGCATAGAAACTAAGCGGTATTATTTTTTCCACAGACAAAAATCAGCAGTTAGTGGATTTCCTCAAGTCGATCAAGGAAACACCCGAACTGAGCAAGATCTACGATTACATTCAGAAGGATTCCATCACCGGGAGCTCAGATATTATCGTAATGGATCAAAGCTAAAAGGGAAACTTGTTTTTCTGATTCCTTTACTTAATTAAGAATATGCGTGTGCGCACAAACAAGTATCTCTTTTCTGATATAGCTTTTAGATTTTCTAATAAGAAATAAATGCAGATCGACTTGAAGCCGTATATTATAAAAAATATTCACAAGGTACAAAAACGACGATAGCCAAACAAACAAAACGGAGTATTCTAGTGTGTTTGTGTTTCACTATAAATATATTGTTTTTATACCCTTGCTGAGGGAAATTGAGTGAATAACCTTGGATGAAAAATTATTAGAGACGATAATGCTTGATTTCTAGATTCACCATTTCTGTGTTGGGGAAATCGTTATATAAACACACCAAAAACAAATTATGCAACAGTATTTAACATAAAAGCAAAAATCTAGACATGGTTTTCTCCCTTGATTTAATTGGAAAATGTACATTTTATCGCAAACTAAAGGCTCCAAATCTTTTTAAGCTTAAATTTGAATTTTGGTTTATGCACTTGATTGAATATTAGGCCGCCTGTTTGCTTCGCTTCTTCTCCGTCTCTTCTGGCATGGATTTGCCAGACGTAACGCCACCATCTGATGCCGGTCCGGTTTCGGAAACCGTCTCTGGCGGATGCTCAAGGACATGGTCTATAATACCCAAAACCTTAGCCTCTTCGGGGGTCATAAAGTGGTCTCGTTCCATACGTCCGCACATCTCGTCATAGGAGTTATTGGCATGCTTCACATAAATGTTGGTAAGCTGACGCTTAATTTTTATTATTTCCTCTGCGTGTATTAGGATGTCTGTGGCTTGACCCTGGGTAATAAAAATTCTACATAACTGAAGGATTATATAAAACCAAGAAAGTAACTTACTTGTGCGCCACCAGAGGGTTGGTGTATCATGATCCGAGCGTTGGGCAAGGAGTATCGCATTCCCGGAGCACCGGCTGCCAAAAGGAGGGATCCCATTGAGCAGGCCTGCCCCACGCACCACGTGGCTATCGGTGGCTTGACGTACTGCATCGTATCGTAGATTGCCAGGCCAGCGGTTACAACGCCACCCGGGGAATTGATATACAGGTGGATCGGCTTGTTGACATTCTCCGATTGCAGAAATAGCAATTGGGCCACTACGGTCGAACTGATGTCATCGGTAATATTGCCCATCAAGCAGATAATTCGCTCCTTAAGAAGGCGCGAGAATATGTCGTAGGCCCTTTCACCGCGGCCAGTTTGCTCAACTACCATGGGAATCAGGTTGATATTGCGAACCGAACACGCCCGGCCACCACATTTCACCTGAAATTTCTGGATTACGCCATGTACTATGTTGCAACGTTCATTAACTTACTGAATTTATTTGTAATAAGCGGCTAACAGCGGTTTTTAGCATGGTCCTGGTTTTGTTTTGTTTGGAGCAAATCAACCGGATTCGCAATGTTATGCAAAACAGCTGATTTTAAGGCTAAGACGACACACTTTTAATCATTTCTGACACAAAAGAAAAGGAACACTGATGCTCGTCTGACGTACATGACAAAGGTCGTGTAGTGTTTTTAAATCATATAGTTATTAAATTTTTTTTTAAGTGCTACTACTGAAAAATATTTAGTTGGAAAAAATCTAGAGTTTATGGTGTCGAGTTTGAAAAAAATAAAAAGCCCATGAAACGATTGGAATTTTGAACAAAAGTGGAACATCAATTGAATTTAGGCGCATCAACCACCCATGATTAAAAAAAATTATTTCTTAAATTTTATGAATACAGTAGAATCCTGATTATCCAGATCAATTAAAACTAGGGGTGTTCCGTATAATCGAAAATCCGGATAACCCATTTTAAAGCTAATCAAATATTATTTAAGATTTTTAATAATTTTTTATTATGGAATGGGTTTTAATTAGTTAATACGATATATAAAAAACAAGCTATAACGATGGATAATGAATTACATAATACCTACATATGTAATTTAAAATTTTGGTTGGAAATAACTTCTTATAGATTTTTGACAAACGAATGAGTCCGGATAATCGGATGTTCGGACAATCGATGTTCAGATAATCGGGATTCTACTGTACTTTGTGAATATATATTTTCAGAACTTTAATATATGTACTCATTATGACTAAATTATATTGTAACTAATTCATATTTTACCACTATAAATAATAAATATTATTAACGGCATTTTAAGACTTTTAGAAATATTTATCATTTTTGTGTTTACAATTTAACATTTTTAAATTGGTAGAATTTTATAGTTAAATTTGAAAGGGCGTTCACCACTCCGGTCTCCCAATCAATTTTTTTTTGTTTTTTGATTCGTATGCATTGCGAGGTAAAAACTGCATAGTTTGCATATTTATTATATTTGCATAAGCGAAATGTAATGAGTTGGATTTGTAGTTCACTATGTGGAGGTTTATATTATTTAGCGGATTCTTTTGTCTATTTTATCAAATTGTATCTACCAATTTAAGCGAAGGTAATTCTTCTTCTTTGAATTACAGAGGGGAATTCGAAAAATTTAAAGTAAGAAACTATACCGTATTCTTAAAATAAAACATAATAAATAAATCTTTGCTTAAACAGAACAAGAATAATCGCACATATCTTCGAAGCTTTGATGAAGTCCGTAGTTTCAAGGCATTTGAAGAAAACTACAAAGTTATTGAGGAACATAATCAACATTTCAAAGAGGGTCAAACAAGCTTTAGATTGAAACCCAATATTATGGCTGACATGGTAATAATTTTTGGCCTCAACTTTAATAACTCTGTATCATGTTTACCAAATTTAAATATAATTTAACAGAGTACAGATGGTTATTTAAAAGGATATCTGCGACTACTTAAAAGCAATATAGAAGACAGTAAGGACAATATTGCCGAATTAGTTGGATCCCCTTTAATGACAAATGTTCCCGAAAGTTTGGATTGGCGAAGTAAGGGATTTATAACTCCGTCACATAATCAGCAATCTTGCGGCTCGTGCTATGCTTTCTCCATTGCTGAGAGCATCGAAGGCCAGGTTTTCAAACGTACCGGAAAATTAATAAATTTGAGTGAGCAACAAATTGTGGACTGCAGTGTCTCGTACGGAAATCAAGGATGTGTTGGTGGATCCTTACGAAACACCTTAAACTATTTGCAGCACACTGGAGGCATAATGAGGGCTGAGGATTATAGTTATGTCGGAAAGGTATTTATGATTTTTAGAATTTATAAGAAATGATCAAAATTATATGGATTTTCTTGATAATTGTAATTTTGTTTTTGTGCTTGACCAATACAAAGCACTAAAAATAAGATTGTGCTTAACATACATTAATTATAATTGGTAAAATATATTTTACAAATATTGCCCTGGGAAAACGTTATTAAGTAAAAAAAACCAAAAATGTTTTTTTTTTTACCGCCGATGTTTCTAAGATTTGTAATATTCATAATTTTGTCTAATACGTTTTATTTTTTAAAATTTATTTATAGAAGGGAAGATGTCAGTTTGTGCCGGAGCTATCGGTAGTCAATGTAACATCTTGGGCCATACTTCCTGTTCGAGATGAACAAGCGATTCAAGCAGCAGTAACTCATATTGGACCAGTAGCAATATCAATTAACGCAACTCCAAAGACCTTTCAGCTGTACAGGTAATTATTGAATGATAGACAATATAATAATAGACCTAAATATGTATATTTTGATATTTAAAATATTAAAACAATTATTATGTATTATCATTTCAGTGACGGTATCTATGATGATCCCTCATGCTCAGCAGCTTCTGTAAATCACGCAATGTTAATAATTGGCTTTGGCAAGGATTATTGGATACTACAAAATTGGTGGGGTCCGCATTGGGGCGAATCTGGTTTAATGAGAATCCGAAAAGGCGTGAATATGTGCGGAATTGCCAATTATGCTGCTTATGCAATAGTGTAATCTTCTATTCTCTATTGTTTTTTACACATAAAGAAACTTAAAATAAAGTTTATAAATGATTCAGAAAAATTATATTTCATGTTCGTTAAGAAATGGTATATAGTATTTTTATTAGCTGCAAAAATAATTAAGTTAAATCCAAGATAACTTTCAGTGAAACAAAACATTTAATGATTCCAATGTACACTGTGCAACAAAGTGGCACATTAAAAAGGACTTTGAGTTAAAATAGGGCACTATACTTGTATAGATGTAAACTTGTTGAGTAAATACGCAATTAAAAAGCCATTATGTCACGTTTGTTGCACAGTGTGATTAACACAAAGTTGAAGTAATGAATGTTTGGGGCGGGGCAAAGAGCCAAGTATTTTATAGCTTTTGGACCCGCCCACAGATCAATAAAACAGGTCCTCATACACAAACTTCCGGAAATAAAAAAAAGCCCCGTCGGTAGACTTACATGTTAATCGCACTCGAATTTAAAAGTATTTATGAAGTGCGAAGGGCTATAATCCTTTGATAAACTTCTCCTAGCCAAAAGGCAAACTCCTCCTACACCGAAACATTTATTGCAATTATAATGGGTTTCATAGCCGCCTAATGGATAAATTGTATTCTATAATGGCTATAACCAATAATAGGAAAGTAAGGTGGAAGCGCTGAGCGTGCAACCACTTTGGAATTACGGCGCTATAGACTCGGTAGACCAATGAGAGCAATTTAAAGGACCGTAGGCAGGACTTCACCTAACTTACAAGGGTGGATTTTTTTAAGGACTCGCGAGAGAGCGCCAAAGCAGAGGGAGAGCAATGTGTGCGCCATCTAAGAGGATGAATAAAAATGGTAATTGAATAATGTCAAGATGTTGAACTAGTTTTATTTTGCCCACAGCAGCACACAGTCGAAGGATTCCACGTCTACTTGATATTAGAAAAAAGCCCACTTAATGGCCCAGCTCTCTCGCCTAATTTAACCAAAAGAATTCAATAAGGATAAGCCGAATGACATGCGCAGCAATAAAGAGCAAGTGAAGTGATTAGGCACGCCGAATGCCATTGGTGTTGACTATAAAATAGTCGGCAACTAAGTTTCGTTACAGCAACTTATGCTCGAACGCATAAAAAAGCTGTTGCAATCATTTATTTACCCAAAAAGCATGGAGCAGTTGGCACAGTTTGTGACAAAATCGTTTGAATTTAATTTAACCAATAACAGTGTACACGCCTTATTTAATTCGATGACGGGCGCGCGAATTAAAAAGCCCACGGAAGTGAAAAACTCCATATTCATTAATTCCTTAAGTTCCGGCGGAAGTTACGCTGAAACTTGCGCGAGTGGTGAAGAATCCGTGGATATAGACATCACCGATTTGTCCGTTTCGGAGAGCAATACGATCCTTCCCGCTGATCCGGAACCTATTGAGGAATCCCATTCGGAGGAAGTAGCGGAAACACATAGAATAAGCCCGAGTTTTCGCAAGGCTGTCGAGCCCAAACCCAAAAACTGGCTAATATCTGAAGATTTGGACGTGGACTCCCAGCCGGAAGGTAATTGGGATAAGGACTACGTCGTGTAAAACAAATTAACGCTCTGTTAACATAAATCATTCCCGTCGGAAGGGGCAACTCATCATTTTCCGTTCCTTACAAAAAAAACTCACAACGCAAATCAAATGCAAATACTTATTTTTTAATTAAAGAAGACGTTAATTGCTTAATAAAACTTAAAAGTTTGAAACGTGAATATAAATATGATAAAGTACTGACTGGTGATGTAGGAAAAAAAATCAGCGAAAAAACTGCATAGATTATCAACCCAAAGCTTATTGAAACCCTTCTTATATAATTAAAAAAATGTAAAATGTCTTCAATATCAATATCAATACCCCCCCTCCCCCCTTGGGTCTGAGAATTATAAGATGATAAAATCGAATTTTTTCCGGGCATGTGTTTTAATGGAAGCATAATATTTTTGAAGCGCCAATATTTATTTTGTCTCAATGTGCAATACGGCAATTAATGGTAAAACTCTCAAAATTAAAAAAGGAACACACATTCTGAGTCATATCCCCCCCCCATATCAAAAAGCTATCTACGCCACTGATTACAGCTCTTACAGTCTGAAACTAATTTTGTGCGAAAAATATTATTTCGAAAAACAATCGTGTTATTATAACTTTTTAGTTTTTGTGAAAGAAATTAGTGGCTTCTAGTTAAGCTCTTTAACTGAAAACGATCCCCTCTTAAAAATAATTTTAAAGACCCTTGCAGTTTAAACTTTAAAGTTATGGATGATCAAGACTTCATGAAGTTTAAATGGTTTATTTAAACAAAAAAATATATGTTATAAGTGTTATATACCTAAACTATTTTCAAGCTTATAATTCAGTCGGGAAAGGCGTAGTTTGTATTAGGTTAAGTCTACGTCTGCGAGGTAACAGTGCGTATATATAATATTAAGCTTTGAACTTTCTTTTTGCTTTGCCTTCAAGTTACAAAAGATACAAATATGTATAAAGGGACTAAGTTACACCTTTAACATTCTGACATAAATGATTAATCACGTCGACCCCTATTTATATTTATTTTTAATCATTAGATCCAAAAATCTCTGTAGTAGTAGCCGCTAACATAAGCGAGGGCACGGATGACAGTAACACACCGAAATTAGCTCCCGACAAGCCGATCTTACCAGAAAAGTGTGGATCCCCGGAACCGAGTAGAGTGCGGGAGCACTGCGACCACCTGGATGCATCGGTGGTAAATACGAAACAGAGGAGATCCCGGACCAACTTCACACTGGATCAGCTCAACGAACTGGAGCGACTCTTCGAGGAAACGCACTATCCCGATGCCTTTATGCGCGAGGAATTGAGTCAGAGGTTGGGACTCAGCGAGGCCAGAGTGCAGGTAATTATTTCCCCGGAGCGGCCATAAATATTCCCCAAATTTGCAACTTGACAATGAAACTGTCCGAAGACGCCCCTTGGACACAGATACGAGCACAAATTGGTTTTCAATGGATATTCATTACACTTGCACTAATGACAACAACAGACAATGTCGCCCCAAAAAAAATTCCCTTTGCGAATGTGAAAGCATTGACTTTGATTTTCCAACCACCGCCGGCTGTGTGCAAGATATACAGAATATATATGGGGTGTTAAGTGGTTTACGCCACCCTTTGCCGTCTAGGACTCAAGTAGAAAATTATTTGAGCATCAGGGGGCCGGTTAAAGATTAAATGCTCAATCAGAATCAGGGTGCCGGGAATAGACACTATGTGGTCATGAAATATGTAGATACGAGTTACCAGCAGGAGTGCCACTTTTTTTATGGCCTGTAATAAATTGTTTTTCCTTGCGCAACATTTGGCCTCTAAAATCCTTAAGAAGTTGTAATTAATGAGAAGTTAATAGTGATCATTTAATGTGTTACAAGAATAAATGACGAAATAATAAGGTGAGTGGCCCATGTACCGGTCATGTAAGCTGTGTGCCGTATGTATTGTTCGATCAAATTCAAATAATTTTATAATTTTGGAAGGTCACACGTTAATATGTGACTATATAAGATTGTTTAACAGTATAATCATATTAAACAAACGGATAGTGTTGGTTTGTAATAAATATTAGCGATTTAAAATCGCGTGTTTGTGGCCCACGTACCGGCCCCCTTGGGCCACGTACCGGGCGTCTCTTGTACCTCATACCGGCCACCCTGTACCTCATATCGGCCACCCTGTACCACGCACCGGCCATGACGTGTCCCTCGTACCACTTGCCACTTGCTTTTTTACTTCGGAAGAAAGGCGCTTATATGCATTCAACTTATTTCTGGGAGCTAAGTGATAAGTATTTACCTATTAATCCCATATTAATCCCATTGTATATCGATATTTGAAGACTTTTGTGTACTTCAGACATAGAGAAATCAATTAAATAAATGTAATTTCAACATTAATATCATTCACATATCTCATAAGTAACCAAAAATAAGCTAGAATAAGCTTAAATTTAAAAAAAAACGTTCCAAAAAACAAGCTACACTCAATTAGAGAAATCATGAAACCTTATTATATTTATTTTACGTATAAATATGTTCTTAAAGCTCCGCTTTTTTCATGCCACAGAGCATATTATTGTTACAAAACAAACTGTTGATGTCGCAAATACTTATAAAACTAGACTATGCTAGATGAATTTTAAAATAAGAAATATTTTAAGCTATAAGCTACATGGAAATTTTACAACCTTTTCTAGTTTTAAATATGCTAGAACTAGCTTATAATAAGTTAAACTGGCAACACTGCACCAGGCAAACATAATCCACAGCTAGCAGCAGATGCACAAAAGTGACAACATTTATTAACGGGGCTTATGGCTGGTAGAAAATCTGATCATTTTGAATCGCCAAGTGCCCAGTAGAAAATCTGCTCAATATGTAACCAAAAAACTTCTCGGCGACCACCTTCTGAATAGTTATGATCGCCTGATAATCATGTGAAATCGCAAAGTGCCCAGTAGAAAATCTGCTCATTTTGAATTGCCAAGTGCCCAGTAGAAAATCTGCTCAATAGAAACCAAAGAAACTTTTCGGCGACCACCTTCTGAATAGTTATGATCCCCTGATGCTTCAAATTTAAATTCCACACTTCGCCCGCCCAAGACAGCTGATTTTGTTCGTCAAATCGATATGTTTTTAGATTTCAAACACCAGGCAAACATAATCCACAGCTAGCAGCAGATGCATAATAGTGACAACATTTATTAACGGGGCTTATGGCTGGTAGAAAATCTGATCATTTTGAATCGCCAAGTGCCCAGTAGAAAATCTGCTCAATATGTAACCAAAAAACTTCTCGGCGACCACCTTCTGAATAGTTATGATCGCCTGATAATCATGTGAAATCGCAAAGTACCCAGTAGAAAATCTGCTCATTTTGAATTGCCAAGTGCCCAGTAGAAAATCTGCTCAATAGAAACCAAAGAAACTTTTCGGCGACCACCTTCTGAATAGTTATGATCGCCTGATGCTTCAAATTTAAATTCCACACTTCGCCCGCCCAAGACGGCTGATTTTGTTCGTCAAATCGCTATGTTTTTAGATTTCAAACACCAGGCAAACATAATCCACAGCTAGCAGCAGATGCATAATAGTGACAACATTTATTAACGGGGCTTATGGCTGGTAGAAAATCTGATCATTTTGAATCGCCAAGTGCCCAGTAGAAAATCTGCTCAATATGTAACCAAAAAACTTCTCGGCGACCACCTTCTGAATAGTTATGATCGCCTGATGCTCATGTGAAATCGCAAAGTGCCCAGTAGAAAATCTGCTCATTTTGAATTGCCAAGTGCCCAGCAGAAAATCTGCTCATTTGGAATCGCCAAATATGCCCAGTAGAAAATCTGCTCAACAGAAACCAAAGAAACTTTTCGGCGACCACCTTCATATAGTTACGGTCAGTGTTGCCATGTAATGAGCGCCCGTATAAGCTAGATTTTTGAAAAAAAAATAAGCTAGAATAAGCTTAAATTAAAAAAAAAGTTCCAAAAAACAAGGTACACTCAAATTAGAGAAATCATGAAACCTTATTATATTTTTATGTGGGTCAAATTTCCTTTTCGAAAGTTTCCGAAAGAAAAAACATGAATTTAAAGGTGATAGTAATAGTAACCATCGGCAAAAAAAGATCAAGCTCCGCTATTTTCATGCCATAAAGCAGTGTTTCCCAAACTTGTCGAGACCGCGACCCATCTACACAAAAAATTGATAGATCTATGTATATGGCAATAGTACCCACCAAAAATCTACCCGCGACCCACCAGTGGGTCGCGACCCACACTTAGGGAAATACTGCCATAAAGCATATTTTTGTTACAAAACAAACTGTTGATGTCGCAAACGAATTTTTTACGCACAGTTTATGTAGAACAGTCATATGAATTAAGCATGAAATTCATATAGATACTCCTCACTTTAATTTAAAAAAAAAACATTGCCTTCGCGGGTCGAACCCGGGTCTTAGGAATGCAAGCCCATAGCTATGTATGTATTACCATGGTACAATTATACATTGTACCATGGCTATAACCACTACGCTATGCAAGCTTACCTGATAGCATAGCTGGTTGTTCGAAACTGATCGAATTTCAAATCAAAATTGTGTAAACACAAATATTTATTCATGTTTGTGTGGTACATTTCATAAACTAAGCGAATTCTAACATTTTAGCATGCGAAAAAAGAATGTGAATAAAATTTTTTTTTTAAATTCAGAGTGAATTATCCATGCATATTTAAAACTAAAATGCGGAGCTGGTCTTGCGTGGATTGCATTCTTTCAGGCTTTTGTCTATTCTAATAATAACTAGGGCTCGGATAGTCATGTAAATGCATGTTGCATGCATATTGTGCATATGTCTTTCCTTAGAGCATATTTTGATCGAAAGTGCATAGTCGAGCATATTTTATCAAAACTGATAATAATTTAGCTGTGGCATATGAAAATCATTCTGATACGAATAACAACAAAAAAACAGAAGATTAATGCGTTGAATTGAAAGTAATTTGACTTTCAAGTTGTTTATTTTCATCAAACGATCAACACTGACTCATTAATGTACTCTCAATGACTAATAAAAAAAACGCTTTAATTTATTCTTAAATGATCATTCGTCCGTGGTATTCAAAGTTATCAGTTGTTTCAAAATTCTTGGAAATGATTAGAAAAGAAACGCGCTATAAATTTATGTATATTGCGTATGAAAGCCGGATTTCCCAAAGTAGTTCTGTCTGATGGGTCAGTGATTGTGAATGTGCAGTTCAAGGAAAAAAATATTCCAAGAAAAACAGCATATTGCATCATTGAAGCACAAAGCTGCCAAAGATAGAAGGAAGATAAAGCCGATCAAGGAAGCCAATCCTTAATATCGGATCTTAAACCAAATCCAGGACCAAATTTGTCGGAGTTCAATGTATGTAGATCTGTGCAAAACTTTAGTTTTGAAATAAAGTACCGTCTTTTGAAACAGAAGTTGCTCATCCGCGTTTTAACTTGTATTCAACGACGGCGAGAAGATGTTAATGTATTTGTTATCACAATAGTCATATATTTGATGTAAACACTATGTTCCTGGATCAGTCTACAATTATACTTTGGTGTGGATGGGCAGCTGCAGTAGGGAAAACAGTACGAAAATGAAGTGTGTTTCAGTAGTGTTGTTATTTTGTGCTATTTGGTCAGTCGACAGTGGAAGTAACCAAATAACAATTGTAAATGTACTTACGGGTCTTCTGAGAGTTGGGATCGTGGATAAAAATCTATCATTATCGGAAGCAAGAAATTTTTTAAATATTGACTCATCAGATATATTTTATATTCATACCGTGGAAGATATAAATACGCAAGAAAAGTACCAAAACGCAGCAATTGATAAATCAGTGGAAACAAATCTCACAATTGACAGCATTATTTATCGTGACAGTTATATTTATGTTGGAAGCTCAGAACCTGATATAGATGTTATACATATAGATGATGAAAGGCGTCCAAGGCGGTTGAAAATGACCTCTACTTGGCCCGATAAAACACTTGCTGAATTTCGTACAATATTGGGATCAATTGGATTCAGGCTTGACGATATTTTTTACGTTAAAATGGATAATACATATTCGGCTGTATTTAATGAAAGTGCACACACTTTGAGACAAATATTGAGGGACGGGAAAGTTTATGTTGGTCCCGCACCTGGAGACATTTCGAGATTCCTTACCGGCGTGAAATTAGATACTAACGGAAATTTAGTCGCGTGCAATTTTAAAGTGGCAGATTTGAAAAAATTTGTGACTCCCAGCGATGTATTACATTCTGGTTTTCAATCGAGTTTCACGTCTAATTTTCAAGAGCTGAAAGCGATGGAGTCGGGTATCACGGACATGTCCTTTTCTGCGAGCGGAGGCGCTTTCGGTATTTTTAGCTTTTCAGCCAGTTACGGACAAACTGACAGTCATGAGAAATCAAATTCGGGTCAAACGTATACTTCTTACAATTTTGCCACCTACGTGATTGAAAAACAAGAAATTGAAATGGCGCAAGACGATTTGCAAATAAGCAACACATTCTACACTGATCTTCGGAGTGCTCTGTTGCCGGGTCAGGAACAAATACACAAGGCTAAAAACGTACTAAATGTCTTACAGAAATATGGCTGGTATGTACCGATTCACTTTAAAACAGGAGGTGCATTTCGGGAATATAAAAGCTCTCAAGTAAGCAGCTATGATGAAGCTGTTAAAGAGAGCAACAAATTTTCCGCAGAATTTAAAGCGGGATTAACATTTTCTTTTGTTAATGGAGAGGTTGGAGCAAAATACGGTAAAGAAACACACTCGCAAAACGAAAGTCATAGGAAGACTGAAAACAAGGCAAATGTACGATCCAGCGTAGGAGGAGATGGCACAGCATTCAACATTGAAGCGTTTGGAACTTCACTTTCGGATGCAAAAAAATGGAGGATTATAGAATATAAAAGACTTTTCCCCACTCTTATGCTACTACAAACGTACGACAGTGGGTCACTGAGCCAAATCCTAACACTTCTGTCAGATTACAGCACAGCACTTCAAGATATTGAGAAAGGTGTTGACATCAAGAAATATCTCTTGAACCTTCAGTTATTGATAGGAGGATGGTAAAATTCTCAAAAAGCATCTATATTTTCAAATAGACATCGAAGCGATGAAAATAATTTTTAGATAAATGCTATTACGCTGTAGATGAACATTTATCCCTATTTTCTCCCAATTTTTGTTGCTATGTAATTCCAAAATGTACTATATACATAAACATTGTTCAACCATCAAAAAATATAAACGAAATATTTATATTTTATACACATCGCATTGTAAATGTCAAAATTTCTTTAATAAACTTGTCCTTGAGAATGCAAACTTTATTTTGCTGCCTGTTATCCATTTACTTTGAATTTCTTTCAGTCAAAAAGGTAAATATAAAATATTCGATCATCAAATAGTATTCTGAATGACATGAAGTTGTATGGGGAATTACAATGTTCTATATCTATTGTCGTAAATTATATTCTCAAAAAAGTTGTATCGAGCTTAGGAGTACCAGGACCTTGTCTCTCATGTCTACACAATTCATTGCAAAATACGAAAATAATGGTAAGAGCTTTAGGTTTTCGAAATTTGTACGACTCTTGCTGGAAATGAATTTAGAAATTACATATTTTACAAAAAATGCAACTCTCGGCCGCACTTACATTACATGCATAATCTATATTACATATATTTTTCCATTGACATTGACGGTGAGGAATCAGAACACTTAATCAACTTTATGATATATAGAAATGTATTGCTGAGAATTGAAAATAAGTTTTCGAATAATACTTACGAGATCCATTAAAGGTATTGGGTAACAATTTACAAATACGATTCAATGAATTATGTACCCAATAGTGAACGGCTGCGCATTCTTCTATACTGAAAGAACCAACCATTTTCCAATTTAAAAACAACGGAGTTACTATGATAGGAAATATTTTACAATTCCAATTTTATTCCAAGATAAAAAATGTCGACAAAATTAAAAAACATACTTTTGTGCTATTTATAGTCTTTAACTTTATTGAAAATTACAAAGGTTCAATCAATCATTGCATATTATACAGAATTACACTGATTGTGTCTAATATAATATTTGCTTCATTTTTAATACATATTCTTTGATATTGATATTTGCTTCTTCCATCTGCAGGTGCATACGGAAGTCCGACAAGAGGTTGATACACCGGGATAAAATATCATTATTATAACCTTCTAGTAACATAAGTATTGGTAGAAGACGTTGATATTCGACAATTTTCCATTGTTTTTCATCACGCAAAATGTTCTTCAATCTTCTAACGGGTGTAGTACCATGTTGAAAAGTGTCTGACTTCAAGGATTTTTCCATGCTTTCATCGATAGTTTGAAACTTTAGCACTCTCCATATCTGTTTACATTGGAACTCATTTTTACTAATTTCATCCCATGTATAGTTTGCCAAAAGTTGAAAACAATTTAAAAACTTTTTACTTTTACTCTCAGCTTCTTTTGAATTGTAGACGAGTTTCGTATCGGTATCGTAAAATAACCCTCCTGTAGCATAATGCAGAGGTACATACCATCCGTATTTTTTTAAAACGGCAAGTAATTTTTGAGCGTTTGACAGCTGCAATGAACCCGGTAACAAAGCTTCGTAAATAACATTATAAAATTCGCTGCTAATTATTAGATCGTCTTGGCTCATTTTGACATCCTTTTCTTTAACGATATATTTTGCAATACTGTGAGAATCGGCAGGGAAATTAAAGGTTTGACTATTTCTATAAGTATTCTGTTGATCTGCCGAATAGCTGAAAATTTCGGCGTAATTTGATGAATTGTCGGTTATGCCGAATTTTATCATATCTATTGCCTTAAGATTGAATCTTTTCTTCCGTTGGAAGAAGGAGCTGCTTATATTGCGTATTTGAGGATACCTTTTCAATTCTGCTACTGTGTAATTTGTCATAACCAGTTGCCCGTTGGCATCTTTTTTTAAACCTTTGAGGAATTTCTTGATGCTTTCTGAATCAAAGTCAAAGAAGACTGCATTTTTATATTTGACGTCGTTTAGGGTTAAATTAGTTTCGTTGTATATGTACAAGTAACGATCGTTTTCCTTCCTGAGAAAACGATCTTCTACGAGCAATCCTTGCGACTTCAATTTTTTGCGAACTTCATCGAGTGAGGAATTTTCATCGAACGAATTTACTCTGAATTTTTTTACTGTTCTATTTGATTTTACATCAATTGCCAGAATTTCATATTCATAAGGTGCGACAACGTTCGGATTTACGCCCTGATTTTTTCTGTCACTAGAATTTTGCTGCAATAAATTAAGATCCAAATTTTTCACGGAATCGATATTACTTGTTTTATTACCACTACCAACTGTTGACTGATGATTAATGTTAACAGCTTTAGAAATTGTGGGATTAAGCGGGCGTGCAGGAGAAGAATTTGGATGTTGTTCAATGTCTTCAACGCTTCCAACAGTCGACTTATCAATATCATAATTGTGAACGTTTTCCGTTGACGGTTTATTTACACTGTCAATTAATTGCGGTAGTTTTACATTTTCATCCAAGTTGTTATCGCCATTGATGTCTTTTTTACTTTCATGACGATTGCTTGCAACGGGAACATGACTGAAGTATCCAATGGTTTCATACGACTGTGGTTGTGTCACTTTTTCATTTAAATTGTCATTGCGATTAACGGTACTTTGCTCTAATGCAACAGGAACACGTACAATGTATCCAACGATTTCCGAGTTTGGAGGAATTGTCACATTCTCACTTAAAAACTCAATGCGATTAATATTACTTGATAAATTTTCATTCGCAGTGGACGACGAATACAATACTTGTTCACTTCCAAGTACACTATAAGCGAAAAAGAAAAATAGTATTTTAAAGCACGTCATGTTTGCTTGCTGCGATAATGACTACTGGCGACTAAAACATTCAACACAGTAAATTTATAGATTGGCGGATGTGCAGTATGTACAGCGTTGCCAGAAGTCCCGATTTTTAAATTAAAATTAAATGTCCCTCGCGGGACAGACTCAGTCCCGCTTTTCGAAGATACTGTCATTTATTTCATTTATTGTCATTTGCTTATAATTTCTATTTCACGAAAACGTTGGATTATCTACGAAAGAATAACGAATACCTCTTGTTTTTTCTAGATTCTAGTGGAGTCTATGCAAAAACGCCTCAAAATGGTCATAGACCAAAAGGGGGGCCATACAAAATATTAAAATATGATAATCTTTCGTTATTTTTTTAATTTTAATTATTTTAGGAAATGGGTCAATAAGCTGTGACATAGAAATCACCAGAATTTTTCTTTTCAGTTGAATAATTATAAAACCTTGTGTTATTTTAGTAAAATTTAAGTTCTTTGTTATTCCTATATAACCCACCGAAAAACCCTCGGTTTTTTTTAGTTTTAGTTTGGCTTTAGTTAAAAAGTTATTTTCATTTAATTTTGAATAAACAAGGCGGGTCAAAAAAACTGTGAGCCACAGTACGCTTTCGACGAAAGAATCCCGCTTTTTTCACTTAAAAAGTTCCAAAGTTCCGACTTGGCAAAAAAAAAATCTGGCAACGCTGTATCACATCCCTGCAGTTCTGGCTGTCACTTGGTGACTCGTGACATTCAAGCAATCATGTGTGTAGGAAACGAGAAGGGATATTCCTAAGTTTCCCTCTCTATCTCACTCTTATAATACGACTTCGTTGCTTGTTTCCGACGGCAGCCCGACTCAAAATTTGTATTCTATTAAACAAATCAGTATATAAGATATTAATCTTGTATACGTATAGTATAAATAATGTTGCGAATAAATAATAAATTTAGTGTCATAGTAAACAGCGATCTACCAAGATGTGGGTTTTATATTTATTATTTTTACTCTCTTCAACAAGCGCACTTAAAGTGAAACTCATCGACGGAGACAAAATCAGAAACGTTGATATTGAGTGCGATAATAATGTAAATGTCAATATAGTTCGTGAAAAATTAGTTTCGAATAATCATATTGGTTCGATGAATAAAACCCATGACTGGCGAGTGTTAGTGCGGAATCATCCGTTGCATGAGGATGCCGAGCTATTAATACCTGTTCAGAATTTACTGAATAACCAGAGCAATAACCGAGTAATATTCACTAACGTGTTGAAGAAAATCACTTCACTGAATATTCAAATTGGCGAAAGTATAAAAAAGACCCTTACGATTGACTGGAATGAAAAACTCAGCAAGGTTCGCGAATACCTAAATAATGATGGCTTATTAGGTTCTGAGTCGGAGAAATGTGTGAAATGGAAATTTCTGATACGCGACAAAGAGTATGTGACAGATGAATCGCAAGTGACCATTGCGCAATATATGGAAAACAGCAAAAAAGTTCAACTCGAAATGGCCGACGAGTACTCAGGAGACAGTTGTGTAGACCTTCACGTGTACGCAGGTCTAGAAAGTTTATTTCTACCAAAAATTTCACTCGCCATCAATCTCTTCGACTTTCATTCAATGCTATCCGGTGAAGGAACCTGCCACGGAAAAAACCACAATTTCTTAAAGGGGGATTGGCTTGCACTCAAAAAAACGGCAAATCTGGCAGATTTAAAATTGTCCAATCCGGATCTACAAATCTCCCCAGATTTAATATTCTCGCAAGGAGAGGAAAAGTTTTCTACCATCAGAAATGCGTACTTTAAATCGCGCAACGGTAGATATGGCCTAGAGTATGTGAGCAAATCCAGAAAACGAAACATTATCGGCCAAGTTGTGGACCAATACAGTCGAAGTTTTTCACCAATAGTATCCTTGCGGGTTGAGAAAAATACGTATTGTCCAGATAACTGCAACGAAGGTGTCACTTTTGATCCAGTCATGCTGGATAATGTACATTCCACAAGCACTGCTGTTGAATTTACATCAAGAGTAGTAATATGCCAAAAAGGAACGGCTATGCGGTTCACAATCGACACCGAACCCAAGACGCCTTTCTGGATAAAAGTTAAACACGACGTATCTGATGAAGTTTATGTCAGTACTCGCGGAGATCACGGTTATCAAAGTTATTGGGCAAAAGGATACAATAACATTGTCGCGGACTCACACGTGATTTATACAGAAGAGGATTTGTTGAAAGCCAGTTACATGCCCACCTTTGTTGTTGAAGTTTATGAACTCCTAAAGCCCAGCGGAAGACGTCGACGCGATGTAGGAGACATACTTACCGTGCCAGATGGGTCAACTAATCCTGGAGAGTTGACAGCACAGGGCGCCGCATTCACCGGGCCTGGAACAGACGCAGGATATGGGCCGGGCAAGTTACTTATGGAGGTTCGTTTCATGTTACTGACCTTCAAAGATGAAGCGACTGCTCAAGAAATAATGGGACGTGGTGTCAGTAGACTTCAAACAAATTTGTTATGAAATTGTAAAATTCCAAGTTGAAACAAGAAAGGAAGCTAGCTTCGGCAAGCCGAAGCTGATATACCCTTGCAGTTACTAAATATGTCGAACAAAATACATAAAAGCTAAAGACCATCGAAGCTATGAGGATTTTTCTATTAATTTTCCATATTGTTCATATGACAGCTATATAATATAGTCGTCCGATTTTAATGAAATTTAATTTGTAACTTAAGACTCATTAGAAAACTCTATATTCCAAAAATCATTATTGTCTGATGAAAAACAACGAGGTTATAATTATATTTCCGTTATTTCTATATAGATTTTTCGATCTTTCCTATGGCAGCTCTATGATATAGTACTCCGATTTTTATTTTTTCTCAACTTAAGAGTATTTAAAAAACTTTATGTTTCAAAAATCATGCTCGTGGCATTAAAAACAACGACATTATAATTTTTTTCCATTATTTATATATATATATTTTGATCTCTCCTATGGCAGCTATATGATAGAGTTATCCGATTTTGATAAAATTTAATCCGAAATTCAATAGCAGTTAGAAAACGCCATCTGGAAGGAATCAAGTCGATCTGATCAAAAACAACGGTGTAAAATTTTTTTATTTCATTCTCTTGTATGGGAGCTATCCGATATAGTCGCCCGATCCGGCTCGTTCCGACATATATACTGCGTGCAACAACTACACAACTTTTGGGAAAGTTTCAGCGAGATAGCTTTAAAACTGAGAGACTAGTTTACATAGAAACCGACAGGAGGACAGACAGACAGACGGACAGACGGACAGACGGACAGACGGACAGACGGACAGACGTACATACATATTTCGATTCAGATGGTGATGCTGATCAAGAATATATATACTTTATGGGGTCTGAGGTGTCTCCTTCACTGCGTTGCAAACTTCTGACTGAAATTATAATACCCTTTGCTCTGCAAGGGTATAATTAATAATTACATATAACATATTGAAAATCAAAGTTTTTTTCTGTATTAATTTGACTGTAGTGCTACCTTCAATTCTTGAATAAACAATCATTTTAATTCTGTGCATCATTTTCACGAATTTTCTTTCATGAATATGAATCCATCGAATTTCTGCTTAATGTCTCCTAACTTTGAGTACTTATTATTTTTTCAGCGGTTCACGTTATTCTATGTATGGTAATGGTAGTTGTTGGTTTTACATGACAACTAGAGACGTATGTATAATTTGCTAGTTGCATTTCGTTTTAGCGTTTGGAGAGCTCACAATTAAGTTTGAATATAATACAGTCAATACTCGTTTGTTGCAAGTTATCTAAAATATATACATATAACGTATCAAACACACAAAACATTGCAATAACGGATTAGACGAGCTTGCAATACACGAAACCTGCAATAAGTTTGCTTTTGCAACGAACGAAATTTAAATTTACAATCTACATACATATGTATATGTAAGTTCGCTGATAGAATTTCTGTTGACATTTCTCGTTCGATAGAAAAGTAGGGTTATATTGTTTAAATTTTACCAAGGATCCCTAATTTTTTCAAAATTAAATGTAGCCTAAAAAACTTGTAAATGGGTTATAACATTTATTAGAAAAATAAAAAAAAAAGTAGTTTGAAATCTCTAGGGGGGGAAACTGCCCCTCTCGCCCACCCCTGGCGACGCCCTTGTACATAACTCATTGAATCTCAAATCAAAATGCTGTAAACACTATTATTTATTAACTTTTGTGTGGTACATTTAATAAACTATGCGATTCTGACAGTTTAGCATGAGGAAAAAGAATTAAATTTAAATAAGTTATTAAAATTTAGTATGGAATTTCACTGCCAATTTCATACCAAAATGCTGATGCTTACATGTGCATCTTATCAGAGTTTCGACTATTTTAACAATCACATAATATTAAGCCTAAGTTATTTTCTTCAATTCCTCAATACCATTGTCGTTTAAGTGTTTTAGATTTGCAATTGTTGAACAGCATAATTGCCATAACATGAAATAATGACGTCTACAATAGTCAAATTCATATACTTTCTCGCATTTAACTTATGCTCTAAAACGTAAGAAGTATCTTTTCATTCATTTGATATCTACCCGAAAAGATACTTCACCTTGTCCCTGCAATATCACAGTATCACATATTGCAGCAGGTTACTATATCATGTCATATACCACCCACCAGTGGGTCGCGACCCACACTTAGGGAAATACTGCTCTAAGGTCATACGGATTTAACTGGTGATAAGCTTTTGTTCTTATGTGTGCGGGAGAATTTCGTGATTCATACGAAAGAATTTCGTGAATATAAGATTCACAGCCAATGGGCTGTGCATAAAGATTTGTATTTGAATATGATTGCTATTTCCTATGAAATTCAATCTTCGACCAACAATATGCTGTGTTTTTTGTTTCTGATAAAGTCATGTATGTTTAAAGTTCGTCAGTTTGAAGTTACTATATTTCATGTACTGGTTATACATAACTTGACTTTTAAGTTGTTTATTTTCATCAAATGATCAACACTGACTCATCAATGTACTCTCAACGACTAATAAAAAAAACGTTTTAATTTATTCTTAAATGATCATTCGTCGGTGGTATTCAAAGTTATCAGTTGTTTCAAAATTCTTGGAAATGATTAAAAAAGAAACGCGCGCTAAATTTTTATTGCTTATGAAAGCCGGATTTCCCAAAGTATTTCTGTCTGAAGGGTCAGTGATTGTGAATGTGCAGTTCAAGGAAAAAATTTTCCAAGTAAAACAGCAAATTGTATCATTGAAACACAAAGCTGCCAAAGTTAATCAATATTTTTTTTTTTTGATTTGTTTTTTTTTAAATATTAATAAATAATATTGATTCATAATTTTAATTAGCTGTCTTCTGGTCTATAAAAACAATAATATCTTTGTATATTTTTCAACAAAAAGACGTTCTAGTGTTTGATTTTTAATGACGGTGCTAAAAAACCATTTAATACTACGTAACCGTTATTAATGCTCTTTCAGGTTTGGTTTCAAAATAGAAGGGCAAAGTGCAGAAAGCACGAAAACCAAATGCACAAAGGTTAGTAAAAAAAATAGCTACTATTTTCTTTATTTTATAATTTTTATATTGTTAATTCTGGTATCCCCAAAAGTTTCGTTGATTTAGTTTCTTTTTAAGCTGTGCTCATCACCCACGCGCCATCCAAGTGTCCCCTCAATAAAGCTTAATTAAAGTGTAAATTGCAATTAGTTAAGTACACAGAAATCAGGCAAGAACCATTTACATTTCGGAATACTGTTCATTTTCTGGCTTATCAACTCGTCGAGCCAATATGTTACGGTTTCACAGTTATTTAAATGTCTCTTCATTAATTCATTTGGCTTTCCGTTGCGTTGAACGGTTCAACCCTCGTTTCCAAGGACTTATCCCCATTCATCAACTCCCCAGCTCACTCAATAGAATTTGTATTCTCCGTTTTATTGCTCGAATATTTAATTTGATGAAGTTAGCAATGATTTGTGTTGCTGTCGCTAAAAAAACGTTTTTATGTATATTGCCGAAGGGATTTGGCTTGTTTTCTCGGTAAAATTTGAGCAGATGGGATTGTGAGAATTGATTGTAATGCGAAAAGCAAACAAGCCGGAAAAACAGCAAGGTGAAAATGAAAGAGCTATGAAAAAGAACGCGAAAGTGTATTCCAATTTTTTTGGAATGCAAATCAATACATTTATGAGTGCCATAAAATATATTTATAAGTAAATTCCAAAGTTCTTATTGCTTAGCTCGGACCTTTAACTAAATCCTCCCCAATAAACACTCATATTTGTTACAAGAAAACCCCTACTTAATTGGATTAAAAGATATAATCTCATTTATCAAATTCCCGCCTAATGCCTGCCGTATTTCAATACTGGACCTAGGGCATAAAAAAGTTTCAGAAATGTAATCAAATTGAAATTTGGCATAAAAAGCACGGCAGACACAGCGAATGGCCAGCACTTTATGGGTTCATATCAATTCTCAGGCTTTTTGCCGCCGATGAACCACCATAAACAAGACGTTAACCTGGCCTTCAATTCCCCGGAGAGCCATTTGTATTTACTCCAGCACTTTCAGGAGATTCAAGAGTAACACGTCCCTGTGGTTGAATGACGCAGCCTCCGGGTTTTTCGGGGCGTTCTCCGAGCAATAAATTACAAAATGAATTCAATTACTTGTCACTGAATCTTAAAACGATTTGCCAATCTAGAAAGTACGGGTGTTCCCTTTGCATGCGAAACCCGGATACATATTTACACCTCTGGTAATTGGTGGAAAAAAGAGCGTAGAGCGTAATTGAATTTTTCTTGGTTGTTAAATTTATTAATACAAAAATCGAGCCCCCAAACACTTAAATTAAAATACTTATTCAACAGTTTTATTTTATCTACGAAGTAAAATGATAATTTTTAAAATTTTGTTGTAATGACCCTTTCCCAAATAAAAAAGAAGGAATAAAAAAAATAAAATGAACTTTTATATTAGCAAAAAATGCTTGATTTAGCTGTTATAGTTCTTCAGTTCTTGTTTTCAGTTCATCAAGTTTAAAGAAACAGGTTTAATTTTAAAAAGATTTAGCTTGTGTTGTATATTTTTGAAAATATTTCAATTTGGTCACAAATACTCATACCAAATTTTGAAAAGTAAATAAAAATACATAATTTATAAATTTAGTTCTAATAAATAAATTCAACTTCATTTGTTTCGTTTTGAAAATGTAAATGTAAATGTAAAAATAAAAACTCCAAACTGTTAATCACACATTTTGAAAACGATAAATATTTTGAAGGATTCTTGGTGGGCAGTCGAAGTCCTCCCATCGCCACTCCATTGGAACCGTGCCGCGTCGCTCCTTACGTCAGCTTGGCCGCCCTTAGAAGCTCATCCGTTCCGTCTCATCCTGCTACTGCGACCAGTGCCAATCCCCAGGCACCACCGAGTGGAGCGACTCCCGGAAAAGTGGTTCCTGTTGAATCTCCGGCGATATCCCGTTCGGCTATCAAGCAGTTTTCCAGCACGGTTGCCGCAGCAGCCGCCTTTTCCGCTTTTGACCCAGCAATTATTTCGGTGGCAGCTCATCAGGTAACATTTCTGAACAATAATTACACCAAGTCATATTAACAAACTAATAGATTTTAAGGTGGTTTTATATTTGCTATGAAAATTATAAGGCGAGCGAAATATTCGGTAAAAATAACTAGAATTAAAGCGGCAGAAAATGGGACACAAATTGGTGCTTTTTAAAGTTCATGAAAAAATGACAAATATTATTCTAAACTTTTTTTTTTTTTTTAATTTTGTGAAAATGTTAGATGAAAATGTTTCTTATTTAAAAAAAAAAAAAATTGGTATTAATTTGTAGAATATCCTGTCTGCAATGTTAAACATATTCGCCATTATGGTTTTGCCTATTTTGACTTCGCCAAAAACTACAACGATAATAATATATTTATGTACTTAAAAAAGTTAAATTTTTTACGAAAATTTCAGTACGCTGCTGCCATAACAAATGGAACCGTGCCGGCCGGACTTTTCTCCGTGCCACAATATTCAATAAATCTGGCTGCTTTCGCCGCCGCCCACAGCAAAAGTTCCAGCATAGCAGATCTTAGGATGAAAGCCAAAAAACACTCGGAATCGTTGGGACTTCAAGCAGATATGGTTCTTTAGTAAACAGCTTCATATAGAATATAAAAATGTACATTCAATCGATGATATGGTAATATTCCGTTTATCATCGTTATAAAAAAGCATAGCCACATTTATTTATTTAATAAAAGTTTTACTAAATAAATCTAACGAATAAGATTGATTTAAAACAATATCGACAAATAAAAGAACTGTTTTTGAACGTGTCTTGGGACTTATGTTATGATTGATTTCCTGCAAAAAATGTTATGCTTCATTATATAACATTTTGGTAAGCAATATGTGTTCTACATAAAAAACATATTTTTTTCGAATAAAAAATTAATTGCTTAAGTTCTATTTGCCATTCACTTCAAACAAAATTACGTTGTTTATTTGCTCGCATAAAAAATGTATTATAGTGGAAAGAAGAATTCCAAATTCTTCATCTATAAAAATAATGTGTTTAGAAAGAGAGGTCAAAAAAGTTACTAAAGCATTGGATGCTATTTAATTAAAAAGCTCTCGCCAATTTTCCATTACCCAATCAGAACGAATTAGTTAAATGTTAAAATTAAATTTCAGGCTTTTGTTTTTAATATGGAATCATTACAGCATAATAATAAAGAATTCACTTAAATACGTTTTAAAATACTCGATACAGCTGTAGCTAGTGGAGTTAAAGATGCGTCTACATAATTAAAAAACCCTTATTTTCTCCGGCCCAACTTTTCCAAAACAAACTCCTTCAAAGGCTGATAGTATTGGTACCGCAGACAAAGCATTTCGGGGGAGTTGCGCAATTGCTCAAAGGCCTCCGACTCGGATTCCATTATGAAAACAGCAGTTCCGGCCATCGCAAAAGCCACAAAAATGACGGACGGCACAAAGGCGTGTAGTAAGTGGAATTTGCGAAACTTCTTTACTTTGCGAATGGATTGGTCCGAGTGCAGAAAGTTATCGGTAGGCAAACTGGAGTTCAAGGTGGCATCCGGCTGTCCGTAGTACAAATTCGGGGAGTACGACCCATGCTGCTTAGAATCATTGTGTTTTCTCGGATGATCGTAGCCATTCACGGTCAGACCGCTTTCTGTGGAAGAATGTTCGATGGAGTCCCGATAGGCGTAGCCCCCCATTTGGGACGCCAGATAGTTGACGCCTTCGATGTTTGACGACCTCAGACGAGCTTCCTCGCAAACGGGCTCCAAGCTGGATATCTGGATGCCCCCATTTGCCTCGATCATCCCGTGATCGTGCCCGTAAAAATGCCCATTTGGCATGCCGTATCCCAGGGGCTCCGACATTGTCGACCGCGGTAAGCTGCTGTATCCTAGAAAAAAATTTCACAAACTTCTTTAGCTTAAGGCTTTAAATAAATACATATATAATATTGGGGTGCAGCAGAAGATAAGATTTAGCTATTTAAGCAAACTCAGATAATCTGGCAGCGAATAAGGCTTCTGTATGATTATTCTTGCAAATCTTTCATAAACCACTTACTTATTTGTGCTAGGTCTCCCTGGGGACTGGACGGCGTGGCTGGCACACTGCTCGCCTTTCGCTTGCTAGAATTCGAATTGTTTATTTTTTGTTCCCGCAATGCATTTATGTTTTCAGTCAAAATTTCACGCTCAGTTCTTCCGGTGTATCGGAATTTTGTGCCCCAGGAGAAAAATCCACCACCTGAAATCACAGCTGCACTTTGGCTATTGGGTAACCTAAAAACACAATCATTAGCTACAATTTGTAATGTTCTAACTAAAAATTCCTACGTGAAGAACAGCATTTGTTCGATGGCACATCTCCACAAATATCGACATGCGGCGCCTGTTGGACATTTGAACCCCACAGTATGTTTTTTCTACAAAACATAAAAAAAATTATGATTTTGTATGCCTTTCAATTAATTTAAACATTGCAACCTACAGGCTCACGGCTGGCGTCGGTATAACTCAGATGTGCTATAAACATTTTGCCTTCAAAATTGATTTTATGAATTTCATTCCAGCGAAAATGTTGAGATCGTTTCCCGGTAACGAAGGTGCTAATACCCGAGTTATTTATTCCAATATATTGCTGGGAGCCCCGATGATCTTTCACGGGGTGAGGGTCAATTCCATAGGTTTCCAATCCGCGTGCTATTCCAAGGAACTCGTCCATTGCAAGGGAGAGATCCTGCCCAGGCTCTCGCTTTTTATGCAGCTCGATTATCTTTTTTTCCAGATACTCGGTCTGTCGAAGGGCTAATTCTATGGAAGATACGTAACCTCCTATATGCACATCTTCGTTATAATCGCCGAGCTCCTCTGCAAAATGGACAAAATCAATTAAATCGGTTTAAGTGTTTTTATAACTAATACTGGTTGTTAATTATTACCTTGAACAATTAAAGCACCTAATGCAGCCGCTTCCCCCAAGGAGCAATACAAACGGCCATGTCGAAGATCTCTTTTTAATTGCTGGTATAACATAATCCGTGCATTTCCAGTCAGTCGAAATGGATCCGCTGGGTAAAATTTAACTCTTAGAGAAAATAATAATGGATCCAGGTCTGCAGTATAATAATAAGTAAGATTTTTATGGAGAGTTTATGAATTATGGAATCTCTTACCTTTACATTGCTTTATTATGGATTTGGATAGGTCAAGCCAATGCTGTAGAAAAGAATTAACTAATTAATAGATGTATAAATAGTATTCAAAGCCCTTACTTACCCTTTGTTTTGCAGAGTCTACATATCGCAAGCCAAAGTAATCCTTTTCTTTTATCTCCAACTCCCCGCACAAATACTCCAGTAAGTAAATACCTTTATGGAACGGCTGTAAGAAATTGAAATTAGGTTAATATTCATTTTTTAATAAAACAAACTTTAGACTGAAAAAAATGTTAAGAATTTTTATATGTATTCTTCAAAACTAAGTTGTAGTTACTACATTAAAGCTCCCATTTGCCGGCAAGCAGAAAGGGCGTTAGCCACCCATCTGTTCACACCAGAATCTTGCAGGAAAAATAATAATAAATGTCGTTGACGTTATGGATTTATTCAGTACTTTGAATAGGTAATCTGTCTCAAGGATTCGCCTCCATTTATTAACGATCTTTAGAGATTAAGTCTTGCGTATCTAATTTATTTAAAAAAAACACCACACTTATTTTTAGCACGACAACAGGACATTGAAGTTTATTGCATCAATTAAAGATGACAGCGACTTTACAAGGCGAAAGAGGATTATTCCGAAAGTCAAGTCCAATTTAATGGAAAAAGGCAAAGTTCAAGAGCAGCACAAACCTGAAATTCACATTCTAGGACATCGGAATCATCGAGGAGTCGTACTGTGCATTTGTACACAATATTCCCTTCATTTTTGCTCCTGAACATTTTGTTGGTTGAATTGAATAAACTGTTAACCGGTTATGGTTATTTTCACTTTATCAAAAGTCACTGATTTGGGCGGATTAAATTGTGTATTTTATTTTAAAGCCAATTTCTCATTGCTTTGCATTTTTGTTATTTTTCCATCCAAATATTTCGGCTATGCCTGTGTCCTTTGCCGTCCTTTAGTTGTTCCCGTTAAGGGTGTTTTTCGTGTGGGGAGGCTACTAACAACATAAAGTACCAAATAAGGACAAATGCCTGCGCTGTAAAAGGAACAATAACAGATGTGACTATTGGTATATTGCAGCCCAAGGGTGCCATATACTAAAATAGTTAATAGAACGCTATTTACAAATTAATAAGATATTAATACACAAAAAAGGGGAAGGAATACACTCAGGAAGGGGAAGATCGTTATAAAATGTTTCAAAAAATATCGACAAATTCTTTGCTTATCGATAGTACATTTAACTTACCCGATTACAAATAATAAAAGGACCAGCTTGCGTCTTTGATTATCAAGTTTATTATACACCTTATGTGTACAAGAAAGTTCAGAATATTTCCAAGCCGAAAAGCCTTTACGAAATATTCCTCATTAGTTGAATAATCAATATCTTCAATTTAATTATATTTATAGGCTTACTTCAATGAACTCTACATTATCACAAAGAACCGCACCACTCTCGTTTGAGGCTATAACTTTTCCAATTTTAAATGACTTTTGTTCTCCCATTGTAATTTTATCAAAATCCCGGCAAAACTTGTCCGCTGCTTGGGGGGAAAGGCAAATTAAGAGCCCACCTGAGGTTTCTACTGACCTGCCAGAACGAAACTTTGTGCTTTGGCCAATCAAAGAACTAAATTTAAGTACATTTTTGATAATTGGTAACTTGTTAATTTGAAATGAGACTTTTTCTTTTTGGAATTGTGCTAAGTTATTGGCATGTCCCAATAAGCCAAATCCAGTGATATCAGTGGCACAATGTGCTTCGTATTTGTGCATTAAAAGTGCGGCTGAAATGATTTTTTGTTAGTTTTGTTTTAAAAATCAAAAAATATTTACCATTTTTGTTTAAATAAGTCATAGATTTAACTGCTATTCCAAAAGTTTGCCGGATATCGTCATCACTAAATTCGGACAGCAGTGTTTTGTACTTTTGAGTCTGGTTAAGTTGCCAAAGGTGAGCATCCATTGCCATTTGTCCTCCCAGGGGTTTTGTAAGAACCAAAACATCGTCAGGCTGAGCGTTGGACGGGCTAAGAGGAGAAAATAATTTAAATTCATGCTGATATATTATAGATTAGAAGCACTTACAGGATAAGTTCCCCTTTTCGACAGAGGGAAGTTGCTATTCCACCAATAATACACCAGGGATTAATCTTCAGTTGTCTGATAACAATTGGCGTTTTGTGATAGCCATTCGAATTTAAAGAGTTTTGGAACCCCTTTATAACTTGCGAAATAACAACATCTCGTTCCTTTTCAGTAAAGCTTGTTGATGTGCTGACGATCATTTCGACCGAATCAAAATCCGTCAACCCAACTGCATAAACATCACTTAGGACATTAGCGAGTGCTATGCGTCCCAATAATTCCGGATCATTAACCATGGGATAAAAAAAGTCAACAGTTTGTACAAGTAAATAGTCTTTGTGTCGGTTCAAGGGTATTACTGCACAGTCCATTCCGGAGCCTGCAACAAAATTTTAGTAATAAGATAATCGAGCCATCAACTGATTATAACATATCTCTTACCGATAAGGTATTCATCATTATTCTTACTTGCTAGTTCTGTTCCCCTTAGGTACTTCTCAAGTACTTTTTGGGGGATTTTGCAACTTCACCCAGTGTGCGTCGTAAATTTGGTTAGTTGAAAGTCGGGATCAAGCCCATGCTTTTCGGGGCGAAACATTGTGCGCAAATATTAGTCTTGTTTTGCACTAATAACTTATAAGTTATAAGTTAAAACAACTGAGTGAAATCAAATCGGGTATAGTGATGGTAACAAAACTTTGTGGGCTTATCGATATTTTAAAAGCAATAGGAGATAAATTTCGTGCAATAGATTTAGAAAACAGCTGTTCATAAAATACACAATATTTGGGATTTAACATTTATATGTTAAACGTTTATTTAAAAAAAAACATAAATTTGAGAATGTCTTGTTTTAATAAACTATAATATGGAAGTGTTTCGTTGTCTTTGAAAGTCAATAAATAATGCCATAATTTAAAATCTACACATGACTGTATTTAAAATTGTTTTTGATACTGAAACATAAGGTTTGTATCCTAGTTTTACGTTTAAAATTTATGCAAGTAATTTTTTGATTTCGTCTTTTTCCGCTGCTTCGAGGTAGCTTTGGCCATCTGGAGTAGAACCACTTTTGTTAGCTCCCTGAAATTACGATTTGGATTAACAGTTTAGCAACAAACGAAACTAAAATAACAAACCTTATTTAAAAGAAGTTCCACACAGCTTGTATGTCCTTCCCAAATGGCAGCAAGAATAGGGGTAATACCATGTTTGTCCTTTATCTGGAATAAAAAAATTTATTAATTATAGCACATCCATTAATAAAAAAAACCCGGCATTTGTACAAGGCACACCTGCTTCTGATTGCTTTTCACAATGACTAAACAATTGTATCACAGACGTGTACACATATAAGTATACTACCAGAATTGCCATATAGCTTTCAACTGTCGTAATTTTTATGATTCATATTTATAAAATCAAACGAGGTTAATTACTTACATCAACTTCTGCTCCTAAGCTTATTAAATACTGGAGAACATTTAGCTGCCCAAAATCTGCCGCATAGTGTACTGGGAAACGGCCCTTGATTTCCTCATTTACCTTTTTGTGCCTGTGTGTTTAAATTTATTTATTAAAATCAAAAGAATTTTGTGAATTAACCAACACACATCGTTTTGGAAAGCAGCTTGTACGGCGTCAAACTCTCCGTTTTTTATGGTCCAAATAATGTTTTCATTGGAAATTGCACTCATTTTTATTTTTCGTTTGGGTGGACTTGTCAAATACTATTAGAGATGGACTTCTCAGTATGACTGTTTATATCCGATTATTTCTTCCATATTTGTAATCACAAACAATCCAGTTATTTGGGATTTTTAGTATTTTAATTTAACAGTTTAATCCAGAAGTCGTTGTAACCTGTTAGTCAATTAAGTTTTACAAACAATTACCAATTGTTTTAACACTAATAATTTAATAAGAATAAGATAACTTAAATAAAAACCCAAAAACTTTAATTGAGAAACTTTATTTTTTTTAATTTATAACAAACGAACAATCTGCTTTGTTACACATACGAAGAAGGATCACAACAACAGTTGGAATTAAAACTTCATAAATTATCACCATTTTTTTCATTAAAAGAATATTGTGCAAACAGAAGATTGTAGGAAGGAAAATTGCAACATTGCATGTCTGTTCGCTTCCAATGCGATCCTTTGGAGTATTCAACTTCCAACTCCTTCATGGTTTCGTAAGCCAGAGAGCACTGTTAAATGGAAAGGATTTTACAAAACTAACAAATATTAAGTATCGCACAACATACCTTATTTGCGAAAATAGTTACAATAAATTTTCCCGGCTTAAAAGTGTTAATCACTTGGTTAATAAGTTTCCTATAGTTACTCAATGCAACGTTAGTTTCAAAGCTCACATACGAAAACTGATTTTCCGGAGTAATGTGAATTGTCATATACTCTCCCTGAAAAAATATATGAATAGTTTACACTACGTCAGTAATATTGTTTATATTTTACCTTATCATTAATTCCATTCATTGAATATCCACAAGGGTCGAATAGAAAGTCGTCGATGTGCATACTAGGCAAAATTGTATCGATTCCAGATTTCTAAAAAAAAAAAACTTTATACCTTCCTTTAAACATTTCTTACTTTCCATACCACAGTAGCCCCATGAGCATTGTCAAATTTATTTTTATAAAAGATCGACATGGTTTCGGGATCAAGGTCTTGCATTAGTATTTCAATAGTTTGATCTGGATCGGAATCAACGCCTTTCTTGTTAGATATGTGTTGTGGAGAAATATTGATATCAGAACGACTAAATGTATAAAGATACCAACACTCCAAGTTCATAGAACCCAGACAATAGGATCTTCCATTTGGAAAAATGGAATCCAGATAAGTAACTTCTTCGGTGAAGCCCTGATGAGGAGTAATCTGAAAAACCAAAAGTTTTGTTTATAAGTAAATAACCTTTTTTTTAAAGGAAATAAACCTGTGCTTCTGGTCTAGTAAAGTTCTTCCGGGAGTAGAACAAGTCTGCAACCACTTCAAAGCCATTGGCCTCCGCCAATTTTAACAACAAGCCTAAGCATTTTAGAGGAGTGGTAGTACCACAAGTCTTAAGGATCCACCTCCGCTTTGAAACAAACATACTGCTCTCGCTAAAACAATTCAAGAATTAAATTTAAAGAAATAATCTCTTTGATAAAATGGAATAATAAAACACATTTTACTTTTTAAGCCACTTTAAGAGTTTTCGTATAAATAATTACCTTAAAACAAAAGCATCTATAGCATCATTTTTTGAAGTGCTTATTATTTCACAGTTCACATTGCTGAGCACGTTTTCCCAATCAGATCTGAAAGAATAACATTTTCACTCGGTACGTTCAATGTTTTTTATTACAAAAAATTGTATGAAACCCTCAAGCCAAAATAAAATTTGAGATAACGAACCGGACACGATTAAAAACATTATCAATCGGAAGGGTCAAGGAAATCATTTAATGTACTTACACATGTAGTCCATTATCTTTTTGTAAGAAATACTATTTTAGACCACTGCCAAAAATTTATAAAAACCTTTACGATATAAGAGCTTTATGATTAAAGTTATGACTTAGTATTCGCTGTAAGTATTTTAAACAGAGCCATATACAATATTGTCAAATCAATTTAGGAAAACCGTTTCAACCACTTACGAAGTCAAGATGTACATTTTGCCAATTTATAACTCGTCACACGTGTTTCGCATTTGATAGGCTGATAATCTTTTTGTTTTTGTTAATCCTTCTGAAGTTTCAAGAATTGTGTTTAAAAACCAATCAATAGTTTTAAAAAATGCATTTGTTTGACAAGTCGACGTTTTGCGAACCATAAGCTTTCTTTTGTAGGGTGTATGCTTTCTGGCAAAATGTAAATTCCTCTAGCTGTAGCGATGTATCACTTGCTTAAGGACTCACCTGCTAATGTTTCGCAGATCATTCTCGCTGTTGGAGCTTTCCTCGAACCAGATTTCAAGAAGTTTTTCAACCCCTTCGAAGAAGTGTTCACCGTTCTCCAACATGCTGCTCAACAATAACAAATGGATCTCAATGTGACCAGGTGTCTAAATGCCTTTTCCACAAATGTTATCGACCATAAATTTTCACTACAAAATCCAATGTTTCCTCTACAATTTCGTCTTACACCTTGCAAAACATTAGTGGGTAACTTGGATTTAAATATAGTCATCGATAATATAGTAAATCGATTTACCGATCTATCGGATTTTAAACTATTAGGTCCGTTTTATCTATAAATTCGAAAAATTTGGATACTTTTAATTATGTTTACTACATAGGTTTTAACACCACATTTTTCATCATGCTTTTCAAATCCAAACGATTTACCCAGATGTGTCTAGTATAATCTTCTTTGGCTATTTGGTGGTCCAGCTTAAGATAACGATCAATATTCAAAAGGAAACATCGTAAGTTTTTGTTTTACATTTTACATTAACCAGTTTATTGTGATTGTTAAAAATTGTATAGAGTATTTTATTTGAAAAAATAAATGAGTAATATTTTTGTATCTTAGCCTATTATGAAGTCCTTATTTTATTTAGACGATTTATGTAGATTCGAAAACAGCATTAAGTTTTTAGTTTCTTATAATTGTATATAATTTAAATATTTCCTTGAAAAGTTTGCATTGCGTGATTATTGCTTTTTGCATAGTTTTACTATTAAAATGTTTTGTGGAGATTATTATATTATCACATGATTTTCGTATAGGCAAGAGATTTAAAACATTATTTATTTTTTAGCTTTAGAAGTTGTTCAATTGCAAAGACAGCTGAAAAATCATTGTTAAAACTAAACTTTTCTTTTTAATAGAAGCAATTTGTGTTATTAAAAAATTAAAAATACTGTAAAATGGTTTTAATAAATATAAATATAATAAATTGTATTTTTAATTTAATTGCATTAAGTATTGATGTCCTTTCTTAAGGTCTATATTTAGTGTGATATTATTAAAAAGGTTTGACATACTGGTTCAATTTTTATACCTCTTTTACACTAATAAGTATTTTGGTATTAGTTTTTAAAGATACAAATGAATAAAATTTAGTTTTAAAGAATGAAAATTTTTATTAATAATCTATACGTATTTTTAATCCTATAACTTTTGTTTTTCTTATGCGACCTCATAAAAACAAAATGTGTATTAAAGGTTTTTTCGAAAAGTGAGTAGGGGAATATATTTGGCGTTCTATGTTAACTTTGCATTATTTTCACTGGAAACAAGGTTAAGCGGTGCGGAAAGATCCGCACTTTCACAGGTATCATTAAACGCCGGCAAAGAATTTAACTTCTTCCGCCTTAATAAAATATCTGTGATTGTAGCTGCGGTTTCGGATTCATCAATTTCCTTTTTGTATTTCTAAAAGAAAAGAAGTTAATAGTAAGTACAGGCAGATACATAATAGTCACCGCCGACGTAGGATACTAAGTACTTATTCACAATATCTTTAAATCAATAGTTTATAAGCTGCACAGCGTACTTACATTTAAAACCAGACCAGAAATATCAAGGGGTTGTTCCCTAGACGTCAAGTATTCTGGTTTTGTTGGTTCCATTGAAGAACATGATGACATTTGCTTGTGTTCTGTAAAAAAAAAGTAATTTTTTTAAATACCCGAAAAATGTTCAAAACATATTCCTTCACATATGGGAAACAAAACATGTTTAATAAAAAAATGCACTGACATCAGCCTAATAAATTGTTTCGGCAAACTAAATATAGCTTTAATATGTAAGCGATGTTTGATAATTTTGCTTATGATGCTTCTTAAACAAATGTTCTAATTAAAAATGCATACTTTTAAAAAATAATTTTCCTATTGGATTAAAAAAAAAACACAACAAAAAGCACTTACTTTTTTTAGATCGCTCCAATTCTTTAGGACGCCTGCGTCTGGTGTGTATGGTATCGCGTCTCATAGAATGCGGCCTGTTGACCCCATGCAGCTTGAAATACAATCCACAGGCATTGCAAACCATTTCTCCTCGAACACTCCGCCTCCAAATTGTTGTGGTAAGGGTGCCACAATTCGAACATGACATATCTTTTTGAGCACCAGGTATGGCATTAAAAAGGTTAATGTTCTATAGAACGGAATTCACATGATAAGATAATGTAATTAATTAATACAGTGATAACGAATAGTGTACTAACTTACCCTTTTATCTTTCTTGTCCTCTGGAGCTGCTTCTGAAGTGGTATAAGTATCAGTCACATTCTCATTAACTACATCGATGCAATCAGTTTTGGTAGGAAAACTTTGTTTTCTTCTACATGGTTTTGATTTGCTGGATTGAGCCTCTGATAGATCCTGAAGATATTAAAAAAAAAAACATATTAATTATTTTTATCCAGTTTAACATAAACACTTTCTATTTACCTTTAATAGTGCTATGGGTTCTTCAGGTACTTTTGTAAATGATACTGACGACGGAGCCGGAAACACGAAGGGGTGGGTCATTATGCTCTTAGCTGAAAATTAAAGCACATATAAGTAGTGATTTAACCACTATAAATAGTAAATTGTCTTCTATTTACCGGCTGATCGGGCAAGTGCTTGCCAGAGTTGAGTAGTTGCCGCGTCCGTGGCGTGATCCGAACTTAGACTATCCGGGGTCTTTCTATCGTTTATTGAGGACGTGATGTCCATTTCCAGTTTGTGAGAATCGGAACTGTCGCCAGAGTCCAGCAAAGAGCCAGTACTCGCCTTCGGGGCCTTCGATTTGTAGTCGGACCCACCAACTTGGTTAATGGTAATACTGTAGTTTTGAAAATCCTCTTCACTTCTTAAGTGTGGCTGAATATCAAGCATTGGAGTTTGGCAAAAATTGTGTATTGGGGCCGAGTTCCGTTGATTAGAGTAATCGTTCTTTTGTTTTTTGACGGATAGGTCAATTTCAACACCGTCCTGAATTTCATTTTGGTTTAATGGACGTTTTGATTTTATCACAGAACTTTTAATACTTGTATCTACAGCTGCAGAAAAACACGGAGATTGGGGATTCGAGCTTGGAGGGGAAATAACAATTTTTTTGCTTATATCCATTAAAACGGCAGCCGTTTCGAGTTGCTGTTGCAGATTTTCATATTTCTCGATCTCCGAGTCCTTTTGCAGTTTTGAATCAAACTGGCTGTGCGAGGATCCAGGCATTACCTTCTTTTGATCTGTTTTTATTGATTTGAATAAACTTGGATATGAGCTATGTGCTGGCATATCTTGATTGCTAATCTCGATTTTTCTATCCAAACCAGGCTGGATGGAGGATTCTAATTTACTCTGATCGTACTTAACTTTAGAAAAAGTGCTTAACTCCGTCAAAGCCTTTGCCGCTATAGCC
The DNA here is from genome assembly GCF_018152265.1 of Drosophila ficusphila. NCBI lineage: Eukaryota > Metazoa > Arthropoda > Insecta > Diptera > Drosophilidae > Drosophila > Drosophila ficusphila. The sequence goes on along the minus strand of NW_025064662.1, from coordinate 318,263 downwards.
TCCGATGAAGCCTTTAAAATTGCATCAAGCTTGATTTCCAAATCATTTGCGTCCTGGAAAAAATTAAGGTTTAACATATATTATAAAATAGAATAAAATGAATTATAATCAGTTTTTTTTTTCAATTCTGAGTCATTTATTTTTTATGGGGTGTTCCAGAAATTACTGAAGCAAAAACTTGTTTTAGTCACAGAAGTTTTGATTAGAGAGGGTCTCTGTGTTATCTTTGCATTTGATAATTTATACAACAATTTTGACTCTTAAAGAACTTATCATTAAAACTTACTAGTTTTATATTTTTTGATATATTTAAAAATTCTTTCAAAGCTATTTGTGAGTTGTGCGCCATGGTACGAAATTTTTCAAAAGAATCCAATTTTTGTCTGCAGTCAGCACAAATCACGTTGGGTAATCCATCGTTAGGCAGTGCCTGAAAATATGTAAATGTATTTATAAATATAATATTTTCTGCAGATATTAAGTTAGCTTAAAATGTGAATGATGCAATAAGTGAGGCTGCAATAAAATCGATTTATTGTCTGAATGGGAAAAGAAGGTTCGATTAGTTTGATACAAGCTGTTAGAAATCTAATAACAACGATTTTAAAGAGACATTTAAAAAATATAACATGTAGTATATGAAAATTTAAAAGTTGGTCAGAAAATATTTAGAAACTAAAGAGGAGAAACAATTGACAAAGAATTAAATTGTTCAATTTAAAAATAGTAATCAGTTGGAAGTTTAAATAACTTTTTTTCAATTAACCGATAAAATTCAGGGCTCTTAACATAAGGACAGCAAATATACTTAAAACTAAAAAGATGGTGATAACAACAAATATAGAAACAAGTCAAAGTGTTTAGTGTAGACATACATATACGTTGTTGCACTGTGTTTTAATAAAACTGAAAGTTCCCAATGCACATACATATATCTCTTAATACAGGCCATATAAGGCATACATTGACCCTGGTATATCGGTACTAAAACAATCAAATTGCAGTGAAACGAATGTTATCTCTGGCGTGGATTAATGTAGGTCTCTAACGCGTTCATACATACATATCAATATTTACATTCGTGTGTTGAACATTGATGTACGACCTGACTGGTGTGCGTGGGGCATTTGCCTCGAATCGGTTCATCGAAAAAATACCAGACAATTGATACCGATTGTTAATAGGCCATGGGATAAAAGCGGCCCAATCATTTCCTATTATTTTGACGTGTGGTGTCGTAATCACATAGATAACGCACACAGTCACACGGTGAGCACTCGCAAACGCGTGTGTGCGGGCATACCCATATATATATACGGGATATATCCACACACCACCGTGGGACCTTGCTTGTGTGTGTGCGTAATTAATGTAAATTCGTTTCTGTGCAAATGTGTTGGATGGAAATCTGCTTACCTTAATAGAGAGACAGTTGAATATCTGAAATGTAAGATGTGGTGATGAATCATCTCTGCCGTGCTCTTTGCCGTAGTTATCGGTTCCGCTTATATTTGTTGTATTCACACTTGTGTGTTCGCGTTGATTATGATTATGTTCCACCCGCGGGAGTTCCGATTTTGATTGGGATTGTACCTCCCTGCTTGCTATATGCTGCTGCTGATGTTGTTGTTGTTGCTGGTTTTGTTGTTGTTGCGTCGACGATGACGATGACTGACTTTTGAATACTGATCTTTCGGCGATTTCCGACTCCAATTGGCGTTCGCGTTCACTCGACTTGAAGTCAGCAGCAGAAGGCACACTTGGCGTGTAATGGATTTGGGTTGGGGTTCGGTTTTGGAGAAGGGATTGCGATTTAGGTTGGCTTGGACCCGATTCGTTATTGGTCAGCACTACTGATACTGATAGCGAGTTATCACCGATACAGCTGCACAGATTTGGGCTCAAAGCACTGCAAAAGCAGCCAGCACGCTTCTCGTCTCTCCGTAATTCAACCGTTTTCCCTTCTTCGGCACTATTATGCGATGAAACATCGTAAATTTGTAGTTCTGCAACATCGCACTCGTTAACCAATGTGAGGCACAATCGACAAACTTGACGAAACTTATGTGGTACATTATACATAATTAGCAATTTATATGTGTTTGCACTGTGTAAAGAAACTTTCATACACCTCTCCTTTTTTATAGAGATAAAAAAGATAACTTTAAAATAAATTATAAAATGAATGTAAACACTATTCCTCAATTTTTCATTGTCACAATCCACGTTCAGCTCACTAAAAATAATTCACTCCAGTGGTTCACAATGAGTTTTACGTTCATTTGATCTAGTTTCCCGTTCAAATTACCAAACGAGGGCTGCAGCGATTGTCCGCAGCAGCAGCATGATTCATCTCGATGTTTCATTAAAAATCAAGTATTCCAATAGGTTCTGTTGCTTAACCTCAATATAATTAAAACTTGTTAAAAAATAAATTTAGTTCTTGTTTTAAGAAAAACACATACAGATTAAAATGTAAGTATATCAGTTACCAGTAAAAAATATAGAGATGCATTCATTTGAGCTAGTGAACATTTTTTTTTATTATGTTCCAGTATCGAATAAAAACCCTGTGCTGTGAAAATTTCAAGTTTTAGCGTGCTTATTTTTGAGAATTGAAAAATATTTTTTTTTTTATCGACTTTTTACAAAGGAATATCGATGTCGTAAAAAGTATGTGAGGGGTGAATTTAAAATTTAACATTGGTATATATAAATATGCCTATTTAAACAAAAAATAAATAATAGTTTAAGACTAGAAATATTTTTTTAAAATTCCATACGTTCCACATTTTACTGAATGGAACGAGTGGAAGTGTAATGCCCAAGAAATTTATTGAAGGTAACTCTTAAATCCATAACTGCATTTTGTGTTAGTAAGAGCCCTATGTGTTGTGTTTTTGTGATTGCCATACTTACATTGCTTCTTTCAGAGTATTTTGCTGAAAGAAGTTCCTTTTAATAAACTTTGGAATCTTATAAGGACATGGGGAATCTATTTTTTGAAGCAAGCAAGTTTTGCCCCACAGAGGTAAAATTTTTTTAATATTAAATTACTTCGTTTATACAATCTTCAGAACACTAAGTATATTTTTTGTAACATTTTTTCGTATTAATGTTAATATTATTATCTTGGCCCTTCGGCTACGGCAACAGGCAGAACATTTCCAAGACTACTAGCAGACTGCTTTATTGCAATGTAGGTGGATTCCTTTTTCTTTTCCTCTCCGGCAGGTTTGCTAAAGAACCATTCCTTTTTATTGGCCAAGAACAGCAACATCAGGACGGGCAGGTGTAGTAGTGAAAAGCGGAATAACTTTCTCGAGCTCCCACTATCCGATTTTTCATGGAACTTGTATGCTGAAATCAAAAAGTGAAATTTAGTACTTGCGTTGCAAGGATAAAAAATAATATTTACCAAGGTAGGCGAAGTATGCGTTCAGAGGTAGCGTTTCTAGTGCAAACCAGTAGTTAGTGACATCCAGAACGGGTGCCATTACCGAAAGGCCAACGATAGCCAACGAATATCGAAAGGCGGTGCGCCGACAAAGACCCGGATTGGTAACGGCCATCATTCTGTAGCCGGCGCGTGAATAATCTGGCCGAAGGTTCCACGACAGAGCGTTAAAGTGTGGGAACTGCCAAGCGTACAGAATTCCGGCCAGGATCATGGCTCCCGCGTCCAGGGTGCCGGCACATCCAGCCCAACCCATTAGAGGCGGAATGGCTCCGACTATTGAGCCAACCCAGGTGTTTACTATGCTCATTCGCTTCATGGGCGTGTATATCGTGGTGTAGAGGAAGAGATTACCCGCTCCCAGAGCAGCGGTTAATCCATTTGTACCGAAATACAGCATACTCAGTCCAGCAGTAGCCGACACCGCAGCGAAGGTTACCGCGTGGAGAGGCGTCATTTGTCCCGTGACCAGAACACGGTTTTTCGTTCTCGACATCTGCGAATCGAAGGGAACCTCGTGATACTGATTTATGGCATTTGCTGCAGCCGAAACGAGTCCTGTGCCCAGCGTGCACATCGCAAACGAGGCGGGATCGAAGGCGGCCGGTGCCATGGCATAGCCTCCCATTGTTGTAATGACCACCAAAGCTGGAAAAGAATATGCTCAAATAAACTATGTAAAATTCAAGCCTAATTTCACATACATGTCAGCCGGAATTTAGATAGCTTCTTGTACTGACTGAAGGTTTTGCCCGGCGCTGTGTACGGACTGGGCATCCAATTGATTTGATTTTCCGGTAAATGCTGGACTTTTCCCGACTGGGACACAGACGGTATTTGGCTAGCACTCTCATCTTGGTTTGTTATCGTTGCAGCAGTGGAATACTAAAACATTTTATGAAAGTTATAGTTTTTTAAGCATTGCGTAATGCCCAAGAACCTCACCCGGATGAGCACCAAGTCAACAGGCGTTTTCAGCTGGGCTTGTACCCTCCTAAGTCCTTTGAATAATATCATTATTATTCACTTATAATAAGTAATGCCTCCGGTTATTTCATTTTTCTTGTCTTGCTTTAGTTTCTATTAGTTTTAACTATCAATATTATGGTATTTTAAATCACATTGTGCTTAAGTGTTACCATATTTTTAGGAGAAGAAAATGCTTAAACTTAACAATTAGGGGTACTCTTATAATTAAGGAGACTTATTAATTTTTATAACCTTTATAAGATAAGATGTGATAACAATCAATAAAACAACTCAAAGACAAATTTTAAAACTTTAAAAAATATGTTTCTTAAACTTTAAGAGATGTGTTAAATATGCTTATAAAAAGAAATTCTCCCACATATTTACTGTTATAAAACTGTAACAAATGAACAACATCCTTATCCTCATTAGTATTATTAAAAACACTATGGAAATGAGTCCTAGGTTCTACGCGTGCGCTAAACGTGTAATTTACTTATGTGTGTGGGAGTAATTTTTTTTTTACATATGAGTGCAAGAAGGCCTAAGTCCTTGTAAGTCTTCATCGATTCAATAATAGACATTTTTGTTATTTTCAATAAAAGGAATATTTTATGGTATTAAAAAGTGTGAATAAATGTTTAAAAAAAAAAGAACACAAACATTTATTATAAGTATCAGAATTGATTTAAATTAAAGTGCAAGTTTCATTAAAAAGTATCTACATTTCTAAACATTTGAGACATAATATAAAATAAATCATATTTTTTGAAATGCGATTATGTTAGTCTGATAACAATTTATGTAGTTTCTACGTTCAAGTCTCAACAAAGTTTAGTAAACTCGAAAATAAGTTGCATTAAATGTTATTATAAGGAGGAAAGGTCCTTTAACAATCGCAAGTAATTTAAAAAAACATAAAAAACTCTTACATATAAAAAATAAAAAAATATTTAACTAGCCGAATGATTAGTTGACCAATCATTTCTTTAAATCTTGGAATTTCGCTTCACATCAAAAGTTAAGTCAGTTAAGTTTAATTTTTATCATTATTACTTTTTTTGTAGATTAAATATTCAAATGCCGAGCTCAAGAATGGATATTTATATAACAAAGGGAATAACCAACCCCAACTATCCTGGATTTCAAAAATTTGCACATACCCTTTCTGATGACTACATTGAGTACTCTGACATGGAATGTAACGAGAGTGATTTAACCGATAGTGACAGAGAGGATGACCAAAACACGTTTCAAAACAAGGTTGTCGGCAGAAAAGGCTCGGAAACGTTTGAAAATACCCAGGATCTGATTTCGAGTAACTGTATCAATGGAAATACATATTCCTTTGAGGAAACTGAAAACCGATCCTCACCCTCAAATATACCGGACATTGTTAATAAGAACTATGACGCAAAATCGGATAACTCTATGCGATCTTTTAATAAGCCGGACCTTATTCATAATCTAAGTCAGAATTATACAACCAATTTTGACTTTTCCTCCTGGTCATGTACAATTAATTCTATATATGAGGGACAACTACAAGGACAAAGTCCGATCGATATCGTTGGAGACTTTGGTGGAGAAGTGGAGCGTGAATTCGAGCTACTAATCACAGGATACAAAAACAAGAATGCTCTAGATGAGTTACAGGGATCAAATTTGACGAAGGTGAGTTAATTTTATAATATTTTCCGATGTTTAAAATTACCTAAAATATATTTTATTTACAGATTTGTGACGCGGAACTATCAACTGGAACCGAAGCATTAAAGCATACACCTTCAACGCGATTGTCCGGACAGAGCATTCGCAAAAATAAAAAGAAAACCCCTCCATATGGGAATGAGTTAATAAAAACAAAACATCAAAAACCATCGCATGATGAACGACAGCTACCACCAGACACCTTTGAGTATAAAACATGTAACCAACGAAAATATATCTTATGTGATTCTGAAAATTATTCGTCCTCATCGGAAAAAAACAAAAACGAAATGCAGATCGGCAACCTGGGTGAATTACCAAACTGTAGCAATTCGGAAGTCGGACAAGCCCAGAACCATCTAGAGGAGGACAATAAAAATAAAGTAAATCGGAGGAATTTAAACCAATCATGTTGGTCTCAATACCTGGAAGATCCCATAAAGTATTCTAAAAATGCATCTTCTACTATGGTTTTAGGTAATTTACTAATTTGCAAAACATTTTAACTTAATTTAGATTAATGTTATACTTCAATTATATTAATAGAGCAATTTGATGCGTACAAGGTGGCAAATGACATGGACGTGGAAACATTACAAAATCATTTTAAGAAGGTTAAGCAAATAGAAAAAAAGGTAAAGATATTATAAAAAGAAGTTACATTTAAAACCATTTCAAAAAGCAGAAGAAATGATCATAATATTTATATCGTTGCAGCGTCGTTTTAACCGAGATGAAATTCGTAAACGATTGGCGATCGGAGATAAAGATCCTTTGAATAATGGTGTGATTATACAGCAAAGTACAATTGTTTCTTATGATTTTTATTAAACTTTTTTTGAATTTTTAGAAATCAAAAAAGAGGAATTTCTTACTGGCTCCGACAATGAAAGCTATAGTTCTGATTCAGAAACATGTCCCAAATTATCAAGTGGAGTACCTCGTAAGCAATCGGCTTTCTGTGAAACGAAACGCAATAAGGAATTCGAAAACGATAAAATATTTCAAAAGAACCAAATAAATCAAGAAAAAACCACAAATCATAATAATAATGGAAATTCTACGGATAAATCAAATTTTCCATCAAATGAAAATTTGTATTTCTTTGCGAACCAATCGAAGCTCCAAATAGAGGTTAGAATAGCTCTAGCTCAATCAAAGGAAATTGCCCAAATGAAAGTCAAGGTATGTTTCTTTAAATGGTAGCTTAAATTAAACGCTTATTTTTTTTTAAATGTCTGTTTTATAGGTAAAGAAAAACGGAGTAACACCGATTGTTGAGGTGATTCGCTCAATGCTGTCTGATGTTGGCATTAAAATGAATTCAAATCATCGATGGATATCAAGACAGTTGCTCACTGGAATACAAGTTCCGACTCTACAGTTGTTGGTCAATAATCTTCAAAAATACATTGAAAACTTAAATGTAACCCTACTAGAAAGCCTAAGAGAACGAGACGATCTAAATTCGGAGCAAGATGACATATTACACGATTTAGAAAAAATTAACAACTTTTTGTAAGTAATAATGCTTCTATAAAATTCTTATTTTTAACATTGCAATCTTATTTTTCAGTGTTTTTCAACAACAATCGGGACTACAGGTCAATAAAACAGTTAAACACGGCCTTCTAGATTAAACACTCTAAAATTGCATATGTTATTAAAAGTTTGTTTAAAAATATTATTCACTTGTATAATTGATACCAATCTACCGAGACCGTTTATAAAACACATACTCAAAAATGTTCTTTAAACACTGTTATATTTACATAATCATTTAATTCTATATAAATAAAAGCTAAAGCAAATTATTTATATTAATACTAAAAACACTGTTTTAATTTTACAACTATGTAAACATTATTTAACTTGGAACGTTTGTGGCTCTCAATCGTTTCAAATATAATAGAAATTGGTGATCTTTTTGTACGGTCACACTCAAATCGGCTTCACTTTGGCGCCTTTTTCTGTTTGCAACAAGCAATTTTCCGCCTCTTGTGAAATATAAGCAATCAACATGTTGAAAAATAAATCTATGAAAACATCAAAGTTATATGTTATCAAAAGAGGTAAGTTGGTTTGCTATACAGCTGTAGTAGTTTAAATTAAATCTTTATTTCAGATGGCAGGCGGGAGGAAGTACATTTTGATAAAATAACCTCAAGAATCCAAAAGCTTTGCTACAACTTGAACATGGATTTCGTTGATCCTGTAAGTTTGTTTATTTAAGCGTGAAAATAAATTGGGTACATTAGATTAATCGCGACAATTGCTGTTAGCAAATTTTGTTCCATTTATTTAATGCTTTAAATGTATGCACATACACATGTAGGGACGAGTTCGTGGGTAACTTATATGAGACAACACAAAAAAAATTTTCATGTACCGTATACAAAATTTACTATGCATATTGGAATTTAAAATATAAATTATTATAAAATGTTGCCATGTATTTGTAGGTTTCTATTACCTTGCAAGTTATTAATGGTTTATATTGCGGTGTGACTACGCAAGAATTGGACAACTTGGCTGCTGAAATCGCGGCCGGATTAACATGCAATCACGCCGATTATGCCATTTTAGCTGCACGGATTGCAGTTTCTAATTTGCACAAGGAAACTAAGAAAGTTTTTTCCGGTAAGCTTAAATATCCTCTATCAACTATTGAAAACTATTAAAACTTACTTTAAACAGATGTATTTGAGGATCTGTACAACCATGTAAACAAAGAAACGAATCAAAAAGTGCCCTTGGTATCAGAATTCCATTACAATGTGGTAAAAAAGAATGCCACTCGCCTAAACTCCTCTATAATCTATGATCGCGACTTTGGATATAACTATTTTGGTTTTAAGACCCTCGAACGATCATATTTGCTTAAGAGGAACGGAAAGATCGCTGAGCGCCCACAACATATGTTGATGCGCGTGGCAATTGGAATCCACGGAGAGGATATCGATGCTGCTGTGGAAACCTACAATCTTTTGTCCGAGCGATTCTTTACTCATGCCTCGCCAACTCTTTTTGCCGCTGCCACAAATCGCCCACAGTTGTCTTCGTGTTTCCTCTTGACCATGACGGCCGACTCGATCGAGGGCATTTTCAAATCCGTGGAGCAGTGCGCCATGATTTCAAAATCGGCAGGTGGTATTGGACTGAATGTGCATTGCATTCGGGCAAAGGGCACCTCGATTTGCGGCACCAATGGCACCTCCAATGGTCTGGTTCCCATGCTGAGGGTCTTTAACAACGTTGCACGGTATGTGGATCAGGGAGGCGGCAAGCGTCCTGGCGCCTTTGCTATTTACCTGGAGCCATGGCATTCGGATGTCTTCGAGTTCCTCGAGCTCAAGAAAAACACCGGAAAGGAAGAGAATCGTGCACGCGACTTATTCTACGCCTTGTGGATACCCGATCTCTTCATGAAACGTGTAGAGGCCAACGAGGATTGGTCCCTCATGTGTCCTCATAAATGCCCCGGCCTTCACGATGTTTGGGGCGACGAATTTGAAAAGCTGTACTTGAAGTACGAGCAAGAGGGTCGTGCCAACCGAGTAGTTAAGGCTCAGTCCTTGTGGTTCGCGATTATTGAGGCGCAGGTGGAAACGGGAAATCCTTATATGCTCTTTAAAGATGCCTGCAACCGGAAGAGCAACCAGCAGAATGTTGGCACTATCAAGTGCAGCAACCTTTGCACAGAAATCGTAGAGTACTCTGCGCCAGATGAGATTGCAGTATGCAACTTGGCATCCATCGCCCTTAACATGTTCGTCACACCCGAGAAGACGTACGATTTCAAGAAACTAAAAGAAGTTACCAAGACGGTCACCAAAAATCTTAACAAGATAATCGATATAAACTATTATCCCCTGCCGGAGGCAAAGAAATCCAATTTGAGACATCGCCCCGTGGGCATCGGAGTTCAGGGTTTCGCTGACGCCTTGATTCTCATGCGATTCCCCTATGAAAGTGAAGAAGCTGGTCTTTTGAATCAGCAGATATTTGAAACTATTTACTACGGCGCTTTGGAGGCCAGTTGTGAGCTGGCTGAGATTGATGGTCCATACGAAACCTATGAAGGGAGCCCCGTAAGTAAGGGTATTCTGCAGTACGACATGTGGGACAAAACGCCAACGAACCTGTGGGACTGGCAGAAACTGAAGGAGTCGATCAAGAAGCACGGTGTCAGGAACTCCCTGCTTGTGGCTCCTATGCCCACTGCATCTACTGCCCAGATTATGGGCAACAACGAATCTTTCGAGCCGTATACGACTAATATTTACACTAGACGAGTTCTGTCCGGCGAATTTCAAGTGGTCAACCATCACTTGTTGAGGGACCTGACTGAATTGGACTTGTGGGACGATGATATGAAGAACCAAATAATTTCCAGCAGGGGCTCCATTCAAAACATCGAAGCCATCCCGCAGAAGGTCCGAGATCTTTACAAAACCGTGTGGGAAATCTCTGTGAAGTCTACTATTAAAATGGCCGCTGATCGAGGTGCTTTCATCGATCAAAGCCAGTCCTTCAACATTCATGTGGCAGAGCCAAACTACGGAAAGCTTACGTCCATACACTTTTACTCCTGGAAAGCTGGGCTTAAAACCGGAATGTACTATCTGCGCACAAAGCCGGCAGCAAACGCCATTCAGTTCACCGTGGACAAGAAACAGGGGGCAGTGAAGATGAATGGTCACAATGGAGCCGCTGAGGAAAGTCCCCAAAAATACGAATCGGACAGAGAGCAAAAAATGGCCGATATGGTTTGTTCGTTAGAAAATAAGGATGCCTGCATTTCCTGCGGCTCGTAAAAGCATGCACATAAGTTAACATTTATTTAATTGTATTATGTAATCACAACTTTGAAATAAACATAAATTATGGATCTGAATTTAAGGAACTTTTAACGAACACAAGTTATTTGTAAATGTACTTGCAAAATTTAAACTTTATTTTAAATTACAATCGGTTGCTAAACGGGATTTAGGTTCTTTGGATATGTTAATTGTACTACTTGTTGTATAGTGATTGTGAACGACATCCTGAGGCGTGGACACACACTGATGGGCTATTGCATTGTCCGTGATAATCTTTCGCACAACTTCCTCAACCGTTGGCGATGCTGTCTCCAGATCCGCTTGAGTTTTGTTGTCCAAGTGGACAAGGGTTAGTTGCTGGTCGGAGTTTACTACGGAGTCCATTCCAGTTTTGGCATTACATATATCCAAGACCCAGGACACCACAAAGAAGCAGGCGGCGTTCATTGGAAAGGCTCGAATTAAAGTTGAGTTTAGGCCGCGGAAAAAATATTGCGGGCCCTCGCTTTTAAAACCTTTCATTGCACAGTCGATGAATCCATTGTATTTGGCGTTCTTCCCCAGGGCATCGGCTTGCATATGGGTTTTGACCACGTCGATGGGATAGCATGCCAGCCAGGAAGACATGCCCGCACATCCTCCAGCTGTTAAAGTGTACAGCACACTTGGAGTTTCAACCTGTCGCATTAAATACTCGAAGGACACAAAGTAGGCGGCAAAGCCTACAAAAAAAGGTTGTAAGGTCAAAATATTATTGTAAATAACCAAACCACTAAATCTATATAAGATAAACGTAAGTAAACTTACCCGGAATGTCTCTTAGGATTGTGGCTGTTAGTCCTTTAAAGGTGGCCCGTATTCCTTCGGTTTTCAAAATATGTTTAAGGCAGTGGATCGGTCCAGTGAATTTGATTCCGCTGTCGATCTGCGTGGATAGTTGAAGTCTTGTTTTTGCCAATTCCATTGGCGCGCAAACGAAACTTTGGGCTACGCCAGCGATGGAGCCCGCAAAAAAGTGTGACGTCAGCGAATTGGGGTCATTGGACAATCGCTGAACGTTTCCATAAACCCCAAAAACGATGGCGTTCACCAATCCGATTCCACCCATGGGACTGCTAATTCCGCGATATAATCCACGAAATTTCTCCTTTTGCAATATCGTCCGAAAGCAGTGGAATGTGCCTTTGTATTTGGGGTTACGGGGATCGTCGGTTTGCAAATGCACTTTGACAGTATCGAAAGGATGACCAACAAGGACACCAGCAGCTCCTTAAAACCGAATAAACACTTGATGATGAATGCTCTTAGTCATTTTTAATTGTTCACATAATCACCTCCGAGAAGACCAGCGACAAAATCCACAACCATTTTTGGAGAAAAAGTTTCAGAGGTTGCCTTCAATTGAATATCTCCTATCTCTGAACCTTTCTTCCTGTATGGATCCTAAAAAGATTTCATTGCAAAATATTAACATGTAATACTATTTTAATTCAGAAAATTAGAAACACATTGCCGATCAAAATTATTAATTCTGATCTTATCCGCGAAGCAATATTTAAATACAGTTAACACTTAGCACTCGATAAATATTTTATTCTGATTAAAAATTATTGTTTTTACATTTTAACGATTCACTTAAAGCAATACTTTACTTTTATTCGCTAGAATAATTTGTCGCGTGTGCCTTAACAAATTTTACTGTTGTCGCGATGTTATTTTCATTGCCGGAGGTTAGAGTGACTGATAACGCGCCTAAAACGTTTTAATTCAAAACATACAACGAAATACATTAGTTTAGGCTTAAATTGGACTTAATAATACCCATGATTAAAATGCGTTTTTTTTCATTTTCTTTAAATATTTATACCAATTAAACGGATAAAGGCAAGTAGATGAAAAGATTTAGGTCATAAAAACCAATTGTTTTCTACCAACTCCTTAATAAAGAAGTGCAAATTTAAATTGATCTTTAAATTTAGTTTGAGTTCACTTTTAAGGTGTTTTATAGTCTTTACTCCCAAATAAATTTACTATCAATTTTTATTCAATCTATATTATGTAATAAAACTCAGCTTGGACATTTTTATATTTGTCGCGATTCGTTCTTTGTATGCGAGATTAAGAATGCTAATGTCATTAATGTGACCTCTCAAAAGTATTATCGGCTTGGGCATCGACGACTTTTTGAATTAAATAACAGTCTATTGACTTCCTATTTTATAAATAAAACTACTATTTTTATTTATGTACTAACTTTAACCTCGCTTTTGATCTATTTTAATTGGGAATGATTCGCCGTTTTATTATTTTTTTGTACGCAAAAAGTTATTAGAAGGATATTTTGTGTTCGTGCAAGTCTTTAAAAGGAAACCTTTCCGGCTATATAAGAAAAATATGGATGTACTATATTTGCCAATATTAAGAGTCGAGTAAATTGGAAAGCTTTTTAGCATCATTTTTGTGTTTGTAAGATATAATACCAATTTAATAACCGTTTTAATATATTTTGTGAGATACGCAATCGTATAAGTTTGCAGAATAGTACTACGAAAAAAAGTGTTTTTAAATCTGTAAAAAAATTTTTAATAATAATAAGCTTTTTACCTTTCCATTGCTTACACGATATATAAGTATTATTGGATGCATCTTGAAGTTTTTGATTTGCATATAACACCGGACTAAAATAAACTTTTAAGCCGCCTAAATAGTCAGTGTATGTCGTGCTAAAAAAAAAGAAATTTTAATTGTTAATGTAATATTGAGGACTTCCCGTTTTCAATAAATAGCATATTCTTTCGTAGGAATTACAAGAGAAAAACTTATAAAAAAAAAAAAACAAAAATCCAGCTTAATTTACTACTTACCATAAAGAAAACATTTTCTTTCCATTTTATTGTAAAAAAATAAATAATATGATCAACAAAAATTTTGCATTTCAACCCAAGCTAACTTAGTTTTTAGAAATATGTTGAAGATAGGATTTGAACCTCATGTACGCGTTTGGGTTAATTTCGATCCCCAGATTTATGAAATAGCTCAAAAAAGGTTTGTGATTTTAAGGAATTAATGATCTTAATTCTAAAGAGAGGTACCAACAAATTACAAAATAAATTCTCTGAGTACCCTGTAAATTAGCCATAACACCAAAATAAATATACAAAAATATATATAAAAATAAGATTTTTTTCAAGAAATGTATTTAAAAATATTTATTCAAGCAATACAGTCACAATGATAAGCTTTTTTAAAAAATCATTTATGAGTTTGTAAAAATTTAATAGACATAAGATATACAAAAACAAAAATTTGAATACACCCTTTTATGTTTATAGCCGAAATGTTTCCGTCAAAATTAGTCATCACCGATTTTTGCTGATGTTTGTGTTCTTATATTTTTGTTCAAGAGTGTCTAGGCTCTGATGGTTAATCGTATTTCGGTTTTAACGTTCTACAAGAAGCACAACCAGACTCATAGGTTTAGGGTTCCTTCTTAACGACTTCGCGATCGTAATAGAATCGTCATATCAAGTGCTTCTGTATTTGTTCATGTGCAACCATGCTCAAGTACTTCTATACCGTACAAAAAGCCCACGAAATATTTCAAAGCTTTCTATCTATGTATATAAAGTTCATCAAGTTCATTTAGTCTTGAAGTACAACTCGGTGGGTGAGTATCGCGAAAAGCTTGCCGCTAAATATTTGAGGTCATCTGGAACGAATTACCTTTTCCTTGGCAATACCTGTGTATATTTTTATCTACATTTGTACTTATGTGTACCCGGGGCATATATGCGATAGTTAATCTGTAAATGGATACAAAAGTGACGGCAGAAATGTGAAAATTCTTTATATAACGCTAATGTTTATACCCCTGAGCTATTTGCATGTACACAAAATTGTGTGTGGATCGAAGAGTGTGTGTTTGTTTGTGTTTAAAATAATCTAAATGATCTCACATTAGTGGCGGGCAAAAAGGCCCTGTGTCTTAACAAAACTTCGTGCGTGATCATTTTCACCTGTTGAATTGGCGAAAGCACAAAGCTTTAAAGTCGCTAAAACAATGTAATCCCTTGTTAAACATTCGGACTAACTAAAAAAGTATATATAAAAACCAAAACTTTGTGCGCTCGATCATATGCTTCTAGATTACCAAAAAAAAAAAAAAAATTAACTTATCAAAAGTGTCAATAAAGCACTGTCATAATATTTATGTTAAAGATTTCGATGAGGCAAACAAATATGTGTCCATTCGAACCGATCGTGTTCAGCACGCGGCGATCGCTAGCTCATCTTTATAAAATTGTATCTGCAAACTTTTCCAGGGATGCTCAATCAAACCGATCAAAACCACAATTTCTATTTCAAAATAAAAATTGATGGAGTGTGTAATACCTCAAAAACCTTGGAATAATCAAAAAATGAAGTCATCAATTACATATAGTATAACACAATATCGAAACGGTTCACTATAGGACATTTATTATATGTATATATGTATAACAGACATTTCATTATTATTAAATGAGTAGGTAAATTTGTTGGGTAACATAATAAAAAAAGAATAAATTTCTTTTGATCTAGTTTGTTTCTAAGAGCACTAAATTTCCAAAATATTTTTTAATGTTTAAATCAACAAACTCGTAATCAAGGTTCACAGTAAAATTATTATTATAACTACATCAGGTAATTATCAGATAAGATAAAAAAATGTTGGCGAAAGTTTTGCCATATGTATTTGAGTTTATTATTTCAGCAGTTTAAGTGCTAATTTAATTAAATTTTGTCAGAAAAGTGTGATTAATAAATTGATTGACAAAATACCAATAACTTATAGTTCATATAACCAATATTGAAGGCTGCTAAACCCGGTTTGTAGATAGAAGCATACTGCACCCATAAAAAAAAGTATTGTCATCATACTGGTAATTATATTTACACCCGTTAGTCACAAAGTTCAGGAGTGTATTATATGCTTGTGGAAAGTTATAACACACAAAAGCTTTTGGTTCCTCAAAATACATATAAATTCCTCTTCCTAATCAACAATAGAGTCCCGTGCATTGGAAATTCGTCGACTATATATTTGCATTTGTTTTATAATATTATTGACATGCCTATTGAAATTCGTATAAATATTTAATATGTTTATTTCAGATCAACTTAAGGCTGGCATAAAAACTAAACATGAGTTGGAATAAGCGGAACACTAGTCACATATCAATTTACAACTATCCGGAACACTTAAATCCCTTCTACGAAGATGATAATCACAAGCGCCTAAGATTTTGGGGATTTAGTAAAAAGAAGAACGAAAATGGCAGGCATAGTTTATCCATTGGAAACTTGCAAGAGTTGTGGTGAGTTTCCCTGTTTTGTTTATTTAGTATGTGGCGATCCCTTAAATGTATAAATAACTTACCCTATGCCCTAATTTAAATCACATACATAAAAAAGTAAAATTGTTCAGATCACTCGCGCATATCGGATTAACTTAAATACTTCATATTAAAATAAAACATTTTATCGTCTCTATTTTAGGAAATCGTATTCTTTTCGTAAAAAGAAGTCATCAACGTTGGGAATAAATAAAACATCCGAGAGCCCGCCAACCCTCAGAAGAGATTTAAATGATAAGTAAGTAAAATGAGTATTAGGCATTCAACACGGATTCCACAATTCCCTTGTAGTTCCTATTTGAATTCTAGAGTTTTCCGAGGAGATCGTCACACATCCCTTCAAAATATTGATACTCGAAGAGAGGTAAATATTTAAGTCTTTATATTAAGTATATCTTAATAACTTATTTGTTTTCTACTTAGTCCGATACAATCTCTAATGGAACTTTTTTTAATCGTAATGATCGTTACCGAAGTACCACGCAGTTTTCCGGATATTCCTCGCCAAATCAGCAGAACATAAGGTATATTTTGATATCCAATATATATTCTGAGAACAGTAAGAGTAAGGTGTTTAATTTTTGTACGTTTTAGATTATCACAAACTAGTCTAGCCAGCTCAAACCCCTTCGAATCGCAACCGGATTCGTGCCCCAGCTCCCCAGTGAGTTGCAGAAGATATCGTAAGAAGAGGAGAGCTCCGCCGCCGCCGAAAGTAGTGGTAATATTTACATTTTCCAAAAAGTTCACATTAGTTGATTCCTTAACTGTTTGCAGGTCCAGGATTACAAAGCTACCAAAGACATTGAGTCTCTTGCCTCTGAAATTGAAGAGTTTGTCAACAACAGAAACGAATCTTTAATAAAACGAGAAGTCGAAAAGGAAGTTCCAAAGTCGAATCAACCAAATATTTCGGTTATTGCACCGATCTCCGATATCGAACTTAACCCTAGCACTTCCAAAACTTCACCGAGCATCATTTTAAAGCAATCAAATGGAACGAGCACGGTCACCGAAAAGGAAAATGTCACTATCCTTGAATCCGATGACAAAATTAATACCCGCACCTCCCCAACACCACAATGTATTGGCACCGTGCACATAAAGCAGTCGAATGAATCTGAGAAAGCAAGCACAACAGTTGAGGAGAAAAAAGCCACTTCATCTAACACTGCTAGCCAACCTAATCCCTGCACTTCTAAACCTTCCGAGTGCTTTGCCAGTGTACATATAAAACAGTCCCCTGAACCCAGAATAGTGTTTCCAGAAAAAAAAATAGATAACGATTTGTACGTTCAAGAAGAAATTATCACAGTAAACAAAAAGCTAAACGGCACCGTGCCCGTACATGTCAAAGAAGAACCCCTAGTTGTTAATGGCATTTCAAAGGAGGAACGGAATTCCAGTCAAACTGAATTTGTAAAACAATCCGTCATTTTGGTAGATTCAGAAAGCAAGAAAAACCAAAGCACGCCCCCAACACCCCCAATTGCAAATAATGTAAAACTATCCAACGAAACCGAACATCCAAGCGTAGATCCTGAACCAGTTGATAGCACAGAAGATAGGAAAACTAATTCATTTGGCACTGTAAAACAAATTTCACAGATTTTTGAAGAGAACATCAGTTCCAGTGGTCCCAGCAATCTTTCCAAAAAGAATACACCTGAAGTCCTTTATCAAAATGGTGCAAAGCCAAAGAACGTGGAAAATCACTGCGTTTCAAATGTAGTTGAGCCAAGCCCAGCTGAAGCTAATGATGTGTTGCAAATAAGAGAAGATTTTGAGTTGGAAAGTGATGTGAGAATCACTGAAAGGCGGAGTCACGATCGCTTTAGATCCCCAATCTCAGCGGAAAGGGAGCTGAACTCCACACCGACCCCACGGATGAGAAAGAAGAAGTCCATTAAGGAAGTGCTAGAATCCATAAGCAGGAATCAACAAATTTTAAATGAAAGTGCAGCCAAGGGCACAAAAGTTTACTTAACCCCCTCCTACGCTGAAAACACTTACAACTATCCCAATGAGTTGAACAACGTTAATAACAGAGCTTCCAAGGAGGTGACGTCCACCAACATTTCTGTGAGTTCATCGGATACCAATGAGTTACCATCCCAAAGTAATTTGTTTATAAACAAAATAAGCAAGTTCAAGGGCCAATTCAGGGAGTCGTCGCCAACTTCGTCAAACTTGGATTGGAACCCTGTGCCGAAACCAAGTCGAGCCCATAATTCAGCTAGTTCTAATTTTAACAACGGCTCGTGTTAATGATTTAACTAAATAATACTATATCCAAATAAATATTTATATCAAACAAAAACCAAATTTATATGCAATAAAATAAAACAATGTGTACTTATAATACTAAAACTGACTTTAGTTGCAAGAATTCAGAGTAATAAATGAACTAATAGGGTCAAATATAGTCACCACATCAACCGTGGAAATAGTTCTACAGTTGACAGAGTTTATTATCTTTAAAGTAACAATTGTTCAATTACCATTAGTAAAGTTTTGAAAAATGATTTGGACATGAATTTTCCTACTTGCAATATTACATTACTCAATACCATTTTTTTCTAATGTGATTTTAATTTAACTCGTTCAGAAGAGTGTCCATTGAGTTGTCCCACGGGGTCTTCTTTTGTTAGCTTTGAAACTTCATCGTAAAATCGTGGGAAGTATTGTATGGCGAGAAACACAGTCAATAGATAAACACCAATGACAAATGTTAGGAAGAGATCAAAGATCGCGGGCTTGACTCGGTATACATTAAGTTTTACATCGTTCTCGTTATAGAACATAAACTCTGGGTCTCTGCCGTCTGGCTTGTCGTATATGATCTTAACATTGTTAAGGTACTTTTCGAAGGCATCCTTAACGTCGTTATTATGCAATATGGATTTAACTCCAAAGTATGGCAATATGTTTTCTTCTTTAATGGCCTACGATCGGAAAATATTAGTGATAAAAAAACATTAAACACATTAAAAACTTACTAATTGTCCATCAAAAATGCTGGAAGACGGGTCCACCTTGTACACGAAACTAGCCAGTGCTTCAGCAATAATTCGCGAGGTGTTGAGAGTATGTTCCACAATACCACTTTCATCGTTTTTGAAAATAGTTGTTCGTATGGGACTCCTCGGACTTTTTACAGAAGATAAAGTAAACGAAGGATAGCGTTTTATGCTGAATCGCTCATGCTCCCATGCAAGTTTGGTATCTGCTAAGTTTATCTTTTTATGCACTCCTTCAACTATTAATCCGTTTGAGTATTTTTCAGCAGCCGATTTCAACAGTTTGAAGAAGTTGCTAATGGATGTTTTTTCTTTCGGTGGCTTGGAAACATGCATATACAAAGCATTATCCGTAGTGTAAGATAAACTCTCTGTGATGGTATCCAAACAGAGCACAAACTCAACATTCTAGAAAAAAGGTTGAAATTTAAATAAAAATCGTTAGTGGTTTTCCTTCATGGGTTTCCTTACCTGTAGCGCATTATCGTCTATTTCGAGCCACTTCTTTGCACCTTGGAAGTTAAGAAGGACGCCAGCGTCCGAAAGTAAAAATCGGAGGCGGTACTTGGGTGCCATGCTGGATGTGTAGTGCAACTTGCTAAACAGCTCAATGAGCATCAGTAAAACAGCAGCATCGGCGTTCTCCGGGTAATCCTTAAGAGATAAAAGAAAAATTTGTATTACATAAAAAGCCCTTAATACTATAAATAGCATCTTTTGACCTCTTAAAACGTTATCTAAAATCACTGAACCGCCTGATAAAAAATCGGTTAGATAATCATAATGAGCTTTCAGATAAGGAGCTCTTATCTTGTAAAGTGAATGCTAATGTCTTTTTAGGTAAGTGACATGTATTATTTTTGGGTGATTTCTCATTACGGATTTTAAGCTAATAAAAGTACTTACATTATAGATTCCAAAGGTTTTTAGATTCGCGGTTATTAAGATGACGGGAAGTTTTTGTCCATCGCCGACTGCTTCCGTCGGTTTAAGGGCCAATTGGTTTGGTATTAACTCGCCTTGGATAATGGGAACTTTGCTGTTCTTGTTGGCCACAATACTTCCGCCACCGACATTTACGTGGTATCTGTTTGCCGAGACAGTCACTATCAATTGTCCCAGAGCCGTTTGATTTTGACCAGAGTTATCTGTGGTCGTGTAGGTAATATCATCGATTATTTTTTCCAAATCCTTATTGTAGGGAGCGAAGTAAATGGGCACCGCAGCCGTATGTGTTAGCATTGATTGCTCCAAAATCGTTATAAGTTCTTTGGCTTCGAGGTCCAAGCCTAAGATATTTGAGGGCATCATTAGAATTAGTCCACCTGCGCCTTGTCTTAATTTGTCCAAATCATGGATAGACAGGTCGGTCAACCTGTTTGGCAGATATAAATTTAATCATTAATCAAATCTGTTGAAATTGTTGAAGAACTCTGTACATACCGTGTGAGAACACAGTGCCTTGAAGTATTCCAGGAATACAAAGATCTTGCTTCCAGAGATATTGAAGATACACGGCTTCCTAAAAAGTACAAGTTAATTGATATTTTATTAATTAGAAAAATTTGTTTAATTAGACATTACATCTATGCGCCAAAAGGTAAAAGTTGCCATTTAACGAACACGTTTGCATGTTTTAATGAGATTCAATGTTACTAATTAAATAAAGGAAAAAAGACCTCGTCAACTTATAAAAAATTTGGGTCAAATAAGTACCCTCAAAAAGGGGTTACATTTTTCAGTTAGTGTTCAAATATCCAAGGCCTGCTCTACAATAACTTACATTATTAATATTTATCTTTTTTATTATTTACTTACCAAAATGTTGACCATTTAGATCGTATTTTGACATAGAAATAACCTCGAATTCGCTGGGCATTACCGGTGAGCAAATTAACAACATAGAAAAAACAATCAGAAGACAGTGGGGTAAGCCGCCTCTAAATATTTCAGCAAAACTATCCGCTTCATTCATTTTTTATCTTTTTAATGTGAATATTTCTACAAAATTTGCCGATGTGGGCAATTAACTAATTATAAAAAAAGAATTTGGAAAAGTGTCAGCTGTTGTATCGATAGTTTAGACGGTTGAAATATGTGGGCAATCGCCTAACAATTTTGTTTTACTCGGAAGACTGGAATTGAAACAATGCCAACGTAAACTATACATTTTGTTATTATAACAATAAGGATTGATTGATTTAGTTAAACACATGAAGTAATTGAACTCAGTCTTAATTTGTTTAATTTTTAATTAACATCTTCTTCTTGATTTTCTTGTATATACTATTATCCGTAAAATTTTAATTGACCGAGCATGTAAGATTTTCTGAACTAATTTAAAACAAACAAAAATTTATACAAGCAGTTATCGTGTATATTTTTTATATTAATAATAAGTTAGTTTTTTCCCAGTTGAAAAATTTTGTTATTTCCGGTGTTCCAAACTTGACGATATAATTCTGTAGCAAGCTGTCGGCAATCACTAATATATCGCCTATTTGCGCATCTCTGCTTCGGCTAGTATGACTTTGAATTTTAGAGAAAGAAGGAACTTTTATTAACGAAAAATTTAGCCATGCCCGCATTTAAAGGTAAGTTTGTATTTTGTATGTTTTCTGTGGAATAAAACTGAACCTTATTGCTTTCAGTTAAGGTAAAGTGGGGCCGGGAGCTCTACACAGACATCGATGTAAACACGGATGAAGAGCCGATATTGTTTAAGGCCCAATTGTTTGCGCTCACTGGCGTTCAACCGGATCGCCAGAAAGTTATGTGCAAAGGAGGCATACTTAAGGATGACCAGTGGAACTTGCAGATTAAGGATGTAAGTAACGCTTAAGATTTATAAAAACAAAGCCCGTTGCAATGGATAATTTTTGCAGGGAGCTGTGGTGTTGTTGCTCGGCAGCAAGGAAAGTGTCCCCGAAGTGCCTACTACGCCGGTCAAGTTTATAGAGGACATGAATGAAGCGGAAGCCGCCACAGCGGTACGTATTTTGTCAAATTTTAAATAATTCAAAGTCGTTATATCTATGATACAACTACAACTGTTGTTTTGTTCCGTAAAGGATACAAACAAATTCAGGAGATTCCTTTTTGTAAAAAGAAGATTATATATGTAAGACCTTTAAATAAGTTTAATGGGATATTATATTTTCTCGCCTTAAAAAATTAAAAAATAATTGGTGTTTTTATAAAAAAGGCTGTGTCATTAAGCGCTTTAGGCTTACTTTTAATTGTAATAACACCTCAGTGTGCAGTCTTAATATTAAGAAAAAAGGTTTTTTTGATAGAACAAACTGAAATAAGATTCGCTAAGTAGGGAAAACCTATTTTTTGCAGTTTTAAACTATACAAAAAATCTTATTATCATTTTTGTTCTGTGTAGATGCGCTTACCAGCCGGTCTAACAAATCTCGGCAACACGTGCTACATGAATGCCACTGTTCAGTGTTTAAATGCAGTGCCTGAGCTTCGTACTGCCTTAACCACTTTCAGCAATGATGGGACTGACACCATATCGACTGCATTTTCCATATCTTCCGCCATGAAGTCTATATTTGCTCAAATGGAGAAGGGCACCACCGTAACGCCGATTGTCCTTCTGCAAGCATTGCACCGCGCATCGCCGCAGTTTGCTCAGACTGGCGAAAACGGCACTTATAGGCAGCAGGACGCCAACGAGTGCTGGGCGGAAATACTAAAAATGTTGCAGCAAAAGATTCGGCCAGTTAACCAGGACCCATCGAATACTGTCCAAAAACGACACAGGTATGTCAATAGCGGTTTTGGTTTTGAATGATGATTTCAAAAATATTTCTTTTAGCTCATTTATCGACCAGTTTTTTGGTGGAACCTTCGAAGTTAAGATGAGCTCGGAGGAGGTTCCCGAGGAACCCTCTACCGTAACATCGGAGAATTTCTTGCAGTTGAGTTGCTTTATATCAATGGATGTGAAGTACATGCAAAGTGGACTAAAATCCGTAAGTGAAATCATTAAAAAACAGGATAGCGTTAATAATAATGATTCATATTTTCAGAAAATGAGAGAGCAGTTGGTGAAAAAATCAGAAACCTTAGGACGCGATGCAAAGTACATTCGAACTGTAAGGAACTTGCTTGATTACATGCCTGAGAG
This sequence comes from Drosophila ficusphila, assembly GCF_018152265.1. Classification (NCBI taxonomy): domain Eukaryota; kingdom Metazoa; phylum Arthropoda; class Insecta; order Diptera; family Drosophilidae; genus Drosophila; species Drosophila ficusphila. The sequence continues at coordinate 294,747 of NW_025064662.1, read as the reverse complement.
CTAATAACTTTCTTTTTCAGTACTTGGTGAGCCGACTTCCTGCCTATCTTACTGTTCAGTTTGTTCGTTTCCAATACAAAGGAAAGGAGGGTATTAATGCCAAGGTGCTAAAGGACATTAAGTTCCCCATTGATTTTGATGCCTTTGAGTTGTGTACTCCAGAATTGCAAAGCAAGTTGTGCCCGATGCGTTCGAAATTTAAGGACTTAGAGGACAAGAAAATGGAAGTTGATGTTGTTAAACCCAATGAGGTTAAGGAAGAGAAGGACATTAAGTACGAGCAGTTCTGGTTCGACGACGACTTGGGCAGCAACAATTCAGGCTACTACACCTTGCAAGCAGTTCTGACTCATAAAGGTCGATCGAGTTCCTCGGGACATTATGTGGCCTGGGTTCGTTCCAGTGGCGACGTGTGGTTCAAATTTGATGACGATGAGGTCTCGGCTGTCGCCACAGATGAAATCCTGCGGCTGTCCGGAGGAGGAGACTGGCATTGCGCATATGTCCTCTTGTATGCTCCCAGACGTTTGGAAAAAATATAAATAATTGTGTTAACGTCATTACATTTGTATTGTTAATATAATAATTCTGAATAAATAACCAAAACCTTAAGGGTAATTAATTAATCAGGATTTAAAGAAAATTTTCCAATCTACAAATGTGTTTGAATTTTTTAAATAAATTTTTTTAAAATAACATTTTTAAAAATGGCTTCAGTTCTACAAAACATAATTTTGTATTCTGAGTACATACTTTGAGTAATTTCAGTAAAAAATTAAATTGTAAATTGAAAAAAATTATTTATATATTTTTTATCTTTATCCAAGTTTCAATGGTTCAATCAAAAGTTGAACCATTGCCGTTGTCTTTACAGACATGGCATAAATTTTTTTGTGGAAAACGGTCACATCGTTTCTGTCAAATCTCGAGTAAATTTGTGATGTGTTTATAAATATGGATAATACCGATTCAACAACAATAGAGAAAAACCCGGCTCAGGACCCTATTGCTTTAAGAAGGGAACTGCGCAGAAAAAAAATATTAGAAGCGTCAAAGTCAAGACTCGACAAGTTAAACGGCAGAACTTCAGCGCTGCAGAGCGAAAACCACGGTAACACATGATGATTTATTCAAATATATGTACATATGTGTGTACAACGTCCGCCGTACTTACATATGTTATTTTTTTTTAATTACCTTTTTAAATTTCAGATGACGAACCTATTAATCCCCAATATTCTGATCCAGAGGTCGAGCCCGATATTCCAATAATTAATCCATTTTTTGCGGAACAGCCAGCTAATCTTAAAAACAATCCTCCAAATGCATTTGTGAAAAGCAGAATTCATATTATTTTGGCGGCTGGTATTGGGTTCCTGTTATCTCTCTACACAAATAGCAGCGTTTTTTTGCCAGTTCTGCTTCTTGTGATTTTGGAACTGGCATTTCTGCAATATCATAAACGTGACAATTTACCGCCCAGTGTGGGACCCATGTTACTTATGTTTATGAACCCAAACATTACTAACAAGATTAAGCAGTTTAGCAGCATATTTTTAATCCTGCAATCACTTTTGGGAGATCTTGCTATTACTGTTTGTGTTGTTTGCTCAGGAAACATTTTGTTGTTAAACTTTAATACCGACTTTGTTACTGTTGTAAAATAAATAAAATATTACTGCAGTCTGAGCAATTGTTGAAGAAGATGTATGTGCATTTTAATTGGCAAAGGGGAAAACTGTTTTCGGATTTTTAATGAGAAAAAATGTATCTTTAAAAGAAACCCAGTATTGAATCGAAGTTGGAAAATAAATTAAATAATAAACCAATGATTATTTTTAATTTTAAATTAAGCACCGAATGTAACGAAGCTGAAACATCCACCATTGCGATTTTCACGGGTAACAAGCACTGTGCAACACTACATTTTTGAAAAAATGGTATCTTGAAAACTGTAAACAGGTTATTTGCCAGTTTAATCGTCCTTTTTATAAATTTAAAAGATTTAGTTTAAGCAAAATAGAATTAACAAAAAAAATATATAAATATTGACCAAAAAATCATTCCTTCAAATATCCTTATTAAACACATGTAAAATTCCTATAGTGCTTGAACTAAAAATCAAATTCGTTAAGATGATCAAAACAGTTTGCTATACTAGAAACTTTAAAATTTAAAATCTTTTGAAGAAAGGCAAATAAGGATTTTCCGTATTCAAACCCAAAGGTGTTGCAGAAACACCTTTTCTGAGCATGCTCAGAAAAACAAAAAGGAAAAGTGCCCACCCTCGCTTTGCTTTTGGGCCTGCGCATACTTTGTATCGATTTTAAGACTGTGTACTTATTTCATAAGCTTGTAGCGAAAAGATGTTTTCATAAACAAGTGCAACGTTGAAATCTGTGCTTTAAAATTGTATGATTGGTGGAAACAGAGTCCTTAGATAAGTACAATTATGCAGCCGTTAAAAATGGCATAACATCGCGCTTCTACGAAGAGTTATTCGCGTTCTTAAACAGTCTTAACAATTTTTCCCCGAAGTTATACACAAGAAATAAGGTAAAAACTTGCTTAAAGCAACTACAAAACTTCTTTGGAATATAATTTTTAAGCAAAAAGTTTTCTCAATAAGCTGTTTTGGAAATTCTTGTTTGAATATAGAATTTGCACAAGAGCATGAGTACTTTGATTAAAAATCAATATTTTAAAATAACCTTTCCAACGGAAAAGGAGAAGGAGAAGGGCGTTCGAGGTTCTTATTGATTTAAGCATTAATTTCAGCCATTATGGGAACGGTGTTAAGTTTTAATCCGCGGGATCGCCATCCCATATACTCGTCTCAGCCAAATTTTCAATATAATCACTCGACCGATATACGAAATGAAAACGACAGTACAGGTTCAATTGATTCGCATTTGAATAATTTCTCGTACGAACAACTAAACAACGCGAAGAACAGGGAAAACAAGGGGAAATCATCGGCCTGCCATCAGATGTCCAAAAATGTGATTGGACAATCGGGAACTTGTGGAGGAGTGCACATAAACCTACAGACACAAACGCAGCTGAGTTCGCACAACTTGAACAACTTGGCCAATGCCTCCAAGGATACGATCACCAATGTCCTGGACACGCATAACGAGAATTCGGTGCTCAAGGCGGAGAAAAGCTCCTTCGAGAAGAACCTGAAGAAGCACTCAATCTTCATTAATGCCCTTTCGTGGAAAAAGCTCTCCACATCGCATAACAAGAAGAAGATCGAGAACAAGAACAAGTGTGCAAATCTCCCGACGGCCTGTTTCAAGGCCCAACTATTGGAGTCCTCGTTCGCCTCCTCGTCGGACAAGAATCGAAACATTCAGCTGCACTGCAACCGCATCGAGGAGCACAACCAGCACCAGCAGCACTGCAATCAGAACCAGAACCAGAATCAGTCCCAGAATCAGGACATTCGGGAAGAGGTCATCACCGGACCGCCCGGCAAGTCGCAGAACCCTTCCAAGGCGAAAGACCCAGTGCGAGTAAACAACAAGAACTCGATATCGAACCACAACAAGCTGATCCAAAAACAGCCCTTGACGCTCAGTTTGCCCCAGCAAGTGCAGGCCTCGTCCATTCAGATCAAAAACACCAACCAAATCCCTCGCAAAACCGTCATTCAGGTCAGTAGTTTTGCTTAGGTAAAAACAGATCTTTATTTATCTATTGTATTTAAAAACGACATATTAACTTAAAAATTCTGTTTCATATTTTTGTTATTTTTTGTTTCTAGAATTTTCATTTTTTTTTTCGAAACCCCCGACATATTTTTTCCTAATTCGTATAATTTTGTGTCTTCCAGGTGAGTATTTTCGCATTATTTGAATACATATTTATTTATTTTGCATTTATTTGATTTAGTTTAACATTTTGAATGTTCAGTAGATCTAATATTTATAACTGCTAATAATATGTTATATTTTTATATTTTGTATTATTATTATAGTAACAACAACTAATAGATCTTGTACAATCTTACACTTTTGCAGGCATCCACTTCGGAATTGCTTAAGTGCTTGGGAATGTTTTTGCACTGTCGTTGTCAAAGACTAAACAACTTCGATGCCGGCGATGCTGTCATGTGGCTCAGAGCAGTTGATCGCAGCCTTTTGCTCCAAGGATGGCAGGTAATATATAAAACATATAATATAACAACACAATTTCAATGTACCAAAACAAACTTTTTTCTAACCATAAACCCAATAATTTCAGGATGTTGCGTTTATAAACCCAGCCAATGTGGTTTTTGTCTACATGCTAGTTCGGGAACTGGTCAGCGGCGAAGAAAGCAAAGAATCAGATCTCCAGGCTTCGGTTCTCACCTGTTTGTATCTGTCGTACTCTTATATGGGCAATGAAATCAGTTATCCTCTCAAACCATTTTTGGTTGAAGACTCAAAGGAGAAATTCTGGGACAGGTAAGAAAAATAAAGTTGCTGCAATCTTCCTTTTAAAGCCGTTTCAGTTAATTTAAAAGAATGTTTTTTACAACCTCTAAATAACTCTTATTTTCTTCGCTACACATTTTTCTCAAGGTGCCTCGTCATTGTAAACAAGCTAAGTGATAAAATGCTTAAAATCAATGCGGAGCCTGGATTTTTTACGGAAGTCTTTACTGAGCTGAAATCTTGTGGTCAATATCATCCTACAATTAAATCGTACTGTGGAGGCGCCTGACGGATGGACGATCGGGAGATTATTGTCAACCTCTCATTGTCTGCGCATCGCCAGAAATTTCCCGAAGAAATGATGGCGAAATACCGTTAATGAAACTTAATATTTTATAAAACATTAGACAATTTCATTATGTCACTATCACAATCGTTCAAATCAAATAATAAAGATTAGTGTTTAAATAAATTAACATCTACGATATGTGTAAAAGGTGTGTTTTCGTTTTTCCATTTCCAGTTTTTAAGTCAATGCATGAGCATTGGGAAACAAAGACATCCGATTTTATATGCAAATAAATGGTAATTTATTTTACATCTTATGTACATAAATCGTTCCATGATCTAAGATTATTTTAAGGAGCAATTCAATTTGGATACAATATATCATAGTGGCCTGGTCGATAAATCAGGTAAATTCTGGGCTCTGTGCCCTCGGGGAAATCGTGGGCCTTTACAGTTCCGCCCTCTCCGCGATCCAAGTACTCCACGCGCACCCCCGCCCCGAGGGCGGTGCACAAGGCGATTATGTGGATATGATCCGATTCTTTGTACATGGGTTCCACTTCCAGTCTACGAAACTGTTCGATGGTGAAGTCACCCTCTATGAAATTTTGGTAGAATTCGGCCTCTTCCTGAAGTTTTCCCGACGTAATTAGGCGTAAGTAAACCACTACATAGTCGGAATATCCCTGCTCATTAAAGATTTGGTGCAGTTCGCTCTGTACTTTGCTATGTCCGCCGGGGTTATCGGGGCTAACGCGCTTAATGACTTCCATAAACTAAGAAAATAATAAAATAATAAACAATAAATTCGCTTAATTTGAGTGAATGTCAAACTTACAGTTTCATGAAAGTCTTCTAATGTGAAGCTAGGAAAGCCCAGCTGAACGAGCTTATCCTTGGACTCTTCGGCCAGTTTTCGGAACTCCTGGTAGGCACTATTATTTGAGATCAAGTACTCCAAGTACGAGTATGCAAAGGCTCTGAAAAAACAATTTCCATCGGGGCGGGTGCGGCGAATGAACTTATACTTCTTGGATAGATCCTGGATCTTGGCGGTGAATATGTCGTCGCCATTGTATTCTGCCCACAAACAAGTTAGCGGCAACTGTTCGCTCACCAAGGGAGTAGTATCACTAATCTAAAGTTAATAAAATAAGATGTTGTTCCTCTTTACACTCGATTTCTGCACACTCACCTCCTTTTCAATTTCGCGTTGCTGTTGAATAATTAACTCATCCCTATTGCCGTCATTCTGCTTGAATGATTCCATGTTTCTGCAAATACTGAATAATTAGGATCGGCGTTTCGTTTTGATTTACAAATTTGTGTACATATGATGAATAAAATAAGAATTTCTGTTCATCATATGTATGTGTAAGCGCATCGAATATTACGCACACACATTTAGAAACGAAAACCGTAGACACATTGATGCTTTCGATTTTATCGCCGCGGTATCGAAATCGGTTTTAATTCCATGGTGTACGTAAAAAAGGGAACGATAAATTTAAAATAAATATTTAAATTTTCCGCAAGCCCGGTACTTTTTTTTGCACTTTCCCAAGCTGTATTAATCTATTACGTTATTACATGAATAAGGAAAAATATATTTATATAGGCTATGAATCACCTGCCATAAATTCGAGTATTATAAAGTAATATATAAAAGTAAGAAATATAAACGGATGCAAATCTAAAAAAAAAATTTTTTTCTAGTGGATTTACAATTTTTAAATAAATAACTATTCGATTAAGTTTAAAAATACGGAAATAATTTGATAAATCGTTAAAAATTAGAAAAAGTTTTTCAGTGTGCAAGACATAAGCAGGGAACCCAACTTTGAACCAGCTTTAAAGCTTCTCGCTGTCTTGTCAGAAGCTAAGATCGTCAGCTTAAACCTAAGATTGAATGAAAAATCAAGTCAGTTGTGTGTTTTCTTTATTACTTGCCGAACCTTCTCCTGCTAGCTTATCACAATAAATAAGTTCTTTAAATAGAGTACGTATTATATCAATACAAATAAAGCTGTAATTAAAATGATGAAAACCCATTTATTTCTTTAATTTATTAAGCAGTTTTTTATTAGTATTTTATATGTTCTGTAACATGTGCATTTAATATATACTTTAAAATGTATAGAAAACTCTAATCAATCTGACAGATGTTAAAGTTCAATGAAAAAAGTGAATAAATTACAGGGTCTTATGTACATACATACATTTATGAGAAAAAATTTCCGTGAAATGTGTATATATCTGCATATAAAAATCAATTAAACAATGTAGATAAACTTGTCATCTTTACTCGATACTGAAACCTGTTATTGCCTATTTTATTCGGAAAAAAAAAACTTATTGTTAACATTAAGAGCCTTGATAATGAGCTTCTGTAGTGCTTCTTTTGTATTTAAAAATATTTTTTATAAAGGAGTATAGTATGTATGTATATCAATATTTGTATGCACTTGCACTTGTAGTTTAACTTGAAGTGCTAAAAAATATTACGTGAATAGGCCGTTTTGACGGACATAGTACAATTTATGCTTTAAATTGCTTGTATTCCGCTTTTGGGCCTTCCTTTTTTTGTTTGTCCAAAAGGAACAAGAACAAGATGTTTTATTGTCAAGCATCATATGGATTTACAAACATTAAAACTGAACCCACCCTAATACGTGAGCATCTGTGAGCCAGTAAATAAATTGGTTTCTTATCACCTTAATTTATTTTAAAGCCTAAAAATACAAAAGCATGATAAGAAACTGTCCTTATTTTTCAAATACATATTAAATTTGAAAAGACAAACATGCAATTGTATGTACATATACGGTACAAATTTCATGATGGAATGGGAAATATATGAATATGCTGATGAGTCTAATCATAATCATAAACTTTAGTGTTATATGGAGAAAGCATTATTGGATACAAAGTTTCTTGCAAATGAGTTCCGGATCCCGCTGTTTTTTCTTGCCGTAAAGTGTGTCACTCTGTTTGGGGATTTACATTTACCGCTAAATGTGCGAATTCCAGCAATAAAATTTGTCGTTATATCACCAATACTTAAGCTTTCAGACTAAGGCTTACCTCGGTTTATTCGATTAAATAAGCTTTCTTGACCTAAATAACATTTCTTTAATTTTTGAAAAAATACACTCTTTTGTTTTTGCATAATTGATGTTATAGGGATATTAATAAACAAATTAATATAATAAATCGACTAAAATTAATTTTGATTGGCGGATAATATTATTTTAAGTGACAAGATAATACTTTTTTTTTTTTTAATATTAAGCTTTTTTATTTTTATTTTTGTTTTAAATTGACTTCCCACAACCTGTTTGTATATTAAATGTGCTTTTATTTGTCGAGGTTTTATTTATTTATTTTATTTATTTTGCTATATATATATTTTTAGAGTAAAAAGTATTGAATTTGTCAATAAATAAATTATTAATATTATTTTCTTTTAGTAAAATGATTGTAATCCGCTTCCTTGTAATATGCACCTGCATATTCGCTTGTGGAGCGCAGGATACTTCCTTAGACAACTTGATTGCGGACATCTTTAAGACCGATGAAACGTACAGCTCCACCACACAGAGCACTCCAACAAATCCAGTTGTCAGTCCAAAAGATTCGTCTAGTAATTCAGGATCAGGATCTGGAACAGGAACCGGACAAGGAACAGGGGCAGCTCAATATCAGTCCTGTGGGGTTGAAAAAGAGTGTGTTCCCCGTTGGCTGTGTGCGAATGACACGATAAACACCAGTGGTGAGGGAATAATTGATATAAGAATCGATACGGGATCGCCATGCAAAAACTATTTGGATTTGTGCTGTGATCTACCGAACAAGGTAAGTTATATAGGTTCAATTTTATAACTGTTATTTAAAAATACACTATTTTTTTAGAGGGTCGATCCGATATTCACTCTTCCGCCCGAGCTTCCCGAAGGTTGCGGATACCAGAATCCTAACGGTGTGGGCTTCAAGATTACCGGAGCTGTGAACCAGGAGGCCGAGTTTGGGGAGTTTCCTTGGATGTTGGCCATTCTTCGAGAAGAGGGAACACTTAATTTGTACGAGTGTGGAGGAGCTTTGATAGCGCCCAATGTTGTCCTAACTGCCGCTCATTGTGTTCACAACAAACAAGCAGGAAGCATTGTTGGTAAGAGTATAATAAATTCCATTCACGAGACATGCTATCTAAAGTCTCCCTTTTTCAGTGCGGGCCGGCGAGTGGGATACGCAAACAAAGAACGAGATCATTCCTCATGAAGACCGATATGTCAAGGAAATAGTGTATCACGAGCAGTTTAACAAGGGAGCTCTTTATAACGATGTGGCAGTAATGTTATTGGAAAGCCCATTTACCTCACAAGCAAACATTCGAACCGTTTGCCTTCCCAATGTGGGTGATAGGTTCGATTACAAGCGTTGTTATGCAACCGGTTGGGGTAAAAACAAGTTCGGCAAAGACGGGGAATACCAGGTGATCCTGAAGAAGGTCGATATGCCCGTGGTGCCGGAACAAGAGTGCCAGACAAACCTACGTGAAACTCGGCTCGGAAAGCACTTTTTGTTGCACGACAGTTTCATTTGTGCCGGAGGAGAGAAGGATAAAGATACATGCAAGGGCGACGGCGGTTCTCCTTTAGTATGCCCCATTGAGGGCCAAAAGGGCCGATTTAAGTCGGCTGGAATCGTCGCCTGGGGAGTCGGCTGTGGAGAAGTGAACATTCCCGGAGTGTACGCCAGCGTTGCCAAACTCCGTCCGTGGATTGACTCAAAATTGAAATTGTGGAATATTGACCCCAAATATTACACACCATAAAAAAAGTTTAATTAAGTCAAAACAATTAACAGAAGGGGCTTTAAGTCCTCTTGTGCAAATTGAGATAAATAAATTGATTTCATTCAACTCTTTTGTGTCTTTAATTTTTGATATCATCTTCTGGTTTATGTATTAGTTTGGTTAATTAAAATTAAAAAGGAAAATATTAGCCTCTTAACGTATGTATATTTTAATAAATACTTATAATAACATCAAAATAAGAATTACAATAAATTTTTGTAAGACTTTTACATTTTATATACAAGTTTGGGTTTATTAATAGCTGGTTTAAGGTTTGTGGATATTGTTTGGGATTAGTTTATTTTTACTTTAAAGGATGGTTTGCAGTTAGCAATAGTTTTGATTTTCTTTTCAAATTAAATAAATGAATGCTGATCTTTTATTTTGGAATCTTTGCGAAACAAACACCCCATATGTACAACATCAACGGTCTCACTACCGTCGAGCACAGTATTTGTTTCTAAATACTGTATGTGTCCTAATAACATGAACGTCGTCTGGCCACACTGACGCCTATGTGCATGGAAAAAAGAACAAGACAAGGAACTTTTTGCTTGAACAGAATATTTGCTTAAACATGGATAATTTCGGGTTTGGAGGAGTCGAGCTCAGCAAAGGGCAAATGTTCCAAGTGCTGATTCGTTTATCGGTGGCTACCCTGATAACGTATTATTCTGTGAAATGGATGATGAACCAATTGGACCCGACAAGTAAAAATAAGAAAAAAGCCAAAGTCCTAGCAGAAGAGCAGTTGAAGAGGTTTTTATTTGTTTCATAAGCATAGAAATGTGATTATTTATAACCTTGTCTTGCAGGCTGGCCGAGAAGGATGGTTTTAAGTTGAATCCCCAGGAATTTAACGACTACGAGTTAATGATTGCGTCACATCTTGTTGTTCCGGCCGACATAACAGTCAGTTGGTCTGATATCGCCGGATTGGATACTGTCATTCAGGAGCTCCGCGAATCGGTGGTTTTGCCGGTGCAGCACAAAGACCTCTTCAAGCGCTCTAAACTTTGGCAGGCACCCAAAGGCGTTCTACTTCACGGGCCGCCGGGCTGCGGAAAAACACTTATAGCCAAGGCCACTGCAAAAGAGGCGGGAATGCGCTTTATCAATTTGGACGTCGCCATACTCACCGATAAGTGGTACGGGGAATCCCAGAAATTGACTTCCGCCGTATTTTCGCTAGCTGCAAAAATCGAGCCCTGCATTATTTTTATTGACGAAATCGATTCCTTCCTTCGTTCCCGCAACTTAAACGACCATGAGGCCACCGCCATGATGAAAACCCAGTTTATGATGCTGTGGGATGGCCTGAGCACGAATTCCAACTCGACCGTAATTGTAATGGGAGCCACAAACAGACCTCAGGATCTGGACAAAGCCATTGTACGTCGCATGCCAGCACAATTCCACATCGGCTTGCCTTCCGAACAGCAGAGAATCGACATACTTAAACTAATCCTGCAATCAGAGGAAATCAGTCAAGATGTCGACCTTAATCGCCTTTCCAAGCTTACAAATGGATTCTCGGGATCAGACCTTCGGGAAATGTGCCGAAATGCATCAGTTTTCAGGATGAGGCAGCTCATTGGGACAGCTGATCCATCTGGTGTAGCTCTGGATCGAAATAACGTTAACATCACAATGGATGATCTGCTAAGCTCACACTTAAAAATTAAGGAGTCCAAGATGCACACGGGAAGTCTATTTTTAGAGAATAGAATCGAGTTAGACTAAGTTCATTTGTCTATTTAATAGCAGTCAATATATCCAAAAACTAATATAGTTTTAATAAACTTTTTCATTTTTGTTTGCCAGAAACCTTAATGAGATGTGATTCTTGTGTATATTCAATAATGATTTATCTACAGGCAAACCGAACACTTTTTAACCCTGTTCTGTAATCATAAAATCGGTATCCGGAAAATGCGGTTATTTTACTCTTGAAAACTGCAACGGATACTGCAGGAAATTACACAATCTGGCGTTTCCGTAAATTGGAGCTCAATGCACCTTAATTACTACTTTTATGAGCTTTTTGAAATATTCACCTAGAGAAATTTTAAACATTTAAAAAAATAATGCACTTGTACTATCGTACGAATACATATCAAGCTTAAAGTCACGCGATCGCGGGCTTTGAATCGTAAAAAGTATAAGTAAACTTGTGCTGTTTTATCCCCTTAAAAAAAAAGTATCTTATAACTATAAAGATTTTTGCGACGTTGAACCAAAAGGTAGTCTTTGATTACAGCATATATTTATTAAAATAATATTGCGATTTAAATTACTTGTTATATATTTAATCACGATATCTTTAAAGCCATTTTAAATGACAACAAAGATAAATTTACAACAAAATATAAAATAGAAAGCACAATTAAAATAAAAGTTTTTAAATTTTGTGGAAATAATAGTGGCATCTTAAGGGATCAAATTCTTCTTCAAAGTATTAAAAGTACTAAAGTACAGTTATTGAAAACATTATTTTTTGTATATCTTTAAAAATTACAGTTAACCTTTTTCCTAAAAAAGTATAGTGTATACTGTCTTCAATACAACAAAACAAATTTTTTACATTTGTAATTATGTTTCATGTTCATATAAATACCTTCTTGGCCAAGCGAAAAAATCATTTCTGTTGGCGGCTTTAAACAAACCACATCTCCAATCTAAGCGAGTTAAAAAATTTAAAAGTATGAATTCTTTGGTAAGCAGAACAAATCGATTTTTTAAAAAAGGTTGCGTTTAATGGGTTTAAAAAATTCCATCCTGTATTTTACAGATAACTTTGTTTCCTGCATATATATTTATATCCCTAATATTATTTGAAACTGTGGTTCAAAGTGATTCATATGCTGTAAATCAAAGCAGTAATGCAGAAAGCCACGATTGGAGCTATCCTGAATTCGGAAAAATATCCCTTCACAATACAGGAAGGTGGTCGGAAAAAGTGGCAATACAAAATTATAATCGAGAAGCTGATAGAAACGTGACTTCAAAACGCGGTATTAGGACTTATCAAAAGCCATCCGAAAAAATATCCAGGCATAAATATAAATACAAGCCTTCAAATGCTCGAAGAAAAAATATTAGTCCCCATTATCCTGATGATAGTATGGAAAGCAAACATTATAATACATATGAGGAAATTCATGAGCACATAGACGAAGAGGATGGACAATACCAGGCATCAGAGCAAATCGGAACTCAATCTATCCTGCATGAGAGCGCTAAGGACAATTCAAGTAAGCAGGATAAAAAGCGAATGAAGGTTAAGATCAAACACCACCATCACCACCATCATCACAACCATGTAAAGGAACTCATAAAAACCGTACCACAACCTTATCCAGTAGAAAAAATTGTTCACGTGCCGATTGAGAAAGTTGTGGAGAAGATCGTTCATGTTCCCAAGCTTGTTAATGTTACGGTTGAGAAAATAATACACGTTCCAATAGAAAAAATAGTGGAGAAGGTAATTCACATTCCAAAGCCCGTTCAAGTTCCAAAACCATATGTTGTGGAAAAAATCGTTGAAAAAATAGTCCATGTCCCAAAACCATATCCTGTCCTTCGGACTGTTCCGTACCCGGTGGAAATTAAAGTTCCAGTTACCGTTGAGAAAAAAGTGCCGGTTCCCTTTAAGGTTGAAGTTGAACGAAAGGTTCCGATTTACATACGATCAAATGAGCCATACAAATTCGAACCATCATCATCTTATGAAAATTATCCCCATGCTGAAGAATTTAAATTGAACATGGAATTGGACCATCCTCCCGCTATAGAACACGATCCTTCCTCCCTGCCGTCATCCAACTTCTATAATAGAGTATACAAATCGAAGGAATTGGACCAGACGACTATCAAAATGCAATACCGCCGCAGTATAAGCATGAATACCTACCCAAAAGTAGTGCTGAACCGACTGTGATTGGACGTGGATCGGTTTCCCTTGAACTTGTTGGTCCCCCACCTCGTTACAATATTACGGGAAAGGATCTAGAGGGCTCAAACTCAGCTCCAGAATTCGTGAATAGCTCAAATGTGGATCTAAGTCCACAGGAATCGGTTAATGCTTTTCGCGGGATCCCATTCTCCGTACCATTTCATTTTGTTCAGCTGCAACCAATGGGTTTTCAAAGTCCAATAAATATGGAGTTACCCGCTCCATCGACAGCGATAGACGGACCCCATAAATAATAACCGTAATAGCTGTTTATCTAAGCCTGACCTGTCTGAAAATTTTCTTGATATATTTTTAAGCAGATTGTGTATGTAATTAACACTCTTTTTGTTATATTTGAAATTAACATAAGGAGTAAGAAGGACAGGTTGTTACGAAATATAAATTACAATAGACAGAAATTTAAGTTATAAAAGATAAATGAACATTATCTATATGGATACAAATGTAAAAATCTTGTGGAAGTCAGACTCTAGTTGATTATACTGTTAAATAAAAATTCAAACTTAATTTAAGACATAATAAATATGTGATCAACATTACATTATTTTTATAATTTAAAAAACAAATAAATATTTAATGGGCTTTTGAAGAATACCCTATATGCTGATTGGCAACTGCAGTGAAATCGATAACGATATCCAGAATTCATTCCAATCGCATTCTAAAGAAACAAATTTTATAAACACCAAAATAATAATCAAGGATTTAACAACCTTTTTATTTGTTAGTAAAAAATAAATGTGTAACTCTATTGTTGTAGTATAGTTTTTAAAAGCTGACTTGGTCATTTAGCTTTACGGTCGGAAACAACACTTGTAAAGCCATGTAGTTGACGAAGTTATGTGTCATTGTTTTTATCAATAAGGAAGATTGTAGAGGTTTTGTGATTGTAATTTCGTGTTATTTGTTTTTGACGTTCTTTTTGGGGAAAATACCTTAATACAATTCAAAATAAAAGCCAGAAACCAATTCATTTTTATCAAGTAATTTACAGACACCTGATGTCACGCACATACACTCGTTTGTATGTAACAAACGCAAACAGAAGTACTTACATCAATAATCAAGGCTGATTTTGGTTTAATTTACATGTTTAAGATAAAACAAATACCATTTGGCGAACTTGTTTTTAAAATACCCTTTTTTTAAATGTTTTATTAAATTTTATCAATTCCGTTTTTCAGCCTTTAGTTGGAAATAATGAATTCCAAATCTGATCATGAAGCAGAAAAAGAAAAAAAGTTGACAATTACTAATAGATTTGGGGAGTCATTAGAAAACTATGAGCTACCTAACGAGAGCGACCACAAAACCAATGTTTACCCAAAAAAGATTCCTAACAGAAAAAATGGTATATTAAAGTAAGTATCACCAATGATATCAAAAAAATAAACCTAATCACTTTCAAATATTAAGGAACAGCGATTTCAATCACGGTGCTGTAGATAATCCATACAATGAGGATGTGGATTTGGCAGACATACTTGGAACAAATTGGCCCAAACGAGCGGGAGCGGCGGCGATGATTTTAAATAACAAAAGCAAGACGGTGGCAGAACCTTTGGCTAGTGAGGTTACAACTTTGAAACCAGCTTCTCCTATTTTAGCAAAAGTTGAACAAGAGGAACCAATACGTAAGTTAAAATTATAAAAAATTACGGTTTAGGTTTAGGAGGGAGGGGTCCCCCTTTTCGTCAAAATAAAATAAAAGCTTAGATGGACTATTATTACAACAGTAATTGCTTAAACAAAAGCTTTATCATGTATTTGTCATATGTTATTGTTCTTATCATATAACATCAATTTATTCTTACCTTGTAATGGTCAATTTACCAAAAACAAAGTTGGTTTTGATAGAAGTAAAACACATCTTACGAAGACCTTTTTTAAATTAACGGGCATCAAGTTTAATAAGTTATTTTTTCTAAGTGTTTTTAGTTTTATCACATTAAAAGTATTTTTTTTTTTCGCATGCTGTTTTGGGCAGATGATTTTTTCTTGAAATAATGAATACTTTCATAAGGTTCTTAAATTTTACTTTGATTAATAACCACTCGCGGGATTTTAAAAAAGAAAATGTAGTTCTTAAATCTATTATCGCCTCGAAATTACAGTTTTTGTGTAATTTGTTTGTTCACATTGCCATCTTGCAAAACACCAGAAAGAAAATGTGTATTTATTTTTAGATCGCCGGCAGAACACATAGAAATAGGTATATTCTATTTACGTTTACGTAAAATGCCAGTACTCTGAGTTGATATATGCAGTTTTTTGAGGAGTTTTATCTGTGTTGAACTTTGTCGAAGCTCTTAGTTTTTAAACAAAACTAGCGTATTATAGAATCTGTGTTTTGCGATTTGTGAAAATGAATACAATATATCAAAAAACATTGTGTTCTGAGTCAGATATACACAACAATATCCCATTAACTGTGCTGGAATTTTATTCGCCAAATTACATGGTCGAAGAACCTAGTAAGGCCAATTATAAAACATTTATTAATACTTGCCTTAAAGAGACTTGAGTGTCTGTAGTAGGTCTTTTAAAATTTTAATAATGGTTTTATTTGTATTTTTTAGGTTTCACAATCGCTGATTATCAGCCTCTAAGTGAAATACCGGGTACCGAACTGGCGATTGGTTCCCTTGTGGAAGTCTCGAACTCTGGAGTATGTGAAGATCTGTACGGCGTTATAAGATGGGTTGGAATTCCTCCCGGCTTACCAAGAAATGTTCTTGTTGGAATAGAGGTGGAAGACGAATCCAACTTGAAAAATGTGTCGACATCAGACGGAAGGCACAATGGTGTTCGGTATGTTTTTTGCTTGTATAACTAAAGGTGTAATTTAAATGCAAAAACCTTTTGTGTTCTGTTTTATTATAGCTTATTTACTTGCCATGATGGTCGAGCTGTTTTTGTACCAGCCAACAGATGTACTGCTGACCGGCGCTTCGCCGATGTAGATAATAGTGTTGCTGCAAATAGAGTGTCCAATAACTTTGCAAAGAAGTTTGGTGTTGCTGATTGTCCTGCTATTTATGGTTCGATACCGCCAATAGGTAATCTACTAAATATTTTATAAGAAATATAGAATAACATGGTAATTTTTTTTCAGAAATACACAACTCTGAAGAGCTGGCCAGCATTTGTGGAAAGTTTAAAGGAATACAGGGACATCACAACTCATGCTATCTTGATGCAACATTATTTTCGATGTTCACGTTTACCAGTGTATTTGATTCAATTCTGTACAGGCAACCAGGACCACAAGTAATATATTCAAATAGTTTTCTTCTATTTATATGTTATAAACTATATACTGCGACAGGACATTCGTAATTACAGTGAAGTACAGAAGGTTTTGCGTGATGAAATCGTCAATCCTTTAAGAAAAAACGTTTTTGTGCGATCTGATCGTGTGATGAAACTTCGCGAGCTTCTGGATCAGCTTAGTTCTGTTAGCGGTCTCACCTGCGAGGAAAAAGATCCTGAAGAGTTCCTAAACAGTTTGCTCTCTCAAATTATGCGAGTTGAGCCGTTTTTAAAGGTTCGGAGACACATATATTTTATTAAAAATTTATACTAAATAAATAGCTCATATTTTTTTAGCTAAGTTCTGGACAAGATTCTTATTTTTACCAGTTGTTTGTTGAAAAGGATGAAAAGTTAACATTACCGAGCGTCCAGCAACTGTTTGAGCAAAGCTTCCACTCCTCGGATATAAAACTTAAGGAAGTTCCTTCTTGTTTTATCATTCAAATGCCTCGTTTCGGAAAGAACTACAAGATGTATCCAAGAATACTTCCATCGCAAGTACTTGATGTTACCGACATTATTGAAAACTGTAAGTTTGCACATTACCCTTGTGCTTTAAGTTAATAGTGTCTCATTGGATTGCGTTTTTAGCTCCGCGACAGTGCTCCCTTTGTGGCAAACTAGCCGAGTATGAATGCAGAGATTGCTTTGGAAGTCTTCAAGCTGGATCTGGACTTGAATGCACCGCCTTTTGTCCAAAATGTCTTAAAACATTTCACTCTCACAACAAAAGGTTCAAAAGTGTAATTAATAATCTGGTTACAAAAAATTATGAATAATGTTTTTCAGAACTAATCATGTGTCGAAAAAGATTTTTAGTCCAAAGGAATTTAGAATCATGGCAGAGCACATGGTTGTCCCTCGATTGTACATGGAATTATTCGCAGTTGTTTGCATCGAAACGTCTCATTATGTGGCGTTCGTAAAGTCTGGCTCCGGACCTGATGCACCATGGTGTTTTTTCGACTCAATGGCTGATAGAAAAGGTAGGCTTTTGTAACTGACCACAAACCATAATTCATTTATAAAATATAGAATAATCAGCCAGGCTTGTTTGTTATAGAACCTTGATTAAATTTTGTAAACAAATATTATTCTTTTAGGCGAACAGAATGGATACAATATACCTGAAATTACATGTGTTCCAGAATTAACACAGTGGCTCTCGGAAGAAGGCGCGCGATCTATTAATGAAACTTCAACGAACGATAAAGTATTACCTGAACACGCTAAGCGTATTTTTTGCGATGCCTATATGTGTCTGTACCAAAGCACAGATATAATGATGTACCATTAGAAAAAATTTATCTTTAATAAACATGGATACAATACAATTTTTGTAAAAATCTCAAGTGGTTTGTCTTTGTATTTTTTATTTACTATTTTAGCTGATTTGGCAAGATATCAAAATTGGACTCATATCATTTGGTTTGGTATTAATTAAATCATTTGAATACAAACTCTCGCGGTTTAGAAATATTTGGTAAGAGAGACAAAAAGAAAAACTTCAATTATGTAAAAACTTAATAGCCGCGTATTTTTTAAAAAGGCGTGGCATTTTTTTTTACGACCATATACTGCGACCATTTGCCAAAATTTTTAATTTGTATTAAAAAAAATTGTTTCGGAATATTTTAAACTTTTATATGTAAGCAAATATGAAGTGAAAAGTGTTTTTTAAATAACAGAACACAGGTCGAAAAGAAAGACTGAACAAAAATGACAGAAAAGCAGAGCACCCGACCATGGATGGCAGGTTATATCCCGGATTTATATAGCGAAACATACAAACAAACATTCATTCATACAAATATTGAAGTGCTCACTATTGGTCGAGGGAGATAATACAAAAGAGCGGCGTTTGCCATTGGTGGATTTTGGGGGAGGATACCCAGATGCTGGAATACATCGCTTCATAATTGAATATCTGAATCAGATTTTCAGTTCCTTTCCAGACAGCAAAGACGAGTTTTAATTTTATACTGTCTTCGAAAATGTAGAAGCTTAAACGGCGTTTTTTCCAAGTTATATAATCTAAAATAAAAATGTTTAAAAACTCGGAGGCCTTAGGGCGTGAATATTCAACAATGTTTTACAGCTCAGTATACAATGGGTCAAATGTGTTTGATATAAAACGTAAATCCTTTACTAAATATTGTATTCTGTGCGAGTGAATAATTTTATTTTTTTAAATTAAAAATGTGCTTCATTAATTTTATTTAGGACAACTGTTGCGATATACTAATCCGAAATTGTTCTAAGATTTTCTTGTTATGTCTTTTGTGTTTATTGGTTTGAGTTGTTTAAAGATAACTAAATATATTTGCAAATTCTTTCAGACTCTGAAAGTCAAGTTCAACAACAGATATATAATACAAATCACATAAGCTATGTACCAACTTCAAATACTCGAATTGTTAAGAAACGAAACACAGCTAACAAAAAGGAAAGGAGGCGCACGCAAAGCATAAACAACGCGTTTTCTTACCTTCGAGAAAAAATTCCCAATGTTCCCACAGATACTAAATTATCAAAGGTAATATCACCGACGCAGACTGTTTTTAATATACAACAAAGAATTTTTAAGTTTGCAAATGAAAGAATGAAGTTATTTCCTATACTTTTCGTGTTCTTAATATTTTGAAATATTTCTCAAGTTTTAAAGAATATCTGTATGTTTGGTTTACTCAACAGATAAAAACATTGAAGTTGGCCATTTTATACATAAACTACTTAGTTAATGTTCTTGAAGGAGATCAGGACCCAAAAGGCGGATTTCGAGCAGAACTAAAGCCAGTCAGCCGAAAAATTTGTAGTGAAAAGAAGAACTGCATAAAGTCAGAAATTCAAGTAAGAAAACCCATTAACAAAAACCTGAAAGGACAATTTAAATATCTGTACAATTTATTTAAAACATACAATTTAACACTGCAAAACCAAGACATTCCTTCCGACGCTTTTGCACTTATGTATTTGCTCTAACAATTGCAAAGATCCGACGGAATAAACTTACTTATTTTAAAAGGGAAACAACTTTCTGTCATAACTTTAATATACTAGCAAAAGAGACTTTTGTTAAAATTATCTTACTGCATTTTTTTCTAAACGAAAATACAGATTATAAGATTTTTCCCCCTTTGGGGGCGTATTGTTTGTTATTTCTAATCAAGTTATGATGACCATAAAACTTTTTCTTCGAGTCTCTGTGCTTTTTAATGTACTGATCTCTTTACTTTGAAATTGTATGTTGATGGTACCAGAGATATTTACTCTCCGCCGTCAGTACTTTGTTTCTGCACTGGGGTAGATATCACAATTGTTTGTTTATTAAAAGAAATAAAAGCACTTGACTATATAAAAGAACAATTTTAGTTTTGAGTTGAAAGAAAGGGGAAGTTTCCTTTGTAATCCGCAAGTGTATTTTCCTAATGGAATCGCAGGGTCATGTTTAGCTTCAAATATATAGAATCGAAATGGTAGACCAGTGACCGCTTGTAAGTTGTATTTATTATGCAATTTAGGAAGTGATAAACCGCAGACACATGCAGGCGTAATTGAGAATCCATGCTACCCGACCGTGGCAACAATAAAAGAGGGGGTGATAGATTGAAACATTAACTTAATTGGGCAATCTGGCAGTAGATACGGAATGTAAGATACAAGTGCCCAAGTGCCTTTTCGAAAGAAAAAAAGTATAATCCATTAAGGGATGGATAAATAAAGTGCTTTGCGAGTGCACTTTTGTGGGAAATATTGAATCATGAATGTTCAAATATCAAACAGCTCAGGATTAATATTATTTTGACTTGACCTGATGACACTTAACTCTTAGAACATAGATACCAAATTTTTTTATATAAAATTCTTTCCCAATGCCAGATTTTTGTGGATGTAGTCTTAAGTCGTGCCACAATTAGAACTGAATTACATTTCCAAATAAAATAGTGAAGTGTTTCCATAGTGCTTCCGCGCACGTGTTATCTTTTTGTTTACTTCCTAATTGTCTATTTGTGGGTACAAGTTGTATACAAAAAAGAAACTTAGATCTCTATAAACAAAAAGAAACTGCTAAACACCATCCAGTACATAGCAATTGAACTACATATTTTAAGATAACGTTAATGTTTTAAAAGATGTACACTTTATTTTAAAACATATTTTTGAATCCTGTCAAATTATAGATGGTACCTGTTATAAAAAAAATTATAAAAATGGGAGAACCTAAACTTTTAAACAAACTTTAAAATTTATGCTAAATTGTTACAGGCTTTTACCAATTTTTAAAAAGTTGTTTCTTAAAACACAGATTTTATTGTTAAATTTCATGAGTTCAACTAGCAAGTCCAAAGTTTTTCAAATCGGAAACTCGTAAAACCTACCTGGAATAAATATCTACAACTAAACTAATACAAGCCATGTACGTTTTTCAGAATGTCTCCATGTCAACTAAGGGTCGTACAGGCTGGCCACAAGATGTTTGGGCATCGGAACTTATTCCAGAACATAATTAGACTTCAGCAATAATTTTAATTTATACTTATTTACAATAAGAAATCGAAATAATAAATATGAAATACATATAAACGAAAATAATAATTTCTTGGGGCTGTTATTATATTTTTGTCAAATAAACGGTGAGTCAACATAAATTTATTTATAAGATCTTTTACTTAAAGAGCATAAGGATTTACTCGCGCTGTATTTGAATTGAATACGAATTCAACCGTAGGGATCAGGTTTAATTCTGATAATATTTATCAGTGTTTTATCAGTGATAATATTTATTTATATATATTTTATTTTTATAACAACAAAGATTTCCAAATAAAACGAAGTATGTAAGCAGTAAACCAGATATTAAGGGAACAAAAAGCATGTGTAAATAAAGTAAATTCAACAGGTCTAATGTGAGGTCTGAAACTATTGGAATGTAAACAAAACTCAAAAAAAAAAATAAGCAGACGCATATGTTTTGCAAAACAAGAAGTTTGTTAAAATTTAATTTATTTTTTTATGTTCGACTAACATATATGTGTATTAAATATTCCTCAAGTGTAAAACTTCGATAGGGAAATTTTTGGTAACGAAAAATATCTCACGTGAGTTACAAACAATTCCAACGATACAATACTCACTTTACAGCTGACATGTTTGGAAAACAAATATTATTTGTTAACAAATTTCGATATATCGATAGGCCGAACGCTTGCTGTTCGAATACCCCTTATTTATTCCACGATTGTTTTAGGTCGATAAGTCGTTCCGTTTATCGCAATTTGTTCATCTCTATAATCAATTTTCGAGCTGCTGGATATTTGTGTGAATAAAAATAGTGTGGTGTATTGAGTAATTTTTAAAAAGCTTTAGAGAGCAGCTTTAAAAGAGATTGCAAATAGAAGCAACATATTCAATATAATGCAAATAAGGTATATCAACTAAGTTCAATAACTATTTCGTTGAAATTTGTGTATTCATATACAGATGTATTCTTAAACAGACACGACACAAATGTTAATAAATAATGGACAATTACATTACGTACATATGTTTTAGTGTACCTATATGTGTTGTGAAATGTGTACATGCTTTGGCGAAGACAATGGTTATTACAACTGCGTTTTTATGTAACTCTAAAGTAGTTTGACTTTAGAAAAGAAAGGTCTTCAAATTATACATACACAACTGGAATTTCGTTGAGGGCGAAAAAGAGTGAAGTGTCATCATTCTTTAATTGAGAACTGGTACATTTCTTGGACAGAAAATAAATGTATAAAAGCACTGCACTTTCCACTTTTTTATTTCCCTTTGAGTATTTTAATGAAACAAGCTGTTTACTGAAATCATAAGAAAAATAAAATTGAGTGAGAAAGTAAAAAAAATTACATACATACACATGTGCATTCGTAGGTACCAATGTGTGTTTATATTAACTGTATTGTTGTTTCTTTTTCTTAATTAGGTTTTTACTTGTCCTTATCTTGAATAAAAACAATCTATATAACAACATTATGACTTGACAAAATTTACGACACTGTAGACAAATTTTCATGAGTTCAGATGGTACAACGCCATTTCCCTCCAACTATCTCTTTGTGTGCCATGTGTGCACTAGGCAATTCAGGTTACTTAAAAAGGAATTATGTATACGTTATCCAATTGGAAACCCCAATATTGCCCTAAATCTCTGTAAGAACCATGAAATGTATTCATATTGAAAAACTTCTGATTTCATTTTTCATGAGTAAATTTCATACAGTAAATTTATCAATGGCAAGAACATTAACTTGACCAAGCTGGTACCAAGTTATGAAATTGCATGCCAACAGCAAAATGCCTAGCAACAAAGGAAACCATTATATGGGCAATAAGCTAAAGTATTTCTTATTATCTTTACTTACATATACATTTTTTATATCTTTTTTCCAGTTTTGGCTAAAACGCTTAAAAAAATTTTCGATTAGCGGTAAGTATATATTGTTATTTTTAATAAGTAAATATAGATTATAAAATAAGTAATTTGTTGATTAAAGTGAACCGGTATCCAATATAGAAGAATAGTTTTCGTTTGCGGTTTAGATTTATAAAATAAGTTGGAAAAATCGCATAGTAAGACAACAAAAAAACTTTTTTTTTTTTTATCAATAATTGTCATTTAAATGAAGGACGACTAAAATTTTATAATGCAGCTGCCCTAGGTTAGTCATAACAAGCTGTAAAAAGCTTATCGAATGAGTAATAAATAAACCCATTTATCACGGTGAGGAAAATATGTTTGCTATTGCGTAAAAATGTTTCTATGCATTTGGCAGAAATCATGGATTAAATGTGACTTGTCGATTTTCACAAGATTGCTTTTGATTAATGACTTTAAAAGTTACATCTAAAATTTTCAAAATTTGAAAACACTGTCCATATGTAAAATTTAACACTTTCCGCTTGTAAATGCTTTTAGTAATTACCTACTTTAGTCAGTTAAGGGGCGTTGCAGCAATTTCTTTGTAGAAATTCTGTCCTCTGAATTTGGATTGGTAAGGCACGAAAGAAATCCATTAGGCCGGCTCTATATTGCGTGCTTGTTGATTTGTGTTTTAGTTGTCAATATATTACATGTATAATAGTCACAACTTTAAAGTCAATATTCCAAATTTTGTTGTTTACTTTACAGATGGGCGATGTGGACCCCGAGACGCTGTTGGAATGGTTGTCCATGGGACAAGGAGATGAGCGGGACATGCAACTGATCGCACTGGAGCAGCTATGTATGCTGCTCCTGATGTCTGATAATGTAGATCGTTGCTTCGAAAGGTATTTTAAGATGTCACTATCTGTTTTCCTCTTAAGTAACCTTTTTGCTTTTCGTACCTTTAAGTTGTCCTCCTCGAACATTTTTGCCGGCGCTGTGTAAGATATTCCTGGATGAACTTGCACCTGAAAATGTACTCGAAGTTACTGCGCGAGCAATCACCTACTACCTGGATGTTTCGGCCGAGTGCACCAGGCGTATCGTTTCGATTGATGGAGCCATTAAGGCCATTTGCAACCATCTTGTGGTTGCCGACTTGTCATCGCGCACATCTCGCGATCTGGCCGAGCAATGTATCAAAGTGCTCGAGCTGATTTGCACCCGCGAGGCGGGTGCCGTCTTCGAGGGTGGCGGCCTCAACTGTGTGCTGTCCTTTATTCGGGACTGCGGCTCGCAGGTTCACAAGGACACCCTGCACTCGGCCATGTCTGTGGTCTCCCGGCTCTGCACCAAAGTGGAGCCCAACACGCCGTGCATTCAGAACTGCGTTGAGAGTCTCAGTACGCTGCTCCAACACGAGGACCCCATGGTGTCCGATGGCGCTCTGAAGTGCTTTGCCTCCGTGGCAGACCGATTTACGCGCAAGTGGGTGGACCCAGCCCCTCTAGCTGAGTACGGCTTGACGACGGAGCTGTTGAAGCGCCTCAAGAGCGTTGGAGGCAACACCCACTCTTCCCTTTCTGCGGCTGGAGCCCAGCCGACCAGCTCCAATGCACCCGCTGCTGCCACAAACTCGGATGCCCTCAATGAGAACGTGGCGGGAACTACAACCATTTCCAACAGCACCAAAGTGAAGGCATCCGATGCTGCCGCATCCCCGCAGTCGATATCCACTACGATTTCCCTGTTGTCCACACTCTGCCGCGGATCTCCCTCCATCACCCATGACATTCTGCGATCCCAGCTGGCCGACGCTCTCGAACGAGCACTGCAGGGCGATGAGCGATGCGTGCTGGACTGCATGCGATTTGCAGATCTATTGCTGCTGCTTTTGTTTGAGGGGCGGCAAGCCTTAAACCGAGGCAGTAACAACCCGAATCAGGGCCAACTAGCGCCACGACCCAGACGCAACAACACGAACACAGATCGCACGCATCGCCAGCTCATCGATTGCATTCGATCGAAGGACTCGGAGGCTCTCCGCGAGGCCATCGAATCCGGCGGCATAGACGTCAACTGTATGGATGATGTGGGTCAGACTCTTCTTAACTGGGCCTCAGCTTTTGGCACCTTGGAGATGGTCGAGTATTTGTGTGAGAAGGGCGCCGATGTCAACAAGGGCCAACGGAGCTCTTCCCTGCATTATGCCGCTTGTTTCGGACGCCCGGCCATTGCGAAAATCTTGCTCAAATTCGGAGCCTATCCGGATCTGCGAGATGAGGATGGAAAAACACCGCTGGATAAAGCACGCGAAAGGCTGGACGACGGACATCGCGAAGTGGCAGCCATTCTGCAGTCTCCCGGGGAGTGGATGTCTCCCGATCACTCGCTCCTGAACAAGGATGGCAAAAAGTACACCCTGATGGAGCCACGGGGAGATCCGGAAATGGCGCCCATTTACCTAAAGGTTCTTCTGCCCATATTCTGTCGGACCTTCTTAGGCTCCATGCTGGGAAGTGTGCGACGGGCCAGTTTGGCATTGATAAAGAAGATCGTACAATATGCGTACCCAACGGTGCTCCAAAGTCTAAGCGAAAGCAGTTTCAGCGAAGATGCAGCTTCAACATCGGGCCAAAACGGTGGAAACCTACTAATCGAGGTCGTCGCCAGTGTCCTAGACAACGAGGTAAATAATTATTTTAAATTTTTGCTTTTTTTTAACACTCAAATAACTTTTGTATTATAAATTCGTTTCAGGATGACGACGACGGTCATTTAATTGTTTTGAACATTATTGAGGAAATTATGTGTAAAACACAAGAGGAGTTTCTTGATCATTTTGCAAGACTCGGAGTGTTTGCAAAGGTCCAAGCCCTGATGGACAATGATGCAGAAGAATTGTATGTGCAATTATCTGGAAACACTGAAGAACCAGCAGCAGCGCAAAGATCTTCGACAAGCGTTGTGGTCACACCAAGATCAACTTCAGGTTAGTTTATGATTTTGATTCAAAAGAAACGTGTTCTTATGTACTTTATCTCCAAATTCCGAATTAGATGATCCCATGGAGGACGCAAAGGAAATATTGCAAGGAAAGCCGTATCATTGGCGGGAGTGGAGCATTTGCAGGGGACGAGACTGCTTGTACGTGTGGTCAGATTCAGTGGCTCTGGAGCTTTCCAACGGCTCCAACGGATGGTTCCGTTTTATAATAGACGGCAAACTGGCAACGATGTACTCGAGTGGAAGCCCAGAAAACGGAAATGATAGTTCTGGTAAGCTAAAAATATATATTATTGCGTTAAATAAACTATATAAATAATGATAAAATTTATAACAGTGATTTGTAACAAATATATAATATAATGTTTCTTCTTTTCAGAAAATCGTGGAGAGTTTTTAGAGAAACTGATGCGTGCGCGTTCCTGCGTAATCCCAGGAGTTGTTTCGCAACCCATTTTGCCCACTGCGAGTGCCCTTCGACTGGTTGTTGGAAACTGGGTCCTGCAATCGCATAAAACAAATCAACTGCAAATTCACAACACCGAGGGCCATCAAGTAACTGTGCTGCAGGATGACTTGCCTGGCTTCATTTTTGAAAGCAACCGAGGAACGAAGCATACCTTCACGGCAGAAACTGTCCTGGGTCCCGATTTCGCCTCCGGTTGGTCGACTGCTAAGAAGAAGCGCAACAAGTCCAAGACAGAAGGTCAGAAGTTCCAAGTTCGAAACTTGTCCCGGGAAATCTACAACAAATACTTCAAATCGGCGCAAACAATTCCTCGAGGAGCCGTAGCTATACTTACGGACATAGTGAAGCAGATTGAGGTCTCCTTCGAGGAGCAGCACATGGCACCGAATGGAAATTGGGAAACCACCTTGACGGACGCCCTAATGAAGCTATCGCAACTCATCCACGAAGATGGCGTTGTGAGTGCCTATGAGATGCACTCGTCGGGATTGGTGCAAGCGTTGGTGGCTGTTTTGTCGGTCAACCATTGGGAAAACAATTCACCGCGCTGCAAGCGAAACAAAATGCAAAAACAACGAGTTTCCGTATTCAGGAAATGCATACTTGAGGATAACGTAGAGTCTGC
Source organism: Drosophila ficusphila (assembly GCF_018152265.1). Classification (NCBI taxonomy): domain Eukaryota; kingdom Metazoa; phylum Arthropoda; class Insecta; order Diptera; family Drosophilidae; genus Drosophila; species Drosophila ficusphila. Next base: position 267,389 of record NW_025064662.1, on the reverse strand, counting down.
AACGAACAAGCCGAGAACAAAGAGTACTGCAAGTATTCTAATTCAGAAGCTTGTGTCTGTTTTGGAAAGCACAGAGAAGCTGCCGGTCTACTTGTACGACACTCCGTGCACCGGTTACAGCCTACAAATCCTGCAGAAACGACTTCGCTTCCGATTGGAGCGTGCGGAATGCGAGAGCACCTTGTTCGATCGATCGGGCCGAACTTTAAAAATGGAACCCCTATCCACAATTGGCCAACTCTCCAAGTATCTACTAAAGATGGTAGCAAAACAATGGTACGATCTCGACCGGTCAACGTACTTTTATCTGAAGAAAATACGGGAGCAAAGAACCGGCACCGTGTTTACGCACTCATTCGATTTCGATGAGGAGGGTTTGCTGTTCTACATTGGCTCCAATGCAAAGACATGCGATTGGGTCAACCCGGCACAGTATGGACTTGTGCAGGTGACAAGTTCGGAGGGAAAGACCTTGCCCTATGGCAAACTGGAGGATATCCTATCTCGCGACAGCATCTCACTCAATTGTCACACTAAGGACAACAAGAAGGCCTGGTTCGCCATCGACTTGGGCGTCTACATTATCCCAACTGCTTATACACTGCGTCATGCTCGCGGATACGGAAGGTCCGCTCTGCGAAACTGGCTTCTGCAGGGATCGAAGGATGGCCTGAGCTGGACAACTCTAAGCTCCCATGTCGATGACAAGAGCCTCGTTGAGCCCGGCAGCACAGCCACTTGGCCCATTACGTGCGCCGCAGATGACTCCCTGCGATATCGCCACATCAGAATTCAGCAAAATGGTCGCAATGCCTCTGGCCAGACCCATTACTTGAGCTTGAGTGGATTCGAGATCTACGGTCGTGTGGTGGGAGTGGCCGACGATATTGGAAAGAGCGTCAAGGAGGCTGAGGCAAAAATAAGACGCGAGAGGCGACAGATTCGGGCTCAACTGAAGCACATGACCACAGGAGCTCGGGTAGTCAGAGGCGTTGACTGGCGCTGGGAGGATCAGGATGGATGTGCCGAGGGCACAATTACTGGCGAAACACACAACGGCTGGATCGATGTTAAGTGGGATCACGGCGTACGCAATTCCTATCGCATGGGAGCCGAGGGAAAGTACGATTTGAAGTTGGCCGATTGCGAGTATCTCTCCGTCTTCGAGGGAAATCAGTCCATGGGCACGGTTAATTCGGCTGCGAAGATCAATGATAAGTCCAATACACTCACCTCACGCAAATCGAGTTCGACTCCGTCGCTGCCCGAAGCCACCGAGAAGAATCAAAACGCCGAAGGCGCCTCCAATCAAACCGTTTCGGCGGACAATTTGGCCTGGAAACAGGCGGTCGAGACGATTGCAGAGAACGTGTTTGCTTCGGCAAAGACTCAGATAATCTCCAACCAACTTGCTATGAATACATCTTCCTCCCGGGAAGTTCGAGCCAAGCACAAGGAGTCGGGCACCAACCAAATGCATAAGGACAACATTAGTGGACCGTCGCCGTTGAGTCGAGAGTTGGAGCACATTTCGGACTTGTCGGCCATCAATAACTCCATGCCTGCGATTAACTCAAGTATTGTTTCCGACCTGGCCACCATTTCGGAGAACTTGTCCCTAGCTGAACTGTCCAAAGAAAATATATGCAGCGTCCTTTCGCCTCCATACAAACCAGCTGAGAACGTTGCTGCGAGTCAGAGCACCAGCCTGCCGGACGTCCAGAGTTCGTCGCCGCGCGAGAGTGATATCAAAAACATATCCAACATTGAGGAGAACAACAAGATGAACGCTAACAACTCGGTGAACAAGATATCGAAGGACCTGCTCGTAAATCTCCGAACATCGAACATTGCTGGCTGTCAGCCAGTCACCCAACTTTCGACAGAGGCCCTCGAGATGATCGACAAAATGCGTGACGGCGTGGATATGATACGCAACAACTCCAACAATATCCTCTCTACCGACACTTTCCCAATGCCCTGCACAAATGCGGCAGTCGGTACTAAGAAGACCCCGAAGGCTCAGGCGCTGATAAATCCAGAGAACGCAAATCAAAAACAACAAATCATCGTTGCAAACGAAGAATTTCCCAGCAAGAGTTCAAAGAAACCCAGTGTAACGTTGAAGCCAGCCCAGCAGCCCAACGCCGTGCTGTCAATTGTGGACATCAAGGACCAGCAAATTGCATCCGAAAGCGTGTCAGTGCCCAGCCAGATGAGTATCAGTGTTCCTAATCTGACGACAACTTCGGCCTCAGAGGTTCCCTCGACCTCCGAGGTGGCCACCCACACGGGTTTGCTCGAGACATTTGCGGCAATCGCTCGTCGCCGTACCTCCCAGGGTACTAATATCCAGGATAATCAGATCATAAACGCGGATGTGAATGTCAACGAGCACGGCGACCAGAACGCATCTGGGTCATTCCTCGGCCACTCGGTGACCAGTTTGGTCAAGCTGGCATTGTCGAGCAACTTCCACTCTGGACTGCTGAGCACCGCCCAAAGTTATCCAAGTTTATCGTCGAATAATAGCGAAAATATAGCTCCATCGAACCCCACAAACACTTCGGCCGGCCAGCAATCGGCGTCCACTATAAATCACACCCTAACAATGAGTCTAACATCCACATCGAGCGACAGCGAGCAGGTGTCCTTGGAGGACTTTTTGGAGAGCTGTCGAGCACCGGCTCTGCTGGGCGACTTGGACGATGAGGACGACATGGATGAGGACAACGATGAGGAGGAGAATGAAGACGAATACGAAGAAGTGGGCAACACTCTCCTGCAAGTAATGGTTTCCCGGAACCTGCTCACCTTTATGGATGACGAGGCACTGGAGAACAGGTTGGTGGGAGTGACTAAGCGAAAGTCCTGGGACGATGAATTCGTGCTGAAGAGGCAGTTTTCCGCGTTGATCCCTGCATTTGATCCGCGACCCGGCCGTACCAATGTTAATCAAACATCCGATTTGGAAATATCCCCCATTGGCGTTGAGTTGCCCAAACCCCAGCAGAGTGGACCGGAAACCATTGAGCAGCCGCTGCTCGGATTGAAATTGCGAGGTCCGGGAATTGGTGGCATTCCCGAAGTGGAAATCGACTTGAACAACACCGACTGGACCATTTTCCGAGCCGTACAGGAGTTGCTGCAATGCAGCCAGTTGAACAAGCTGGACAAGTTCCGTAAAATCTGGGAACCCACATACACAATTGTCTACCGGGAGGTGACGCCCGAGGCGCAGGAGAGCACCGGCTTGGAATCGGAAGACTTCCCCCAGACGCCGGATGTGTCGTCCAAGAGCGGTGCTTCAACTTTGTCGCCCAACTCGCCCATGCACATTGGATTCAACGTGGCCGACAACAACCTTTGTTCCGTCGACGATGTACTTGAGCTGCTCACCCAAATCAATGGTCTCAATCAATCTGAAATCGGTTCGGATGCTAAGGAACATGGTGTCGTTTTGGCGTTGTCCGAAGATCTCTTTATCAGCAAGAAGATAACCAACAAACTGCAACAGCAAATTCAGGATCCACTGGTGCTGGCAAGCAACGCCTTGCCGAACTGGTGCGAGAATCTGAACCAATCCTGCCCGTTCCTGTTTCCATTTGAAACCAGGCAGCTGTACTTCAACTGCACCTCGTTTGGCGCGTCTCGCAGCATTGTTTGTCTTCAGTCCCAGCGAGACGTGACCGTGGAGAGGCAGAGGATTCCCATCATGAGCCCGCGGCGGGATGACCACGAGTTCCGCATTGGACGCCTCAAGCACGAACGCGTTAAAGTACCACGAAACGAGGACCTGCTCAAGTGGGCAATGCAGGTTATGAAGACCCACTGCAATCGCAAGTCCGTGCTGGAGGTGGAGTTCTTGGACGAGGAGGGAACTGGCCTGGGACCCACCTTGGAGTTCTACGCCTTGGTGGCTGCTGAAATCCAGCGATCCGACCTCTGTATGTGGCTCTGCGACGATGACTTGGGCGAGGACACCGAAAACCAGTCGGAGAGTGCTGGAGCCAATTCGAAGCCAGTGGGCTACTACGTAAACCGCAGGGAGCACGGAATTTTCCCTGCCCCTCTGCCGCAAAATACCGAAATATGCGAGAAGGTTCTGAAATACTTCTGGTTCTTCGGCGTTTTTGTGGCGAAAGTATTGCAGGATATGCGACTAGTGGACATACCCCTGTCCACATCGTTTCTCCAGTTGCTTTGCCACAACAAAGTTCTATCACGTAATCTCCAAAAAGTAATTTCTGACCGGCGAAATGGCGATCTCTCCGTCGTGTCAGAAGAATCGGACATAGTGGAAACCTGCACTAAACTGCTACGAACTGATTGCAATAAGTCAAACGCATTCGGCGGAATTCTGTCATTGGAAAACCTTAAGGAAATAGATCCAACTCGATATCAATTCCTGCAAGAAATGCAAAACCTGTTAATGCGAAAGCAGTCAATTGAGTTTGACGATACTTTAAGCGCTGAGAAGAAACAGGAGCTAATCGATGAGCTTAAGCTGCGCACCCAAAATGGCTTGGAAGTTTCCCTTGAAGACTTGGCGCTTACGTTCACGTATCTGCCGAGTTCATCGGTCTATGGATACACCCAGGCGGAACTGCTGCCAAACGGGTCGTCTGTGAATGTCACTATCAACAACCTGGAGGCATATTGCGAACTGCTGATGAACTTCATCCTGCAGGACGGAATCGCTCAGCAAATGAAGGCTTTCAGCGACGGATTCAACGAAGTGTTCCCCCTAAAAAAGTTAGCCGCCTTTACTCCCTCTGAGGCCCGAATGATGATTTGTGGCGAGCAGTTCCCGCATTGGAGCCGAGAAGACATTATTTCATACACTGAGCCAAAGCTTGGCTACAACAAAGACAGGTACGTTTTTTTTTTTTATAGAAATTTCTTCATTATTAATAACGCGATATACCTTTTTAGTCCCGGATTCCAACGCTTTGTTAACGTTTTGTTAAGCATGTCGGGAGACGAGAGGAAGGCCTTCCTTCAATTCACAACTGGCTGTAGCAGCCTGCCCCCGGGAGGACTTGCCAACCTACATCCACGACTGACAGTCGTGCGAAAGGTAGACGCTGGCGTTGGAAGCTATCCATCCGTGAACACCTGCGTTCACTACTTAAAGCTTCCAGACTACCCAACTGAAGAGATCATGAAAGAGCGCTTGTTAACAGCAACAAAAGAAAAGGGGTTTCATTTAAATTAAACAATTTATTGTACTCGATATTCAAGTTAATAAAATTTGAACCTTTTGTTATTTAAAGCCTACTGTTTTATAACACAATAAGCGAATCTGTAAATATTTAAACTGTTTCAAATTCAATCTTTATATGTATATTAGCTTAGTTTTATTGAATAGATATACCTAATACCTAAAGTCCGAGCTTTTGTTTCACAATTCAATTTAGCCAGTAAAATGGTAACTAACAAAACCAATCATTTTTATTTTAATTTTTTCATGGAGCTTTTTCGGGATTTGTTGTCTACAAAAATCAAACTGAAGTGAGAAAAGATAATTTAAAAACCATTTGGACCCTTAAACGATTAGGCCTGGTGCAGGGTATGTCCCATTTGGAACATCAGCTTATCTTTTTTCTTGCCTAAAACGAATTCGCCATTTATCTATTTTTTTGAATGGACCAGTTCATTCAAATCCATAAATTACCGGATTACTGCTGCTCAGTCAGCAGCGTTTGTTTACAAACAAATCGTAATCCATGCAAATAGAAAAGTACAAAAATGTGGGACTTGACATAGTAATGTTTTCGAGTTCTCAGCAAATAAAAAATAATTTTGTACGATTTAAATTTTTTTAAAATTTGTCTTCGTTTGACAAAAATTAATTAATTAAATTTTTTACCATTTTATTACTTATTGTTTGTTATAAACATGAGCGGTAGAAAAAATAACCCGGTTAGAGTCTCGTAACATTATTTCCTTTATCAAAGAGATTTAAATATAATAAGAGTATAAATAAAAAGCGCCATTTTTTAAATTTGAAGTGTGTTATTGATTCTCTACTAATTTGTAGCCTTTTTTATTGCAAAGAATTTTAATGTTTAGTGAGCTGCCCTCGTAAATTTTTCATTCATTTTATAAGGCACGGTAGACAGTAAGCACATGTTTAAAAAGCGGTTAAAGTTTGACTGTCTCTGAGGTAATGATTATCATTGCGAGATTAACGCCTATGATGCTTTTCACTACTTTTTAAGTTTCAATTATTTAAATAACGGGTTATCTCAAGGCCCGTTTATATTATGTTTTCTATAGCCAAATAAAAAACCTGGGAACGCAGGTTTTACTGTACTTGTATAAATTATATTAAGAGATAAGCTATATCTCCGCTGTGCATCTGGGGTTGCTTACTATCTTAATCTTGTAAAGGGAAGCCGTGAAGACAGTCAAGGTTTTCCTGCCGACGAGTCAAGAGAAATTATGATTTCGGTAGCTCTAATTATATTGTGTCTTTTTCCGTGCGTGCAAAATGAGTTTTTGCGTCCGTCTTACCAAGTTTTACTGCAAAGGAGGACAGACTTGGGTGGTTTAACTGATGGCCACTGCTACGGAAATATTCTTCAGAGCCGTCTTGTTTTGACAGCGGCATCGTGTTTATTGAGTAACAATTCAAATAACCAAGCTGTATTAAGTGGCCCAGAAGAATTAGCTGTGTCCTTTAAAGGAAGAGACTTGCAGGAATGGATATACTTTGTTGATAGCATTGACGTTTTTCCTAAATTTAATGTGTCATCTTTTGAAAATGATATTGCGATTCTAAGTTTAAGTACACAACTTCCCCTTTCCGAGCGAAATGATATTGAATGGGTTTTAGTTGGAGACTATGATCTTACGGATTTACCTTTGGAAGTCGGCGTAGATTCATATGTAAGTACTGGCTGTTTTAATGAATACGATTAAATAAGACGCTGCAAATAAAAAATCACCTTTCTTACCCTTTTTAACCAATAATTTTGCATGTACATATATAGTATACTTTTATAACAGTTAAATATCAACATCTCCAACCTTTTTTGAGGCAAAGATAACAATTCGCGTGTGCGAAAAAATGCAAATATACATTGCGCAATCAAATAGACAATCTTAATTTGAACAACTCGTAGTTAAGTTCTTTTTTATGTTATGTTTAAACGTTTAAAACTGCTTTAATAATATTTTTTCCACAGGTTTGGAAAAATCCTTACGGAGAAAACGTATACCCTGGCTATGGCGTTATTCATGAAAGTAATCTAGTTGGAATAATTTCCTTAGGACTCCCATCGAAAAACATACGCGAATCTAATCTTGAAAATGGAATAACAAATAGATTTCTGCAAATAAACCCTTATTTAAGTTGGATCTATGGAATCTTACAGAATGCAGAGACTGCCGACATAAATAACAATAGCTACAGTGCATCTCTACCTTATCGTCAAAGAAAAAGCGCAGAGATAGGTAATTCAAATAAACAGTATTTATTAATTTTATTATTGTCAAAATAGTTTATCTCAAAGGGATCAAGAAAACAAATACATAGTTTCCGAGAAACGTACCTTTGTTTTTCCATAGAACTGATAAGAACTGCACATATCCTCTTTTAACCGGAACTTTAACGTCTTACAAATATACGTATTTGCCGTTCTACTAATCTGTTTACATAAAAGACATTATTAATATATAAATATACCTATCTGTAAATTTTTATTTAAGTAAACGAATACATTGAACCTGACGCAGGATATTTTCAAGGCACAGCCAATCCCTGTAAGTGCTTTCCTTAAACCTAGCGTGTTTAAAAAACTTAATTGAGAATATTTCCGATCTTGTCTTACAGCTATTGATGTTATAGAAACTGACCCAGAAGATGAAACAAATATTGAGGAAACCTGTAAGAACCAGAAAAGATTTCTACCTAACAACCAATTGTACATGAAGCTTTATCATGTTTATTTTATTTATTTCAGATACTGAAAACGTTTTAGTGGATTTAATAAACGAGGCGGACCAATGTATGAAATATTTAGACTTACTTTAAAGTTGATATTGTGAATAATTTAGTATTAATACTAATGCAAATGTTGTTCTTTATTTTCAGCTAATGAAAACATTGAAAGTGAGACAGGATATCTAACAAACGCAGCGAATATAGACAAAAAGAATTCTTTGTGGATTTTAATATTCATAATTATACAAGCTAAATTATATATTTACTGAAATATTTTGATCTTATGTTATCCATACTAATATAGATTTATATTTTATCCTATAAATTTATATTTTGTCTTATTCAAATTCAAAATTTTGTTGCTGTTACAAAACACTTCCAAACACATAAATTTTGAACGCCAACTGTATTATATTTAAATATTTAAATATGTTGAATAAAATGTATCGATAGTCACCATTTACTGCTTTAAAATTTATTTTACCCAGTTTTGTAGCAAACCTAAAAATCTCTATAACAGTATTTCTCTAAGTGTGGGTCGCGACCCACTGGTGGGTCGCGGGTAGATTTTTGGTGGGTACGAATTGCCATATAGATCTTGCAATTTTTTGTGTAGGTGGGTCGCTGTCCCGACAAGTTTGGGAAACACTGCTCTATAACATTCTGGTCTGGCCGAATACTTGTACATTGAGGTCGTGCAAACATCCCAACCAATCTCAGGGTCGCAGTGTAAAAACGGTATTGGAAGTATTCGTGACACGTCGTAAATTTTTAAGCCTTTCCCATCTCTAAACATTTTTTGGTGCTGTACCATCACTAAAATAAAAATATAAATAAAAAAGATTTTAAAAACTACGCTGTATTTTTGTCAACACTTCTGATTATTGGAAGTTTTGAGAACAGTTGCCTCAAAAATGGGTCAAATATCATTTGAAGATGATTGCCTGGTCCGCGAGCTGGATAGGTAAGTTAATTGTTGGCCGGCCAAACCTTATTTAATAATATTTACATTTTAGTCGATACTACGGCTTTTTGGACTTGTCCAGTCCAAAAAACGCGGATTTAAGGACTCTGGTTCAACAGACTATAACGAATCTACAAAATTACATTGCCAATGGGAAAGTTCAAGAAACGCAGAGCACATGCGATAATAAAAATGCTATACAAAAGTATGAGTCCTCAAATGTAGCAGGTGAACATATGGAAAACAATTCTTCACAAAATAATGAAGACATCAAGCCGTTCGTTAAAGAAACTAACGACAAGGATGAAAAAACCCATGACGAACAATACGTTAATGCTCTTTGTAAACTTGGTCACCTGCATCTACTTCTCGGTGAATACTCTGAAGGTAAATATGCAGACGCGGTCTTTGGAAACAATTTGATAAAGTCTTCTATTTTGACCATCCCGCAAGAGTTATATTAAACTTATAACCATATATTTATAACCAACAATTATTGAATAGCTCCGCTAGACTGCTTCCGTGGATGAGAAGCTTTGAAAGAAATGCTGCCGGTCGACCCGACTTATATAATATTTGCAAACCAAATAGTTTCTATTGTTAAATCTTCTTTTTTTTTTAATTGGGGATATACAAGCAAATTTTTGATATATTGTAAACTTTATATACGTTTTGCAGCTTTATCCGCATATCAAAAGTATTTACGATTCCGAGAAAGTAACTACTGGACAAACCATGCATTTATTTATGGAATTGGTGTCGCCTATTTTAAACTTCGGTGCTTTAAATGGTAAGTGTATTTAAAAAATTTTTACAAATTTTTTAGTTTTACAAAGAAGAAATACCTGGTCTATATAAAAACTTAGTAGTAGTTGGAAAAACTATTGTTTCCTATCAAGCATATACACAAAAAATAATTTTTGAGTTAAAAAATGAATTAATCAGTGTCATGCATAATCGTTTATCATTTTTAGTTGAAATAAAACTAAACTTCAAGGTACTTTGACCGGTTTTTGATGATGTACCAAATATTTAAAATATTAAAATAAAATAAAAAAAAAAAAATCATGAAAAATTAAAAATAAATAAATTGTTATTGATTTGGCTGATTTATAAAAGTCGTCACAAGGCAAGTGGAGACTATTTGATTTGTGACCTGAGCCATTCGATAACTATATATCGATACAATCGATGCAAATATGGTTGGGTTTTTATGATTTTGATTTTTTCGTTCGTTCTCTCTATCGAGATTTTCACATCTCTATTGTATTGATATTAAATTGTTTACCAAATAGATTCTACACGAAACAACACTGCCACTTATATTATATATTTGTAAATTGTTCACAACGAAATAAAATTAAGACTGGAATATTTTCTAAAAAAAAAAAAAGTGCGTTTATTGGTTAGTTCTGGATTCCAGTATGAACTTTGTTGCAATTAAGAATATTAAATGGATGCCGTAAACAAAAAATTTTCAAATAATATTGTTAACATAACAAACTAGTTAAACAAACTCGAACCGAAATATATTTTCTTAAAACTTTCCTATATATTTTGTATCGTTTTGATAGAAGTACATATATTCTCATTACATGTATGTACATTGTGCGTGTGTATGTACAAAATGCATTGAATTGCCCCCCTTTAAGGTCGTTTTGTGAATTTCGGGGTTAAAATGTGTTCTTTGTTAAATTACAAATATGTAGAATGCTAACGTTCAGGTAGACGTCGTCTGGCTCAAATAATCAATAAAACAGCCTCAGTAAAATTGTGAGAAAGAAAATGCCTGCCTCTTTTTTTTAAGTGCACAGACATGTCTGCAATCGGCTGCAAGTTCTTTTGTTATTTACGAACACAATCTTTATACATCAGTGCCAGTTTATCATCTAAAAACTTTTAACTAGCATTTTAACACTAATGGTTCATGTTCTATTTAAATAAACTGTGTTACATGAGTTAGTCTACACATACGTATGTATGAATGTGTGTACGTGACTAAATGCATATGAGTATGTATGTACTTATGTAAACACCGCTCACTGTAAACAAATTTGCTTGCATTATCATTTTAAATGTAAAAATGTAAGACTAAAATAAAAAAAATAGTTATACTATTTTTTATATGAAAATCGGTTGGCTGTTGTTTATTGGGAAATACGTTATTGCAATTTCTACTTTCGAATGTTGCTTGTTTTGATCTCCCGAAATATTTTATATCAAACAAATGTGACTTCTGTTTTAACGATGAATTGATTGTTTTTTTCAGGGCCATCAAATCATTTCAGGAGCTTTTATACTTAAGTCCCAACTTTGCATGTGCAAATGAAGTTCATTTGCGATTAGGTCTTATGCTAAAACATTGCGGGGAATTCCAAATTGCCCTGAAACATTTGCAATTGGCGCTGCTTTACACATATCCTTCGACCTTTTCAGAACTTCAGGGTAAGTTGTTTTTTTAATGTCTAAAATCATTATTTAATCAAGATCCAAGCAAAACATCAGAAGCCACCGTAAGAAAACATTTAAACTTGGTAATCGTTATTCCCTTTTTTCTAGTAAAATTTCAAATCGCGCACTTGTATGAAGTTCAAAACAAGCATAAGGCGGCCAAGGACGGCTATGAATTTCTTTTAAATGAAAAAAACATCTCATTAGAACTTAAAGCAGATGTTTATAGACAGTTAGGTAAGTTACACTTATGAGGTCATTAAATCATAATCATATATGTACAAAATATTTAAAACTTTTAATTATTTGATTAGGATGGATGTACCATTGCGTAGAATGCCTAGGCGAAAAAAAGGAACGTGAAGCTAACGCATTAAACTTTCTACAAAAATCAATTGAAGCTGATCCAAAGAGTGGACAATCATTATACTTACTGGGAAGGTGTTATGCCGGAATTAATAAAGTTCACGATGCCTTCCTAGCATACCGCAACTCGGTGGAAAAGAGTGAGGGGAATGCAGATACTTGGTGTTCGATCGGGTAAAGAACGGCATAAATGCTTTCTTATTCCGCTATTTTCTAACAACAAACATTTGAAGCGTTTTATATCAACAACAAAATCAACCGACGGATGCCCTTCAAGCTTACATATGTGCTGTGCAATTGGATAAAGACCATAAAGCCGCGTGGACCAATCTGGGAATACTTTATGAGAGCTGTGGTCAATTACGAGATGCCTATGCTTGCTATTTAAATGCAACCAAACAAATATCATTCCAGGTAAGCTTACTATTCTTCGAATAATTAATTTCCTAACTTTAACATTTAATTTTTCTTTAAGAAGTCTTCATTATTTCGAAGAAAACAAGCAATACGCATGAAAAAGGACACAATCGGACTGTCGAAAGGTTTGTCTCAGAGAATATCGTTTTTAGAGGGCCAGCTCAGCCAAGCACCATTGCCAAGTATTACATCGAAACGCCGCCAACTGTGTTCAATTGAAGAAGCTTGGAATCTGCCAATATCATTAGAAATGAACTCTCGCCAACAACAAACAGCGCAGATGCTACCAAGACAAATTTCAAAACAAAGTCCAATACAGGTAAGTTCAAAACAATAACCTTTTTAATATTCAAATTTGTTCTAAAAAAGTTTGTTTCTTTTAAAGGGCCCTCCGCCACCTTATCCGCACAGCCAACTCAGCCAAAGCCCAATACCTGCGAAACGTATTAAGGAAGATGGCTCAAGCCAGCAAGAAATAATTCAAAACAATGTTCAACTATCTTCACAACTGCATCCAAACCTAATAAGTAGGTGTACAATCCAATGGCCTTTCTTTGTTTATCTTATTATTTTTTTTTTTTTTTTTTTTGCTGTATGCAAAATAGACATTTCAGATTCTTTAAACCAACGCAATTTCAACGCCATGCCGGAAGGTAACAAGACTTCGGAACAGAGTGTTGTAGACACTTTTGATGACATCTCGAATGATATTTATAAACAAAGTGAAACTATTAAACTTGAACGCTTAAGCCATGATGCGTTGAGTAACAGTGAAGACTCACGGCACAATGATTATAATGGAGGTGGCGCCTCCGAATTGTCGACCACGTTCAAAATACAAATGGACTCAAAACAGTTGATGGCAGCTGTAAAGCTGCTGCCGATCGACGAACCGCCTGTTCACTGCACTGTGCTGCAAGTGAATGCGCCCCCGCCATCTCCGCCCGATTGCCCACCGCAGAAACTCACGAGGGATCAGCTGCTGCCTCCCACTCCCTCGGTTCATTTAGAAAATAAGAAGAACGCGTTCAGCCCCCAGTTGCAGGAGTTTTGCCTGAAACACCCGATTGCCGTTGTACGCGGTTTGGCGGGCGCCCTAAAACTAGATCTCGGTCTCTTTTCGACCAAAACGCTGGTGGAAGCCAATCCCGATCATAGTGTTGAGGTGCGGACGCAGGTCCATCAGTCGCCCGATGAAAATTGGGACACTTCGCAGGGCAAGCGAGTTTGGGCCTGTATTTCCCATCGGTCTCACACCACAATAGCCAAATATGCCCAATATCAGGCATCAAGTTTTCAAGACAGCCTTAAGGTAATGCTTTTTGGGTAGTCCCTGATCAATATGTATACATTTTACTTTATCGTGTAGCTTATTTTACCGCAGGATGAAAGTGACAAGGTCTTTCCGGGCTCACAGGTGATGTCGGACTCGGACTCAAAGGACTCGGTTTCAAATTCGAATATTAATTTAAAGCGTAAGAAACACAAAATAAACAGCAAAATGTTAAGGTAAGTGAAACTAAATGTTTGCATAGTAATCTAGTTCTGATAAATTTATTTACACCGACTTTTTGTAGATTCGGAACCAACGTTGACCTCTCCGATGAAAAGAAATGGAAGCCACAATTAACAGAGCTACAAAAACTGCCAGCTTTTGCACGAGTTATTTCCGCTGCCAATATGCTTTCTCACGTGGGCCACGTTATTTTGGGCATGAACACCGTTCAGCTTTATATGAAAGTGCCCGGAAGTAGGACGCCTGGCCATCAAGAGAACAATAACTTCTGCTCAATCAATATCAATATCGGTCCAGGGGACTGTGAATGGTTTGCCGTCCCAGATGCCTACTGGGGCGGAGTGCACAACCTGTGTGAGAAGAACAACATCAGCTATCTACACGGTTCGTGGTGGCCAGTCCTGGAGGATTTATACAAAGAGAATATTCCAGTGTACAGGTTTATTCAAAAACCCGGCGACTTGGTTTGGGTGAATGCTGGGTAAGATATTAGAATTTTTTATATTTCTAAATAGAAACTTGCAACCCTTTCCCCTCCTTTTTATTTATTTATTTATGCTAATCCTTTTTTAGATGCGTACACTGGGTGCAGTCGGTAGGATGGTGCAACAATATTGCGTGGAACGTCGGTCCATTGACTGCCCGTCAGTATTCTCTTGCCATCGAGCGATACGAGTGGAATAAAGTGCAAGCATTCAAAAGCATTGTTCCAATGGTTCATTTAAGTTGGAACCTTGCTAGAAATATTAAAGTATCCGATACCAAACTTTTCGAACTGATCAAGTGAGTACATAACAATAATGTATAGTCCTTTGGAATGTTATATGTTTTTGCATCTTTTAGGATGTGTTTATTGCAAACATTAAAAAATGTGTTGCATATACAAGAGTATGTTAAATCGAAAGGCGTGGAGATACGTTTTAATGGCCGCGGAAAGAATGAGGCCTCCCGCTATTGCGGACAATGCGAGGTAAAAAGCTTATATTTAACATGTATAATGAAAACATACATAATTTGTGGCCTGTTTTTTGCAGGTTGAGGTATTTAATGTGCTCTTTATTAAGGAGCAAGAAAAACGACATGTTGTTCACTGCCTATCGTGCGCCCTGAAACTGTCTCCGTCGCTCCAGGGGATTGTTTGCCTGGAAGAGTATCATTTGTCGGAGCTGCAGCGCGTGTACGATTCGTTCACTTTACACAGAACCCAAGGACTAGCATACACTCAGTAGTTGTAATACAAGAAATCATTTTTAATAATGCAGATTTAATATATGTATATTTTACAACGTAAAACCTACGCTCTAGTGTTTTGATAGAACATAACGGATTAGTAATAGAGATGGGTGCTGCTGAAGCTGGCACAGTTTTTAATACGGCTAATATGTTTAAATAAATAGCTGACCTATTTTAGTAGGAAAACTTACCCAAATAAACTTTGAGATTATTGAACACAAAAACGTATAGAAAGAAAACTAGATTCTTTCAAATTCTGGTTTAAAACTCTTAAATCGAATTAACGATAACGATTGATTATTGTTATCATGGTTGTAACCCTGTTTTTAACCAGCCATGTTTTTGCACATACTGTGTCAAAATATGAAATCACAAAAGGAACTCAGTTGGTTGGCCATTTTCCTCGCATTGCTTGTTGTTTGTGACTCAGCTCAAGATGATGCCGACTATTGTGCAGAGCTTTCAACGCAGTCATTAAGCAAAATTCTGGGGCAGGCATTTAATCCCCGCTACATGAGCATCGATCCGCCAGGCGAGTCCGATGAGAAAAGCTACCAGTTGGGCTACAAGCGATCGTCCTACGAATTGCCATTCTATGCGGACAGTGACGTGATCTCAGTTAGCCATTTTCCCGCTTGGGAAACCAATCACTTTGCGTTGGTAGAAAAGAAAACATCCTTAAGAAGCAAGAGCCTGCGAACTAGAAGCGCTTTTATGGACCGAGTGGGACACCCGCGAGTTGAAGGATTTAAGCAGCGGCCCTGGGAGTGCTCTTCTAGGATCAACTGGATCGACTTAGGCTTAAATTACTTTCCACGCTATATCCGTTCCATCGAGTGTATTGCCAGAAAATGTTGGTATGATCACTATAATTGCAAGCCGAAATCATTTACAATAAAAGTACTGCGCCGAAAAACTGGCTCATGCATTCGAATAAACGATAAATTGATTTTGATCACCGCAGAGAAGTTTGAAAATGATTACACGCAGCTCTGGATTTGGGAAGAAATAGCGGTTAACTTTTGCTGTGAATGTGTTATGCTATATTGATAGCGCTATTTAATCAAGATTTAATTAATATACACGTTTAAAATTTCAACAAAAAACTTTAATAGCATTGGGAACAACAGATACCTTAATGGGTCTTGCATCGTACTCCTCACCGTCTATGGAGTAAAACTTTTCGGTCGTTTCGTCGGCTGGATGCAGTTGAATTGTTCGACTCTTCACCACTAAGCTGGGCGAGATGTTGCTGCATGTAACTCGTGGAATTTGCTTAATAAAATCCCAGCCCGGCTGCAATGAACTTATGAACTGGCTCTCCAGCTCCGCGAAGTTATCCTTATTTTGAACACAATTGATATTAATTTGACTGGCCTCAACGCTTCCCTCGAACTTGTTGCTGCAGTTTTCGTTCTTAACAAGCGCTCTTTTTGTCTCGCCCGTATTTTTCTGGTACTTGAAAAGGTTTCTTGTAAACAAGCCCGACGGTAGAGGTGCTTCTTGCCTCTGAGTAGAGGCACAGTCAATGCATCCCGGACATGGAGGAGTATAGACGTAATCGGTCTTTACGCTCCAGTTGTTCGCAAACGATTTGGAGGCGGCGGAAGCGTAGTGACGCAGCGGCCCAAAATACCAGTACTTATCCTTGCCCGAATCGATGTCCTCGAGTAGACCCCAAGAGAGACCATTTAGGCCAAAGATCGGTTTCAATTGGCTGTCGCTACCATCCCCTTCGTTAATCACATCGAAGCGGATCACACTTTGAAAATGGCTTTCATCCTTTAGCATGGGTTCCAGTGCTTTGCAAAGACTCTTGACGTAAGTCACGTCCTTGACTCCAAAAACATTGATGCGCTTCGATGCCGATTGAACGGAACGTCCCAAGGGTAGGATGGTGATCGGGCATAGATTTCCGCGCCTTCTCATCAGCCCAGTCACCACCTCCGATGAAGTTCCATCGCCACCGGCGACGACAATCGCGTCGGGCAGCACAGCCATCTCTTCTACGTAGGTTTTGGCATGTCCAATGTGATTAGTTTTTAATATCTCTATAGAATATCCAGCTAAATGCAAAACCGGCTCACAGTAGTTTTTGAACTGCAAATCTATGGCTGGGTTAAGATCTCGGTCAAGTGTGTATCTAGGTACTTACAAATTTCTCCGATTTCTTTTTATTGGCCACCGGATTCATAACCACAAGTACTTTTTTTGGTCGGTCCGCTACCCAATTTGTCTGAATATTAGAAGTAAATTCTCTCATGTACTGCTCAATCCTGAAGAAGAAAAATGCGTTACAATGTTGTCTAATTAATGGTATTTTCTGAATGCATACTCAATGTGTGTTTTCAGCGATTGTAAAGCATACACGCCAACGGCCGCCCCGAACGTGCATTTTTTCCAATTATTCCGAATAACTCTTAAATAATTCATATTTAATGTCTGCCTTTTATTTTGACCAATGATTTTGATTGCACATGTATTGGTTTGGTTTCAAAGCTGAATGGGAATTTCGTTAGGGGTATCTCAGCGCTTTTACATAAGCCTTAAGTTAACAGAAAGGTATATCGTTGATTTTGGAGCTCTGGAATTGGAACACTTGTTCATTAACATAAAGTCAACGTTGGCAACGAATTAGGATAACATAATGTTAAAAACAGCAACTCCGTACTGCAAAAAATAAAAATTGTTCAAATCTTTTAAATTTTTTTCTTGTTTTAAAATTTTGAGCATTTATATTTTTAAAGTTTACACCTTTTATTAAAATTTGTTTTTATTCAACATTGTCATAGATATCCTCTAATCCTTGAATGTTTCTTAGTTTTTCCAGGAAAACGTCGTACACTTTTTGCTCTTCTGCGGATAATTGCACAACATTCTAAAAGTCGAAAATATAGCAGAAAGCATAAATTAAGAAAAAGAAGTTCCTTACCATCGGTGAAAATATGTGTTCACTATTTTCAATGGTATATCCATTTTTTTCCAAGTTTCTACTTAGACTAGTTAAAACAATGGGACTACAAAAGAACTGCAAATCATAATGAAGTAAATATTATTAAAAATATTTTTAGAAAAAAGTACATTTCAATATATCTACATACTTTTACAGAGCCTTCGGCATCGTCAACTATTTCGATATCTTCGGCCCCAAGTTCTATCGCATCGTTAGTGGCTTTATCTTCCAAACTAGGTCCGTTGGCGAGTTTTGATGTATCATACCGTGCTTCTATCAAGCCAAAGTCCTCAAACAAGTTTCCGACATCCAAAAATTCACCTCTAAAAACATTGTTATGCATTGGAAAAGTTAATTTAAGCGATGGTTACAGAATTACCCGGCTTTCTTTATCATCGGTGTCGCGTCCATTTTAACTCCAGAAAAGTTGTCTGTGTAAAAAATGCATATCAAGTACACGGTCCTTTTATACCTGATATCAAGCCGGTACTTTTTAAGTTGTACTTTACTGGACTTAAATTTGTTCAAAGTATTTTGTATTGTGCCACTGGGCATGTTTTGCTTCAAGGCCCTTTCTATTTCTGTCCGCAGAAGAGAATTTATAGCCGGATCAGCTGAATTTCCCTCCTGAATGGCCATTCGGATTTGTCTAGAAATCTTTGCGAATAATGCAGCTCTGGCTCCGTCTTTCAAGGCTTTTGTGTGTTTAATATTGGCCCACTTTGAATGACCCGCCATGCCACGAAACGATTGGTTTTGGATTTGAAAAACCCATTTTCCCAAATGCGTGGAAAAGCTGCACACATTTCGTAACATTTCTAATGTTGTGATCTAAATTGTGTACGGGTGTGACCGAATCGGAATTGTCGAAAATTACCGGACACGCATTGCTAACAAGTTGATCTAACATGCAAGGGGGCTTCCTTTAAAAAAAAATAATAAAATACTATACAAAACATAAAACTAAATATAAAGAAAATGATTAAAAGTTGTTTTAAAATTTTTATATTTATTAACAGCTTATTCTATACAACCTGTAGTTGAACCTGCTTCTGAGTGAGGCAGTTTGCAGCGCTTTCGTAACGAATAAGCTTATTTTGGTGCGTTGTGGGGTCGTTGTTGTAATCCGAATTTACGACAAATACATCAACAACATTTTCAATAGTGAACTGTTCATTTTGAAGTGTGTTGGTCAATATCAGTGGTGATACTTTAACGAGACCCAATTTTGATGGACAAACGGAAAGAGGAAACTCGGCAGACTCGCCACTCCGAAGAAGACCCAGCATAAAATCGGCGCAACCCGTGTATTGACTATCCGGTGAAAATGTTGAAACCAGACGAACGTTCAATTTCATCGCTTGCTCGGATGTATTCGTCACTCTACAGTTGAACGTAAAGACAGTGCCAATTTTAATTGTGTTTTGCGCATCCAGTACTTCCAAACGGAGTGTTTTGCATTCAAATGGCTGAAAAACAAATGAATACTTAGGTAAGAATTATGTTAACAAATAAATTTTTAATGACCTCACCAATCGCTGAAGTTGGCTGGTTTGAAGTCGACCCTTCTCGCCCAGATTTGATCGCCAGACAATATCCAGTTTACCCACATTATTAAATTGCCGCAGAGTATTTATGTCTTTGGCAATATCTCCTTTGGGCTGCTCACAAAATGTAAAACATATTTTCATTTGCTTATTAAAGAAAAACTTGGACTTACCTTAATGCAATAAAGAAACTGACAGCTATTATTGGGTTGCAACATGTGTTTTACTGTAAAAACCGACTCTCCATTGGGCAAAGTATTCAAAGGAGTTACAGAGTAGTCCTCGGAACCATCCAATTCTACTTTTTCCAAGCAGAAGGGGCTGGTAGTGACGTTTTGAATTTGGGCCTCCAAGTAAATTTCATCGATTTCCGCATTATAAAACTTTGTTTTCACGTCGAGGGGCTTTAAAACTTGGAACTTAAAAAACTTTCTCAAGGACTGTGCATAACCCGCTGGCGTCGAATAATTCACTTCGCAGACGAGACTGCAACAAAAGTAAATTAACTGTTATTTTAATATACAAATTTAAAGAAAATCCAAATTTGTTCTGTTTTGTTGTTTCCTTTTTAAATATTTTCTTACATGTGGGTCCCAATCTCCTTGACCTCGTAACGGATAACATCGTCGATGGTTCCACCGGGTGCCAAAACGACAGGAGATTTTGCGTTCTCATTCATGGACAAGTTAATGCGCGTCGTATTCGACTGTAGGTCGGCTTTTACGGTTACACATTCCACAGGATTTGCAGTGGTGTTGTGGACGCAGATGTAGCTGGCAAAAGTTTCGCCCAAATAAATACTACCAAAGGATTGTGGTAGCAGCAGGACTTGTCCTGCCGCCAGAGTTTCCGCACAGGCACCGGAAATTCCGTCGCTTTCCTGCGAATTACTAAATTTTTGGACCAAATCCGTAGGTTCACAAGTAACCACGGGGCCGTGTCCGACCAAAGTGGGCCGCATCAAGCGCATAACTATAAAAAACTAATTCCATTGGTTGATGGCGATTTAAGAAATCCATAGACAATTTACCCTTTAGGGCCACCAAATGAGCGTCTGGGTCAACCATCTCCATTATGCACAAAGTTTAAAGTAGGTTTTATTATAATCAAAATATTCAGCTTTGTGAGAAAAAATCTGTTTACGTGAGTGAGGCCAAATATTCCAAACAGATACATATATAAGTAAGGTTGTCGAAAAATACCTTTATTATACTACATCGTTCGGAAAAATACCAAAAATATTATTGAAATTAAACAATTTACATTGTCTGCTGAATATGTTTACTAAAAGCTTATTTATTTTTTAATAAACAATAAATATTTACATCACAATGTATTATGGGTTACACTGAATCCTTATCTTTGCAAATTCTAGATGTCATTTCTTGTAAAGGTTCCAGCTCCTTGGCTGAAATCATGTCGAATTCTTGCACAAAGTAGTAAAAATGTTTGTAACAGGCATTAACATGAGCTTCCTGAAAATAAATTGTGTAGGAATTAATATTGTTTATGTAGTGGGTTGTCAGATTAGTCTACATACAGCTCCAATGCTCACAATCCTATCAAAATGGTGGATATAAACGTGGACGAAAACTCGAAAAAGCCGGGTTAAAATTTTACGACTTATCGCGGAGAAATTTTTTGGAAAAGGAACATCTGAAAAAATTCATAATTACTAGTTGTAGCAATATTACACCAAACAAAAATTGTACCTGTGGAAACAGGAAAAACGGATTCATTATTAATTTGTGTCTCAATCCAGTCCATTAAATGCTCAATATACTTCTGAGCTGAGAGTGCGGTTGGCTTTTTATAGCTAAAAATGCAAATTGGTTTATATTTGAGCTTGGAATAATAGATTTATTAACTTACAGATCTCCATCAGCCCACAAATACTCATATCGCGAGCCCCCAGACATTGTAGGACAGGTAGTTTCGTTGCAAAACTCCGAAACAGTACCATAGATGAGATTTATGCGATTAAAAAAATCTACAACTATTACAAGAATATTATACAATTACATATATAATGATTATGCAATATTATGTTCATAATTGTTACCATGAACAGCTAGCCAATCGTTTAGATTTTCCCCCTGCGGCAGCCGCACAACCTGCCGAAGATTAATTCCAGATTGCAGACTTGCCTGAGCTTGTTTGTGCAAAGAATATCTTATTGTTCCCGACGCAAGGGGCTTCTTTGGCCTAAAAGTCTGAAATAAAGTTTTTTGTTAGCCTTAAATACGTTTTATTTTATTCGACCATTTGACTAATCTTACCTTGCCCTTTTGAAAGAATTCGAAAAATCCGTTTAATGCCATTTTATTTTGTGAGAGATTCTGTTAGTTAAGTAAAGAAAACAAGTTGGCACATAGGGGTTTCCCTAGTAAAATAGTTTCTTACTACTTAGTTTAAAAACAATGTTTACATTGGTTCTGTATTTGATTCTGTATTTAGAAGCCGTGAAAGAGATGAGAGAAAGTACCAATAGGCAACTACACAAATATATCGCACATTTCTCAGTTTTATCGATTATTTAAAGAAAAATCGTTTCATTAATCTTCGTCCATCTTTGTATTATCGAGCTTGCCCAAAATTCAAAATATTTTTGGTCCCAATAAAGCTATATATATCTTATAACTTCCTTGTTTATTATAAAATTAAATTTATGGTAATAAGACAAATCGCGTTTCTTCAAAAAAAAAAAAATGTTACAAAAACAAGGGCATTTTGAACCACACATAATTGGTTTTTTATAGTTTATATTAAAATTTAAATAATAACTGTCGTAATCATATTTATTATAAAAATGTATATAATAGGTTAAATTATAAAAAAGTTTATTCTTGTTTGAGGATTCCAATTTCCTGAAGTAACTGGTCATTGTTGCTTGGAGTGTTGTTTTCACTTAATTGCCTATTCCATTGAATTAACTGCAATATTTTTAAAAATAAATAAATTGAATGAACTTGACATAGTTATATATATACCGACGCGCTCCAGTTCAGTACGCAATGCAACTACAGCTTTCTCTCGGTCGGCAACTAGCTCCTCAAGGTACTGGTAACGCAATTTTTTACGTGCCCGACATTCTCTAGCACTTTGTCTGCTACGTTCTGCAAAGGAAAAACACAAACGCAATTAGAGAAAAATATTTAAATTATTATTTAAAAACAAAGGTTTATGTTAATACCTAACATAACTTAAAATATTATGCATCCACACTGAATTTTAAATTGCCATGTACATATGTCTTACCAAGTTTGGCCTTGATATCCAATTTTTCCGTCGATGTCTTCCTTCCTGGTTTTCGACCCCTTTTTCCACACTCCTTACGAGTCTAAAAATATTATTAAAATCATATTTTGTTACTAAGTATCACATGTAACTAATGGGGCATATTCTTATTTGAACTTGGAAATTTCTATATATGTATGTGCTTTGAATTCTAGTTATCAATGTTTTGAAAATTGGCGCCTTTGTTTATATACACAAAGTGTTCATACACATACTTACATACATATAAACAAAGACAGTATCGAAAAGACTAACTGCGCATTAAGTCACAAACAATTTCGCATTCGAAACAATGCAAGAAAAATTGAATATCTACTTACGGTTAGTGATTCCTCTGTAATTGACATTTTATTACTTTGTGTTTCCATTTCTGCCATTTTAATTCTTAAACTGCAAGAGATATGCTTCCCTTTGTTATTATGCGTCCTTTCGTAAATACTCAAGGTAACAATAAACACACTTTCCAGAACAACTGACATACGCAGGGAATTTTAACTAAATAGAAACTATGAAAAAGAAACACAAAGTGACTTACAAAGCGCACAGCTCCACTTTCAATGCTAAATTAGCTTTGTTGAAAAATGTAAAAATGACATGAAATTGTTTGTAGTTTTTAAAGTTAATTGAAACTAATGGAACTACTGAAATTTGTATTATTTATTGACAGTTGTAATACAATTGTTTATGGACAGTGTAGATCATCTTCCAAGTGGAATAAACCATTTTTAAAGTAAATTTATAAATATTTCTGAATTAAAATAAAAACAAAAATATTTGGGGGTTTCATTATTGTGAACTATATATTTGTATAACAATAAAGTTTTTTTTATTTTATACGTATTGCTAACTAAAATTGGTGATACGTTTAAAAGCACATTTAAGACATATATTTATTAAGGAATTTTTAAAATACTACATACGTAAATAAAAATGTTGATTTTGTTTAAATATATTCTTTATTCATAAGTTTTATTAATATTGTCTCCAAAGGTAATTGTTTGGCACACTTTAAATGCAATTAAAATTTATTAATGAACGATATTATTGAGGTCTTAATGACTTTAATAGTATGGGAAGTCCCTTTCTGTAGGGCTCAGAATACTATAAATACATCTTTATTTCCACCCGATTTCACCGTTCCAAATGCAAGGCTCTCTTTCAAAATTAGCATTTTTGCAACGAGTTTAACCACCCTGGTTGAAAACTTGATATAGATACAAACGCTAAATTGTCCGGTGGTGATAACTTATTGATTATTTATTTTTCAAGGCAGGTATCTGAAAGGGATATCGCATTAAAATCAGATGTCAAGCATGGGCGATCAGCGTGGAACTAGAGTGTACGTTGGCAACCTGACCGACAAAGTGAAAAAGGATGATCTGGAGGGGGAGTTCACAAAGTACGGAAAACTGAATTCCGTTTGGATAGCATTCAACCCCCCGGGATTTGCGTTTGTGGAGTTCGAGCATCGCGATGACGCCGAAAAGGCATGCGATATACTAAACGGATCTGAATTATTGGGATCCCAGCTGCGAGTGGAGATATCAAAAGGACGTCCTCGGCAAGGTAGGCGTGGCGGTCCTGTGGAAAGGGGCCGTCGCGGCGATTTCGGCCGGCATAGCATCACGAGCAGTGGTGGTGGCGGCGGGGGATTCCGGCAGCGTGGATCCAGTGGCTCGTCGAGTCGCCACACGGAGAGGGGCTATAGTTCCGGCCGATCCGGTGCGAGCAGCTATAATGGCCGCGATTCCAGCGGCAGCGGTTTTAATCGCCGCGAAGTCTACGGCGGGGGACGCGATAGCAGCCGTTACAGCAGCGGAAGTGGCGGAAGCTACGGTCGCACTGGTGGACAATCAGCTGGTCGCTTCCGGTCCCGATCGCCAGTTGGAAACCATCGATTCTAATGACAACACCACTCATAGTTGCTTAAGGGTTGCCTATGAGTAAAGATTAATAAACAATAACTTAAGTGCGACCGTGCAGCGCAGCCTCGAAACATTTAAAATCGTAGCATTCGATCGTTTTTGATCGTCCAACTCCCCGCCCCCATCAATCGAAAAAAAACGATAGTCGTCACTTCATTATTTATTTTACGAATACCCAGTAACATGACAATTGCAAGCACATAAAATTTAAGTTATATCGTAGAAAACTAGTAAGAACAAATACGCTAAGACTCGAACCACGTCAAACCAAAATCTAGAAGTACGCAATTTTAATAAAGGAAATGCGTAAAAGTTTTTCGTATACGTACAAGCTTTCGCAAAATAATTGGTATAAATATTAAAGAACTTGAAGTATTCGGAATTGTTTAGGTGTTAAATTTCACAGAATTTTTATAATCATCTAATAGTCTTCAAAATGATGCTGGCTTATGACTATCGACGAAAACAAGGTTTAAAGATTTTAGTCAGATGTCTGGACAACTTGTCTGATTTTCTGCATACTCCTGGATCTTAAGACTATAGAACTTATGACATCAGGTGTTTCAAGACAGACCACCAGCAATGACTAAGATATTGTTCTTTAAAATTGGTAAGCATGACTACTACCTATTCATCTTTATAATTTTTACATATTATACAAAAAGCAAATACTTTAATATTTTACAGCCTAATGTAGTTTTGGCCAAAGCCGCAACTTCTAGCCAATGCTTCAAGCGCCTATTTCAT
Source organism: Drosophila ficusphila (assembly GCF_018152265.1). NCBI lineage: Eukaryota > Metazoa > Arthropoda > Insecta > Diptera > Drosophilidae > Drosophila > Drosophila ficusphila. Next base: position 242,022 of record NW_025064662.1, on the reverse strand, counting down.
GTTAAGAGTATATAGTATCCTGTACCGAACTCCTTGTTCTGGCATTTAAGACTTTTATTTAACAAATTAACAAGTCATTAGTAAGTTTATATCCTAAAGCAACTGAGATTCGTTAGAAAGCAATAAGTTTTTAAAAAATAGGAAAGCAATATTCGTCTTATGAGAACGTCGACTAGTTAGTTAGCCTAAGGGGTTAGAATACATTTGGAGCAAGTCGCTGCAGATACTTTTTTAATCGATCGATAAGAAAGAATAATAAAACAAAAATTGGTTAATACGGCAAAAACTTTGTTTTTATTTGTCTTTAAATTAGTATTATATAATATATGAAACCTTAAAGTTTTCAGGACAAAATATTAAGATTTAAATAATTTAAAGCATATTTACCTAATTTTTCTTTGCCATGGGCCACAATTTCTTGTCGCATAAAATATATCAAATTTTTGAAGACAAACTAGAACAAAAGCTCTTAAGAACCTGTTGCACTACTATCAAAGGAGATTCATAAAGACTCAGATAGACCAAAAAACCGTGTGAGCAATTTATTGGACTTTCTTTTAAAATTTATTTTTTATTTTAATTTCTTAAAGTTTCAAACAAGTATTTTGATTTTGTCTGAGTTGCTTGAGCAGGATCCAATTTTATTTCTTAACTTTAAAATGTTGGTAAGTAACGTAAAATGTATGTACTGAAAAGCATGAACTACATTAGAAATTTGTGCCGTTAAATAAAGCAATCAGTTCTAATAAAGAAGTTCTTATTCTTTGCAATTATGTTTTTCAGTTTTAATGGTTTTAAAATGTAATAATGGTTTTATGAACACCGTACGCATTTCCACAGAACAGCTGATTTAACAAAAGGAAAATAAATCGAAATAAAGTTAGCCGAAAATGAATTTCAGAAAATGTTGATCGATTATTTTATATTCGGATAACATGTTATAATATAACACACAAAAAGGTTTAAACAAAATATCATATCTCGTAGAGTTAACTTAAAAATATATTTATGGTTATCGAAAATCGTTAATGTAAAACTCTTTAAAAATAATGAACTAGCATATTCAATTTAAATAACTTATTAAATCAACAAACTGAAAATTAAATTAAATTGGTTGAGAATTTTAAAATTTATTTAAAAAACATTTCAAAAGGCAAATTTTTTCTAAAGTATTATAATTTATTATTTATTGTGATTTTAATTAATTTTCCTGTCTTGTATTATATAAAAATTTATGAAACCAGTTCTTAAAAATATTTAACCGGAATATCGATTGTATATCGATTGCTTTTGCATACACAATTTAATCGAAAAGGCCCTAAGCACGTCGATTAACGCTGCATGTATTTTTTCTCACAACTTCCAGTGGTATCGCCTACCTTAAACACCCTGTCGATCTCACGCTTGATAAATTAATAATACATTTAATAGAGCATGAGCTATTGTTTAAGTTTTACACATAATTTAAAAGTTTTATTTGGAATTTCGTGGCTTAATGTACAACATGTGATAACTTTTTGAAATGCAGTAACAAAAACTTGCTCGGTTGGAACCCAAATACATTTAGCTTATTGACTTAAACATACCCATATGCACATACATATGTATTAAACAGTAGGCACATATGTATATTCGTGTGGTGCTGATAGTGTAAATGTGTAAAATGTCTGTGGAATTGTAAATATGTTTTTGTTTGAACAAATATGTACATAAATGCACAAAAATCGGTGCATATATGTGCACATGCCCATCCATATCTGCATATTTCTGTACATGCATATGTGCTCTAACTACAATACATACCACCATTCGCAAACAGTTTGTCAAAAAAGTGTGTCTACAAGATAAAACAAAAAGAGAAAAAAAAACAAAAAACAGTTGCCAAATCAGTCGCTATGTTAAGTAATTCGAAATTACTGTTCGGTGTTTCTAATAAGGATTTTGATTGTTTAAAAACCGCCAGTTCATGCAGTGAACCTATTTAATTGCTCGAATTCCGTGCATTGACTTCAAACCAGAAAACTTTATTCGCAAGTTAAACCATTCGGCAGTCAAACTGAATGTATTATGCCAAGCGGAAAATTGTTATATTGTTTATCTTTGATAATAAGCCGATACATGTAAGTATGTTTTACTTGTACTCCGTAAATGTGTGACTGCGTGTGTGTGAATGGCAATTTTAAGGACATATATATACCAAAGTTTAGTGAAAAGGGCTTAAGTTAACACTTTACATGCTCCTGAAAATGTCCAAAAGTATTTTAATGCGAGGAACGCATGCATATGTGTATGTGCACCTGCATAAATACACATGTATCCCAGTAAGGTTTGCGATTTCCAGATCTACATACAGGAAAATGTCGACCCAAAGTTATGAAATATCGCTGTTGGTAGATTTAGGCAAATTTTTACGAATCTCTAATAACAACATATTTATATTCCATCGATACAAGTTACTACCCACTGCGAAAATTACAAGAATTATAGATGTTTATGCCGTAAAATAATACTTATTCTTTTTTTTTATTTTGTCCTAACGAAGAACAATGTTTTAAATGTTTTAAACTAATTATCACTTAATATTTTAGGCTGGATCTGCAAAAATGTGTTAATGCAGTTTTTAAAATTTTGAACGATTCATAAAATTGAAACTTAATTAAATAGTCTAGAAAATAAATCCTAAATAAGTGCTATACAAAATCTTTCAGTCAACTAATTAACTAAATAACCATTTGTTTTTCTCATATTTTTTTTCAGAACACAGTCTTTAAAAATGGAGTAAATAGAAGTCAAAACCTGGTTTCCAACTAAAATTTGAATGGATGCAGCTAACCTAGTTTAAAAAAGACAAGTCTTTTAACTTTGGAAAAATGGCCAACACCATTTCGTTAATGTCCAACGTGATACGCAATGTAGTAAGCAAAAAACGTATACGATACAAACAAAAAGGATACAATTTGGATTTAACATGTAAGCCAAATACTAAAATGGTTTTAAAATATTTCTCAATAATTTTTTATCGACTCTTTTAGACATTAATGATAACATAATTGCCATGGGGTACCCAGCGGATAAAATAGAGGGCCTGTACAGAAACCGTCTAGAAGATGTCTTCAAATTTTTGGAAGAAAATCATCGCCAACATTACAAAATATACAACTTATGCTTAGAGCGTAAATACGATGCCGGCAAATTTCACGGGGTAAACAATATCTTCTTGTGTGACTATTTAATATGTATAACTCGTTGATGAATTGCAGAGAGTTGCCGTTTTCCCGTTTGAAGACCATAACCCTCCAACGATTGAGTTAATACAAAGCTTTTGCAAGGACGTTGATTCGTGGCTTAAGGAAGATGCGTCCAATGTTGTAGCCGTGCACTGTAAAGCTGGAAAAGGAAGAACTGGTAAGAATAGTGCTATGCTCTTAAGTGTCAACAGTTCACAAATTTTGAAAATTTTTTTTTACCTTAGAAATACAAAAGTAGTCTAACTGAGTAATTCATCCTTTTCAGGTACCATGATTTGTGCATATTTACTATTCAGCGGCCTACAAAAATCCGCTGATGAGGCATTAGCGTGGTATGATGAGAAACGTACAAAGGACTGTAAAGGTGTGACAATCCCATCACAGCGTCGATATGTTCAGTATTTTTCCAAACTAGTTTGTTCAAGTGTTCCATATTCGAAAATAAGCCTTAACGTGAGTGTTTACAATAGAGTTACATCAATCAAGCTGAAACTAATCAAGGTTTTTTACTTAACGTTTACTAGGTATGTGAAATACGGTTCTCAGAGTCCAGTTTCCTGCAAAATTTAGGCACGGTTCAATGTTCAGTATATCTTTTACCAGACTCATCCACAGAAAATGCAAAGCCATATGTAAGTAAACAATAATAATGTTGCATACAAATTATTATTATTGTTTGGTAAACTCAAATTTATGGTTGTATTGCAAAAACGCAACCGTTTATGTAGAGAACTTAACAAAATCTGTCCAATTTTACTTATTATAATTACATTTTTGATATGAGCTACGACTTTGAGTTTCCTATGCAAGAGTAGAAAAAACATTGTTTTTGGAAGTAATTTTACTCACATTTCTAATGACCAATTTTATTTTATTTTTTTTACAACAGAGTGTGAAAACCTGGACGATTGATTTTCAGAAATCATTTGTATTGACCAGTACACCACCTTTACCAGTTGCCGGTGATGTAAAATTTGAAATTGCAAAAATTTCCCCAAAAAAAGTAGTTTGTCATTTTTGGCTGAATACATTTTTTGTGCGACACTATTCAAGTAAGTCTATTAGTTATTGCAAAGTTAATCAGTGCGTATAATACGTCTTTATTTTAATTAAGTTTGCGAGACCGACGGAACGGTTAACAAATATATACACACTTTAAACAAATCAGAAATCGATGATGTACATAAAGACAGAGAACATAAATCGTTTTCGGAGGATTTTAAGGTAAGTTTTTTTTTAAAGATTTTTGGTAAAATTTAAATTAGCCAACCCATGCCTCTTAAAAAAGCCTAATTGACAATATAAATGTATTTTCGTTTCAGATTTCAGTCGTATTTGAGGCGGAAAATTATAGCAATGATGTTCAAGCTGAAACTTCTGAAAAAGAGAAAAATGACAACGTTTTAAATTTTGAAAGATCAGATTATGTTAGTTTATCTTCAAACTGCTTTCATGAAAAAAAAATCTTAACTGCGATCGTCAATGATAATACAGCGAAAAGTCAAACAATAGAACCGTTGGATCATAAGGATATAGTTGTAAGTGAAAACACGTTTTGCGAAGAAAATATGCTTAATCTATAAATCTAATATTCGTAGACTAAAATTCAATACGACACATCAACCAATTCAAAAAATACTTCGACCGCGTCTAAACGCAAACAGCCTAATAGTAAACCTCTTTTATCAAGCTTGAATGATTCCACAAAAGAGGAAATAAAAAAAAATCATATATTTAATCAACCGTCCATTAAAAAAAATGATTTAATCAAATGGCAGAATAGTGAAGTTCATATCACCTCTGACACTCGAAGTTTAAGTGAGAATAAGAACATCAATTACGATTCATACATCACATGTAAACAATCCTCTCCAAAATTCAACTGTGGTACCGAAGAAGGCGAGGAAGATTGGGAATCCGGTGAGTTTTCTGAATGACTTCCAGTACACTATACCTCTCAAACAGTTACCAGATCTCACTAAAATCTATTTGTTTTTATTGTGAAATAATTGCAGTTGTTTTTGTCGCTTTTTATTTAAAATTAATTTTTCGCACCCGACTTCTTGATTACGGTTTTTTTGTAATGCAATTTAAATTAAATTTACTCAGATACTTGAAAAGGTATTTTTACCATATTTCGTCCACACATTTATATTCTTATTGACTTCGCCAGAATAATCACCCGAGACGATTTAAAAGACTTCTGGCTGAACGATCTCTTATTTTTGATGTATAAAACGAAGCCACCAGAACTGGATTTATATGTCCCCAAGACTTTTACGAGTATACTAGCAGACAGGCTTGCAAAGATCAACTTCCTTTAACAGGAAAGGCGATCGATACAGCTGGGCTCTGCACATCTGTTTAGAATTTAATGTACATAGGTGAGTGGGAGCCCATGCCTGCGGCTCGAAAAGTCAACTAACCGGGCAAAACATTTATCAATATCCGCATCGATTCTCATTAAACATCGCTCGCTCACATCCTCATCAATATTCCTACCAGGGCGACGAAGTGCGCCCTTCATGTTATAAAAAAATACAAGTATTAAAATGCGGATTTTCATGAACTTCTTTCTACAAAATATATCTTTTGAGTGTTACATGTTCATCGAATGTCTTTGGCTTTCCAAGTTATTCCCTTCTTCGTTAACCAATTAAACTAAAACATACATGATTTTTTTCACAAGCAATTATTAAAATAAGTACAATCTTAGTTAAAAATACAAATATTTTTTTTCATTTCAGGTGAATCCACATACCTGTAATCAATGCTTACTACGGACTTATAATTCTTGGTGATTTAGCAAAGTAATTAAAATTGCTAAGTAATTGGCTAATCTATTCGAATTTGTAAATATACTGTATGATATTTATTTAAGTAGTTTTAACAAATATTTTAAATAAACTCATGTACATTTTGTATTGTAGATTTCATTCGAATTTCGGGTTTTTGTATGAAGTTTTGATGTTATAAGGTGGGGGATGAGCTGCTGGGATAAAAGCAAAATAAAATAATGGCAAAGCAATCTATTTGCACACATCGGCTTAGAAAAGATATAGAATAAATATCAGTTGGTAGCCGACTTACCAAAGTCAAATAAAGAAGTCCATTCAACCGTTGACGAAAAAAAACCCTTTGTCAAACTATGGCATGTGGCTTACACATATGTATGTATGTCTGCACTCTTTTCTATATGATTTAGATGCCTTTAAATAATTAAAACTTTATCTCCAACGTTCTCCATTATAAGATATGTATACAATTTTTTTATAAAAAACAAAACGATAATATTTATTATTAAAGTAATAAAACAGCAACAAGCGTATAATAACAATAACCCCTGCTGTTTTAGATTGTTTAGATTGGGGCGCGATTCTCTTTTAAATTTTCATTTCGATCTGATATATTATATCCGACATAAATACTTAATCACAAATGTAGTTAAATATTTTACATAAAGTTACATTCCATACGTATACTTGGTAAGCAAAACGAGCTGGAGAAGCAAATAATATGGTCACTCTCGGCCGCCGACGAAAAAGAAAAATTTTTGAATTTGTTTTGCCCAGATAAATCTGTCATATTTATTCTTAACTTTCATTTTCAAATTTACCGTAGATTCAGATTGCCTATTCCGAGTATTTCCCAAATATCCCCGAAAAATGGTGTGCCAATTCCATGTTCCAAAACCCATATCCTAAAATGTGTGGGACATCAGCTGCTATCTTGTCGAGCATATATTATTGTGTAAAATTGACGTAAACTAGCAGAGATTCGCAACTTAACGTCAATATCTAATTTTAAAAATGACTAACTATTCGGAATTTTTTAAGAAAGTTTTTAGCGATATTGGTCAGCGCTCGGCGTATTCGCAAATGCTAATTGGTGTCTCTTCAGGATGGTATGTGTTATATCATTGCGTCGTAACTAAACCGATTTAATATAGTGCGAAATCTGTAATATTTGCATTGTTTGTATATATGCTAATATCCTGTTGTATTAGTATCCTATTAAATTATAACAAAAAATTGCAGAGTACAGCAATAAAGAAAAGGAAGTTCATGTACACAATTTTTTGATTATCATCGTCTTTGGGCGTAAACGAAATATGTCTAAGGTACCTGAAATAACATTTTTTCGGAGGTACCTTTCATATTAAGGCAGTCTGAAGGCTGTCCTATATGGTAAAGTGTTAAAATCTCATTAAAGTTTACCAAAATGATGTATTTTCTATGTACCAAAATAAAGAATGATAGTGCAGATTTACTAAATAATAAAATACTTATTCTGTTCTAAAGATTTGTTTTGACTAAAAGCACGAATTAAATACTTGAAGGCACTAAGAATTTCATATCCTTTTAGGGCAACCGGATTTACAACAATGAAAATTGGGAAATTTGCTGCGTTTGCCGTAGGCGGCAGTATTATTTTGCTGGAAATCGCGCATCAAGAAGGACTTATAAAAATAAATTGGTCGAAGTTGGATAAGAGCGTTGACAAACTTGCCGATAAAGTGGAATCATCGCTGGGCCGTGAAAAAAATTGGAAGGATAAGGTATGATTTCAAATTCTTAAGTTATGTATACTTGTACTCCAAAAGTCAATTACCAATGTAACCTGTGTATTTTCAGACCGAAAGATATGTCGACAATCAATTGGATAGGGCTGAAAGCTTGTTAACCAAAAATGGCAAGAAAGTGGCTAAGTGGTATTCCAAACTGATTGGTGATGAAGACGGTCCGAAAGTAAACGATTTGCACATCTTTTTGGCATCCTTTTTCGGTGGCGTTGCCCTCGGAATTGCGACTGGATAATTTATTCGACAATGGCACAACATTTAGCTACCATATGGTTATTAAAACAAATCTCAATAAAAAAGTTACAAAAACAAATATAATATAAACGAAAAGAAATTGGTTCTTATTCAAAATACATTTTCTATTTGATTTTAAATACCTTTTATTTTATTCAATTCTTAAACCTACTTATGTTACAGTCCATTCGTTGAAAATACATATGTGTAAAAAACTTAAATTTACATTTCCAGATTACTGGCTTTAAAGTGGCCTTCGTGCCAAGTTTTAAGACGGTTCGAAATATCTGTGAATGTTGGACGTTTTACCGATTGCTCATGCCAACACTCGATCATAAGCGAATACACTGCAGTGGGGCAGTTCTCTGGAGCGGATAGTAGTTGCCTTGAACGGATAAGATTGATCACTTCCTGATTACTGTAGCCGTAGTATGGCTGAAAAGCGGACAAGACTCGATTAGTGGATTAAGATAAAGATAGGCTTTAAACAAATTTACCTGCATTCCATAGCTATATATCTCCCAGAGTACAACTCCAAATGACCAAACATCGCTCTCTGTGGTGAACTTTCCGTACAATATTGATTCCGAGGGCATCCACCTTACAGGTAACAGCGACTTCGACTGAACCCTAGAAGAAAATTCATTATAACACATTAGTTTTTTATTGTTACCCTGGCATAAAATTATAGTTTTACCGGTAATAATCTGAGCTGTAAATATCTCTCGATAATCCAAAATCGGATATTTTCACAATCAGTCCCTCGTTAACCAGACAATTTCGAGCTGCCAAGTCACGATGAACATAATGATGGGCCGAAAGATATTGCATGCCCTCGCTGATTTGAAGAGCTATTTGCAAAAATTCCAGTTGCGATAAGGACTTGCCTTCGGTGGGTGAGTTTGAGATCAGAAACTCGTGGAGGTCTCCGTTGGCCATATATTCAAAAAGCATGCAGTAGGGCTCCTTGTTCAACACCACTCCTAATATGCACACAATATTCTGATGCTTCAAATCTGAAATTAGTTCGATTTCGCGCTTAAAATCCTGCTGTGTTTTTACAGAGGCGTTTTCCTTTAAAGCCTTGATGGCGACCGTTATCGTGGGTTTGTTTTGCTGCGAAAGCTGTCCCTTGTAGACTTTTCCTAAAATTTGAAAATCAATTACTTTCTTCCAAGTTTTATTCTTAATTGTGTCCATACCAAATGCTCCTTCGCCCAGCTCTTCTAAAAACTCCACATCCTGAAGCGTAAAATGGGATATTCTCAACAGAGTATTTCTTTCTATAAGCTTGGAGTTAAGAGCAACATGATCGGATAGGTTTCCCAAGTTACCCCTTCCAGAATCTTGGGCATTATTTAGCTGCGAGTTCCCGTAAATATTTTTATCCGCGCTGGGTGTATTGATCTAAAAGAGGTTTTTTTTGTAAGAATTTTTGTGATAAATTTTGTAATTGTTTTAATACTTACATTGTGAATATTCCGCATTCCATAGTGCATGATAGTTCTCCTCTTAAAAAGTATAACTGCTAGTATTATTATAAAAATTAGTATTATTGATGCTGCCGTTCCGACAATTGCAATCCAAATTTTATCTGCACATTTTGGAATATCACAGAGTTCAATTATTCGCTCACGCGAAGAATCGACAAAACACCAAGGGCTATCTTCCACACTTCCTGGGTTTCTAAGAGTAAAAAAATGTTTAGTTAAATTTTAATATTTTAAATTTGTAAATAAAAATTTTGGTTTAAATTCTGACCCAAATTATTTTAATACACTTAGCATTGTTGATATGTGTCCATCCAACTTGATTATGTTATCAAACTTAAATTCTTAAATATAAAAAATACATTTTGAACAATAATTCAGGTTACCTGCAAAAGTTTTGACCAATGAGCTCCGGAAAGTCAGAGATTTCTTTCATAAGCCAAGACCATCTCAAACATGGTTTTCCAGAGGCGGAGACGTTCATAACTCCCCTATATGTAGAACCATCCTCCCAGTAACAGTTCTCGGTCCTATCCACCTCAATGGTAATTCCCAGGGACAAGCAATCCTTATGTTGGGGCAACTTTTGGCAGTCCTCCACACCAACCATTCCGATTACCGGATGTCGTTTGGCAATTGCATATTCCTTTTGACAAAGTTCGTTTTCAAGAAGTTCGCACTCCTCTCGACAAATGCGTTTTAGATTTTCAGACTCTCTGGTAGGTGGGTATTTACTTGAAATATCTGTACTGAACACATCTTCGTAGATGGTGGATTTCTTTTTAAAAATGTTAATGTTTTTTATGTCCTTGGTTTTAGTTCTCTTTCGGCGAATAGTGACATTGGCATTCTTGAACTGTTTGGCATTTGTAACCACGTTGGCAAAGTACAATAAATTCGTGCGTTCTGGAGTTCTGCAAATTGGCATTGAGCTAAAACATAAGCTCGGCAATGCGTACATGCGACAATTTGCATTCATGTCCCTAAAGAAAACCAATTCGAATTAGAAAAAGCCAATGAAATTTCTATTAAACCTACTTCGATTCCTTTATTACGCCATATGCAGCTTTTAATCGCTCCTCCAAATCGTTCATGGTGAGATTCGGGGATACAAAAACGTGGGCATTGCTCAAAACATCCCGACAAATAGTGCCATTGTAAATATGACATATCCCTGATGATCTCTGAAACCTAAAGAAACAAATTATATTTAAATATTAAAATCAAATAAATAACTTTAACTTCAACTGTCACTTAACATTAAAAAAAAATTTAGAGGTGTTATAAAAAATTAATGGTTGATAAACAAATACAAATGTGTAAACATATATATGTTAAAAGTAAAAATATTTTTAAACAAATTTGAAATATTTTAACTGAAAAAAAGTTTTGGATACTTTTATATTTTTAAGATTGGTAATAACTAACATCAAACGAAATTAGAAAAAGTGTTTGCGTGTTTTACTTTCTGTTACCAAGTACCTACCCGTATATTCCCGAGTCCACATTATGGCTCCCAACGTCCTCTTTTCTCAATAAAAGCAGGACCGAAATGCATATAATAAATGCAGAATATTTGTTCATATTGCAGGACGCCTTACTAACAATATGAAACCTTTTGTTATTTAAATAACCCAATTGGCATCCCGACTCTTCTGAAAATATTTTGTATTTTTGCTTTCGCGAAAACTTGGTATGACACACAACTTTTCATCCCTTCGCGAAGGAATTGGGGTTGTTGACTTTTAATCGATGAATCGATATTTTTATAACTCAGATAAACGAAAAGGATAATTTAAGTTTAACTTTAAATAAAATAAGATAGGCACCTAGCTTCGGCGAGCAGAAGCCTATATACCCTTGCAGTCATCACAAACGTTGGGCAAAATGCATAAAGGCCAAACAACACTGAAGTAATGACGATTTTCTATTTATTTTTCCAGCACAAAACTATAGCGATTGTCACTTCTAATACGAAAATAACAACAAGCAAATGTATTTAACATTAACAATGTATTTGGTAAAGCATAAGTAATGATTTAAGGATTATCTATTGCTTTTGAGTACGGTTTCTGTATATTTGTTACTCCGCCGCACTGTCGACATTTTCCTCCGAAAGAAAACCAACAACGTTGAAAGCCGCCTCTTCACTGATCCAAAGTAATCCAACCAAAAGTGCCTCTAGGACACCTATTGCTGCTCCAGCGAAAATATCCAGAACATAATGACGTTGTAGGATAAGTCGTGAAATTGCTACGCTTACAGCCCAAGCTGTGATTGGCATCCAAAAAATTATATGGAGCGGATACAGCTTTGTAAAGAATAGAAGCACAAAAAACGCCCTGGAGGCGTGGCCGGAGGGAAAACTGAACTTATCTGGTCCTATTGTAAGCATATCCTTGTTGGCTACCGGCCTTCTGCGCCGAACAAGCGCTTTTAGTACAGCCACTATTATAACATCGAGAACTAATCCGAAAAGCATGTTTACTTGCATTTGGTACAAGCTTTTCGAGCTGAGCAACCAAATAAATGCAATCCACGAGGCAAACCAGGCGATTCCATCGCAGGATATTTCTAAGAACCTGCTATGTATTCGCAAGGATTTGAAGAAAGACAGGTTGGACACGGCGACAACAAAATGCTTGGACACCTGTACATCCTTCTCCAGAAGATATTTAAGCGCCGGTGATGACTAAAATAAAATATTTAAAATAAGTACATCATTTTTTGTGAGTCACTCCAAAAACCAACCGTCTTCATATTGCAATACTTTTCTTTTGTTTTTGTTTATTGTTAGTAACGACAGTGCAAATTTTTCATACGTCATTCGATTCATATTCGATACATGAAGAACAAAATGGTGTTCATCTCTTGGAACGGTAAAACGGAACACGGAAAGTTTTTTATATTTTATAATACATTCAATAATGAGAATAATTAATTTCATAAGACAATGTTTTTACTATAGAACATAATTTACAGGCCAAAAACCACCAGTTAATTTTTTTATTTTTAATTGTTTGCTTTTGCTTGTAATCGTTTGTATTTTGGTTTCAATCCAATCTGGTCACACAATAACTTTGTTGTGATCGAATATTCCCATAGATTTTCTTATATTGTATTGAATCCATGTACAATTATTCTTATGCGAAAGTGCCGCAGAAAGTTGGTTCCGAAAATTCTTTAACTAAACGTAATTAAAAATGTTTGCAGCTCTGAGTGCCCAGTGTATAGAATAAAATAAGTAAAAATCAATTTTATATTTCTATAAGAAAATCGGAAAATTTTCTGCGTTAAATGGTAAATAAATATTCTATTACGTTACTCCCACACAAACTACAGAACACCAACTAATGTCAAGCGAAACGGGCTATTTTCGACTGATATAAACGAAAGTTGTGCCGGCAACGAAAAAATTATTGATATTTAACATAAAATGTCCACTTCCCAAAGTGTATGTACCTATGTATGCGCAAATGTCTAACGTTTACATATTGACACTACCCGAAGACCGCTGAACCATCTTGAATGCAAACGACTGTATTTTTAATGTATGAATGTAGGCAATAACTTCTATCTGAAAGATATCTGAAAATGTAGTAAATTATCGACCCACAAATGTAGTTTACATCCTACATACATATGTATACCTAAAGAAGTTTACAATTTTCACCCGTGCACAAAATGTGTGTATGTACATATTTAAACTGGCATGCATACACATGAACTTATGTACATCGCAGTGGTCCAACATTCCGTGTCCTATGTTTAAGCCGACTTATCGATTTTAAATCGTTTTTTTTCCTGTGCGTGCCGCTAAACACTAAGAAAGAAATCAAAGAAAATAGATTGAACATCTTAATGGTCTTTTTACAAAGTATTTTTCTAACTGTTTAAACGTTAGAAGATTTAATTTCCTTTTAAAATGGCTTTTTAAAATAACTACGTTATGCAATATTTTATCTTTTTTGAATCAATAGTTTTATTTTGTGTTTAAGCCAGGCCCGTATCCAGAAATTTGTTTCGGGGGGTGCTCAAGGACAAAAATCAATAAAAAATGTGGTCTTATTCGAATAAATTCAATAAATTAAATTAAATTTGGCTTAGTTTCAGTCTACTGATCTATACGTCTTCTACTGAAGACTTTTTAATGAAATATCTTAAATAGAAAAAATTTTTGAATTCAAAGATTTCGGGGGGTGCCCGGGCACCCCCCCTGGATACGTGCCTGGTTTAAGCCCAAAGGGCTTGTTCAGTTTGGCAATAAAATCGTAAGGCGCTATCCAGTAAATTGGACTGCCGCCCATGTCACCCTTTGCAACAACAAACCCATTTAATGTCCAAATATGGCCAACAAAGTTGGTGATTTTATTCTACCCCCTAATCCACTTCTTTGGAGAAATGGTCTGTCCTAAAAAGTTTTGGAAAACTGCCCCCTCCTTCTTATAAATAGGAAAATCGTTTAAATGCTTATCGGATGTTCCACTTCTTTTTATCTGCAATACGTACATATGTACAATACTATCATAAAGAAGTTGTGTCTTTATTGATTTATCTTATTTACTCAAAATTAATCTTATGTTTTCAGGCCGATATGCTCCTTGTTTTCAACTAAAAGTAATAAATAAAAGCAGTATAAAATGACAGCTCAGCACCAACACTACACCGTTGAAGTGGGAGATACCAACTTTACCATTCATAGTCGGTACATTAATTTAAGGCCCATAGGATCCGGTGCCCAAGGAATAGTATGGTAAGTCGTCTTAGTTGGTTTACTATACTACTTTAATGATACTGCAATACTTTCACAGTTGCAAACTTGAAGAAAACTCTTTGGGTACTTATAAAAAACTATTTTAAATACTTTGAGAAACCAAAAAAAAACCATTCTTTAATTTATTACTTACTATATAAATGCGTTTATTAATTACGAAACTGGTCGAGTACCCAAAGTTAAAAAAAAAAAAAACACTTTCATAAAATTCTGTAATTTGTACTCCTTTTTTTCGTTTAAAATTAAGTCTGTATCGGAAGTGATTTATGTGACACTCCAAAATAATATACATACATTTATTGTATTATAATTTGTAAAAACTTAAACTAATATTATAACATTATCTAAATAATTTTTAGCGCTGCCTACGATACTATTACTGAGCAAAATGTGGCGATTAAGAAACTATCTCGACCATTCCAAAATGTAACCCATGCTAAGAGAGCATATAGGGAATTTAAGCTAATGAAGCTTGTCAACCATAAAAACGTAAATAAGCTCGGGTAAAACGTCGTACTATGTGTATTATTAATTAACTTTTCTCATCAGATTATTGGGTTACTTAATGCTTTTACTCCGCAAAGGAATTTGGAAGAGTTTCAGGATGTTTACCTTGTCATGGAACTGATGGATGCTAATCTCTGCCAAGTTATTCAAATGGATTTGGATCACGACAGAATGTCTTATTTGCTTTACCAAATGTTATGCGGCATAAAACATTTACATTCAGCTGGAATAATTCACAGAGTACAGTATAAGCACCACTTTTAAAGAGAGTTTGAAAATAAATTTTTTTTTGTAATTTCAGGACTTAAAGCCATCCAATATAGTTGTAAAGGCAGACTGCACTCTAAAAATTCTGGATTTCGGTCTGGCTCGCACTGCAGGAACTACCTTTATGATGACTCCATATGTGGTTACCCGATATTATAGGGCTCCCGAGGTCATATTGGGCATGGGCTACACAGAAAACGTGGATATATGGTCCGTGGGCTGCATAATGGGTGAAATGATAAGGGGCGGCGTACTGTTTCCGGGAACGGATCATATAGATCAGTGGAATAAAATTATTGGTAAGCTATTGCACAACATTTGTAGATGGTAGTAAAAAACATATCTTTCTTCTTTTAGAGCAATTAGGTACACCATCCCCCTCATTTATGCAGCGGTTACAGCCAACCGTCCGAAACTATGTGGAAAATCGTCCTAGATACACTGGATACTCATTTGATAGACTTTTTCCTGATGGGTTGTTTCCAAATGATAATAATCAGAATAGCCGCAGGAAGGCTTCTGACGCTAGAAATCTTCTTAGTAAAATGCTAGTCATTGATCCAGAGCAGCGGATATCTGTGGACGAGGCTTTAAAGCATGAATATATTAATGTCTGGTATGATGCTGAAGAAGTGGATGCTGTAAGTGTTAAAAAAAAACACGTCTTATTAAAAACAAGAAAGGAAGCTAGCTTCGGCAAGCCGAAGCTTATATACCCTTGCAGTCATCAAATATGTCGAACAAAACGCATAAAGGCTAGACAACATCGAAGCTAAGACGATTTTTCTATTCATTTTCCATATTTTTGACTATAGATCATATGGGAGCTATACGATATAGTTGTCCGATTTTGATCAAATTTAACTCGTAATTCAAGAGTCGTAAGAACACTCTATATTCCAAAAATCAAACTTGTCTGATGAAAAACAACGATGTTATCAATTTATTTCCATTAATTCTATATATAATTTTCGATCCCTCCTATGGCAGCTATATGATAGAGTTATCCGATTTTGATCAAATTTAATCCGAAATTCAATAACAGTTAGAAAACGCCATCTTGAAGAATTCAAGTCGATCTGATGAAAAACAATAGAGTGAGAATTTTTTATTTCATTCTCTTGTATTGGAGCTATCCGATAGAGTCGGCCGATCCGGCCCGTTCCGACTTATATACTGCGTGCAACAACTACACAACTTTTGGGAAAGTTTCAGCACGATAGCTTTAAAACTGAGAGACTAGTTTGCGCGGAAACGGACAGACGGACAGACGGACAGACGTACATACATATTTCGATTCTGCTCGTGATGCTGATCAAGAATATATATACTTTATGGGGTCTGAGGTGTCTCCTTCACTGCGTTGCAAACTTCTGACTGAAATTATAATACCCTTTTGCTCTGCAAGGGTATAAAAACTTGCTGGATTTTTTATGTCTTTTATACATTTTTTAGCCTGCTCCGGAGCCCTATGATCATAGTGTCGACGAGAGAGAGCATACCGTCGAGCAATGGAAGGAGTTAATTTATGAGGAAGTCATGGATTACGAAGCCCACAACACAAATAATAGAACGCGGTAGAGAACGACTTTTTCCTCCTTAGTCAGTCACAAAAACTAAAGCTTACCAACAATACGCCATGTATTGTTAAATTATTACAACAAATAAAATATTCAAATTGTATTTAAAAATATAGTAACCATTAAAAAATAAAATCAATATACAAAACTTCGTAATTTCTTACTCATTATTATACTTTTTTTATTTGACAAGTTGCGCATTTCGTCTAGATTATAAAGTTAAGGGATCCAAATCATTTAAAAAAAAAACTAGTCCAGTTTTTAGTAAGGAATTGTGAACAACAAAACAAAAATTAAAACTTAATAGCTGATGAATTTTTGTGTTCTTTATTAGATTTAAAATCTAGGGCAAGGGCTCTAGCAACGAATTTAGTTATTGTCTCTAAGACTTGTTAAACAAGTTCTGACTAAACTGGCCATAATGTAAATTTTACGTTTTGTACTGTTAATATTTTTTTGTTTTTAACTTCAAATTTTATTTGATTAAATAACTTTATACTTACAAATAAGTGTTATTGCAATAGGGGCTGACATATAAAAAAAGAGATAGAAATTAAAAAAATATTTTTTTTCAATCTTAAAAAATTGGACTTGGAAAAGTACGTTTTAAATGAATATTTTAATAAAATTATTCGATTGCAGTTGGTTCCGATTGCTGCGGCATACGATTTTGTAACCGAACTGCTATATCGATAACTGCAAAGTGTCATCGCGAATAAATGTGGGTTTGATAATAAAGAATTGCGTTGGTGAACAATAATAATACAAATCCTTAATGTACCAAGCGGATAACTTGTGAATACTGATTTTGGAAATATAAGTGATCCGGGCGGAAATACGATTTAGGTAACATATGCGCCAGCTAAATTGCCGTTGAGGTATTATTTTCCATATCCATGTGCGTTTGTAAATGATACCACTAGAGTGCCATATTTACGGTTGTGTGTACATACATGCCTACAGAGAAAAATAACTCGTAGATACATATGTATGTAAGATGTATTAGAATTCCTCAGATATATATACATATGTATATATTTATGATGCTCATCTATAAAACAAAATATGTACAAACATACGCGCATATGTATATGTATAATAAAATGAGCATCTAGCAATGGTTATCTTAATGCATTGCGCAGAAACTGAAACTGAAATAAACAAAGTGTACAGTGAGCCAATTATGAATTCCATCGCTTACATTTGATTCTAATCTGTCGCCGCGTAAGCTGCACTGGAATTATCGACATAAACGACGTAATTGCGTATTTTGATGTTCGATGTTGACAGACGGAAAGAATTCTTGTCATCACGACATTGCAAATGTTTTTCGAATGTTTGTGTTGTGAAAACCGATTTATAATGCTCAGGATAGATACATATGAATAATATGCCTTTCGTTGGGCTTTATAAGAAGTGACTAAAAAATCTAAATGTCTTAAAATATATGTATGTACGTACATATATCAATTCACGACATAACAAAGTGAAAGCAAATGCACTCATCGAATCAATATCTTAAAAATCCAAAACATATCAGCTACATTCACCATGTGAAATGAATGTAGAAATATTCCCATATTCCCGACAGGGAATTATTTATTTACAATTTGTTCTTAAAGTAGCTTTTAATGTGAATTGCGAATTGGTTCTTATATACTTTTATTATTACAGGAAATACCATATAAAATCATGGCATCAATATCGGATGATGGCATGGTTCTCAGCGGCTACCACAAAAAGTTAAAAACCATGAAGAAAAAGTTTTTTGCTTTGTATGAGGAAACATGCAATTCCTCAGCCCGTCTGGAATATTATGATACGGAAAAGAAGTTCCTGCAGAGAGCAGAACCAAAAAGAGTAATTTACCTGAAGAATTGCTTTAACATAAACCGTCGTATGGACACCAAACACAGATTTGTTATTGTGCTCTCCTCAAGAGAAGGCGGATTTGGAATCGTCCTAGAAAACGAAAATGATTTACGCAAATGGTTGGATAAACTTTTATTCCTACAAAGGAATATAGCCAATATGAATGGCCAAGTATTTTCATCTTATGGTAAGCAAGCTTTCTAAACTTTAATTGTTGATCGGTATATTGAATTAGCTAATGGAACTTTTCTTGTTGACAGATCAAGTTTGGCAAGTTGTTATCCAAAAGAAGGGAATGTCGGAGAAAGTTGGAATCACCGGAACGTATCACTGCTGCCTTACTTCTAAATCCCTGACGTTCGTGTGCATAGGACCAGAAAAGACTGCTAATGGTGATGATCGAGTTGCTAGCATAGAAATTCTTCTGACAACGATCAGGCGGTAAGTAGTCTATTAAAACTTAAATCAGTTGTAAATCAGAGTTGCAAACCACTTTTAAAATTTCAGATGCGGCCATGCATCCCCTCAATGTATATTCTACATGGAACTCGGTCGTCAGAGTGTCCTGGGATCTGGCGAATTGTGGATGGAAACGGATAATGCAGCCATTGCTACAAATATGCACAATACGATATTAAGGTAAGTACAAAATATAACATTATGTTACAGTTTTTCTACTCAGACAACAACTTTTAAGTAGGGTCTAGGATTACTATTACAAGTAATGCAATTATAGATAGACTGCAAAGTAAAGTTACCGGTAATCTGAACCTTACCTATATTTAAGTTACATAATCCGGTGATAAATTCCTGTGAAACTTATGACTCGGTAATTTGTAATATCATTAAACATTTGAAAGCTGGAAGGCAAATAACTTTTTAAAGCAACGTGAGCTAACTGTAGTTTATTAAATACATGAGAACATTACAAACCCTTAGTTTCTACATAATATTTTCTTGATTTTTACTTTATTTTTAGCGCTATGTCAGCTAAAACAGAGTCGAACACGAATTTAATAAATGTTTATCAAACCCGGCCTGATATTACCCATGAACCAATGAGAAAGCGGTCATCATCTGCAAACGAAGCTTCAAAACCGATAAATGTTATACAAAATCGCCAGAACTCTCTGGAATTGCGAAATTGTAGTTCACCACATAACTACAGTAAGTATCAAACTGCAAATAAAAAAATTGTGATTTTTGAGACCAAAAACAATATTAATTCCGATAACTAAACTTTTATAGGCTTTGGAAGAGAAAGATGCGATAGTTTGCCAACCAGAAATGGAACCCTAAGCGAGTGCAGTAATCAAACGTACTTTGGCTACAATCATGGGATAAGATCCAACACCATTTCCGGTATCCGTCCACACTCATCCAACAAACACAGTAATAGTCCGACATTCAACATGCCATTAAGATGCTCAGAATCTGAAGAGTCGTCAGTTAGTGTCGATGAATCCGATGATAATGGAAGTTTTAGCCACTACCGTTTAAAGTAATGTTTTGCCCACTGCCGTCAAAATCATAGATAATCAATATAAAATAAATCTTTTTGCAGCACTCGGTCATCAAAAACGGCTATTCCCGAGGAAAACATAGATGACTTCGCAAGCGCAGAATTCAGCAAAGTCACAGAACATAGTGGTAAGAAAACTAACCGGGATCACATCTGGATACGGTCTAAATTTATTTTTTTGACTGCAGAAAGTGACGAAAACTACATACCGATGACCCCCATTAAGCCATTATCTGGTGAATGTATTCCCGAAAGAGAAAAGGTTGATCCGCAAGGCACGGGAGATACAAACTTGCAATTCGACTTTCCGGAGCACACATCTGAAAAACTGGGCAAGAATTTTGATCTTGATTCTGATAACCAGTGAGTAAACACTGTAGGAGCTTAATAAATATTAATTAAAATTTATTTGCAGATGTCAACGTCCCATTCGGGCTTACTCAATAGGAAACAAAGTTGAGCATTTAAAGTTGAATAAACGACTGGGCCATTTAAATGAAACAGGGCAAAATTCGAATCGTGTACGAGCTTACTCTGTTGGCTCGAAATCAAAGATACCACGGTGCGACTTGCAACGAGTTGTCCTTGTAGAGGATAATAGGCACGATTTCGGTACGAATAGAAGTCACAGTAGCATTACAAGGGATGGACCCAGTTTTGGAACAAGTGCAAGCCGCGAAAAGAAATCTACAAGTGCTCCACTCTTGAGTCTTAAGAATCAAATAAACTCAGACCGAATGAGTGACCTAATGGAAATTGATTTTTCACAAGCAACCAATTTGCAAAAACAGAAATTCATCAAAAATTTCGAAATTCCCTCAAATTTCAGAACCGAAAGCTCAAGTTCCAGTTCAACTGTGCACGCTACAAGTCAGAAAGACATTTTTAACGGAATTAAAGTTAGCAACACAGCGAGCAGTTCAGAGGGTGGATACCTCGAGATGAAACCAGTAGGCAATGCACATATTCCCAGTACGATTTGCCTTCCAAGTAAAATAGAAATGCTTAAGCTAAAAGACAACACCGTAAAACCAGTACATGAAGTTTCTAAAATAAGTACATACAATATTGCTACTGAGAAGTGGAGAGAACCGCCCAAAAACGACGTAAAGAAGCCTGAGTCCCCTATAGAGGAAAAACCTACTAATTTAGAGCCGACAACCGTAGAAAGTAATAACCTTGATGGTTATCCACAAAACAACATTAACCGTGATACGATAACCGTGCAAAGCGATAAACAAAATAATATTGAAGATAAAATTTTGGAGAACAACAATTTGGATATAGGTGGTACTGAGGAAAAGAAATTGGTCCACTCAATAAGTAGCGAAGATTATGCAAACGTTGATCATAATGGAGTTGGCTACAAAATTCTCCAAATTAAAAGCGACAGTTCCCTTATATCGAAGCTGTACCAAAAAGGTATAATACTTAAAGATACTTTAGACCGTCAGCAAAGACTTACGGAAAGTGTTAATACGATACCCGATAATGCTACAAGCTCAGTCAACAAATTCAATTTATATCCAAAACCAACAGATTCGAAAAGCACTGATTCAAGTACACAACCGAACATTCTGCAGATCAAAGATTTGAATTTCCCGTCAAGGTCTTCTTCACGCATATCGCAGCCGGAGCTTCACTACGCAAGCCTAGATCTTCCCCATTGTAGCGGCCAAAATCCAGCTAAATACCTGAAAAGGGGTTCCCGCGAATCCCCGCCAGTGTCTGCATGCCCAGAAGACGGAAATACCTATGCGAAAATCGACTTTGATCAATCAGACTCTTCTTCCTCCTCATCAAACATATTTAATACGTAAAGTTTTGAAACCTACGACTATATGTATATGATTTGTTTAAATATTGTACATTTACTGTAAATATTCTCTGACAAGCAAAGCTTACAATTTTGGATGCTAATAAATAAATTTTATTTAAATTATAAAACGATGCTTCTTGACTTGAACGTTTTGGTTCAAAATTTCTATTTTTATTCCCGCATTGAGGGCATTGAACTTTTGGATAGGGGAGGAGACATATCGGACGCTATAAAGTATATATTTGTATTAACCCAGAAATACCATGCGAGATTCAGACTTGCAAACTTTCATCCATTGTTGCGTTGAAAAATCTTGACGTCTATTGGAAGCCATTTAAACGATTTCTAATTTTTAGGAAAGAAGACCCCATTAAGAATACGGACCAAAATATGTATTAAAATAAAACCCACAAAATGCATTAAACGCTCGTTCTGCATATCCAGGTGTATAGAAAGCGCATATTACAAATTTGAATTGCTTTCCTTTTATTTAATTAATACAATTTTGTTTTCTGAAATATTTCATCCACTTTATTGATTTCATGTTTTAGACGCTACTTCAGATCCAAGTGTTACAGTTTCATCCGCTTTATTTGCTTACATTGCCTTCCTCGTTTGCAGAATTATTAAGATCACTATTGTTGCAAGTATCTCCAACGGATGCGCCAACGTTTGCGACATAAAGGGCGGGGTCTATGACCTTCGGAATAGGCTTAATTTCGGTACCAAGTTCTTTTTCAATTCGATGCAGGTCAAAGCGATCCTCGTACGTTATCAGATTAATAGCAATACCTTTAAATAAATAAAACAAGATTAAACATTAAAGAAATTCTTAAATTCTATTAAGTTTACATACCCAAATGACCGAATCGTCCCGAGCGACCAATTCGATGCAAGTACGTCTCTGCCATTCGAGGAAAATCGAAGTTGATCACTACATTGACGGCCTGCACGTCTATTCCTCTGGTAAATAGATCCGAACAAACCAGGTTCCGACAAAGTCCTTGGCGGAAGTCGTGGAAAACTCGGTTTCTATGCGCCTGTGCCATTTTTGCGTGAATATAATAACAGCAGTAGCCAAGTTCTGTGATTTTTTTAGCTAATAACTCGACACGTTGCGTGGAATTACAGAATATGATAGACTGATTAATCTGCAGCTTAGAAAACAATGTGTTCAAGCAATGTACTTTTTGGCGCTCTTGTACAAATGCATAGTACTGAGTGACACCCTTTAATGTTAGCTCCTCCATCAGGTTTATTTCGTAAGGCTCGCGTAAATGCTTCTCCATGAAATTCTTGACTGTTAGTGGAAATGTTGCGGAAAATAGCAAGATCTGTGGATCCTTTGGTAACTTAAGTATAACATGATCCAGCATGCCTTGAAAATCAAGCGACAATAGTTTATCGGCCTCATCCAAAACTAATATCCTGCAATGCGACATATCAGCAACTTTCTTATCCATCAGATCTAATATTCGTCCGGGAGTGGCAATAATTAATTGTACTGAAAGTGTAAAAAACGCGTTAATTGGAATAAGATCATCGATTACTAATCAATAGCTAATCTAACTTTAAATAAACCTCACCTTTTTGATATATACGAAGAATGTCATCCTTTAGGATGGTTCCTCCTGTTGTCACCATTACCCGGATATCAAGATGTTTTGCCAGCTCAATACATATCTGTGAAGTCTGTAACGCCAACTCTCGGGTGGGAACCATTACTAATGCCTGAATGTGGTCCTTGGTTGGATCGATTTGCTCTAAAACTGGGATACAGTAGGCACCTGTTTTGCCTGTACCGTTCTTGGCCCGAGCCAGTACATCTTTTCCACTTAAAGCTATAGGAATAGCTGCTTCCTGAATTGGCGAAGGGCGCTCCCAACCCTTCTCGAAAATACCCATTAGCAGTTCTCTTTTAAGGCAAAACTCCTCAAACTCATTTCCACGCGTATCGGTCACATCCTAAAAGAAAATAAACCAATTTTGTTAATAATTTAATAATGATTTCTCTTTTGTTAATAAGGCTACTTACAGTTGTTTTGAATCGGTTGTCCTTTGGCGGCAGCTTTAGCTTTGATTTCCAGCCCATATCGTCACTTGTGTTCCCAGCAATTTGAAGATCATTTATAAGCCTAAACCAAATGCAAAGTAATTTGTTATTACAATTGTTATAATGCACTGTTTTTGTATGTTGTGCATCGTATAGTATGTCAACAAAAAAACACCTTTCGTTATATTTAAAAAAAAAAAAAATTAATATTTTATTTATTAAAACTTCGCATATAGATTTTTAATCCTAAAAAAATCTTTTTAAGTATTGTGATTTATCCACATTTTCTTTCTGTGGAGCACAGAAAAAAACGCTTCCCCCAATTTTAAAAATGGCAGCCCTCGAATAACTGTCTATTCACTCTGCTCAAATTTGAGAACGCGGGTGTTGCTCCAATAAAAAAAAAATTAGGTCTAGCGAAAATGTGAAGAATGTTAACAATTTAATCAGATATAAGAACGTATATTTCTAGCAAGTACTAGTATCTATTTAGCCAACTAGTTTAGCGGTCAATTTGTCCACGAGTGCACATGTGTATGTACATAAGTACATTTCACATACAATATTTGTTCACTCCTAAAAACATATTAAGCAAACAATTTAAGCCTAAACTGAATTATTTGTTTTTTAATATTAGATAACATTATTTGAAAGTTGAGTCTGTTGTTAATTAAAAACTGTTTAATACAAAAGATATGTACATATGTATGTATGTGTGTGCAAAAAAAATATGCTCGGCTGTCGGCTTTCAATACCTCTTGTTATATACGCCATAAATTATTAAATGAGTTTATAACTTAGATCGATGCCAGCCGACATATAAAGAACATGTATATGTCATTGTCATTTTTCAAGGAAATATAAATAAATAAATATAAAAAATACAAACCCCTTGCTTGTTAAATTAGTGTGCCCAGAATTTAACTTTTCAGTCATCATTATTCACAGTGAAAATTTAGTTTACTTTGTTTAAAAAATGTTTTATATTCTTAGATTTCGGCTGACTTTGTTGGTCACTGCTTGCACCGATTTATTTATATTGCTCACGTATTCAACTTTGCGTTTCGATAAAAAATTGCATTTAGCTACAAAATAATGAAGTCGCCTTACAACATGCTATCAATAATACAAATTTCACTTTGACTCTGAAAAAATTTTCAGTCGAGGTACAAACAAAATATTGACAGGTATTTTTCATTTAAATGGAATAATGGAATGAAACAATATGTTTATCATTAATTTGCAACTTAATTGAGATCAGATCTTATTTCTTTTAAATTTCTAATTAACTTTTTTGTTTAAATACTTTGCTTTTAATATTAATATCTTTTTTTTAATCATTTGGAAATTTAGAGTAAGCTAAACCGAAATCAAAAATGCTCTGAGGACATTGAATACATTAAATTATCTAATAATATTGCCTCGCACTTAAAAAAAATAATAACGAGAATAGAATTTTTGAATAATAAGAAATTGATGTTCCAACTCCGTACTCAAATAACAGCTGAATTAAAGTGCCATTTTTCCAAATTTAATGTGTTAATATATAAAACGGAAAAAAACTTCGAAAAAAATATTTTTTTTATATTTGCCAACTAAAAGGTTGCTGGAAAGTATTTCGAAAGTTCTACCAGAAAATTAATAATTTCGATTACATACAGTAAACTAAAGGTGACAGCAACTCAACGCCCCCGAGCTATTTGCCCCTTCGTACAATGCAGAACCTCAAACAGTAATACTTCTCATAAATTCCACCTGTATAGTTTGGATTTATTTAAAGAAGATAGATCACACCTTTAAAAGCCGTCTAGCTAAGTCTAAAGTTCAGTTTTATTAATTAACGGGCTGTTATCTTCTAAATGTCTTTAACACTTTGTCGTAAAGTAATTTGGCTCTATGTAGAAAGCTCGGCCTTTAGAGTAGTTATTAAGAGTCAACATTTTTTTATCTCTAGAATTATAGCTGAGTTCAACGAATTTCCCTAATAACTTTCCCAAATCACATACAACACCAGACCGGTTATCTTGCCATAAGAAAACAGTCTACAAAGACATCAATTGAAATTGAAAGATATAGATATATGTATGTACCGTTACCAATGTAGATATGTAGCCATTTGCCCCGTTTGGTTGTATTAATGTCCGTCCGTGTGCACCCAGCAGGCTAACACTCCATGGGGCATAACTTATTTGTATAAGTATCCATAATGTATTCTCTATATACATCGATTTGTATCCATCAGTATGTGTGTATGCCAAATGTTTACCCATAAACATTCGCATTTGCTCGCGAAGGAATTGCGAAGACTTCAGTTCGTTAAATCTGCCAACTGCATGCGGTTCGAAGTTTATATTGCCCGATAACGATTCAATGATAAGATATGAAAAGTCCGTTCTAAAGAAATATACGAAAATTACACAAGTTCGGAAATTGGTCATTGGAAATAAAACCGAAGGCGCAAACAATGATCACCGGACTAAGTTTAACGTTCCTGATTTTAAGTGGCATTTCAAAAGTGTGCGCCGTTCAAATATGCTGCCATCCGAATTCGATCTTATTCAAATACCGCGACATCAGTAATTCGGAAATTTTCCAATGTGCTTCCGCCAAGAGCGACCTGAAAGAATTTCCGGAAACAATTCAAGTGATAGGCGAAATGATAGCCCCAAAAGGCCTCGGGCTAGAAAAACACACTGACTCAAGCAGTCAATTCCAGTTATCGAAGTGCAAAAGCTTTATGAGCCATAATATTAGTGAACTTAGTGAAAGTACTTTGTATTTACGAAACAATTCATGCATTGGGCTATTAAACAAACGTCTCATCGTTTTGTCTTGTGAATTTGAAAAGAATGTGCCGAGTCAAAGTGTTGGTTTTGTAAACAAGTGCTGCCCACAAGGATTTATTTACGTTTTCGAAAATAATACATGCACACTTGGCGAAAGCGATTTCTTTGTTTATTCTTCCATCATCAGCAGTCCAATTATTTTTCTCCACGATAATACCTTAAAGTGTTCGGAAAACAAAGCTTTGGTGGAGTACACTGTGTCCTCGGAAATAGTGCAATTCAGTAACAATTCGTTGATTTGGAGAGATGGATCTAATAGCTTGCCAGGATCCAAGTTTTGTATCGAGGCCATTTACGACTCCGAGGCTCAAACGGTCCGAAAACTTTCGGATCAAAAGTTTGTTGTTCGGGCATGCCAGGAACCTAAAATTTGCCAAAAATTACCGTGTATTAGACGTTGCTGTGCCGAAGGCGAGATGTATGCCAAAGGAAACTTAAGTACCTACTGTAAAAATGATGGCTTCGATATGAACTTTGAGGGTTTCCAGAATCTCAATATAAACGCAAACTTCTCGAAGCCTTCAGGTATGTTAAAGATTTTACACTCTACAATAATTCCATTTTTATCGCTCAGTGTGATTTTACAGGAAATGAGCCCAACAGAAAATAGCAATAAAAGTTCTTATTTGAAATACGCAGTAATTGCCCATTTAATTTCGGAAACTAAGATGAAATATACACATTTGATGGGCTCCGTATGCCTAATCACCTGTTTTACATATTTATATTCAAGCGAAAAGCTTTTGTTCGATACTTAGAAATTAATAAACAATAACATCTTGAAGTGCTAAAAAAAGCCAACAAAATTATCTTTATGTGTTGAACGCCAATTACTGTGATACGTCAGTACTGTTGACATTTTTTGTTAGTTTGGTCGTTTGAATTATTTTTGTCAAACTTTCTTATCTGATTAATCAAGCAAAAAAAGTTCCGCCGATGACACACTTACGTTTTGTTGGGTTAGGTCAACCATACACATTTTTAAGACATTATAACCCTAAGGTAAATTTCTATATGTTTCAGATTTTGGAATTCTCCATGGGTTACAATGCCAGAAATTTCGCTTGGATCCAGATAATTTTCCAGATGATGCGCATACAATTAGTTCATCCAATGGCTCACTTATTATACAAAACACTTTGAAAGTGTATACAAATACTCAATACTGTTTGGAAAGGGTCAGGCCGAATCAAAAGGTAAACTCCTTCCTATTTATAATATAAATATTTGATTGAAAGGTGATTTTAATACTTAATTATCGCCTTCGTTTCTTTCAGAGCAGCTTTATACATTTTTATGTTTTGACACAAAGGTAGTGGGCAGTGATCGGATTCGCTTTAAGATGTACCCAATCGGGTTACTCATATCTTGTTGCTTCTATGCCCTAACTTTGATTGTTTACATATCTATTGCCAAATTACGAAACCTTCCTGGAAAAATCCTAATTTGTCTAGTAAGCAGTTTGTTTTCGGCATATTTGGGAATTGCTTTGGGTCAGCTGAAGCCCACATCAAATGACGACATCTGTTTCCTTTCTGGTAAGAAAATAGTTTGTCTTAATTTTAGTCATGAGTAATTAGGTCCTGCTGGGACATGCGGCCAAAAATTATAGACTCATAAAAAAAGCAAATCAATAAAGACCCTTGTTGTTTTCTAGACTGTTTAATTGCTGAAATGTGGTGTTTGCTTTCGGTTGCTTTTAAACAAATTAAATTTTGTACTGTTCTAGAGCCACTTCACTATTAATAATTAATATTTGTTATATAAATGTCAAAACGTAATTTTTGTAAATTTGTAGGCTTTTTCGTATACTTCTGTTTAATGGCTGCATTTTCTTGGATGAATATCACTTCCTTTGATATCTGGAAAACATTTGGGTAAGAATGCGAATTAATTTTGTATTTACGTATTTTAATTCATTTTTTACTTTAGGTCGACAAAACTCAAAAGCTGTGAGAAAAGTGATCTGAGAAGGCAATTTATTTGGTATTCTTGCTACGGCTGGGGACTTCCTACTGTGCTCACAACCATTACAGTAGCATTTACAAAATCTGATATTTTACCGGATGTAGTTCGCCCAAATTTTGGGCACGGTCGATGCTGGTTTACATGTAGGTTACTAAAATCATTGGCAATTATGTACATAATTCTTAAAAAATACCTTTATATTAAATATCATATTTTTTTAATTTCAGATGATTCTTTTGGTTCAGCTAGTCTATTGTTTTTTTCGGGGCCAGTTGGAATTCTTTTTATTATCAACTTGGTCTTGTTTTTACTCACCATGAAGTATTGTAACAAAGTGAAAAATGAAATATACAAGATGCAAAGCTTAAATAGTGATAAACCAGTACTAAAAAGGCGATTTTTCCAGGACAAGACAAGATTTGTTATGAACACAAAACTATGCTTTGTAATGGGCATTACGTGGCTTTTGGAAATAGTGAGCATTTTATTTTACGATCATAAGAAAACATTTTTCTGGACCATCAGTGATTCATTTAATGTGCTCCTTGGAATATTTGTCTTCATTATATTCGTTTTCAAACGGAGAATTTATAATGAAATTTTGATGAAGTTCGGTAAGTAATGCTCTCTCTCTCTTTTTTTATTGATCTTTTTAGTTTGTGTATACTTTTTATTAATTAAGTTTTATGTTATACAGGTTTGCAGTCAAGCCGCAGCACTGCGTCGATCAGAAATCAAGCCGGTTTGACGAAATCGTATGCTCCAACTAGTACGGCCATGACAACGATTAGATCTTCTCCTGGCAGCTGTGAACTGATTCGAAAAACCTCAAAAAACCCCGAAAATGAAGTTATGCTTTAGATTTGTATACCAACAATATTAACTATTTATAATTATGGAAGCTAGTCCCTCAGTTAAAGTATATGTATAATTTAGCTGTGAACCGAAATATTAAGTTAATATATTTTGTATTTTTCTTTTAAAATATGTTTAAATGATTTTACATAATAATCAAACAAGTGGCGAATACATGACTTTAAAAACAACAAATAATTATTAACGCAATGTTGGAACTAAGAAATAAATTCAACAATATTCAAACTAATCTCATCCCATTAAACACGGAAAACTCAGTTTATCAAAACATTTATTTAAATGACTCCCAAAAACATTGATGTAATTTCGAATCTGATTTTAAAAAAATATATGTATGTTTTTTAAATTTTGTTGAATGCCGCAATGTCAACACTTTGAACAAAGTCTTCCAATTTTTCGATTTCCTCGGTCAACCAATCAATCGAAACTTTATCGTCCTCAACCACGCAGGAAATGCTAAGTTTCTGGATGCCAAAGGCAACTGGGACGAACTTGGAAGCTCCCCACAATAGTCCATCCTGAGTGATTTTTCGGATTTCCGTCTCCATAACTTTAAGGTCGGTTTCATCGTCCCATGGCTTTACGTCCAGAATGATATTGGACTTGGCAATAATTTGAACTTTCTTGGCCTTTTTGGCAGCATAAGCTGCCAGTCTTTCCTCCCTAATGCGGGCTGCCTCCTCTTCCTCCTCTTCACTTTCCGAACCGAAAAGGTCGACATCATCGTCCTCATCTTTGTTGTTTGATTCTTGTTTTTTCGTTTCGGGTTCTTCAACAGCTTTAACAACTTCAACAGTATCCAACCGTTTTACCACGGTGTTTAGAAGTTGGGTTAGGGTGGAAATCTGGGATTTTAACTCCTTGGTTTCGTTTTCTAATTGAGTCAGTCGGCTGGTAAGCTGGGAGCTCGGGCCATCATCCAGGGTAACACCATCAATCTAAAAATACATATAATTTATTAATGTTTAAACGGTAATAATGAATAGGTAAATCATTATGGAACTCGGTGGTGTAACTTTAGGTGGGTTTTGCAGAAATAAAAGAAACCTAGGAGTAAAAGCAAATCAAACTGATGGAATACAAAATGCCGGAGTACATAAGGGCAAAGATCACAACAATAGTTACCTTTTCCAGCGAGTTTTGTATGTGTTCCCTAGCCTTTGCGATTTCGCTTACTAATGGGCTGATGTGGCTGCGATCAGTTACCTTTAAAAATAAGACAACACCATTGATTACGTATGAAGACTACAATTTGGTGTATCAAATATATTACTTGTTTTTTTTTTTTTAATTTTTGATTAAATTATCAAATATTTAAAAAAAAGCTTCATGTAATAAGCCAACTTATTTTCACTAAAACTTTTATTTACAACATATACTGTTGTCATGCCGGGATATAGCCAATCATATTAGATGATCGGATGATAAGCCGAATGTTCTTATCAGCCCTTAAGCAAATATGGACAGAGCGCAATAAAAACATTTTAAAAATGTTTCACCTAACTTACCTATAAATATCTCTAGAAGTGTAAAAAATGAAGCTAATCTCATTATCCAAAATTATTGTTATTCACTGTTATAAAAGTGTTGCTTTCGTATTACTCTTGTTCATTGTTCACCTGTTACACACAGTTACACGAAAATACTATTGTACTATATGAACACAGAAATTTAAATTCAAGGATAGATAGTATAAAATCTGTTTATAGCCATAAGACATATGTATACAAGTTGTAATCATGTACCATATATACGAATCGGCGTCCGCTTCATTAATAGAACAAAACATTGCCAAGACCTTTCGAATTTTCTTTGCCGGCCACGTGAAAGCTTGATAGGTATGTAAGTACATATGTCAGCAAACAACCAAATGGTTAAATACCTTTTGAGGGCCCTCGTAGAACCGCTTTTCTGCGACATCATAGCGACTCTTGTCAGTCCAGAATTTATCCAGTGCTTCTACTTTCATCTTAAGTCTTTGCTCTTTGATTTACCTAAACACGTTGCACAATTAGCAGAATAATACGATAACTCATTTTGCAAGCTATTCACTTATCGATATTTGAGCCGATCTTTTGTATTAGTAATAGGAACGATGGAGTGAAGTATAAACTAAATTTAATAGTTTAGTATCAGTGAAGTTGAAGTTTTCACATTCAGAATGCAGAGTGGATTTTACACAAAGAAGTACTGTTTTTGATCGATCGATAAACCCTTAGTACGCATTTGGAAATCACAGTATGTGTTAAAAGTGAAAAATGCCTTAATGCAGTATTTCCCTAAGTGTGGGTCGCGACCCACTGGTGAACACTGCCTTAAAAAGAAAGCAGTCTTCATAAGTCCTTGATTTCGAACCATTTTATTAGTATACTTTTTTCAACTATAAAGTGAAAAAAAAACAGTTGTGTTAATACACAATTACAGTTAGCTTAGGTGCTACACTAAAAACTAAATAAAATACCAATACCAATTATAGGTAAGGACTTCGATTTTTCACAGGTTGAGCTCGCTATTTGCTCGGTGTTATTAACATGTTTGATGTCGTCTTCCTAAAACAACACCAACACATAGTCCTGACTTGATTTCAATGTTAAAGTTCCTGCGTATAATTAGAATTCTTGCAAATAACTCGTAATTAACAAGTCAATTAAAATGAGGGACCAGTCATTCCGAATAATTTTCGAATGAGAAGATCTGCATAAAACTCCGACTACACACGATTTAAAAATTGCCAGCCAAGTTTTATGGCTTTGTTAACTTAAAGGCCTAGTTAGTCAATTACTCCTGTCTTATCCATTTAAAAATTTTAATAATTGTTGTTTGTGGATCTATTGGAACCGCAAGTCCTTTTGTGGTTGAACAGAATCTGCATCATAACGTCTTTTAGATTTGAGCAAAACATTACGTCGGCATCAGGTCAGTTGTTCCGAAAGCAGCTGATTGGCCGACAATGCTAAGAACCAAACCAAACCAAAAAGAAGAAGACAAAAAATAATCGCAAATAAAAATTGCCTTAAGCACGTCAATGAATTTTGACATTGAATATTTTATTCAGTATTCGTGACGGAATTAAGGAGCAATTTGTATGTTTTATTTGCTTTTTTGAGGCCCTAACTTATTTAAGACAATTTTCAGAGACTCTTCTTTTTTTAAAGGCGATACATTTTTTTAAATTTTTTTCTCCTGTTTTCTTTTAACATCGCGAAAAAATTTCCGCGAATCGTCCCGAGAAAGGAACTATTATTAACTGTTGCTATCTAAAATGTACAAACTCATTCTGTAATTTTAAGTAAACTTAGGTATCGGCTTTGATTAATTGTACAAATTATTTTATAATTATAATTAAAAAAAGAAAAAAATATCATCACATCATACTCAAACAAAAAAATGATGTTCCAATTCCTCGTTCCAATTCGATGAATGTACGTCTTTCAATCAATCGTTTTCATTAGTTGCTGGTTAGTTCTCACTTCGAGTATTCGATAGGAACTACAACAAATTAATATTTTACGAAGAAAGTGTTGTGTATTGTTACTATGTTATCATATTTGTGACTGTAGATCTCCGTGTCTTGCGTTTTGTTAATCCTTGCGAATTTTTGGTGCGTACTGATAAAATTAAACATTCGTTTAACCAATGAGGTGGCTTTCTATTGGTTTTATTTAGCGATATGTATATACAGAGACTACTAAGCATTCCAGTGGACTGAGTTTAACGTCCTGGATTCAATATTCTGTGACGAAGTATCATTGTAAGGCAGTCAGTAAAATGCAACTACAAGTTTTGCGTTGATTAATTTATTTCAATTTGATACTTGTATCTGCAAGTTTTTTTGCGTGTATTACATACAGTCGTCTAATCAGGTGGGATATTTATACCACAGCATATGAAACTGTGAGGGCTCCATTCAACATATGACTATTTGTGTTTATGTATAATTATCCAGAAGTGATTGTATATGTGTTTGCATGTGAAATTGGTAGGCAGCAAAAATTTTACTCGCGAAGTTATTCTATTTTCCTTTGGTATACCTATATACGTGTGTTTGTGTGTGTGTGTAAATACATGTACACATATGAGAGCCATTTGTGGTTTTTCAGCAAACCAATCTGCAGTTAGAAACAAAGTTTATGGACTTCTCTCTTTCTTAAGATAAGGGTTTTTGTGGCATGCCACATACATACATATAAAAAGTATTCTTAAAACCTACTTAATAGTCATTAACATAACCCTAACTCGCATAAGCCTGCAAGTGGAAACAATCCAATTTCATTTTATGAAATCGTGAGGCGTAACCTCTTGATTTTGTTCTAACGCGAGGTGGCAACGCCTGCTGCGAAATGCTGTACAAAACGGGTTATTAATCATAAAATTGTTGAATTTAGATATCATATTTATGAAAACAATAGGTGATACCTCAATTTGTTATCTAATCAAGTTAAAAGTTGTTCGCTAAATAAAAAAAAAACATATGTTTTAGATGAGTATTTCACAACAGCTGCGAAATAATCGATTTTTGGTGAAGCAATTATTTTCGATCTTTTAGGGTAAAAAATCGATTTTATCGATTTCATTAAAAAACCTCGATATAAATAAACTTTATTTTTTAAATAGATGAACCTAACCATTCTAGGTGAACAAAAACATAAAAATTAAAAAATATATATCTAAAAACAACCCAAACAAAAAGCAGAGTTCTTGTGATTATCGATTTATTTGCATTTAATGTGACCGTCTTTCTCTTATCATTGCTTTCGCGAAAAACCTCCATATTCGGAATCTTTTATCTGGGCAAGATAAATGAAGAAGAAGATACAAAACCTAAGCAGATGATACAATGTTCAAAGCAAACCCCTTTTTTGCTCGGTACTGACGTTTATTATAATTGCAGTGACAATGGATGAAAAGGATAAAGCTCAACACAACATGATATCCAACCTACCGCTTTTGTTTGCTAATGGATATCCAACATCACTAGAAAAAATAACGGAGCCGCAGTTAGAAAATTTTATTCCATTTATGGTGCAGTGCTCCTTAGGACACATAAACTTACCAAAGAAAGTAGATTGCAGTGAACCAGAATGGTGGCCAGAAAGCGCACCCTTTGAAATTCCACTGAAAAAGCCGAAAGAATTTGTTGGGGTAAGATTTTTTATTTACAATTAAATAAAAAAATGTATTTGGAATGTAATACAAAGAATTTTATTTTGATTAATTGATAAATAAAAATTAATGATATTATTTTCTTATTTTTTTATAGAGTTGGATGGAAAAAATGAAAGAAATTGTGGTTATTTGCTATCAATTTCACAAAAGCTTATTTTTATTAAGATTTTGTAATGATTTAGCTGCCTATGAGCACGCGAGCTTGAGATTCATAAACAACTACAATTCAACAACTTCATTGTATGACAGAAGAAACAACAAATTGCTGGTTACATTTCGAAATGAAAACATGGTAAGTACATTACATAATCATCCATCTTCTTTTCTTTTTAATTTATATCAAATATTTAAATAATCTTTCAGTCATATGATAGACAACAAAAAAATAGAAAGTGCTTGTTGCAGCAAAAGAATAGCAGTTCAATTAACGAAAACTTACAACATATGATGGTTGAGCCACCTCCTTTTGATATATATCTATGCGACAACTGTGATGCTGAACTTTATTCTAAAGAAGCAATACTGGTAAGTAAAATCTTTTTTAACCACAAATCGATTTTTAACCTGAAATGTTTATGCATTGCAGGAGCACGAAAACATTTGTTGCATGGAAGATGATGTTATACTTTGTGATTCCCCTGAGCCCGATAACAAATGTGAAGGGAAGAACGAAGATATTGAACTGCGAAACGCCTTTCTTTTAAACTTTAGCCTGCAATCAAAATTCACTGATATCAGTTCATCTAATGAAAAACAGAAAACATATTCATTTAATGAAGAAACATCAACGGAAACATCAAACAGAAAAAGGCGACTACCATCTCGGAGAAATCGAACAGTTCATTCATTTAGTAGGTGTTCGTTTATCCCAATATCATCACCTGCAGGACAGCAATTGTTAAAGTCGACAAAACAAACTATATCCAAGGAGTATATTTCCGAAAGACAGGAACGTCTGGATCGGTTTTGCTACACGCCACTAGTTGTAAAATCAAACACCCGACAAAAATATTTCGAGAAAAAATCAAACACTACAGTTCATTGCACGTTTAAAAAATCTCATGAACATAATTATCATATATATTCATTTCCAAGACGTCAATTTGTGAAGCGCAGGGACACTACAGAAAACTTCTTGTTTTTGAACTCTCCGCTGATTAAGCAATGCCGTCCAATTTCAGTCAGATTGAAAAAAATATCTGAACACTTAATGGAGGAGCAAAATCACACTGCAAATACAAAACTAAATATAAGACTAACGCGCCACAATTCGCTTAATTCGCATTGGAGGATTTCACCTTCTAGTGAAGTAGTTGTTGATACAATTGACTTATGCTCCTCTGATGAAGATGAGCAACAAGAACAAAAAATTGGTTCGCCTAAAGTACTCGGCTCGGATGCACTTACTATTATAAAACTTACGCATAAGAACAGAAAGTCCAGCAGGCGAGCCATTGAGCCAAGCAAATGTCCTTCAGAGCCAGAATCAGTAGTGGATAATACCGTTAAGCCATTGCAACAGTCATTATACATTTTTTCAAATTACAAGGCAAATTCTGTAATTAGCCGTTGCACTGTTGACTCGATGTCAAATCATTCTTTGGTTAGTTCTCTCAATACATCGAATACTTTTTCGGATTCTCAAGGACGCAGAAAAGAATACAATCAAGAGAACTGCAATTTTTCTAAAAACTTGGTCACACTCACAGACTGGTACGCTCATTCAGCAAACGCGGAGAAGAGCACAGCAAATCAAACTGCTGAAAGTAGTACGTTTGAAGCCCTTTCCGCGGCTCCGCCGTTTAATAGCACAGGGCGAATAATTTCCATTGATTTAACTTCATAGACATTTTAATCCATAGTTAAGTTAAGAAATTGTTATTTTACAAGAAAAATTAAAACTAAGAAATACGATATATGAATAAATAATTTGTTTAAATACTTTTATATTTAATATGCACATTTAACTGTAGTCAATTTTTGGAAAAGAAAATAGCAAAAGCTAAAGGGCTAAAACCTTTCGGTAAGCATATAAGGCAAATGAGTTTAAGACCTTGTATAGGAAAATCTTGCGAAATCCCAAAAACCAAGCAGTTTTTAGCTGATTATTTTAAAGCAAATTATAGAAAAAAGCGATAGTTTTTCAAAGGTAAGTATGTATCCGCCACAATCATGAGCCAAAAACAGATGTTTGAGCTTGAAGGAGCTTTTTGCGGTGTTTACATTTAACATTCCCCCTAAATGTTAGGCAAAACGTAGAGTAATCCATATTACTTGGTTAGTGGCATGTTATAGTAGTTCTATATCTACTTCATAAATTAGCCTTTCTTCTTTAGATGTTTATAGTGCGAACAGTGTATTATCATTGGTACGGCATTCCCAGATCATGTTTCCATCCCACATAGTTCTTTTTAAAATCTGTTCAGGGTAAATATTTATATATATTTTTTATCTTTTCTGTTAAGCTTAACACAAGCAAACCAATTTCTACAAAAATGTATATTTCAAAGAAAAAAATCAATATATAATTCAAGTGCAAAATGATGTCAAAAACAAATTTTATTGTAAGTTACAAACAAAATTTTATTTATATTCTATATTTTATCTTTAACTATCAATTTTTCCAAAACGTCAATCAATTAGCGCAAATTCACTTTATGTTAAAGGTTATCGAATCTGACGTAAAAGTGTCGAAGCCGTCAACACTGATTGCGATATTTTTCACCGAAACATAGCCAAATAAGTGAAATCGGCGATTAAAATGCAAGGGTGCACGGTACACCCTGTATAATCGCGTATTGCTTGCTTTCATATCTATGAATTAGTTTGGTATGTAAAGAGTCGTATACAAGAAATGGTGTTTGAAACCGAAACGATTTTACTGTTCCTCATGGTGTTGTCAAAGAAATTTTCGCTATTAAATAATTAATTGATGAGTGTGTAAGTCGAAAATATAATTGTTGTTTACAAACGTGGTGCTTGGCTCAGTGTTTAAGTGAAATAAATACCTGCATATATATGTACAACAAATTTCGTACAAATGTGCTAGTGACAGCAAAATGGCATATATTAACACAAATATAAAGTTTAATGCATCCAGTTAAGCACTTTGTAATGAGCGAAGCAAATTACCCAAATTAAATATTGATTAATCTATCGGCATAAGACCGCAGTTTCATACACACTTATACGTACTTATTGAAGCGTTCGTTATGAACGTGTGTATGTACATTTGGGTGTTTTACTTATGTATGTACATATGTACGTTTATATTTGTATGTGCGGACAGCTGTGGACAATGTAATGTTTCAAAAATAATCGAGCTGGTTATTAATTCCAGAAATTGTATTTTATGCAGATCGTGCATCGCTATTTGCTTCGTGAATCAAAAAGAAACTGCACTGAATGCACGTTTGGTAATCGATTGATTAAATAAATATTTTATCCATGTCTGTGAACCTTCCGAATTAAATAAATGCCAATTTGAAAAGACTTAAAACCTGTGCATACATACATAAATATTGTTTAATTGCTGTTACTTAATTGTCTTTTGGCAATTAGCTATATTAATAGTTGTATTCAAAAAGACCTAAAGATTATTTGGCGCTTAATATTTTAAATGTTTCAATATTTTTTTATTTTATTTTCAATTCAATTATGCTTATTTCGTACTGATTGGACTTCGTGGTTGAGATATTTTAGATTTTTTTAGTCGTTAAAGTTTAATTTTTACAGACTTCGAGTGGTGAGGTCATAAGATCTTATCTGGCCTTCATTATGTTTGATGCAATTTCCCCAACGAGACTTCCCTCTAAATTGCTTATTTTTGTATTTTTCAGGTTTAAACCATAAACAGGACCCCTATGCCTTTTACGACTTAAGTCATCAACATTTTTTGCAATGAATGCAACGTTCCATTCATATAGAGATATACTAGCGGCACATCACCAAGACTCATCTAGTCCGGAAAATTTCGCCCCCATAGTAATTGATTATAGAAACTCAAACCACACAAAGGACCTTGTCGAGACCAACTCAAATATCTCATCGTCTCAGCTATCGTTCATGGACGAATCTTCAAACGATTTCAATAATCAACAGTTAATTCATTCTAACTCTCTTATTAAAGTGTGTGGTGGTTGTGGAGGTGAGATATATTTCCCCTAATTGGTATTGCATTTTCATATGTGTATGTGGTGTGTTGTTTTGAATATTACAATAATATGTTCCTTTTTTTGTGTCATTACAGATAAAATAAGTGATAGATATCTTTTATACGCTTTAGACAGATATTGGCACAATGGTTGCCTTAAATGTCACTGTTGTGGAGCAATGTTAGCAGAGGTGGGTTCCAGCTGTTTTACGAGGCGAGGACTAATTCTTTGCAAAAAGGACTATTCCAGGTATGGTCGACAACAAATCTAGCTAATTTAAGTTTTCAGATTACAAAATACTGAACTCCTTACCAGGGAAAATAATTTAAATTTGCTGAATACAATTTAATGTAAATCATTTTCGTTCTTTTCAGCATGTTCGGGTGCTCTGGAGTTTGTTCTGGATGCGGGGAAACTATACCCCCGAGTGAACTAGTTGCGAAAGCACTTACTGGAATAAATAATATCGATTTACAAAATCAACAAAAACAAATAATTAATTGCGTATTTCATCTAAGGTGCTTTAGTTGTGCTAAGTGTGGATCAAGTCTGCGTCCTGGTGATAGGTAAGTAATTAAACGAAGTATTTCGTAAATTACGTATCTAATGGTAATTTTTAGGTATACTATGTTAGGAGCTAGCTTGGTGTGTGAGCAAGATTGGCACAAATTACTTAAGGGCCCCGCCAACTCGAATGGAACGCTTGGACAAAGGAAAGGAAAAGTCGGAAGGCCCAGAAGATCAAAGGACTAATCAAATTTAATGTCACATAAAATATACATATATTTTAGAACATAGTTCATATTTTTAAATTACCTATAAAAATGTAATTAAATCATAATATAAAAAAATACGTTCTTTTAGGTGAGTTAGTTGGGAAATATCCATGCAAATAAGCATAAAAGACATTCGAAGAAAACGGTTAGACACAAAATCATGCACAGAATAAATAAAATTTTACAAAATCTGTGAGTTACTTAAACGCAAAATAGTTTTTAAATTGAGAACCCAACAAATACCACGGTATTTCAATTGTTTTTTTTATTAGGACTTAAAACGTTTTCCCAGATATCTTCACAACAATCAATAACAGTTTGAGGGGAGGACAATTTATGTTTCATGAAAAATCCTTGAATTTGAGCCGGGCTTGCAGAACGGCCAAACGAGTTCACTCGCTTTCCAAATTCCTCCGCTTTTGTGACGTCACCATTGGCAAAAAAGTTCTTGAACATTTCTTCTAATTGATACTGCGTGCAGTAGCCAATGTACTCTTTTAAATCTATTCTACCAGGTCGAATTAAGGCGGGATCAAGACGGTCTATATAGTTGGTTGTCATAAAAACAATTCTGGCTTCTGTCGAGCCCACACCATCCAGGCAGTTTAAGAGTCCACTAAACGTTATTCTGTTCAGGCCATCATAAGCGGACTTTTGCTGAGGAGTTGCTTCTCGCGAGACAAAAGCTGCGTCAATATCCTCCAGGAGGATGATACTTTGCTCGGGCGCCACATTTAAAAGGTGATTTAGTCGATCATCGGTTAGGCCTCTTTCAGATAAATTTAAAAGACAAACGCTGTACTCCAATTCTCCTGCCAGGGCCGTAATAAAGCTGGACTTTCCACAACCGGGCGGTCCGTAGAGAAGATATCCTCTTCGATAGGGAATTCCACGCTGAGTATACCACAAAGAGCTTTTTATAAAGTCTTTGCAGTCGGCAATGATTTTCTCAGAGGTTCCACGATCGAGGACCACCGATCCAGTGGGTCGCCTCCTTCGAGGATGACCAAAGGGTCTCCATTCCGCGCCCATTGCTGTATATAGCACAGTTTTTCCTTCGGTGGCTTGCAAAGCCAGTTGTCTAGCCTCTTCCAAAATGTCAAAATAAATAGATTTATTGTTTCCAAATGCTGTGAGCGTCACCGTTTCCCAGGGAACTCCCATGTGCAGATCTAGTGTCTGTTGCTCTCTGGTACGTTCCACCTGAATCCAATTGCCTTTGTAGTGGAACAGGTGCTTTCCAATGCTTGGTATAAAGTCATAGCTGGTTTTTATCGTTCCATTGTCGCTCTGAACAAAGTTCGTCTCCACACTTAAGTGCTGGGTTTTGCGGGCTCCCTTGATTGTGATCCATTTCAAAAGCCACTGATATGATTTATCCCTGCATGGAACCTCCAGGGTAATCATGCAGTGCCGGCGGAAAAGGATTGTTCCGCCCTGAAGACCCTTTCGCAATATCGCAGCAGCTGCTCCAACTCCAAACAATCCGAAACCAGCCCCAAAATAAGGATTCGTTGACAAGCTAGACACAAGCTCGGGCAACGTCATTTTTTCTGAAAAAATATTGCCCTTGTAATTATTTATAGATTTAAAACTAAGTTTAAGTATTGGCCTGCCAAAAAATAGAATTTAAAGGAACAAGATCTATTTACACTCAACCTGTTGATCAACTACAAAGATTTATAGTCCAAAACAAATGTTCTAATGGTAATCATTTAACACTAGGTAGCTGCTTTACTGAAATTAATGTGTATGGGCACTTGTCGACTTCCTTTCAACAAAAACATTAACTCCAAGTCAGAAAAAAATTAACTTTCTTTAAATAAACACTAAAGATAATCCCTTTGTCAACACTTTAGTTATGTAATTAACTGAAATAATAGTGATCCAAAATAAATATTTCGAGTCAAATAATTACTTTAGATTCTTAACAACAAAGCTATCGATGTTTACAATAACTAGTCATTCACAAAACTAAATAAACAATCCTTTTATTTTAAAAAATATATTGATACCGGCATTAAGAAAACGTTTATGTCAACAGTGTGACCGGAGTCTGAGTTACAATAATATACCATGGTTAAGAAAAATATACTAAGAGCATTTTAAAATATATCACCAGTATAAATGGGTTTGTAAAAGTTTAAAAAACGTTCTCTGCTAGATTTATTTTTTAAATCCATATTGATCAAGTTTTCGAACTTGTCTGTTTTAAGATGTATGCAAATGCATGAACAATTTTATTGTATCCTCCAATCTTACATTCTTAATGGTTAAGATGCTTTCACATTCCTATAAGAGCCTAAGGACGCTGCTCGGTGGCAACAAGGACCTGAGGTTCGCGGGGTCCCTGATCTGGTTGGTCTGAGGTGGATGGGCGGTCATCATCGTCGTCGTCGCCTCTGGGAGGATCAGCTGGGGTGCCCTTCTCCTTTGCCATCTTAAGATATTTCTCGTTTTCCTTCTCCGAAAGAATTTTGAATGGCTGATTCTTACCGACGATGGCCACCGTAATGTTCTGAAAATGAGGAGATTGAATTAATACTGTCTACACAATTCCATGCTCAATAAACTTACAAACTGAGCTGAATTCTCTTTGCTCTGGTGCTCATCGGTGGGCAGGGACCCGAGAATAGCAAGAATGCCGTGACAGATGATATCATCATTGGAACAGTCCAAGAATGAGCCAAGATTGCGTTCCAAATAGGTGCGTGCACTTTGCGACCGTGATCCAATCGAATTGGCTTTACAATTATAAAAGATCGCCGATGGCGTGACTTGGTAGATGTGCGGACCGTTTTCATCATAGCCGGCTACCAAAAGACCCACTCCATACGGACGACGATCGTAGCGCTGAGTGGTAGTCTGCATCTTGTTTCCTAGGTTTGTGATCAGCCGGGAAACCGGATAAGTGGAATCGTACGAGTGCTTATAGTTTAAACACTCCGAGCGCAAATACCGGCTAAGCACACGGGCGTCCGCTGTAATTCCCGCAATAGATATACCCAAGTGATCATCAATTGGGATTATCTTGCGCTGGGAGGCCGAGAGCTCTGATGTCGGCTTGCACAAGGCAACCAACACGGCGGTTTCTCTATTTTTCAGACCCACAGTTGCGGTGCCGAGTTTCACGGCCTCCATTGCGTACTCCACCTGATGTAGGCGTCCTTGCGGACTCCACACCGTAACATCGCTATCATATTGGTTGCGAAACTGAAATCAACACGGTAAGTTTGTTACAAAAGCACAGAATCAGTAATAAACACTTTACCATGACTTTTGAAATGCAAGCCGCAGAGCTGAATGATGACAAGTAGAAATACACGATAGTTAGTTATGGCCCGCCATGGGAAACAAACAAACAAAGTATCGAATAAAGTGACATTGTAGGCATTGTAGAATAAGCTTCGAAATTGGAACGGTGGGAAAAGCATTAGCGGGGCTCGCCACTTTTTAAAGTTACAAAAACTTTGTGTGATAATTTTATAAATAGAAAACATAATAAAAAAATCCGTATAAAGCAAAAGCTTATGGAAAATGTATTAGAGTGCTAATGTAACGGGACCTTATACTTCTCTCTCGATACGATTGCATTTAAAGTTTATATAGTTAATTAAAATTGATTTTGATTTTATAAAATTAAAGCAAAGAAATATTATTTAATACCGCCGGTTATAACTTTAATATTTTTTCTTGCTGTTCCTTAAGAAATTTTACGTGTTCCACTCCCAAATTTCCAATGGACGACCGCAATCAGTGTGTATCGACTACAATCGATTGTTTAACCAATAAATCTGATAAGTAGTCAGTGAGAGTGTTTACATTTAATTGTATATTTCAGTTAGATTTCACTCTCTCCTGTTTTGGGAACGGGGGTTAGTAGCTCCGAGTTTGGATGGTTGACAAGGGTATATTCGTGATTCATTCATAGACGTAGTAGTACAATCGAACAAATGTGTCTTCGTTAAAGTGTCGGAAATCAAACTATTGTGAAAAAAAGAGAAATCTTAGTCCGGGCTTTGCGCATAAAACGGGATAATTTAATTAAGTAAAAAACGTATCTAAGGTGACTTCATAGAAATGCTCTCACACACGTTGATACATATGCTTCTGCACGAATAAGGAGAACAAAGAAAACATTTTTATTGGTTCGGCGCAATACTATGTTTACAATTAACGATTTCTGTGGAAGTGATAGCATTGTGTACTATATCGAGTGCCCTTCGCATCGGGCTACTGGTCATTGTCATATCTCATGTACAGGACTGTTTATTTAATGCAGTGACATCCGCTTCGCGATACGATATTTCAGCACAAATAAATAAAACATTGAATCCCGAGAATTTCGATTTGCTGATTTTCTTATTCTCGACTTAACAATTCGGTTAATACATTTCCATACAACAGAGAAAACAGAAAAAAGATACGGGGCAGTTTATAACTTCCAAAGAAGTTGGGGATTGCACCGTCAGCTGTATATACATACATAATATAAAAACATAATGGAAAATACCCCCTCCATTAACAGGCAACCAGTTGCATCATCACTTTCACAGTCAGTTACCGACAGCCATTTACCGACAATGAGTTTTAGCGCGAAATTTAACGTATCAATGTCAAAGGCCGTAACTTGCTTGAATATTCAGTTTTTTGGTTGCCTGGTTTCAATTGGTTGTGATAAGACATCAAGGGTATTTCTTTCAATAGTATTCAAATTACCATAACTTATTTACCGTTGAAGAAGATATTTCAGCTGGATGTTGAATTTTGAAAATGAAATTTCATTTTTAAAAACCATACATATGTATACATTTGTCAATTTGTTAATCTTAAAGAAAACCAAAGCCAAAACATTTCTCAGTTTATGTTAGTCAAATTTATAAGTTCATCTTTTCACTCAAAAGCCTAACTCACTCATACAAAATTAAAAAAAAAATATTTACTAACATTTTTTATTTGTAAAAGTTTTATCAAGTTTCGACAATAAAA
Organism: Drosophila ficusphila; assembly: GCF_018152265.1. Lineage (NCBI taxonomy): Eukaryota > Metazoa > Arthropoda > Insecta > Diptera > Drosophilidae > Drosophila > Drosophila ficusphila. The sequence goes on along the minus strand of NW_025064662.1, from coordinate 197,299 downwards.
TTCTATGAAATTGTAAATAAACATTATCTTTTATTTTGGAATATTTTGTTAATTGTCGGAACATGATTGTACAAGCAATTATCCGAAAACCCACCCACCCGTATAATCAACACAGTGTTCGATTACATTAGAACCGCTTCAACTGAAGTGTGGCAATAACTCAGTTTCTCATTAGGGTTCTGTGGCAGCAATTCTATTATTAGGACATTTGCTTATCTGCATATTTGCGGGGTCATCTGCCAAGCTACTCAAGAATTGATTTGCTATTTCTCGCAATTCCAAGATCCAAAGTGTTTCGACAGACTGCGCTACACTATCTCCTTTATTATTGTATTCCAGAATAAATGTTTACTTAATGTGTTTCCAATCGGTTTCTTGTACCTATAAGAAACATTTACATTATCAAGACGCACACCTACAATTTGAAGTTGCTTGAATGGGGTTTAATATGTTAAATCAAATTCAATCATTCAATTTGTTTAATAAATTGAATTATGAAAGTATAAACATATTTTTTGACGGTTGCACTGACTGTACAAAATGTTGTGCTTACAGATATGCCATTGTGATAGGATGATTTCAAGAACCCCACCCAGGAGTACTCCTTTTGGAGTACACATTCTCTTTGCCGCTGTGCTCTTTACGTTAATTCAATCATCGAAACAGGTAACTGACATTCAACTTGATTATTTGAATCTAAAATAAAATCAGAATAAAATAAATTCAGTTTCAAAGTATTGCAGAAATCAATAGTATAATTTTCTAAGATTTGTGAAAACCAGATGTTACTTTTAATGTTTATGGAGCTGCTGCAACTTGTATATCTGTTAGTGCGAAAAAGTCAAAACAGATGCAAGCCTATTAGAATAATTAAAACGAAAGCCCAAGGTGGCTTTTATGACGTTTTTACCATTTAAAATATATTTACAATACAGCAGAAAAAGCTTAGCCACACGGTATAGTTCAAAAATCATAACACCAAATAAATTTAATGTGGTACTTTTTAGTTTACTTTAGTAATATTAAAATAAGCTTTATACAAGTAATTTAAACTCAATCTTTTCGAATTCAAGGACTGTATTTGGTATGGCGTGTGCAACACCAACGCATTTCAGCACAGTCAAAATTGTCCATACAATGGAACTGCAAAGGAAATGCCTTCAGATGGCTTGGATTTGATGAAGCATCGATGTGGTTATTTGCTGGAGAACAGCAACAATAAATTTTGCTGCGATAAGACCCAGGTATGAGTAAAAGTTGTTTTGCAGTCGAGCCACATCTGTAATATTGCCATATACAATTGCTAGGTGGAACTTTTGAATAAAAATGTTGAGCTAGCCGGTCATATCCTGGACCGGTGTCCTTCGTGTATTGAGAACTTGGTTCGACACATTTGCCAGTTTACTTGTTCACCACATCAATCTGAATTCATGCGTGTGGTGGCTACGGATAAAAATAAAGGTAAATAACACAACAAATATAATATTTGATCGAACGTCCCCCAAAGGTGTTAGACTCTTAGAGTCACTTAGACCCGATTAAAAATAATTTTGTAATAATCTTTTAGATGTTGAGTACATAACTTCCGTGGATTTGCATGTTTCGACAGAGTATGTCAACAAGACTTATAAATCATGCTCTCAGGTACGATTTAAACAAAGTAAATATATGACTATCATTTAACGAATCCCTTATTATAGGTTTCTGTACCCCAAACCGGTCAATTAGCATTTGATTTAATGTGCGGAGCTTATCCAGCATCTCGCTGTAATCCTACAAAGTGGTTCAACTTTATGGGAGACGCCACTAGTCCTTACGTTCCTTTTCAAATAACGTATATACAGCATGAGCCCAATTCAAAAAGTGATGAGTTTAAGCCCTTAAACGTGACAACCGTTCCTTGCAACCAAGCGGTGAACGTAAGTTTTTAACTTGTTAGCAATACCTTCAATTTATTAAATACATTTTCCTCGCAGAGCAAATTACCCGCTTGTTCGTGTACAGACTGTGACCTGTCCTGTCCTCAGGGACCTCCAGAGCCACCACCCCCAGAACCATTTAAAATTGGAGGACTAGACGCCTATTTCGTCATTATGGCAGCTGTGTTTATTGTTGGAGTCCTGGTATTCCTAATGGGATCGTTTCTATTCACACAAGGTTCGTCATTGGGTGAGTTAATGTATTGCATGCCTACAAAATCTCAATAAAGTAGAATATTTTTGTTCTGTACGGCGAAAAAGTATTCTTTATTGCTTTGTAAATGTTTACTAACTTTGAAAAAATAACCTATTTTTTCTCAGTGACGTTTTACATGCACACCCTTTATTACTCCTTCAACTATAAAACTAATCGATATATGCATTTTCAGATGAGAATTTTCAAATCGACGGCAATGATGTTTCCGATGAAATGGCCTACGGAGAGAGCGATACATATTTTGATAAGCTGGGCGCTCAAACAGAATATTTCTTGGAAAGCTTTTTCACGAAATGGGGAACGTTCTTTGCCAGCAATCCTGGGATGACTTTAGTTGCTGGTACAGCACTCGTTGCGGTTCTGGGTTATGGCATAAGTTGTATAGAAATTACTACGGATCCGGTTAAACTTTGGGCCTCGCCCAATTCGAAATCCAGACTGGAAAGAGAGTTTTTCGATACCAAATTTTCACCCTTCTATAGACTTGAACAGGTAAGCTTTATAAAAAAATGTAAATGTAATGCTAAATTAATTATTAAATTTTTCTTTCAGATAATAATCAAAGCAGTAAACTTGCCGCAAATTGTGCACAACACTTCAAATGGCCCGTACACCTTTGGTCCTGTGTTCGACAGGGATTTCCTATCTGAAGTGTTGAATCTCCAAGAGAGCATAAGGAATATAAACGCGAATGGAACAATGTTAAAGGATATATGCTTTGCCCCCTTATCCGATGACGGAAGCGAAATCGAAGTTTCCCAATGCGTTGTTCAATCAATTTGGGGATATTTTGGCGATGACCCAACCAGATTGGATGATCACGACGAGGAAAATGGATTTAATGTAAGTCGAAGCTTTTATTTAGATATAAGAATATTAACACAGATTGGCTATTTTAGGTAACCTACTTGGATGGCTTGTACGCCTGCATAAGTAATCCGTACTTATGCTTAGCGCCCTACGGCGGTCCTGTGGATCCAGCAATAGCTTTCGGTGGTTTTCTACCACCTGGAGACCAACTTACGGGCAGCACAAAGTACGAGTTAGCCAATGCTCTGATTTTGACGTTCTTGGTCAAGAATCATCACAATAAGACAGATATCCAACCGGCCTTAAAGTGGGAGAAGAAGTTTATAGAGTTTATGGCTAACTATACGAAAAACAACAAGTCGGAGTACATGGATATTGCGTTCACTTCAGAAAGGTCAATAGAAGACGAGCTTAATAGGGAGTCCCAGTCAGATGTCCTAACTATTTTGGTATCCTATTTGATTATGTTTCTGTACATCGCGATTTCACTGGGACACGTTAAGGAATTCAAAAGGGTCTTTATCGATAGTAAAATCACCCTGGGCATCGGTGGTGTCATCATTGTATTAGCCTCAGTAGTTTCGTCCGTTGGCATTTTCGGTTACGTTGGATTGCCAGCTACTCTGATCATTGTAGAAGTTATACCCTTTTTAGTATTAGCCGTCGGAGTGGATAACATTTTTATCCTAGTCCAGACTCACCAGCGCGATCAACGCAAACCTAATGAAACGCTCGAGCAGCAAATAGGTAGAATACTGGGTCGCGTTGGACCCAGTATGCTACTCACTTCGTTGAGTGAAAGCTTTTGCTTCTTTCTCGGTGGCCTTTCCGATATGCCCGCGGTGAGGGCTTTTGCCTTGTACGCCGGCGTAGCCCTTATCATTGACTTTTTATTGCAAATAACCTGTTTTGTAAGTCTATTTACACTAGATACCAAACGCAAGGAAGAGAATCGAATGGACATTTGCTGCTTTGTTAAAGGAAAGAAACCTGACAGTGTAACTAATAGCGAGGGTCTCTTGTATAAATTTTTCAGTAGTGTCTACGTTCCCTTTTTGATGAAGAAAGTGATTCGAGTTAGTGTAATGGTCATCTTTTTTGCATGGCTCTGCTTCAGTATTGCCATTGCGCCTAAAATCGATATTGGACTCGATCAAGAACTAGCGATGCCGCAGGATAGCTTTGTTTTGCATTATTTCCAGTCGTTGAACGAGAATCTCAACATTGGTCCGCCAGTGTACTTTGTCCTCAAAGGTGATTTAGTGTATACGAATAGTACAGATCAGAATTTAGTTTGCGCAGGTCAATATTGCAACGACGACAGCCTTCTTACGCAAATATATTTAGCAAGTAGACACTCAAACCAAACATATATCGCTCGCCCGGCATCCAGTTGGATCGATGATTACTTCGACTGGGCGTCGGCTTCTTGTTGCAAATATAGGAAAGATACTGGAGATTTTTGTCCGCATCAAGGTAAGTCTTACTACAAAAAAAAAAACTCACAAAATGATCAATCATTTTTGAACTATTTCAGATACTTCCTGTCCCAAATGTAATATCACGCAAAACTCACTCCAACGGCCAGACAACAAGGCCTTTGAAAAGTATTTGCCGTTTTTCCTGAAGGACAATCCGGACGACCAGTGCGCTAAGGCCGGTCATGCCGCTTATGGTGGAGCTGTGCGTTACTCCAACAGCCACGATAGACTGCAGATTGAGTCCTCGTATTTTATGGCCTACCACACCATACTGAAATCCTCGGCTGACTATTTTCTGGCTCTTGAATCGGCCAGAAAGATATCGGCAAATATCACGCAAATGCTACAGGGCAGATTAATGTCCAACGGAGTTCCTATGCAATCGGCCCTCACGGTCGAAGTTTTTCCTTATTCAGTATTCTACGTTTTTTACGAACAATATTTAACCATGTGGTCAGACACGCTACAGAGCATGGGTATTTCAGTTCTTTCCATTTTTGTTGTTACGTTTGTTTTGATGGGCTTCGACGTTCATTCCGCATTAGTTGTTGTGATAACGATAACCATGATTGTTGTTAATTTAGGAGGTCTTATGTATTATTGGAACATTTCATTGAATGCTGTTTCGTTAGTTAATCTTGTTATGGCTGTCGGAATATCGGTAGAATTTTGTTCGCACTTAGTGCACAGCTTCGCTATTTCGAAATCAGTTAGTCAAATCGATCGGGCAGCTGATAGCCTTTCGAAAATGGGTAGTTCCATCTTTTCCGGAATTACGTTAACCAAATTTGCAGGCATTTTAGTTCTAGCATTTGCGAAAAGTCAAATATTTCAAGTGTTTTATTTCCGCATGTATTTGGGAATTGTAGTTATTGGGGCGGCGCATGGCCTTATCTTTCTGCCAGTTCTATTAAGTTACATTGGTAAGTAAATTTAACCGCTTCATTTTTACATGTCCTATATCGCCTTCTAAATTTACTTTTCAGGGGCTCCTGTTAGTAATGCTAGATTAAGATATCATAGCCAGGCAACTGTGGAACACGAGACAGCTCTCGCGGGAATTCTTTAAATAAAACCCACAGTTGTATTGTAATAATCTCAAAAATATTTTAAATGTTAAATGGTTAAGGTATAATAAACAATAACAAAATAATTTCGAGTGTTAAATATTTTTTGTTAAGTTTATTATTATTTCGTAAAACAAAATAAAGAAAGACTCGAATACCAAAGAATATCGTATACTTGTTTGATATTTTTAATTTATTCTAATTTTAAGTTCAAGGTCAATTACTCGACTGAATTATTTTATCCCCGACAACCAGTGAAAAGAAGATACAGCGTGTTTTTAACATTTTTGTAGTTTATTTTATCTTCTTGGTATAATTTTAACAAACGGCACAACCTCCTGAATTAATTCGATGGATATTTCTGTCACTTGGCGGAGAAATGTTTGTTCCGTCTGAACGATTTCAGTGAAGAGTATGTAGCTAGGCTTGTACTTTCCATGCAAAACACTTGACGGATGAATCTTGGCCCTGATGTTGCCGGAAACGGTTAAGTAGAATCCATCCCGTTGCAATACGGCAATGTTCTCAAAAAATCCATTTAAAATGCATTTTTTAAAGCTTTCTATATCATCAGAACTGTTTAATTGCAAATGTAGCCTCCCGCAAATTTCTGCCAATTGGCGACAAACATTTCGGGCATAAGTTAGACTACGCAAATTTAAGAAATTGTCGTGACACCACATCTGAAATGAAAACAAAAGAAAATAGTGATTATTAAGTTTCTTATGATTTTGATTATAGTATACCTTTGGCTTTTCTGATTTTAAAAATGCATTGAATACATTGAGTAGCGTCAAATGATCTCCATGTTTGGACTGAAACTTGGCATGAGCTAAAGCAGCCGTTTCATTTTTATCGCTATTCGAGACAAAAACATGATCACTCGATAGTACAGAGACTAGGTACAGAACTTCCTGCATGCACCCGAATGATGGTGCTGACATCAATAATTTGGAGTATTTGGGGTCCAAGGGAAACTGAACCATTTGCCATCCCAAAGGTGTTATATGCGAGACTAATCCAACTTTAATAGCTCCAAGGGCTTCCAGCGTTTTATAGGCACTCCTCAGTCCTTCTTCGAGTGGAGCGTCTAAAAAGTCAAAGTTATTGCAATCAATGTCCAAGGCAAGAAGTTGCAGCACCATTGAAGTTGGATTGGTTCTTAGGATTTCTGGTTGAGTAGCATCTGCAAACGAGTCCATTTCTCTTTTTGTGTATGCTCGATAACAAGTTCCATCCGCATCCCGACCTGCTCGTCCCGATCTTTGCCAGGCTTGTGCCCGGGATATTCGAACTGACTTTAAGACGTCCAATCCGTCGGCGGTATTAAATGATTTTTCCTTCACAAATCCACAGTCTATTACACAACGGATACCCGGTATGGTAATCGACGTTTCTGCTATATTTGTGGCCAATATTACTTTTCGAACGTTGGGCGGTGTTGGTACAAAACACTCTAATTGTTTGACCTGAGACAACTGAGCGTACAGCGTAAATACGCGGAGATCCGTGGTTCCAGTCATATCAATCTGGGATAATGAAGAACTCATGTTGATTGTTTTGCTGGTTCAATTGAAGAAGACTTACCTTTGCAAGTTGGCGAATTTGCTGGGCCAATGATTCAATTTCCTCTTGTCCTGTCAGAAATATTAAAACGTCATGGCTGTAACATCAAAAGATATTAAATATATTAATTCATAGTCATAACTTGCAGATTGGTACCTACTTTCTTGGCGTGGTGCGGTGAATGTGGAAGAGAGTTACCAGCACGGTGTGAACGTAGTCCTCGTGCTCCTCTTTGGCGTGCATCACACGAACTGGAAAGGTCCTGCCCTCCAGATACATTCCTTTGCAGTTGAAGTACTTTCCAAAGTGATCGATGTCCATTGTAGCAGAGGTAACAACCACCTTTAGATTGGCCAGCCTTTTCCTACGTCTCTCCTTCTGGGCTTCTTTTACTAGTCCGAATAAAAGATCGGCATTGACCGTCCGTTCGTGAGCTTCGTCCAGGATAATCACAGAATATTTGAGCATAAGACGATCCTTTATAGATTCTCGAAGCAAAACTCCATCGGTTAGAAATCGAATCTTTGTGTTATTTGAGGTGGCATCCTCGAAACGAACCGTATAGCCCACCGTATCGCCAATGTTTCCTGATAATTCTTGTGCAACACGACGGGCAACCGTTATTGCCGCCACTCTTCGTGGCTGAGTGATACCAATCATCGCATTTTTGGCATAACCAGCCTGCAAAAGGAACTGCGGAATTTGGGTGGTCTTTCCAGATCCCGTCTCACTCATTATAAGGACGGTATCGTTAACTTCCAGTTCCTTTAGAATTCTTTGGCGGCAATTATAAACGGGCAACGATTTCTGATGTTGTTCAATGGAGGTCCTTTTACTGGTCAGTAAAACTGGAGGTATCTGTTGTTTTATCTGGGATTTTTTCTCACTAACAGGACTATTCCCTATGGAATCATATTTTCGTTTAATCGAGAACTTCACCGGGGAAGGACCTCCTGCATCACCTCTGCTGGTGGCCAAGTATTTGGAGTCCATTATCTACACTTATCGCAGCACGTTTCCTGGGGAAAATATGTAAACAATGATAATAAAGTCAATAAGAAGTTCTGTGGTTATATTTTTGTACAAAAACAGTGTCATATTCCGCTCACAGATATTTTTCCAACCTGTACCACCTATTTCAATTATATCAAACTTCAACCCGGGAAATATTTTACAAAAATTAGAGACAAGACGAGATAAAAAGCAACAGGCGTGCGGATAAGGATAGGGTTGTCAAACATTAGAGAAAAATGTGGCCATCAAATTTAAATCAACTTTTTTTCAAAACAAAAAATACCAACTCTTAGTTTTGATTTTTAAGTTATTTATTTAAATCAAAAAACAACATAGAGAATTGCATTTAATATTTTTGAACACAAGATATATTATTTATTTTACTTTCTTTAATAAACGATTTTTTTTTAAATGTACTGCAGACATATTCTTAAAATTATTTAAAAATTCAGTATATTACAAGTATAAAACGTGATTCTAAGGAAACAATATTTTCTATAGTTTAGATGTTGCCTATACTGCTGTAATTTTTGGTTGAATGCTTTTTCAGATAACATAAAAGTCAATTTATTTAGCGGGAAATTTAAAAGCCAACAAGTTAAATAATTCTATCCAATTAATCTAAGGTTTTAAAGTTCTTTAGACTCGGTCACACTGTTTTTAAAAACAACAAGCAACCATAAAAAAATTGGGGAAATATTTACAATTATGAAGTCTGAAAAACTGAAAAGAAACTTTTGGGTTTCCGCTGAGATAGAATGCATGCTCGACTTGATAAAGGAAGTTAATAACTGCCAAGGAGCCTTGTCTACAAGCACAACACAATATACATTTATCCAAATTGCAAACCAAATGAAGAAACGAGGTTTGATTTTTTCGTCAACATATAGACAATTAATTAATGGTTCTTACTCAATAATTAGGATTTCCGAATAAATCGCCCACACAAATCCGAAGAAAGTGGTTTCAAATGAAGAGTGCTTATCTATGCTATAAGAAGGGCAAAGTTGATCGGCTATTTCTAATCCCCGAGAAATTTCGTAATGTTATCGCCCAGTTTGTTGAAAGTGGTGAAAAAATTGGACGTTCGAACTTGTCAACAATTTCGACAGGAACTCCGGCTATAATGCAACAAAGCCAAGAAGGTGTGTACATGTTAATATTAAAAAACTATGTCATTTCAAGCTGTTTTAATTGGGGTTTAACGTTGTGGTACAATCTCGATTAAAGTAAATATTGATTCGATGATGCAAGGACATTGTTTACTTAAATTTTTATTAACGTTATATATCCCTTATATAGTTCTTTCAGATGAAGACACTTCTGTCATGGATAAATTCTTTAATCAAATCAGAAGGAACAATAAAATGATCAATTCTGAGTATCTTAAGTTGGAGGAATCATTACAGCAATATGAGCAAAAATGTCAATTCATTCGAGACAGGAATCTCATAAATCTTATAGATATTTATAGTTAATTCGATTTCTGTTATTAAATTAGGATAAATTGTCTTTAAAATATTTCATAGAATTAAATAATCTGTAATACAAACAAGGCAATGAAAAAACCTTGATTTTATTTAACTAAAATAAATAAATAAAAAAAATGTATAGTTTAGAAATATTTTTAAACAAATGAAAACCAATGACCATTTAGTTTTCTCAGCCGATTTCGAACGAAAGAGCTCGCATATTTAAAGCATACGCTTAACCCTCATGGTAACAACAGGTTTTTTTTTTAATGGGCTCCCATACATATCTACATATGTATGCACACGTATTTATGTACCCAAATATGTTCTTAATGCCACATAAATTGTTCTTTAGACGTCTGCAACTAGCTGCTCAACATGATTTAGAAACGATTAAAAATTGAACTTTTTTAAATTATTTTGTAATTACCTTACCTCATTTAAAGTAATATGTTTAACTCCTATACCAATGTGTAACTAAAAATTGAAGGACTTAGCAATCGAAAAGCCCGAGCTAAGCTCTTATTAGCTTCGAGAAACCGGCTCAAATGCGAAAAACTCAATTACTTAATTGCGCTGCAAATATACAAATAGAAATCATTGGTATGTACCATACATGTCTGTTTGCAAACTAGTTTATTTTTTTCTTTTAAGTGTACGGACGGATAAAATTGTCAACAATTAAATTTGGCTAAGAGTGCGTTATTGTGTATACAATTATTCTATACCAGCCTAAATATTTGTTATACTGTTAATTGAAATCATTATTTAAAATTGGCTTCTTTGCTTAGATACGTGCATATGATAATTATTTCAAACAGCATGGTGTGAATTGGTATATAACGTTATTGTTATTATGCTGTCTTTCTTTGTTGTTATTATATCGGGTACAATGAAGTGAGAACAATATCGGTTCATATTTAGAGTCTTACCTCTGCTCTTCTAGTAAGCCAGATCGTTTTCTCTTTTTCCTCTCTTTAAATTACCTATTGTTCAACAAACCTGCTATTCAGCGTTGCCAGACTTTTGACATATCTGTACAAAACATTAAAATCGGCAATATGCAAACCTTTTAGATATTTTAAGCAAGCCAACATGCCGGAAATAGTAACGGAAGAAAGGGGTTCATAGTTCCGTTTCGTACAGCACATGTCATAAACCAATATAGACGTGCCAAATTTAATTTATGTGTGGCATAATTCCAGGCACTTTAAACTGTTTTTAACTGTCGAGATGTGTTTATCTCGAGTGCCTAGTACCTGTGTCTAATACTTGGCATTCGATACCGCTCCGCGGTTCGCCATTAGCCTTGACAAATGAAATTATAGTTCATTTTCTTATTTTTAGAAAACGATGCTTTCTATTGTTTGGATTATTTTGTTAAGTAGCACTTTGACAAAGTGTTTAGATAATGGGCTCGCAAAAACTCCGCCAATGGGATGGCTTTCATGGGAAAGATTTCGATGTAATACTGACTGCATAAACGATCCTGATAACTGCATAAGGTATTAATAATGTTATTATGCAATACTTTTTAAAATTAAATTTCCTTATATTTGATTTGCACTTAGTGAACAGCTTTTTCAAACTATGACTGATATCGTCGTTGCTGATGGTTATGCATCCGTTGGCTATGAATATATAAATATAGATGACTGCTGGTTAGAAAAACACCGCAGTCATGATGGAAAGTTGGTGGCTGACCGAAAACGCTTCCCCAATGGAATCAAAGCTTTATCTGATTATGTGAGTCAAATAATAAGATGTAAATATTAACGCAAACTATTTACACATGAACTTTTGGTCCAATAAGATTCATTCCAGAGGCCTCAAGTTTGGAATATACGAGGACTATGGTAACTATACTTGTGCGGGATATCCTGGGATTATTGGTTATGAAGAGAAGGATGCACTTCTGTTTGCGGAGTGGAATGTAGACTACGTAAAACTTGATGGCTGTTATGCACTACCGTATGATATGGATCATGGATATTCGACATTCGGAAGGCTTCTAAATAGCACAGGAAAATCTATGGTATATTCGTGCAGTTGGCCTGTTTATCAAATTTATGCCGGAATACAGCCGAACTACTCGGCAATCCAAACGCATTGTAATCTCTGGAGAAACTATGATGACATCCAGGACTCCTGGGCGTCTGTTGAAAACATAATCGATTACTATGGCAACAATCAAGATTTAATAGCTCCTAATGCGGGTCCTGGCCACTGGAACGATCCCGACATGGTAGGTTTTATTAATATACATATAAATAAAAATCTATCATCTCATACTTTCTTTCTTCTAAATTTCAGTTAATTATTGGAAACTTTGGACTAAGTTATGAGCAAGCAAAAACACAATTTGCCATTTGGTCGATTTTGGCTGCTCCCCTTTTGATGTCAGTCGATCTAAGAACGATCCGTCCGCAATTTAAGCACATTTTACAAAATAGAAAAATAATAGCTGTGGATCAAGATCCACTTGGTATACAAGGCAGGCGAATTTACAAACATAAGGGGATTGAAATTTGGTCAAGACCAATTGGACCATTATACCAAAACTTTTACTCGTACGCAATCGCCTTTGTAAATAGAAGAACGGATGGAACTCCTTCAGATATATCAGTTACTCTAAAAGAGCTGGGTCTTATTAATTTTTCAGGATACAGAGTAGAGGTATGTTATTATTTATATTGAATTCGATAAAAACGTTGTATTAAAACATCCATATTATTTCAGGACCTCTATGAGAACGTCGATTATGGCGTGTTATACCCCAACACTAAAATCAAAGTTAAAGTAAACCCCTCTGGAGTGGTAATGCTAAAAGGAGAAGTTCAGTTTCCAGTTGACCTGTAATAAAGTTTGTAAAAAAGGATTGCCCTTTCAACATGCTAATTACACTACGTTGTCAATAAATTTTAATCCACCCCTACTGGGTTAGCGACTGACTAACTTACGCACCGATTTATAAATCAAGTTTTTCGTCTAATGTATTAAGTCAATAAAACACATTTTTTGCCAAATTTATTTTAGTATGAAAACAAATAATATTTAAAACAAGAAAGGAAGCTAGTTTCGGCAAGCCGAAGCTTATATACCCTTGCAGTCATTAAATATGTCGAACAAAATGCATAAAGGTTAATCAACATCGAAGCTAAGACGATTTTTCTGTTCATTTTCCACATTTTCGACTATAGATCATATGGGAGCTATATGATATAGTCGTCCGATTTTGATCAAATTTAATTCGTAATTCAAGAGTCGTTAGAAAACATTACACTGTGCGACAAAAAAATGTTTAAGTTGATTTTTTCTTATTTTTCACTTCTACTAGTCAAAATAAGAATACAAGTTTTTGGATTTGTTAATATCAATAGCCAATCAGCTTCTACGCACACTCAAATGTCCCAAAAACGCGTGTTTTTGCATATTTCACAGCCTTATAATCACATATTGGGAAAATATTTTTTCACCGTTATAAGCGTTTTATGCAAGTTCAATATCTATTAATTAAAATGTTTTAAGCAAATATACCGTTAGGCTTTTTAACAATGCTTTAAAATTTTTTCTCCCAGCTCTATACTCTGGGCGACTACGTATGGAACTTGTTACGCGAGAATACCTCTGAAAAAGCCAAAAAAATCTGAAAAAAAATTCACTTTAAAAAAAAAATAATAGTTTATTGGAAGTAAAAAAAAAATAATATTTTGTGTTAATTATTTTCATAATAATAATTTCATAAAATTTATCATAAAACAAGAAAGGAAGCTAGCTTCGGCAAGCCGAAGCTTATATACCCTTGCAGTCATCAAATATGTCGAACAAAACACATAAAGGCTAGACAACATCGAAGCTAAGACGATTTTTCTATACATTTCCCATATTTTTGACTATAGATCATATGGGAGCTATACGATATAGTTGTCCGATTTTGATCAAATTTAACTCGTAATTCAAGAGTCGTAAGAACACTCTATATTCCAAAAATCATACTTTTCTGATGAAAAACAACGATGTTATCAATTTATTTCCATTAATTCTATATATAATTTTCGATCTCTCCTATGGCAGCTATATGATAGAGTTATCCGATTTTGATCAAATTTAATCCGAAATTCAATTACAGTTAGAAAACGCCATCTTGAAGAATTTAAGTCGATCTGATGAAAAACAACAGAGTGAGAATTTTTTATTTCATTCTCTTGTATTGGAGCTATCCGATATAGTCGGCCGATCCGGCTCGTTCCGACTTATATACTGCGTGCAACAACTACACAACTTTTGGGAAAGTTTCAGCACGATAGCTTTAAAACTGAGAGACTAGTTTGCGCGGAAACGGACAGACGGACAGACGGACAGACGGACAGACGGACAGACGTACATACATATTTCGATTCTGCTCGTGATGCTGATCAAGAATATATATACTTTATGGGGTCTGAGGTGTCTCCTTCACTGCGTTGCAAACTTCTGACTGAAATTATAATACCCTTTTGCTCTGCAAGGGTATAAAAAGAAATCCTATCACTAAGAAGGTGGCATAGATATTTTTGTGCATAATTTATGCATCTTAACCGAAAACAATCAAAAAAGTAACTTAAACAAACATTTCGTTAAATTTTGTCGCACAGTGTTATTATCCAAAAAACATGCTTATCTGATGAAAAAGAACGATGTTATAATTTTATTTCCATTATTTCTATATAGATTTTTCGATCTTTCCTATGGCAGCTATAAGATATAGTTGTCCGATTTTTATGAAACTTTTTTCTCAATATAAGAGTTGTTAAAAAACTTCATATTGAAAAAATCATGCTCGTGGGATAAAAAACAACGATGAAACTTTTTGGGAAAGTTTCAGCAAGATAGCTTTAAAACTGAGAGACTAGTTTACATAGAAACAGACAGACGGACAGACGGACAGACGGACCGACGGACAGACGGACAGACGGACAGACGTACATACCTATTTCGATTCAGATGGTGATGCTGATCAAGAATATATATACTTTATGGGGTCTAAGGTGTCTCCTTCAATGCGTTGCAAACTTCTGACTGAAATTATAATACCCTTTTGCTCTGCAAGGGTATAATTAGAATCAAGACAATTTGTTGTAGTTAATTAATGCCTAGCGCACACATACCTATAAAATTTTGGGTGATTCTTGCGAGGCTGAAGATAAAAGTTTATTTTTGTTGTATTGCTTATGCGCGATAAGCAGGGGCGGACGCAGAAAAAAATTTTGGGGGGGTCCGATCAAAATTTGTTTAGTTTATATGGTTAAAAGACCGTGTGCTGTAAGGGAGTTCGAAAAAGTCTGAGATTTTGGGTGGGGTCTGGACCCCCAGGACCACCCCCTGCGTCCGCCCCTGGCGATAAGAAATCACCGAAAAAATATTAAAATACTATGACCATGTTTTTGAGCTTTACTGATTACATATATATTGCGCAATCAGAGTTCTAAATAATCTGCACGTCAAAGCTATTGTCAGTTGGCGATGGTCGATGCATTAAGATGGAGGTCTTCAAAGCGGGAACTGCGCTTTTAGCTTTTCTCTTCATTTGGATCAAGGGAGGATCGTCCTTTGTACTCGAACAAAATTGTGGAACAAGAACACCTTCAGAATTTGCCCCGAAAATTAAAAACGGCGCAGATACATCTGTGTTCGCAAATCCTTGGATGGTAAAGATAAATAGTGAAAGACCTTGCGGCGGTTCGCTTCTCACCTCTCGTATGTATTTCGTCTTTGAATTACTTTTCAATTTATTTAAGTCGATCCAATTTCTTTATTTTGCAGGATATGTTCTAACAGCAGCACATTGCATATTCAACTCTAACATGTAAGTTGTGAGAAATACTTTTTAAAAGAAATTAAGAAATTCCTCTTTGCAGGAGCGTGAGTTTGGGCGAATACGAAATCCAAAATCCCGGAAAACATTGTTTTTTAAATGGGAAGTGCGTACCAACAGCATACAAATTGAATGTTGATAAGAAATTTGTCCACAGGGATTTCTATAACTCAAAAAATGACATAGCTTTGCTTAGACTAGAAAGCGAAGTAGAGTTCTCAGGTAATGATGCAGAATGGCCAACATCGATCTATTAATGTTTGCATTCGCTTTTTAGATTTCGTCAAGCCGATTTGCCTGATCGTCAAAAACAATTTTTCATTCATGCCGTTATCATTTAATATAACTGGCTGGGGAATAACCAAAGAAGAAAAATTAAGCCGGATACTGCAGATAGCCACTGTAGGCTACTTACATAAATCTCTTTGCAACCAGAAATGGGAGGAAATGCGTCTCGATGGATCTCAACTATGTGCAGGCGATTTGAAACAAGGCAACGACTCATGTGCCGGTGACTCGGGCGGACCACTAAGTTCGTCAATAACTTTAGCTGATGGAAGTGTTCGGGCTTTCCAGTTCGGCATTATTAGTAAGGGATCGCACTTTTGTTCAGGTGTTGGTATCTATACTAATGTTGAACATTTTCGAGACTGGATCGTGGATGTGATTAGAAAAAACTAGTACCATATACTCGTTACAAGCTGTTGGAATATGACCTGTGCCGGTTGTGGAAACTTCTACGTAAACTTTGCCACAATACAGACTCTAGGGTCTAGATCTATAAAAAAAATTTGCAATAAATAAAATGGTTCACCTGTCAGTCTGACCTGTTTATATATATACTAGTCTCTCATTTTGTTGTGTTCTTATTGCACGTAGTATATAACTCGGCACGGGACGGATCGGACGACTTTATCGGATCAAACCCATGGCAAATAAAAAAAAACGAAAAACAAAACGCATTTGTTTTGTTGTGACTTTTAAGACACTTGAATTTTGAATTCAATTTTATAAAGATTAGATGACTGGAAAAAAGTGATAACGTTGTTATTTTTAAACATTATTATACATTTAGTGAAAATCTGACGACTATAGCATATAGCTGTTAAAAGTTTAACAAATTAAATTTAAAAATTCTTATTATTTGTTGTTATTCATCAATAAAAAGATTTTAACGGTCAAATGTCACCGAGCAAATATTATATAAGAGCTCGAAAACATGTTATAATATATAACATATGTATAATATTTTTCAGCTTAATAATAAATAAGACTTAACATGTAAAAAAATATTTCTTGATATGGAATGGTACATGACTTCCGGGAATTTAGAGCATCTTTTCAAAACAGAAACGATTTATAAAGTTGGTATTAGTTATAATATGAGCAAAATCTGTTTCGGAGCTACGAATGTGGACAAAGGGCATTCTTCACATAGTCATAAAAGTTTGTAAAGGTCTTGAACAAATAGCTATAAAATTTCTTGATTATTTTTATGTCATTGTTTTTCCTTGGTAATATAAGGTAATCAAAATAAGGACTGATCAATATATTTTTTGAAAATTATATTCGTGGTCTTTATGCAAGATAAATTTGGTATTTATCAAAGAGCAAAACGGTATATTGGTTTTACTAATCCGCGGTCACACTTAGCTCAAGTGGTGTTGGTAGGGCGAAAATTGAACAATTGTAGTCGAATTAATTGAATTGAAATCAATTGCTACGCTTGTTTAAGGAGCAGCTCGGTAATGCAGGTGTAAACGGCTGGCCGGTCGCTATTGCCCAGCAGCAGAATGCATTTCTCCATACCGGACACCCAGGAGCTGGGCTCCTCGCCCACCTACACGGGGTACAAAATACACATCAATGGCGGCTACCACTGCGTCCTGCGCTACAAACAGCTGCACTCTTTAAACGAGCAGCTGCGCAGGCACTGTGTGGGCGTTATCCTGCCACCCTTTCCCCCAAAACGCCTTCTGCCATTGACCAGCGGTCAGTTGGAAGCGCGTCGCAGTTCGCTGGAACAGTACCTTCAGGCGTTGGGCCAGGACAGTCGCCTCGCCCGAGCCGCCCACCTGCAGCAGTTTCTGCAGCGAGCTCAACTTGACACGGCCCTGGCAGAAGGCCTGGTCAACAGCGATTGCGAAGTACAGCAGCTGGAGCTCCAGGTCTACACGAATCCCGCTGCCGAACGCATCCTGGTTAGCTGTTCCGTGCAACAAAATGCTAGTGCGCTCTTAAAGAGCATCTGTCGGGATATCCAGCTTCCCGAGGAGTTGGTCCGCTTCTTCTGCCTCTTTCTTGTGCGACGCCAGCGAAAAAACGATGAAATTCATCTGGTCCGCCGCCTCATGGACTTCGAATCCCCCTTCATAACTCGTCTGCATCTGCAGCCCTGCGAGTTGCTGCTCCGTACCTGCTACTGGGACCCTAGTAGAGATATTAAGTTGATGGGAAATAAGGTAGCATTGAATCTACTGTATAACCAGACCGTAGCGGATGTCAACCGCGAGTGGGTGGTCATCTGTTCGCCACAAGACGGCCACCAGTTGAACAATTTGCAAAGGCATGGAAGAGCACGCGAGTACATGGAGCTGGTGCGTCAGCTGCCTTCTTACGGCTGTCTGCAGTTTGATGAGGCGCAGGTGGACTATCCAGAACCGAACACCACGGCGCTGGTCACCATTGGCAACAAGGAGTTGGGCTTGCGAACAGCGCGTGGAATCAAGATCTATGAGACCAAGTTCCGGGTGACCAGGATGCGATCGTGGAGGGTCAGTGTCACCCACAACACGCTGGAGTCACACCTCCAACTGGCGTTCGAGTACTTGATTGGTAAGCAAACGTTGCGTTGGATAACTATCAACAGCGATCAGGCCATGCTGATGTCCGTGTGCCTGCAAGCAATGGTCGACGAGCTGTTGCAACGAGGCGGAAAAACCAATTCCAACAGCGACGACGAACACGAGCAGACGGCATCGTCATCAACGCCCAGTTCAACCTGCTCCACATCGTCGTGGGCATCTGCCTCCTGTTCTACGTCCACGGCGCCTACAACGCCGCCAGTTAGGTTTCTGTCCGAGAATTCGGCGTCGAGATCCAAGCAGCAGCCCAGGTTGACCTCGCGCACTTTTGGAGCTGTATTCTTCCGCAACGACAACGGAGCTCAAGTGTCCAACGAGGCGTTTGAAGGCATCGGAGATGATGATCTATGAATGTGCTAATGTAATCCTTGCCGTGAGTTGCCAAATCGAATGGCCCTTTCGAGAAAAGGGCCGCCAAACTAGCTTCAATCCATCTGCAGGTGCAAAAGCAGCTTAATACATTCGACTAAGGTTAAAGATTTTATACATATGTGCGTAATTCAAAGAATTTATTCTCTCTGCTATTAGCAAGTGTTACGAAATGTTTTTATGGACAAAAGCGCAGAAATGTGTTGTATGAAATGAATGCTCAAGATGAATGGCCCGTTTTACCATCATTATTTATGTATGTATATCTACATGTTGAATTATTGTAAATGATCTGTAAATGTATATTTAACGACACATTTTATCTATTTTATCATTTAATATATTGTAATATATGTATGTATGTTTGTACGTAAAACTTTATTTTAGAGGTAGAAAAAAATATGTTATGCATTTTACAAAAATAAATGTACTGATTACTATGGGAAAAGAAATGAGTCCAACTGGATTACTCCGTAAACAATTTAATATGTACATTCCCTTATTGTTAATTCACTTCCGAATAAATGACGATAATATTTTGACCTGCATTGTCATAAATATTTTTAGAAACCCAAAAAGAACCGGTATTCAGCCTTCGCATTACTCATACTGTTGTTTATTTAAAGAAGTAAAGGAATACATGGTAGTATTGGTAAATAAATCTCTTAAGTCTTAAAAAAAAAATTTAAGAAGGAAACCTTTTGGCGCTGAATATTAAATATATAAATATATTTTGGCTAATTGTTAAGAAAAACAGTACTCAACCTTCCCATTACCTACGCTGTTGTTTAATTTTACAATTAGATGAATATTTGGTTGCACATTTTCTCATAGCGGTTAAGCAATTTTCTTAAAACTTTAAAAACCGTTAAGGTAAGACAAACTATTGGCGCTAAATAAAATGCATTAAAAAGGTAAGCCGCTGATTACTAAAAATTAAGGATATTCCTGTCAGTATACCGTTCTCAAAATCGCGCATAAATACAATCTGGTATATCTAAATTGGTCAGCGTCGGTCACTCTTTGCTCAAGAGAAAAGATTTGTAGGAAATATAAATAACTTTTCGGCAATAAACAAGACGAATTGAGGGCTGAATTTAAACGAGGAGATAAAAATATGGATCGCAATAACGGGTAAAGTATAGGGAACGCTGTAAGGACTTAACCAACGGAACTTTCATAATAACTAAACTTGTATGCGTCAAACGACAAAAGACAGTGTTTACACACATACTTGAATACATCTGTATGTCCGATCTTTCTTCCAAGACCCGTTATTATTATTTTTCTGTAATATATACACAGCATATGTAAAGATTTAAATACAAACATAAGAGAATTTAACCTTTTTTTGGCCAATTGTATATTGTTATTTTAATTTTCCTATCTGAATGCCATGTTCTCAAAGACTTAAAATTAAGAGTACCGTGGTTGGAAGCGATTTATTTCGTTACCTTTTTTTTTTACAATTGTCCATCCCTCAAAACCAATATTTCTTATTCTTCTTATTCAAAATATTTACTTTTAAAGAACTATTTTTATTTTAAAACTTAAAAAAATTGAGATAATTAATAATTTTAGGGATTTGATTAAATAGGTTTAGTTGGTTAGCATCTGAACAGTGGGTACTAGAATTTCTTATTTAATTTTTTTTTTTTACAGACGTTACCCGTACAATATAAGGCGACAAAATAGTGGCCACAATCCATCGCACAGCTATCATCATCACCACAATAACAACTCCGCGGCGGGGGCGTCAAGTTCCCCAGGATATAACAACCACAATGCCGGAAACACTCCGTCAGTCGGAGTTCACAACAGCAACTCGATCTATTCAAGCGCCACCGGGCAGCAACAACAAAGCTTGCCGATCTCGCAACATGACGAGCTGATCCGATACATCCGGGAGGCATGGAACAAGGTAAGACCCAAAATTTCTTAACCAAAAGACCTTCCACTTGTCATTATGCTTTGCTTTCCCGGCTTGCAAAAAACAGGGACCCTAAAAAAATGAGTGTCATTAAAACTTGATCAAATTCCCATACGGATATACAAAGGTAGATGACGTTTCAATGTATAGTTTTTTTCTTTTTAATAGATTTACCGTTTATCTATAATTTAAAACCACCTTAAAGGTGTCTAAAAGTATGCTACCATTCTTTTTAGATCTTTCGCCGGCAGTTAATATTGTTATTCGAATTTTAGACGACTATTTTTAAGTGGCTTTACATCAATCTAGATTTCTGTGATACCCCAAGAAAATACTTCAATGGGCCTCTTCAACACGTTAGAGCCTCCAGCTGAAATGATGTATTGCATATAAGCATCTGCAAGTTTTTTGATTTTCAAAAATAATTTTGGTTGACAAAAAATCTATATATTTAAATAAAAGCCATTTTGATTACGGTCCCTGTGTGATATTGTCGGTTGCTTTTCATGCGTTGCTTTTTCTCCAGGTCTATGAACAGGGTCCTCCTGTGATCTACTGCAACGAATCCGATAATCAGCTGAAAAACTTTAAGCCATTCGATTTGGAGGAGTATTGGGGCCAACGACTGGTGCAGAACATTCACGTGACAACCACGCAGGCTGCTGGACACCAGTAGAAGCGAGAATCTTACAGCGGACAACGGCATGTGCTTCATGTGGTAACAATTAATTAAATTGTATTTTTTAAAGGGTGCCAGCTCCCTCGATTATTGACTAATTTCCATGCGATTGGAATTTACATTTATGTTTGTTTGTAAACTGCTTTGGACCATTATGTGTGTAAAAATTTATTAAATCCACTGCCAGCTGAAAGGCAAAAAGAGATGTATTCAATAAAGCGAAGATTGGCTAACAATTTCCCCAAGGCACCCTTAATCTAGCATGCTATCTGCATTTAAGTGTTGTGCATTAAGCGCGCTTAAAATTTGACCAGAAAAATAATAAACGATCTAGAGCGTAGACAACTTGATTATTTGTGTTATTTTTGGAATAAACAAAGTGGTTTGACTTGTTAAGGATTACAAAAAATTTAGCAATTTAAGAAGATAAAATATAAATTTTAATAATTATTGACTTTAAAGACTTTATAGATGAAAAAAAGTTGTTCTTAGTAAGTGAATTTAAAATTATCGTTAAAAAAAGTTTAAGAAAGGCGTATAATTGGAATAATCAAATAGTTTGATTTTATTTGAACCAAAGTAAATAAGGAGAAAACGCGTTTTCAAATCTCAAACATCTTAACTTGATTTGACTTGTATAAATATATGCTTGAATTTTGGTCTTCACTTTGAACGATCTGCCTTAAAGAGGAACACTTCACATTTAAATACCAGACAATAACCTTTTCTTAACGAAAACACTTCGCTTTTTTCTTTTGTACTGAACGGCAATTCGTGGGTTTATAAAAGTAACTTTTATTTTCTCTCACTGTTTACATCGAAGAACCGCTGCAGTTGTCGTTTCAGCACATGGATCGCATGTCGATCCCTTAGACCATCTTGCGCAGCAGACGGTTGATCTGGTCCTCGCGGTTACCGAAATCTCCGCCGTTGACATAATGGTTAGCCTTCTTGCGCCAGCCGCCGGTGGGCGTGTTGAGCTTGAAGGGCCACAGGAAGTTGGAGGCGTACTTGAAGTTGGGCCCCACGGTGAAGATCTCGTGGACAAGATCCTCGACGCACTGAATGTTGTGCGCCTGACGCAGCTTCCTCTCGATCACGAAGTTGTCGGTGATGGGCACACGCTGGCGGCTGTGCTTAACAAATCCACGCTTGTAGATCAACTCCCGCACGGACTTCAGGTTGGGGTAGCCCCAGGTGATGTAGGGCTCGGCGATGCGGAGCATGTTGATGGTAGCCTTGTTCAGCTTGATGAACACACCGTTGTTGATTTGCCTCAGGCGGAACAGCTGCAGAACCTTACGGACCTTGGGGGCTACCTTGTTGATACTGCGGGGAGATTTTTGTTATTATAGCAGGTGGAAACTGGCTCCTGATTTCGGCACTACTCACCCGCGAATACGGACCACAAAGGCCAACTTGGCCTCGGCGGGCACGTAGAACTGATTGCGCTTCTTGGCCAAGCGACGCAGCTTGATCTCACGCTGATCAGCCTTGATGTACTCATTCTGGTACTTCTCGGCGCGGATCAGGTTCTCCTTCTTGCGCAGGACAATCACGGCGGCCTTCTTCAGGCGACGTTTCGAATCGGCAACCCGCTTAGCGATTTGTTTCTTGCCGAATTTCAGCTTCGATTCCGGCACGGCGGGCAGCTTTTTCGCTGCTGGTTTCTTGGCGACCGGAGCAGGCATCTGTGGGCGGCACAAAACACATTCATTTAAGCGGTTTCCTTTCAGTTTCGGGGGTATTTCTTTGGAAAATATCGCACTAACCTTTTACTGGTCACTACACACGCTGGTAAAAGAAAGGGAAAGAAAGACCGGAAATGTATGCTACGCCATGTACGAGCTGTCAAAGCAATGCAACCCTGCGTTTGGTGTTGTGGAACACCGCGAAACGTGACACGCGGACTATCGGTTGGATGGTCACTCTGGCTCCGTGAGCTGTTATCAAGGGAGAACCATCTCTATTAGAGCAACAGGAGATTTGCGCGGAACTTTGGCATTTATGGTAAGTTTTTCTTAAATTCTGGCTTACAAATAATAACTTATGTACTAAGAGTGTGCCAAATAGCTTCTTAGGCTTGCCCAAAAGTGTGCATTACCTTAAGATATACCGAACTTTTTTATACTCAAAGATTTTCAGTTGACAATGCATATTTAGTTCCTTATAACTTGCTAGTGCTAAATTAATTTATTGAAACTAAAGTTTTGGAATCCTGTAAGTAATTTAAATGTTATTAATGTGTTCAAATATCTGATAAGTATTGCCAAATTGTTATTTTTATTGTAAGTATGGGCATTCGAAGCTTATACCAATAATAAATTAATAAATCCTGAGTTTTATCGTAAACATAATGATTTTGATTTGAGGCTAGTAAAATTCTTAACTTGAAATCAGATTAGGTGTTTCTAGTTCAAGTGGTAAAGCGTATTTTATCAACAAAACAAATATTTTCAGGGTTTAATTACTGAACGTGCCATTAGGAAAGAAAATGTCTTAATGAAAATTGAGGCAGGTCATGAACTATTTCGACTCTGCTTGATTTGTTTTTGTTTTTTACAGATTATTTTTCGCTACCAAAGGATTATATAGAAGCAATCGCTTCCTAAAGCAATTGACGATACTTATTCTATCCCGGTCAAACAAAAGTATTCCTTATTAAAAATTGAACGAAATGAATTCCACACAAAGTCCAGTTTATCAGACCTCCGTTGAACAAAAGCGACATGCTCAAGATGTTGCCAAAAGAAAGCGAATGGGCATGCAAATGCCAAAACTACGCGAAATGCTACGAGAGGTAAGAACCACTATTATTACCTTAAACAACACCTTTAAAACCCGATTAAAACTCCTACAGAAGTACCGCAAGCGCATAATAGAAACTAGGAACAAGTGCACAGATGCCAATCGAGAAATACAATTGGTAAGTCAAATCGTACCCATTAAGTCAGCCATAGATAAACTAGGTTTTATGTTTTTAGTCGGAGCTCAGGGATATTCTTCGACTGGAACTCACCGAAATGGAAGCGGATTTGGAGCTGGAGCAGCTTATCCTTGAAGAACTTCTCTCCGATGTGAACGAGTGGTACGCCCTGGGTGAAAAAAACCTGGAAGATCTGTACGAGGAGCCTAATGAAAAACAAAACGAAGTTCTGTGCCCAGTTTGTCAGATGAAAGCCTTGCACCACCACAAAGGAGAATTCATTTGCGAGTGCGGCATACGTTTTCAGCACTCGGCAAATTTGGAGCAACTTCAGGAGCTTCTGAAAAAGCAAATTACCAGCCATGAGCTCCAATGTACTCATGCTCTCCGATTCTTCATTGATCCATCATCGGGACACCTTTATAGTATGTGTGGCAACTGCGATTTCTTCTCTTCTGTTTAGGTCCTCATAATTCGTTTTTTAATATTGGGCTGCGCCTAGCGCCCTAAACGAAGTTTTGAATTAGTTGATTTTATTAGTTAAACATGTAATGAGAATTTGTTGTGATTTAAACTTTGGAGAGTTTTCAATTCAAATCGAGTTTGTAATTGTTGCCAGAAACACACGTTTATTTTTTTTGTATTTATGATTAGTTTAAGAATTTTCATTATTTATCTAAATCTTAAAAAACTGATTTCCGTGATTTGTATTTTATCTTGAGCTCTAATCTTATTAGTGATATACCCAGATAAGTTCTGATATTTTACTTGAGAAATAAATCTACTAAATTTAAATTGTACTTTAGTATATAGTTCTTCTTGTTTGAAATTCTAGGAATAGGACATTCTTAACAAAAAATTAAAAAAAATTTTTGAACCAAACCTGGAAAAACTGGTTAATTGTTTTATTTAAAAAAAGTTAAAACCAGAAAGGCCTACATTAAGAAGTAACATAAATATAATGTTTACAATTCTTAATTTGTTTTTTTTTTATTACTTGTCTATGTGATCTTATGGAATATATAGGTCGCTGGTATCAGTAGCTGGCATCCCACGACTCCGGCAATGGGGGAAGAGCTTTTCCCCATCGCGCACGTGCGCGATCCCCCAGATCAGTGCAATATCTTCTCAAGTTCGGGCGGCTGGCTCTCGTGATTTTTCCGGCGTGCGAGAGTCTGCTTAGTGTGCCGCCACGCTCGGTCGAAGTCGGTTGGCCTTTTCTTCTCTCGAAGTTTTCTTTATCGCGGAAAACGTGCGCCACACATATCTCTCGCTGCTATTTTGTTTATACAAAAATTACTTAAAAGAATAATAATTGAATGGCAACTGGGGACGCGGCGGGCTCTCAGTTTGAAACGAAATTAATTTTGGATCCATCGCGCCTAACACATACGAGTATTGCGCCAGCGGCAATCGCAGTGCATATTCCCGATTGCGAAATAGTTTGTTTATATTGAGCATTTCTGTATTTGCTGTTCAACCTGTTGTACGCGAAAGTTTGAAAGTGAATACCTATAGAATCGGATTGAATTGTGCTGCGGCACAAAGAAGCGTAAACGAATATGCGCAACGGGAGGAAAATATACATATTTCGAAATGATATCACAAAAGTGAAATCTTCGCAGAGTTGAAAAGCCCGGCGCCAGCGTAAACGTTAGCAAACATCATTAAAATCTGGCAATAGGTTCCTGTTTTATTGGCCATTATGAAGCAGTTGTTCAATATAATACACTGCGATCACCTGAATGGGCATGTACGCTCTATTTATGATAATTTAAATACAGATGTTTGTGGCATTGACCGTGTGAGGCGAGTTTTTACGTGTTTAAGCATTTTTCTGCTACTTTCCGGATGGATATTTGTTTGGAAACGCTATAAAAAGTGAGTTTCATTCAGGGATGCCCTGTTCGTGAAATAATTGATTGGCTTTTGTTTATACGTCCACATTCCTCCTTTCAATTAAAACTTATTAATTGGGAAGTCCCCAGCTTGCAGCTCAAAAAGAAAGCAATGTTATGTTTCTATGTATGGTATAAAACAATACAATACATAAATTCAATAACAACATTACATTTTGTTAAACTTTTTAGGAATTTAAAATGTAAAACATTTTCTTGTATTTCTTTGTGTTTTCTAAAAACATATGTATATATTTTGCTTAAATTTGTTTGTTTTTAATACATCAGCATGCTGAAAAGCTGAATTGACATATTTAAAATTAAAATTAAAGTGTTTTTGCCCTGTTCTATTTGTTTTGCATCCAAGTATAAACATTGTACTTGTTTTGTTTACAATGAGTTAGCAATGAGTAAGTGCTTTTTGTTTTTTAAATTGTGCAAAGGCAAGAACAGAAATAAGGTCAAATGTAATGTTCGTTTAATTATCTCCTTTGCTATTCTTTCATGGGGTCATTGTTAAATGTTTGATATCCATATCCACCCCTTGCTTAAAACCTTTCCGAAGAAGAATTTGAATAATTCCCACCAGCAAACATATATAATACAAAAGCAAATGAGCACATTTGTTTAAATTTAGCACATGCGTTTGTAGATTAACCGAATTCTGGAGAAATGATGAGGAAGCTAGACTATTTTACCTCAATGCATAAGCAGCTTTCAAAACCTTCAGACACCGTTTATTGCCTACGATAAAGTGGCAACTAAACTTAACAAAAACCTTTTATTATTTTGCACGCACTCTCACTTGTTTACATACACAATGGCTAATAGTTATTGTAATGTTTAAACAAATATCAGCGTTATCTCAAAATAAATAGCGAACTTAAGATAAGGTGGTGCAAACTTTAAAGTACTAAGTACTTTTCTTTATTTCAAATAAAAAGCTGTGGCTAATAACTTACGATTTGACTGCCTAATTACTTAGTTATTTAGGAAAACTATTTATAAATACGAGGCCTTGCTTTTGCATTTAAAAAACCACTTAAAATTCAATAATTGATATCCGGACCTCAAGTGCATGCGCCATTGAGAATCAATGCATCCCGCCGCGAAATTAAAATATAATCCACACAGCGTTCCGATTCGAAAATTAACGCATCTCGTGCCGAAGTATTCTCAATGGGTAAATGTAAATCTCAATTGCATCTACAACGCACTTTGCCTTAAGGGCGCATTCATATAAATAAATTTACGAGACTGAAGGCACGAAATCAATATCATTAGGAACTAAAGTTAATTATAGAAACATGGACACGAATTTATGAATGGCTGCATTGGTTTCTATGCTTTATTGCGTTTTTTATTTATTAAGTGGCTCTTTATGGCATCTTTAGATGACATATTTTGTGCGGCACGTTAATATTCAATAAGTTAAAAAAAAAGTTAGCAACAAATACATAAATGATATTTTAAAAACCGAATATTTTTTATCGGTAAGAATACTTACCTAAAAATTAGTAAAAAGTCTTTAAAATTAAAAGCAACAAGCATTTTAAGCTTAATCAATTTACTTTCTGCAGCAACTTTTTGAAAGCATTTTAAACTTTAAAGTAAACAAAGTATATTATTAATAAGAAGCGCAAAGAGTAAAATTTCTAGCAATCTAACACATCATTATTATATTATTTCTACATGCTTAATTTTTTTATGCAGATGCCATAAAACATTGCTGATGTTTCACAATGTACGTGCTGCGGTTTCTCTGTTCCTTTTGGCCTTGAATAGCCTAAACTTGGCCAGGATCCTCCTTCCACCGAAAAGTGTTCGCCAGCTGAACAAACTCTTTCAGTTGACCCCCAGAGATCAGAATTATTTAATTGTAGTTGGGCCAGGAGAAGTATGGAATGCGATTCTGTCCACACTGTTGACTCTTATGCTAATGTTTTACCATCGCATTGTGGAGCTGAAGAAATCGAAAGGTGAGTGTTTTGGCCGATCTGAAAGGTCCTTTCCCACGTGTCCCATTAATACTATCCCTATTTTCAGTGTTTTTGTATGCAAGTACTGGCGTGGAGGTGTTGTCATTCGCCCTGCTCACCAATGAACTCTCCGAATTGGCTTACTACGAGGATTTACTTGAGCTTCAGACGTGCCTCGTGGGCTTGTCTGCACTTTGCATGATGTCCTTGGCGCTGCTAGATGGGTTTACATTGTATAAAGAAGTAAGATATAGGTTATATATTATTATTATGATTTTTAAATTTAAATTTAAACATTTCGACTCAAATTATGACTTTAATTATATATTTTTTATTATACAGCAATTACATATCCTTATAGTTATTAGTTGGTTTTAAGAGCTTTACTTATTTGATTTTAGGGTGACATAATGTTTACTACTTAGAACTGGAACTTTTTAAAGAATTAAGAGAATGCTTACACATACTAATAATAAAATTATTTCTTTCTTACATAGTAAGAATTGTTATTAAAATATATTACCTTAGAATGGCGTATTTATTTAATGCTACATGAAATATACGCAAGTTGGCATAACAAAGGGAGCCAAAAATCGCAATGCGATTTGCATGTTTAAATTTTAATTGGGGCTAAGTGCAGATTTTGGGCTTAATGCCTTTCGTACTTGGCGAAATGTAGTTTATTTTTGCGAGTTTGCGGCTCGGCCACAGGATGAGTCCCACGACAACAAGCAAAGTAGGAAATGCAGGCTCAACTAAAGAGTTGAATATTTAAATGCACAAAATGGTGGGACAGCGGATGTCATTCCGGGATTTTAGCTTCAGCCATTCTCGCTGGACTTTCGAGACTTAAATAATTTTAAAATTCAGTAGTTTTAACAAAGAAGTGTGTATTTTTTACAGTGCTACCACGACGACTATTTGGACGACTACGGAAGAATAGGCTACAAGCACTCGCTGGCCACGTTCTATTCCAAGTTCTGCTTTTGGTGGCTAACACCTCTTCTCTGGTTGGGCTACAATGAACCACTGGAACTGGAGGATTTGGGCGAAATGAAGTTGGAGGATAGTGCTAGGTCCCACTACGACCACTTTCTGTATATTTACACCGAAAAGAAGGTGGGTGTGTGCAATATATATAGCCATAAATATCGCTAATCAAGTTCAATCCGCAGAAAAAATCAAATTCATCGCCATCCCTGTGGTATTGCTACATAAAGAACAGTTGGCAAATGTTTGCCTTGGGTGGCATTTTGAAGCTGGCTGGTGATTTATTCGCCTTGATTGGACCACTGGCCATACAGAATATAGTAGAATATATCGAGCAACTTTATGCCGAAGTCTTACAGCCGGAAGTTCAGCGTGGGGAGTCCAATTTGTTGGCCAACTCCAGTGTGAGCAGCGATTTTGATGAGGTCTTCGGCACCAATATTGGCCAAGTGAGGGTCTACTGTAGCACCTGGTCGGATCTTCTGGCGAATGGCTGGTGCATCGCCTGGATTGTCCTGCTGGCCGCCATCACACAGGGCGCTCTTTCGCAGGCCTCGACTCACATTCTCAACATGACTGGCATCAGGATAAAAACATCTCTACAGGGTCTAATTTATAGAAAAAGTTTGCTCCTAAATGCGGGCGGTGGGTGTGATGAAAGCGATTCTACCGGAGAAGTTCAGTCAACTGCCCATCCTGCCGATGAAAAACGAAAAAACCATGATTCCAAGCCAACATTAGAGCATGTGGACAGTTTGAGAGGTAAGTAAATCAGGGAATTATAAAGTAAAATATGTGTTTTCTTTTTTGTAATTACTACGCTTTTTGTTTAATATACGTAGCTAATAATCTTGTTACTTTTTTGCTGATTAGTAAACTATCTCATATTTTTCCACTTATTAATTTTTGTATATTATTTGTAGAATCGAAAACCCATGACATTGGCAGTATTACCAATCACATGACCGAGGACACACTCAATATCATGCAGTTCTTCTTAATCATCCACTATGCCTGGGCAATTCCATTTAAGGTTCGTACTGAGATTGGCCATTTGGTAGGCTAATCGTTTCTAAAATTTATGAGCAACTTGTGTGCCATTTGGGCTCCGTTTGATGTTCGCTAACACGAACCTAATTTATAGCATTCGGTTGTCTGAGAAATCCTTGAGTTGGAAAGCGAATATAAATGTTTTTAATATGTTATATAATTGTCAGGCTATAAATTTGATTTTATTTAAGAAAGGGTTTGTTTAAGGCTCTTTTGGTTTCATTTCTAAATATTTATTTGCTTTCCCTCTCTTTTTTTCTGTTTTAAATGACTGCCCAACTATATTGTGCTTTGAATAAATCATTTATGAAATACCATACTTATTTATTGTATAGTTCCTAAAATGGTTCAAGAACCGAAATAATTTTTTAATATAGAATGATATATTGCCGTTAAATATTTTTCAGATATCTGTTGTTATATATCTACTTTATGTGAATTTGGGAGCAAGTGCTGTTATTGGATCAATTGTATGTATTGTGATTATGACGCCCCTGCAATTCATCGTGGGAAATGCTATGTCAAAAAATGCTGAGGTTATTGCGGTAAGGACTTTTAATAAAAATATATAATCAACAAAAAATATTTATATTATATTTGTATATCTTTTTAAAAAACATAAATATTAAAAGATTGATTTTCACCTTCAGCTGCATTTACTAACAACAAATATCCTATGAACCAAAAATGAGAATATATGGACCTTAGTTATTTTTTATTATTTTCTTTTTTGAAGAAATATACCGATGAGCGATTGAAAAAAATTCACGACACACTGGTTGGCATAAAAGTCATAAAACTAAATGCCTGGGATGAGGTATTCCTTAAAAAGATTCAAGAGGCCCGAAAAAAGGAGCTAAAATATCTCAACAAGGATGCAGTGTTTTGGACTCTAATGGGTGTGTATTATTCCAGATTTTGAAATTATTTTTTATTAATTTTGTTTTATTTAATTAGCTGCACTTACACACACCGCCAGTGTTTTGATCACTTTTGTTACCCTTGGAGTTTATGTTTGGTTGCATCGAGATCAGGAGTTTAACTTGACTGCCAGTCGACTATTTTCCTCGCTGGCACTTTTCCAGCAGCTAACCGTTCCCCTGCTGATCTTTCCCATCACAGTGCCAATTATTATAGCGGCCAGGGTATCAACTCGGCGCTTAGAGCGATTTCTGAAGTCCAGCGAGATTCAAAAACAATTCGAGGGCATTCGAAATATGGCAAGAATTTTGAGCAAGAGCGACGCCTCATTGGATATGTATGAGACGCAGGAAAAATCGAATATGACAATGCGAACGGCTCAGGCGGAAAACAGGCTAAATGAAAAGCGGCTGGCTCAAA
This sequence comes from Drosophila ficusphila, assembly GCF_018152265.1. Taxonomy (NCBI): domain Eukaryota; kingdom Metazoa; phylum Arthropoda; class Insecta; order Diptera; family Drosophilidae; genus Drosophila; species Drosophila ficusphila. The sequence goes on along the minus strand of NW_025064662.1, from coordinate 165,813 downwards.
AATTCCAAGGACCCGAAATGCCAACTAACTCCACTCCTCTGTTGCAGAATACCGAGGAATCGGTGGGGGATATATCTTCGTCCTCGATTCAGGAACTGGGTCACAATAAGCTAGTTCAACAGCGCAGGGAACTGCTGAGGAATACTCCCTATGTGGCCATCAGACCTCCGAAAATGCGGGGAAGTTTGACGGAGAGACCTGTGGAATTCTCCGTAACCCGAGCCAGAAATACAGACAGTTGGCGGAGGGATTCCCTTTTGCTTAAAATGCCCGATGACATCGCCGTGTCGATCAACGACGGACTCTTCACGTGGCAGCCACAAAGCCAAATGCCATTGGTGCAACTCCATGTTCCCGGAATCATCATTCCCAAGGGAAAACTAACCATCATTGTGGGCAAAAATGGCAGTGGCAAGACGTCCCTTCTTTCGGCTCTCCTCATGGAGATGCCCCTTCTTGTGGGCAATATGTTTTGGCATAAGTGAGTATCTGAATTTGGAAAAAACTTATTTGAAACTTACTAAGAATTTTAACCCAATTATGAAGCTACTAAAAAATACAGAACTGCATTTCAATTGTTTATTGACTTAAAAATTACTACACCTTTATTTCTTTAGGGTTATTGTGCTATAATTAAAGCTGATTATAAGCTCAATATAACAAATCAAAAAATATTAAAAATTAATTTTTTATATTTATAAGGTATAAAAACGAGTTAGCGTTACATTTTTGTTTCAATTTAAGGTTTAAATTAAATCAGAACTGTGCAAATCAAACATTCCACATTTGACTTTCCTTAAAGTTACTTGTAAATCTTTGACATTGCTTCAGGTTACTTGTATTGTATCTTTAAGCGGATTGTACACCCTGCAGCAACAGTTGTTATTTGTATCCCAAAATTATTTTATATGGAAAATCCTATTTCCCTATTTAAGTTTTCGAACATTTTTTAGGTTGAAGCTCGTTTCGGGGCAGGCGAAACCCTTGAAAAGCGCAGGCAATCTCCCGGGGGCAAAGATTAGGCACGTTTCCTTGTCTGTCAACACAGAAGAGCCAGAACACGCCGCCCATGTAAATTTGCTTAGATATTTATGTGCTTATTTTCAGTTCTGCCAACAGCAGATTTTCAAAGGCAGCAGCTCCGCCCCATAGTGGATAACTTTGTTTGCCCATTTATCAAAATGAATTGCATAATTTTCACCTATTTCCGGGTGCAGATTACTATGGCCACAAAACATAATACGGCTAAGTTGGTTCAATATAGATTTTTATTGCAGCTGGGTTACTGCAAAAATTTCGAATATATGTAAATGCACTTTTACCTTTTAAATGCATTTTTAGAATTTATATGCACTTATACCCTTTTGTATGGAAATACATTGACTTCGTTACATTGATTTTTCTGGCGTGAAACTCCGGATTTCTTTTTCTGGTTTGGCCGGTTAACCCATTTTCCAGACAGGAATCACAGGAATCCCCGACTAGCAGGTGGAATAGTTGAAATATCCATTGTTGCCGCATTCGGATCCGCCGCAGTCATTCAACATATTTTAACAGCCGTTTCCATGCACGCCACGTGATTCGGTAATTTATCACAAAACGCCTGTGTACGTTGTTAATTTTATTGCACATAAAATAAAAATGGCATCGCCTTCTGCCAGAACGGAGGAAAAAAAGAGTAAAGGGTGCATGGCGGGCAAACACAAATGCATTTAACAAGTGGAAATCGCGGGTAGGAAACGATGACGGTGCTGCACTTGCCTCCTTCCAACCGAACCCAAACCAAAGCGATTCGATCCTTTGGCCTTTGCCTCTATTGCTTCCTCCAGGACGACCCAGGACCCAGGACCTCCTCCCATTTCCTGCTCCGCTTCTGCGCCTTGGCAGCCGGCAAATGTGCAATAATTTCAATTACTGTAATAAATGTCTATCTTAGTACGAGTACGTTCCTTTTCTGCGGTATCTTCAAGGCTTCCTCCCCTTTTTCCCCCTTTGACTTGCAAATTTATGTTTTTTTTATGCACGCTGTCTGAAATTTATTTAATAAGAATCCTTTTCAAGCAAGGTATCTATAAAAGTGCTTTAATATTTTCTGTAGGGCGGAGCTTATTGGAGTGATATCTTTGAATGTGGTACTAATATATAAAAATGCACAGGAAATATATTTGGGTTAAGAGCAATTAAATATGTTAAAAAAAAATTAGTTATTAATTTTTATTATAATTTAATTTATTATTTATTTATTTTTTCTATTATCCAGGACCTGCACAATTTCCTACGTTTCACAACAGCCTTGGCTTTTGAACGACACAATTCGGGAGAATATACTTTTCGGAGAGTCCTTTCGACCCAAACGATATGATTTCGTGTTGGAGGCCTGCGCCCTTAAACCGGATATTGAATTAATGCCCAGGGGCGATTTCACCATTATCGGAGAGCGTGGAATTAATATTTCTGGTGGACAAAGGCAGCGAATAGCAATTGCCCGAGCTATTTATTCGTCGGCTAATGTTGTCATAATGGTAAGTCAGCAGTGCAAATTTTATTGAATTTTATTAATAATCATGGAAAATAAAATTTAATTTGCTCTCTGATTTGTGGGTTTCCAATGTGCACTACTTATAAAATTATGTTCTTATGAATATTTAATTTCATTTAGCTAACTTTGCTCTAATCTTGAATGTTTTAGTATAAAATCCAGTAACATTTGGCTTATTTGTAGAAAAATTTCAGATTTAACATTCTATCCCCTTTTATAATCGTTATATTTTTAAAATTACCAAAATGTCTTTCGATCAAAAGGAGATTTTCAGCTTGATGTACAAGCTGGCACGGCTTATAGTTCCCGATACTCGGGTTGAATACGATTCGATGGGTCCGATTCACATTCCCTTGGATCGAATGTACGGACCGCTGACCATGAGATCCCTCATGAAATTTCCAATTGGCGGAGTCGAGGAACGAATGCCTGTATGGAAATGAATAACTTAAAAAGCTAATTAAACCTTATAGTAATAGTAAACTCACAGCGACCGGTGATAAAAGCCATGGGAATTGTGAAGAAAGCTGCTGCGGAGGCGAATAAAGCGAATGGTCTTGAAGAGGAGCTCTGCGAAGCCATTTCCAAAGCCTGTGATGATGTTATATCCGGGAAGCTCTACGATGAAGAGCACTTTCCCTTAGTTATATGGCAAGATGGATCTGGTGAACACACCAATATGAACCTAAACGAGGTGATATGCAATCGAGCCATCGAGATTCTCGGTGGTCAGATGGGCACCAAGGAGCCAGTGGATCCCAATGAACATGTCAACCTTTCCCAGAGTTCCAATGACACCTTCTCCACGGCGGTTAAAATCGCAGTGGCCATGGAACTGCAGGAGAAATTGTATCCCAGTTTGAGGAATTTTATTGATATACTGGGAAAAAAGTCGAATGATTGGATGGATGTGATTAAGATCGGAAGAACCCATTGGATGGATGCAGTGCCTCTGTCCTTGGGTCAGGAGTTCAGTGGCTATCAGCAGCAACTGCTGAATGGAAGGTGTCGACTGGATACCGCACTTTGCAGACTGTATCAGCTGCCCATGGGAGGCACTTATGTGGGCACAAAACTGGACACAAAGCAGGGTTTTTCCGAGCAGTGTATCAAGCGAATTGCCGATCTGACTTCTCTGCCCTTTAAGGAGTCTCAAAACTTCTTTGAGTCCCTCTCCTCCTGCGATTCCCTTGTCGAAATACACGGGGAACTCAACACAATTGCAACGAGTTTGATGAAAATAACCAACGATATTCGATTCCTTAGTTCAGGTCCTCGTGGCGGTTTGGGTGAATTAAATCTGCCGGAAAATGAAGCATCCATAATGCCGGGAACTGTGAATCCCACTCAGTGTGAGGCGATGACCATGATTTGCGCCCAGGTGATGGGTAATCACGTGGCCATTTCAATGGGAGGCGCCAGTGGACACTTTCAGCTCAACACTTTTATGCCGATGATCGCCTCGAATATCCTGCGATCCATTAAGCTTTTGGGCGATGGCATGAAGTCCTTCTGCGCGAATTGCCTCGAGGGAATCGAGCCGAATAAGAGCAAGATTGAGAAGATCATGAAGAACTCCTTGATGCTGGTGACCGCGTTGAGTCCTTACATTGGATACGAGAGGTCCGCTGCAATCGCCAAGGCAGCCCACATAAATGGAACCACTTTGCTGCAGGAGGCCCTAAATGCGGGGATCGAAAGGGAGGATTTCGAGGCTTGGGTGCAGCCCAGCCAGATGCTGGGACCAGATAGATAAATTCCATATTTTAAATTACTTATTACTGCTTAGTTTGTCAAGATTTAACCAACCAATAAAGGCAATCAAATTATTTTTGGTATTCAGCGGTATACCTAGAATTTATCTTAAATTCCTTTGAATTATTGGAAACCTTTGTAATTTACCTTGCAATCAAATTTCCTATTCAAACTTTTCATATTTTTAGGACGACCCTCTGGCTTCGCTTGATAACGAGGTGGGCGAGCATATATTTCAGCATTGCATACGTGAGATGTTACAAAAGTCAAATCGAACTTTTATCCTTGTGACTCAACAATTGCAACGGATAAAAGAAGCGGAATACGTAAGTATTATTTCCACATTTTGGTGTTTTTTTATGTTCGCCCTGTTTTTGAAAATTGAACCGATTTTTAATGGCTGCTTTACAATTTAAAAGTTAATTAATGTCGGCATATCCTAAGCGGATTAATTGCTTTTTTGCGCATTTACAAAAATAAAGGGCTTACAAATTATTTTAATGTATGCATAATTGTAAATAATTTTCTTTAATTGAACTTCCAGTTGATTGCTATTAAAGATGGTCGTGTTGAGGCGTGTGGCAGTTATGCGGATATTGAACTGATGCATCCACGAATCACCTCCAAATGGACCTCGATTATTGCAATGGCCAAGGCTAAGAAAGATAACACTTCACAAAAGTAAGAATTCTTTCTACCAATTCTAAATATAAGATTAATTTAATACTTTTATTATGATTATTTTAAACTCTATGTTATACAATATCTAGTCCAGTTGAAAAAACGGCAGGGGAGCGATGGAAATTACTGAGAAATGTGAGCAAACTGGGATTACAACGCTCCATTTCGGTGACAATGGATTCAAATGTGGGATGCCATGCAGACGCCACAGATGGCAGTGGTTGCCTTTCGGTGGTTAATATGCCATCCAATGTGGTTGAAGAAGACGAGGAGGATGATAGAATCTCTTCTGTAAGATATTGTCTATATAGCAAATAACTTTGTACCATTTATATATCCTATCCCCCTTTAGTCCTATCGAATTAGCAACGGATCCTGTGGCGGATTTAGTTTGCAGCGTAAACGTTCCAGTATTTACGGCTCCCGTCATCTGATGTACGACGTTCCCCTTCCGATTGACGAGTGTCAGGGAGATGATGTCATCATGAGACCCCGCCGTCGACACACTCTGAGTCGTCGAGGAAGTCGAACGACCAATTCCTGGCATCGATTGAGTGGTCTGAGCACTCTGACAGCCACTTCAGCTTCGAGTTCCACCAGCGGAGATCCTCTGAACCGCAGTGTTTTGGCCACCAGTTGCAGCAGCTACGCCGAAAGCAGTGTGGATGGTGCAGATTTGGCCTCTGCAACCCAGGAACATCGAGTGCAATCATGGCAGCCGCCACAGAATGTGGCACATCAGCCGCTGTCTCGAAATGCCTCATCACCGCCAGCCATTGAGGTGGCGAGTCCAGACATCAAGGATGCGGAGGCAGCAATGAAGGGGAATTCCAGCTCAGAGGGTCCTTTGGATGAGAATGTTCGAGGCAGTTTTCAGCAGTTCCTGCGACGAATGTCCATGCGGCGTTCTAACAAACCCAAAAGTCTCCATCATCCTCTAAGTGCCACGAACTCCATTCTGTAAGTACACAATTATAATGTACATTAAATATCTGTATTTGTATATAAAAAAAAAAACTTTGAACAAAACTAATTAAAAATCCATTTAACACTGTTATTTGGAAAATAAAAGGTATATTTTAAAGATATTTTCTCACTGAAAATAAATTAATTACCAACTGTTATCTACTTAGCAAACTTGTATTGTATTGCACCATGTTAACTTTTCTTACTTTAATCACTGTAAATAATTAATCTAAAACATATTTCTCTATTACTTTATTTTTAGGAGCATTTCTGAGGAGTCGCCTCCCATCATTAATTTTCCTGCTACACTTCTAGCGACGAATGCCACCACAAACTCTAAGTCCGTTCAATTAGAAATGCCTTCCGAGGAAAAGCCAAAAAAAAGTAAGTTAATTTATTAATTGTTTGTTTTATTATTATATGATATTACTAAGATTATTAAACTTCTCATTTTATTTTTATTTATTTTCTTTTTTTATTGACTGAACTCTAATGAAGATAAACTTTTGCCAACCCTTTGTATTTGCTAATTTTGCCCTGCAATCTTTGGTAATGAATATTGATTAGCAAAAATTAGTTTAGCCGGATCTTGAAACTGCAAGCAAAATATTGGCATTATATTCGGGAACCCAAAATGCCCCTCATTTCCTTTTTGCCAATGCACTATAAGGAGGAGGTCCCCTTCCTTATAGTTTACTGCAAGATGCATGCGTGTAGCTTAAAACTTAAATCAACTTTGATTTTAAAAGTTTTCGGGTCCCGAGCGGTAAGTCAAAGAGACAGAGTTCCAGGGCGCGAAAAGTTCGCAAGGCAGAAACTTTCCCTTAACTCGATGCATTGATCTATCAATATTTGGCTGATAAGTCAGCGGGTTCGCAGTGGAAACTTTCGATTAAATCAGTGCTGCAAGTGTCACTCCATTCGAGGATGCCAAGGAGTGCTATGCCAGGCAAATCCGCAGACGAAAGCAAACTTTACTTTCAATTAGTTTGTCGGCGGAACTGGTTAAATTAAACGGTTGCATGGTTTAACTGACGGAGCTCGTGTGGTTCCTCCAAAAAGTTTAAGACATGTTGATCTTGTACTTTTTTTTCAACCCATTTCAATCAAAAGTCAATCGTAAGCAATTTCAGGAAATCTGTTTGTTGCTAAAACCAGAAATAGGAAATTAAGTTTGCCTTGAAGGTTTGGAAGAAAAGTTATGCAACAAGTTTATTTTTAATTTAAATATATCTATATGTAGTTTTTTAATTTAATTTGTCCTATGATATTCAATAGAAATCCTCTTTAGTAACGAATTTAATTAAAAGCCAAGTTTTTTTTCTTAAAGGTAAATCTAACATTTGATTTTAATTCTGACTGTAAAACTTTTAGTTATAAGTCAAATTGAAAAAAAATATAATATTTAACTGGTAATAATGGTTATGTTGTAAGAAAGTTTTTTCAAGGAAGGGTGTCTGTTTATTACCAATTTATTTCTTTTCCATTTAAATTTATATTTATCTTTACTTTTGATGGTTTTGCTGAAACTTTACTTGTTTGAATTACCTTGACTTCTCCCTTCAACCAAAACATAAATCCCCTGAGGCACGGCAAACACCATTGACCCTTTCTTTTGCATCTCGCCACACAAAAAACAGGTGTAAATATTGACTCGAAGGAAACCACAATAAATTGCGCTGACAATTGCGAATCAGCATTCGCCAAAGAATCGGGGGCGAACGTGACATCCTCGGCTGCCCAGGATCCCCATGAAGGACACGTGCTGCGAGCGACAGGCGGAGGTCAGGAGGATGGACAGAAATCGATGTCAGTGGCGATTGATACGGAGCGCAAATATGGAAAAATATCGGACGACATATATCTAATGTACATACGGGCAGCCGGTGTGCCCATAATCACCGTCTTCTTTATCACCGCACTAATTTGGCAGTGTTTGCGTGTCTACACGGACATTTGGCTGCAGCAGTGGAGCGATTTGCGGGCCAGCAAGAAGGAGGTCCTGCCACAGGATCATCACCTCCATGGAGAGGTGGAGGACCACCACGAAGTCACGTACTATTTCTGCATGTATGCCGCAGTTTCGTGTGTTTCCATAATAATGGCCCTGGTATCGGGACAACGGGCCGGCTGTAATGCCCGTCGTAATTTGCACGATAAGCTGCTGCAAACGATTTTGCATAAAACGCTGCACTTTTTCCAAGTGACGCCGCTCGGACGTATTGTGAATCGTTTCAGCAACGATATGGCCGTCATTGATAAGGTGAGATTTGTTGTTTTTGTTTTAGCCATCCGCTCTGGGATTTGTCGGTCATGCAAATCGGTGTCAGATATATATGGTAGATATGTTTTCACTTTGATTAAGATTGCGTGGCGATAAGCACGCATTTGTTTCGCTCTTTTTATTTTCCAGAGCGCGACCTTTGTTCGGGTTGCATGTTAACTTAAAAGTAATATAAACCACCCATAATTGCAATACTTTATGTTAACAGAAAATCGCAGCCACTGGCCAACGATTGCTGCAATTTACTTTGCTCTGCGTGTCGGCGATTCTGATAAATGTAAGCATCACCACTTGGATCTTGGTGCTCACTTTGCCAATCTGCTTGGCCTACTATGTCATTCAAAAGTTCTACAGATGCTCAGCTAGGTAAGTTATAATCTATACTAAACCCTATTTTGATTATAAATATTTATGTAATATTATTAAATTTTATTTAACAAATTAAAATGCTTTTATTTAGAGAGCTACAGCGCATTGAAAATGCTACCAACTCGCCTGTCATATCCCATTTATCCGAAACAATTCAAGGAGTTACTACGATTCGAGCTTTTAATCAGCAAACTCGATTTACCGAAATCTTATTTAAACGCCTGGAAGCAAATACAATTGCTTATGCATTATTGAACACCAGTCATCGATGGCTTGGAGTTTCTTTGGTAAGTTAATAAAATGCAACTTAATAAGATATGTTTCATTTTTTGGTTTAAAATTGATTACATTTTGTTGTAATTAAAAATGTAATTAATAAAATCAAATACAGCTCTTCTTGGTCTCTTATTAAATTTCAAAATATCGAATTGTACAAAATGGGTATTTTGTGCTGTAAATATTATTCTTTCTTTTAAGTGGACAAAATCGATTAAAACCATCTGTTTCAATTACTTTGTACTGCAAAATAAAAATAATACAATAAGATTTTAAACTTAGCAAAATTAAATGGAGGTGTACATATAAAAGTTTGCATTTTTAAAAGTTAAATAAAATTATTAATTTTTTTTCAAAATGAATTTTTGTCAAAATGAACTTAAACCTTAAAAACACACTTTCTCAGCAGAACAGTGAAAGTAAATCCTGGATTTATTAACACACTACGTAGACTTTGGGTTGACTAAGTTTTTAATTTTAAGTGAATTAGCCAGCAGTGGGCCACGTTCATCTTAGCCATCCTGCTGTCCTGCTGTCTTAATCACGCCGCACATCCTGCTTGCTTTAATGTTTTTAATGTTTCTCCCCCTCTCTCTCCTTTCTCTTTTCCTCTCCCTTTCTCTCTCTCTCTCTCTGCCACTTTGCTGCAGGACTATTTGGGTGGATGCATTGTTTTTGTGGCCACTGTGACGGCCCTGGCAGCGGCGAGCGTCAGTTGCAGGAGCTACAGGACGAGCCAGGACGAGGCAGCCGAAACTTATGCTGTCAATAAAAGCGGCCCCGAACTGAGACCATCGCCATCGCTGGTGGGTCTGGCCATAAACTACACGTTGTTGGTGCCGATTTACCTTAATTGGGTTGTAAAACTTTTGGCTGATATGGAGATGTATGCGGGTTCCGTCGAACGCATCGCCCACTATGCCCAGCCAGGTCCTGGCATCCAGGATGCCTTCGCCACGGAACCATCCGATGGTGAAATCTCCATCGGAGAAGTCGATAGGTCGCCTTCGTCGCAGACGCAGTCGAATGCCGGTGACAAAGTTTACCCAGGCGCAACGACAGCTGCCGGTGATGTTGATGAAGATGGAGCTCAGCCCGGCCAAGGACACCGAAAGGGTCTTTCTTCGACTGAACCTGAGACCCTGAGAGCTCAACCTGCAACTGAGGATGAAGCTGGCGGAGGAGCAAGCGCTGATAAATTAAATGCAGGCAATGCAACCGGCGACGGCAATCACTTAAACTTCCACTTCCTTACGGCGACAGCTGGCGACAAGGTGGAGACGACAAAGATGTCGGTGATTAAAGATAAGCAACTGCCACCGCAGGACACCAAGGACACCGGGGACACCAAGGACAGGAAGGACCTCCGTCCAAATGAGCCGGCCAGGATGCTGGAGCGCTGTAAGTTTGGGGCACAGTTTGTCGCTCTTTTGGCCACCAACTCGGGGCGTTTGGCTCTCATCACCGGCCTTTCTGTGGTGTAATTGCATTCGAAAACATTTTGAGCAAACTTTCATGCTGGTTTTGGGTTATTTGATTATGCCATCAATTTGGGTGATTAAGAGCAACTAAACTATATTTGTATAATCAGCTTCAAAATGGAAAATTCATGATTAGTTATGGCCTAATTAGCTTATCTTCTAAATGGATATTAAAATTAATGGGTTGTGTTAAAAATGCTTTTGTTTCTTTAACTGATTATGAAAATTTTCAAAATTAAAGTACATATTCCATTATATTTATTGGCTAAATTTTATTAAGCAAATTTTATTTTTCAAATAATTTAAAAAGATTTGTAAATCAAGTTTAATTTGACTTTGCAAGTTTATTAAAGACAGATTACTTCCAAGAAAATTCACTGAAATAGTTCGAACTTATTAAATATTTTTGACTTAAGGTTATGTTTCAATTATAAATCATTTAATTTTTGGAATGAGCTAATAATAGTGCCCTTTTTTTTTTATATATTTTTAAAGTATTTTATCGAACTCTAAAACTATATTTTTCACCTCTAGATCAAAGTGTTCCGATTTCATGGCCGCAAAGAGGAGATATCCACTTCGATAATGTCAGCCTGCGCTACGAAGGACAGAAACAAAATGTCATTAGCGACCTAACATTGAAAATACCTGCTGGCCAAAGGGTGAGTAGTGGACAAAAACATATAAAATTTCATTGAATTGTAACGCAATCTGGATAAAAACTAGACCGTTCCAACAGTGCCTGTTGCAGCAACTCAGCAAATTCGCTGGGGCTTTGGCTCAGATGGCAAAAACTGTAATACAGATGTTAGCAATATTGATTGAAGTTGAAAATTAAATCATCAAATCTCAGCCAAAAGAACGAGGGACAGTTTGTATATGTAAGCCATAAATTGTGAAAATGATGAGATAATAAATCAAAAAACTGGGACAAAGCGGAACTGCATCGCGAATTGTGAGCTGCATAAAGGCTGCCATATAGTTTAATATGTTTTAATTGTTGCGAGTTGATGGGTGTTCAGTAATTTTGATTGATGATGTAAAGGGTATCCTTTTGCAATCACTTATTTTATTTTATGAAATGAGCCCACCTGACACACCAAGTTTTGTAGGGCAAAGAAGTAGTTAGTTGGAAAGGCAAACGAAGTTGATTTTATTTAATTTGAAAAATTTGAAGCTCGTTAATATTCAACTATTCAATCCGTTCGTAATCGGTTTATAGATTGGCATCTGCGGTCGCACGGGCAGTGGAAAATCATCATTGGGCCTGTCCCTTTTTGGAGTCCTGCAAACGACCAAAGGACACATCTACATCGACGACGTGGACATCCAGAGAATCCGGCCAGATGAGCTGCGCACCAGGTTGTCGATTATTCCGCAGGATGTGCATCTATTCAACGCAACCATTCGAGAAAATCTCGATCCACACGGTTACTTTGCGGACCTGCAGTTGTGGAACTGCCTTGAGATGGCGCAGCTGAAGGAGTTCGTCAACGGACACCTTCCCCTCGGTTTGGGTGAGTCTGGGTCTCCTTTTTCGCCGTCTAGGATAAACAACGTCTGCGAGTAGTTTTCGCTGTCCTTGGGATCAACATTTGACTTATGAAAAAGTCATGGCGGCAAAGTAGTATCTTATTTCATTTTATTGCAACTACTTTGCGAGAAAGCTGCAAATGTTTGGAAGTGAAAGCTTTTTAGGTGTCTGGCTTGTGACTCAAAATAATGTGTTCCTTTTTTAGGATGCAAGTATCAATTGGCATTCGAGCAAAACACTCAACTTAATCGGTTAAATTTGCATAAGAAAGTACTGAAAGTTGGTGGCCTAATTTAAAACTTATTATCTTATTTAAAAGATTGCCTATTTAAAATGTTAAGAATGTCTTAAACTGCGTAGCTTAAAAGTCTGGTTTAATCTAAGAAATTTGACTCTCATTAATGGAATGGTTACTTAAAGAAATATATTTAAATTAAATCAATTTAAAGCAATAATGTGCTTGTGTTTATTTAATTAAATCATTTCATTATTAAATTACCTGATGTTAAAGGGAGGTCTCAATTATCACCTGTTTCACCCTGTTAAATTTTCCCAATTAGTTTTAAAAGATAATTTTCCTTGACCTGCAGACACGGTGATATGTGACGGAGGGGTGAACCTGAGTGCCGGCCACCGGCAGTTGTTGTGCCTGGCCCGTGCCATCCTGCGGGGATCCGTCTGCCTGGTCCTGGACGAGGCAACAAGTGCCCTGGACTCGAGCACGGAGAATGCACTCCTCAAAGCAGCGGACCTGGCCTTCCACGGACGCACCATCATTACCATCGCGGTGAGTTGGCAAAACTAATCCCGGCACTTGGGCGCAGCTGTGATATGGCAATTATATCTACCCACAGCATCGCCTGACAACTATTCTGGATTATGACCGCCTAATCGTGTTGGACCAAGGACGAATCGTCGAGGATGGCAATCCCAGGGATCTGCAACAGCTGCCAGGCTCTGTTTTTCGCAGTTTACTCGAGAAAGGGGCGAGCAAATGGTAGATGGTTGAATTTCCTTCTTAGATATTTTACGATAACAACTGTGTCATATAGTCACTCTTAAGTGTGTACGATTATGTGTATTCCGAAAAGCTTTTATTTTTTATTATGTCTTAACATAGCCATTAAGTTTTTTCGAAAACAACAATTGACCGTCTTTTGTAATATATTTATAAGTCTTAAATGTAATTCAAAATGCTTTTATCCTCATATCCTGTATTCCCAAGTATTCACTACACTAGTCATTTTTGGTTCCCAAAGAGAGATACTCACTTTTGACAATAAAAATCCATGCTGAGGTCTAAAAATGCATTTGTGTTTACAAAGTTTCTGCTCAGATTCGCAAAACTTACTAGCAATGTAAAAAATGCATTTCCTTTTTTTCATTGTTAAAAAAACCAGTGCAACAGGAATTCGAAAAGAGCGAATTATTTTGGGCATTATGCACATTTTGGCGGATGCAAACTATGCCAAAGTAAACTTCAGTTAAGGAGGTCAAGCCAATTAGGGATTGAATTGCATTTCTATCAGACAGGCGATGCGATGCCTACCTCGGCACTCGAAATTCGAATGAATATGCAACGAGTTGGGAAGAAAATGGCAATAGAAAAACTTGCCTTCTGATGGGGCAAACATGAGTAGAGGGATAAAAATCGAAAAGGGGGCTCAAAACCGAAAATATTGCGAAATAAATTGATTGTTAAACGGGGGACTGCTAATGTTGGCCAGCGGAAAAGTGAGTGGAGAATTGGCAGCGTATTTCAATGATGCCCCGGCTCACTTTGTATGCACATTTCAAGTGGTTCGCTGGGGCAATTAAACTTAATTGACGACGAGGAGCGTGCATTGTTAAGTAGGTTTCGGAGGGGAAAGCATTTTCATTTTTTTTCGTTTTATTTTGTGTTCGTTCAATAAGCGCCTTTGATTTCTGCGAGGCTGGAAGGCTGATCGATTGCTAATTGGAACATTTAAAATATGCAGTAGTAGGATATCCTATGCAGTTATGCAATGCACTTTAATCATTTTGGATTCAGTTCCTAACCTCTAAGTAAGTAATAAGTTTTTAACCTAATTATACTATTTATGGAATACGAGTTTAATTAAAGAGGAGTTCATTCACTTGCCAACTTCTTCTTTTAATGTATTTACACTCTCTTTGTGTGGAAGAAATGCACTGAACTGCATAAAGGATTTTATGACGTCTTCATATGGATTTTCAATCGCCTGCGGCCCTCTCAAGTTGTTTGTTTTTATTAAATTTTCCTCGAAATCTTTGGCTCGAACACACACTTATGGTGTGTGTGGAACATAGAAGGCTACACTCGGATTTTGCACGCATGAGCGATTTTGCCAGTTTCTTTGACGCTGTCTGTCGTTCTAATAAAAGAAATCTGTCAAATTCAAACGCTCGTAAATGTCTTACACAGCCAACCGGTCACAAGAGCGGCAATGTTTTTTAACTGTTTACCCCGTCACTTATTTTTTTCTTATTTCAACATATATTTATATATATATATTAATATATATGAACACCAGGCCGCATAAAGCCATGCCTGCTAATCATATCGCATTTATTACTTTTATACATTGAGATTTTACAATTGACTGAATTTCGAAGTGTTTTTTACCGACCTTTGTGCCGTCATAAGAGCTCTATATGTGTTTTTTGATGTCAAGGAAGGTCGGTATCCGAAAACAATTCAAATAGAAGATAAGCAGACTAATTAAATTACCAGGACTGCCGAGCTCTTAAGAGGTTGGTGCATTCTAGGAGTGTACATCAAAGTGAAGGTTAAGTAGTTATACTAACATCAATTTGAACTGATTACAGAAGTATGTTATTTTTTAAATGTAAAACCAGCCATAAAAGAATTATAGAAAACTTTGCTATTTATGTTCAACTAATTAAAGAAGAGAGAATTGCCATCATAAAAACGTAATAGATATATAATTAGCCAATTAATTTGTACAAATAAAATAACAATTCTGAATAAATCTAATACAAAAAGTGAAGTATATTAATATTAAATAGTAAATCCATTTTCAATTTTAAGGAATTAGAAATATTTATAAGGGTTTCCCAATATCACTTAAAGTTTTTTACAAATTAGTTTGAAGATTTGTTGTAAGATTGTATATTTTTAACAAAATAGTGTTTAATTTTAGTGTAGTAACTCCATTGATAATAATTTGTATAGATCCCATCTTAAAATTCCCAACCACTTAAAGCCTTGCCAACTATTCTGAACCCTCCTGTGTGTGGAACGCAAATGGTGTTTCTGACCTACTGAACGAGTAAGCGGCAACCTTTCGGCGAGGACTCGTGCTGAATCTGCAGGATGCGAGCGGAGAGCGAGCGAGCGAACAGCATCCAACCGAAGGATGCTTGCGACGAGTCGTCCTTCGTCGTCCTTGCTCGTTTCTGGGGATGACAACCCTGTCCGCCGGAATTCAGATGCTGTTGCGCCTTCGAAACGCCAGGCGTTGCCGTCTTCCGGGCGCAGAGTTCAGTACTTTCGTGTCTGGCTATCCGTGCGGTTATCCTCGCGGCTCGTTATCCTGGCCAACTTTCAACTCGTCCGTGCGATTTGCCCGCTTGATACGTGATATTGCGCGTACTTCAATTAACACAAATAGTTTGGCGAGAGTGTGAAGTTTCGGGTGTCAGCCCAAAATTAAATATGTAAATTATTGTGTGGAGTGCGGCCTGTAATTGAACAAACTGTGAGTCTAATTGCGGATATGTCTGTCTTGTATCCACTCAATTCGACGATTTTTCCGGTCCTGACCTAACTCAAGCGTTATGCATAGGCGCCGCATTCAGAAATGATTTTTGTTTGCCACAAAAACCCCAACCTCGGTTGCTCTGCGAAGTGCGATTTATTTTTTATTTGCTGGTTCGTTAGTTAAATTAGTGGCCTTTGATTAGTGGCTGGCTTTCGCCGGCAGACAAGCCATCAATCAGCTAAAAAAAAAAGAATAAACTCTTTTTTAATAGCTAAATAAACGCGCTAATAGCTTTTGCTTCGAACGATAAATTTTGTTTTCACGGACAGTTGGCAAACTAATATTTTTAGCGGGGTCTACAAATTAAATGATAACAAAAAGCACTAAACATTTTCCGAAAGCAAATTTAAATTGTGAAAATGAATATATTTGCTTTAACGTGATAAAAACTTGTTGTAGTATTTGTAATTGAAGGAAATGAATGTGGCAAAATCGATCCGAATCGAGAGCGTATAAGCTGTTGTCCAAATAAGAAGGAGCTGCTGTTTAGCTCGCTAATCCGCTTCTAATTAGAGTGAAGCCCCCTCCAATTAACGAACGTAAACGTTGGGGGATAATCAGTAGAATATCTCTCGTTGCGCCGGAAATTAAAGCAATAAAACACCAGGTAGAGTTGATGAAAACTGCAAAAAGGGGAAAAGGTGAACTTTTTTGTAACTATTATTCGAGAGGAAACTGTGTTCCGCCATTTAGATGAATACACATACACACACACCTGCGTTCTTGTGTGTGTGTGTGTGTGCAAACACTGGGTGTTGCTTTCGCTACGCATTAGCATAATTAAAATTCGGCAAACACTACATGTGCCGCTGAGGCAGGGCTCCATTAGCCCCAAAAGGCAAACACAACCGACTTGACCCAAGGCGAACCTTCGGCTGCCGCGGGGCACATGCAACAAAACCCTATTACTCATATTTAAGTAGACTCGCGAGTGTGTATGTATGAGTTTATGTGTGTGTTTGTGTGTGTGTGGCAAATGCCTGTTTGTAATACCCTTGAACTTTATTGTTTGAACATCAGCGGTTTGCCAGGCCTTTCGCTTTTTTCCCCCAATCCCTTTTGCAACACTGCACCACCTCTTCTGTCCCCCTCCCTCCCCGTTGAAATGGGTTTCCGTATCCGGTTGCCATTGCTTCGCCATTTTTATGCCGCTGAATGGTTGTTTGTGTACGTGGCCGTGTTTTTTTATTGCAGCCTGTCAGGCGCAGCAATACATCGGTTCACCATTGAAAGTATATAGTATGTGTGCGCGCATTTTTCAGACAGTTTTCAAAAACATTTCACAATTTGTTAGTTTATATTGCAATTTCTCAGGGGCGTCTGGCGTTCCCATTACATTCTATCAACCCAACTTCAAGTGAACACGCTTCAGAGGACATTTACTAAATCATATACTGGTCCTGCTTGATTTCATTAGATGAATACGTCCAGTTCAATTGCTTCTGCCTTGCATCTTGCCATTACAATATGGCAAACAATCTTGGCTTTGATTGCACTCAATTGAATATGGATCCTTGCAAACTGAATCAAAGAGAATTCAATTTCCCAATTGAATTCGAATCAGGTTCACTTCATTTTGAGTTGTAGTGAAACACGTTTACATTACCCATCTGCTTACTTACCAACTGTACGGATTAAAGCGAATCATTTGAATTGCAGAATCGAACGGTTTTATGTTTATGTTTGCACCTGATTAGCGGACAATTAATGCCCATCGACAATTAAATGCTGCCTGTTAAATAAACGCAAAATAAATGTAATTAAATTAATTTCGTGCTGGGCAAAGAATAACAAGGAAGTGTCTGTACAAAGTTCAACGGGGAAAATAAAAATAAAATAAAAATAATATGAAAACTGTGTGAGCAGTCTACGTATGAAAAGCCAGCAACAAAACGGCAGCGGGAAAAGCATCAGCTGCGGAAAAGTAAACACAAAGTTTTGGATTCTGGCAGTGGCTGTTTGCACAGCATCCGGGACTTCATAATTTCATCCGGTTGTATTTAAATTATACTCAAGGTGCCACGAAACAGGATTTCCACATGCCGCATAAATACCCCTAATGTAAGTATCATTTTCTTGTTAAATGCGAATATAGACACACCCATTTTCGACTTGCAAATAGTTACTTTAAGGTTAAACAAGTTTGCCAGTTACATATCATATTTTCCGCTTCACCCTGTCTGTTTTGAAATACTTAAGGTTTTTATTTCGCTTCCTTTACCGAAAAGTTTTGCCTGATGTAGTCGTGTTGCTATTGTTGACTCCGGTTTCAATGCGGGCTTTTTCCTCAGCCATGTTATCTCTTAGTCATTGTCTTTTTGGCCGCACTCGGAAGACACTGCCACAAACTCTGTTAGTTTGCCCACAAAAAAGTGACTATGGTGCAAGAATGTCTGAAAAAAATACACGTAACTGATGTGAAAAGGAAGAAGATTGTACGCAGATGCTGTGAAATTTGAAATACACTGTTGAGAGGATTTCAAAAAGCATAAATAACAATACGTTAGAAAAAGTTTACTTGGGACTCATTCATTCTTAATAACTACATAGTGTTAAACGAATGTCTGGATGAACTATTCTCTTTCAAAAAAAGGTTTTATAAATATCAAAGGACCTAAGCAAATAGTCCTTTCCAAAAACAACCCACCCTTCGGCAGAGTATAAAAATAGAATCAACTTTAAGCAAAATGAGGCAATAAAGATTTATCTCGAAAGGACCGCCGCCAAAGCCAATGCAGCAGATTTGTCAAGGATTTGCGGCTGGAAATTTATTTTTGCTGCTCGTCCCCCGCTCATTTTCGTTTATTTTTTGCCATCCGAACGAGGAATAAAGCAAACAGGGTATAGTTTCCCCATTGATTTTTAAGCAAAAATTCAAATATATTGCCTGGGTTTTGTGTGCGCTGCCGAAACGGACGAACGAAACAAGCGTAATCTATGATGTCACATTCAACATGCATAAATTTTAATTAAAACAAAAATAGAACAGAGCTAGTTTGTTTATCGGTCAAAGTGAAAATGTATTTGTTTGTTTTTCGAAAGCAATGTATTTTTATTGCCTACATTCGAGGGCGGTTGGCATGGCATTTATCAGTTCTTAACGCAGTGATGACTTTAGTCCTGTAAGCTCTGAATAAAAAATTACTTTCGTTGCCATCCAACTAAAAGTACTGAAAGCAGACATTTTTGCTAAACACCTGACTAAATTGCGCTGCTCGTTTCTGCGCAACTCACATTCAGGCGAATTTTCGCACAAGTTGTTGGGAAAAGTTAGACAAAACTATGCGCAAATTTGACAGGACAGGAAAAGCTGTTGGACTGCTCATGACATCACTTAAGAGGAACTTCGCAACTATGGTTACATTACCAATTGCAATTGCAGTTGAAGCCTTCCAGATGCTCGAGGGTATTTATACACCCCTTAATGTTTACGAATTTAACGTAAACTGTTTGCCTAAAAACATTTTCCTTTTCCACCACATTATGCATTGGCTCCTGGCAACTGGGAAAAGGGAAATCTTTCTGGGCCGTCAATTATCGGTTTCCACAGCAAGATTCATTATGTACACCCGATGGTAAACAAGTTTTTCCTTCACGCGCCATCTGCCAACATTTTTGTTTTTGTTTTTTTTTTTTTTGACTATGTCGGCGTTTTGCTTTATTTTTAAATAATCTCGACGTGAGGCTTTCCAAAAAATTTGTGCGGTCGTATACATGAGTTGTTTAGCAAAAGATAAAAACGTGATTACGAAACAAAACACTCGGCGGTGGAGAGAAGTGCGTATATATTGGGGATATTTTCATGGGGCATTGTGCTTGCCGCCGCCAGTGGCACCATAAATCAAAAAACCACAGTCCTCTCGCTTAGGTCATGGGAAAACGGAAAAGTTAAACGGAGAAAATTGTGGAAAACTTTAGTTTTAATGGGCCAAGTCGCGTTTTTCCCGCCCGCCTCGATCGTTCGATGAAAACAAAGCGAATTCCTAACACAGAGTGCCACGAACGCGTTAAGAATTATTGATGCCTCATTGCTGATTGCTCTGCGTTTACGCCATTTGACACACATCCCGACATCCTCCCAAATCTCCCAGGATGCGGAGTATACACATAATCCCAGGGACCCATCGGGTCTTACTCCCCCCCGAAAAAAAGGACCCCAAACTTGGGCATAAAAATAAGTGAAGTTATTTGGTATGTCTAGCGTGTACTTCGCATTTCCCTTCTTTCGGGTCTTGTGTTATTACAGTTTTCCTCGGAAAAACTGACGGAAAAAATCAAGCCCCACATTGTCAGCATATCGAGGCTTAGAAACACGTCTGCACAAAAATTATTGCCAAGTTTGCCGTTTTGGGGACTCGCATTCATTGCATTAAATTGTATTTTTGATGTTGGCGCAAAATATGCTAAAACAATAAATGCGACTTTGGTTGATTGCGAGGTTTCAGTCACAGAAAAGCGAAGTATTTCCCCTAGTCAGTGATAAAATGTATTCTTTTTATATCAGGAATTTTTATATTTTTACAAAATTATTTGCAATCTGTCTAGCCAATTCTATTATCTTTAACTCTGGTGAAAGAGTTTTTGCATACATTACTTTGTTTTTAGCCAAAAAAACTCTGAATATGTTAAAGTATCAGGTGGATTTTGGCAGATTATTAATACGAGTACCCCAAAGCATTTTCGCACAAAAAACATTCAAATGATTTTTATGGCCACACATTTTCATTCCCAACATAAAATTTTAATGTTGCGGTCCTCAGACTTTTTACTTTTCTGAGTATTATTGAAGAGTCGTGTGTGTTTTTGTGCAAAGGCAATAAAAATTCATTTTGTTTGTTGGCCTCTGTCTCAAGTTTCAAAACAAAAATGTTTATTTAGAAACTGGCTTTACATTTTTTTCTATGAATGCAGGGCAATTTTTGGGTAACTGACTGTACTATAAGTCCGATAATTCCATTAGTTCTGCTACATATACGAATAGATGGGTCGACAACGAATGCGGAACAAAGACTCAAATATTGCCTCTGTGGTCCATGGAAGTTAAGTGATTCATGGGTATTGCCCATTGTTGGGAACTTATTTGCATTCATGTTCTTGCGCTTTTTCCGCTTTGCTCGGCACAATATTCCTCTGGCCTCAGAAATTACTGGCAGGCAGAGGGAAGGCATTTCGGTTTTAAGATGTTTACCTAAGGAAAGTTGCAGACCAAAGTCAATGTTGGTTTGGAGATGAGTGGACGCAATTGAGATGGACTCAAGATTGCGATTATGTGCTTCCTTCTCAATTCTGATACGTTTATTCCCTCGGTTTGTTTCCAGATTATTTCTTACCAGGATTCCTTTTTTTTGTCCATTGTAAGGTGGTCAATATTGAAATACTCAAGTGGGTAAACGTTCTTGATTTCAAGTTTCAGTTTACCATTTTCTTTTTAATATTTACTTGGAAAAGGTATATTTTATTGTATGTTTTTGGTGAATTACTTTTAGCAAAAAGCAACAAATGTGTAAACCATTTTCGACTATCTTTTAAAGTAAACTCACATCGAAAAACACAAAAAAAAAACCTGAAATCAATTTCCATTAGGCCCCTAGATTAACTTTGAATCGTCAATATCCATTGAGATTTGGTCGTTAGCCTGCATTAATTTATTTTTCCGTTTGCCTTTTTTTTGCACGTGCCTTGACATGTGATTTATCCTCAGGGGAGTCGTTAAAGCGCAATTTAAGCAAAAAGCGGAAAATCCGCATACACGAATTGAATACGCCCTCTAAATAAATACATTACTGTCCCTTAATTGGGGGAAAATTTGTATGACCATCCGACCCTTTTATTTAACAATCTGTAGAAACGGTAGAATAATTTTCAATTGGGCAACCGTATCAATATCCCATCGTCGTCACGCAATAAAAAACGTCAATTATAAAAAAGTAAATTCTGTGTAAAACCAATTTTTCGGTCTGCAATCAGAAATGAAAGTAAAGATTTATTGCCTTTAAGCTTACTTCACGATTGTCAGCTGAATGAAAATACCTGCAGAATAAGCGACAATCGCGAATTCCTGGTGGGCGGCGGTGGAATCCGAAAAACTGGTTGCTCGCAGACTTGAGTTATTTTCCATTTGCATAAGCGCTTCCGTTGAATATTCATATGCGGGGATGAGAATTTAATGGAGGCAATCGGAGAGTGGAAAACGAGCATGAAAATATATCGACACCAGCGTATCAAGACTTAACATAAATTAAGTCTCTGTGCCGTATCGAAATTGATTATATTACTGTGCTAACTTATATTATATTACTGTGCTAACTTTGTGAAAAAAACTTAGATGTGGATGTCTGCAAATTTAATAAATTTGTTTTATTTAACCACACTTCTAAAGTTATTCATGTTATTTAATAAAAAAGTTTTTGTAGCTTATTTTTAACTTTATAATTAAATTCAGTGTTGATTATTAAAGTAAGTTAGTTACCATTTTGTTTTTTTCAATTCTTGAAAGACATGTATCAATAAATGTTTTTGATTTCGTATATTTACTTGTAATAAAACGTTCCCCTTTCCTTTGGGTTTCCTTTAAATTGTATGTTATGAATCTTTTTGGTTTCCTGTAAGCTTTCTGTAGTCACAAAATATCGCTGAAGATGCCCCATATTCCAGCCAATCATTAAACAGCGAATCTCCGGATCCTCTTTTCGTGATTTCCCAAATCCAATGCAAGTTGGATATTGATCGCCACCCGCATCGCAAGTAATAAATTCAATGGGAAGTATTTTCAGTGAACCCTGTCGCTTGTTGACCAAAAGGCAGAGAAGCACAAAGGATTGCTCCTTGAAAAGGACCGCCATGTAGATGCCCAAAGGATCCATTGCGAAGCTCTGGGGCTCTCCGCAAATCCTTTGCTGACCAGAACAAGTGGTGACAACATGCAGATCTATCAGAGTTTCTTGAATCCAATTAAGTTTGGGGCAGAGGAAAATAGAAGCCTCCGCATCGTTGGTCAATGAATAAACTTGAGTGTCGCCTTCCTTTGCAAACAGCAGATATTTGCTGCAAATTGTCCAGACAGCCGTTTGAATGTGACCCTGCTGAAGGACCTCTTCCGATTTCCATGGCTTACTCCTATTCATAAGACAAAAAACGCCACCTTCCTCGCAGGATGCGCAAAACAGGAAGTCGGGACTAAAACGCAGCAGGGAAATGGAACTCACTCTACTAAAAACTGGAAATAAATGAATCTTTTCCCGACGATCCGGTTCCCACATTACAATATTTGAGGATCCCAAGGCGGCACTTAACAGGATGGTTCCATCCTCATTCCACTGCAGGCAAGTCACATAGGTGTGTCCTTCGTCCTGCAGGATCTCCAAGTTGTGGGGTCCCATCATATGGCGAATGTTATGAGCTCCATTGGAGTGTCGAGTTTGTCGCCATAAGAAAATTCCCATTGAACATCCCACAGCCAATTCGCATCCTTGCGACCAAGGACGAAACGAAGCACAGGCTATGTCCTTTTGCTGGAAGGATTGGAGGCTTGCAGGTGAGCCACACTTCTCGTCATAAATTAGAACGGTGTCCTTGTTGGTTACAACTGCCATCATCACGCAGTTTGGATGAAATTCAATGCAACGAACAGTCGCATTTTTCCAATCTCTTGTTTGGCTAATCTTCTCCAAAGAATTCGAATCGGCGGAAGGAGTTAATTGAAAATTGCATACTCTTTGCAAGTAAAGCCGGTTAAATTCATTTAATTTCGATAGAAACCAATTGCCATAATCGTACATTAAAATTCCCAGCCAATTACAGATTTCTTGGAAGTTTATGTTGTATCTTCTTGGTCCAGGAATCTCGTAGTTTACATTTCGGGTCTCCATATTGCCTTTTTTTCAACAATCTTATTATTTTTAACAGCTTCACTACTTTCCAATTACAAACCTTTACTGAAAAAAATGACACAATACTTTATAGGTTGCTGAGAATCTTTTGATCAATACTTTCCAGTTAACTTTTACCACTTCACATTTTGAAAGGTAGTTCCTACTTCCGATATCCTTCAGTTTTCGAAGCTAGTTTGCCTTCCTTACTTCTAGTTGCACTCCTCTTAATGGTTTCTCTTCCCTCCTATCGTTTTCCACTTTTTCACACTTATCTAGGCGGCTATTAGTTTTGATAAATGGCTTTGGCGATGCAGTTTCTGGTCAGCGCTGTCAGCAGTTTACCTCAACCCATAACAGCGATATAAAAATATGTTTTATTTTCCCTCACCGTGTTGGGCATTTTCTAAAATAACGCCGCAGGGTACGGCTTTTCGCTAGAAATTAGACCAAATTTTGTATGTTCTGTTCTCTTAAATTTTTAAACTGCTTTAATGTTATGCTGAGAACAAATAAAATCTGTTCATAATAGGTTCCAATTTATTTAGTATAATCGACTTTGGCGGCCAAAGAATTTTTGCACACAGTTCAATTATGTTTTTTATAGACAGAGGCGGCTTTTATAAAATTTGATGGCCGCTTTTCAGCGCGAAATAAAAAATTATTTAATGGTTAATATTATTTTAACAAAGCCTTCATTTAAACAAAACAAAATTTACAACCTCTGAAAAGAACGTTAACAAATACACGCTTCTCTCATAATTCACTCATATGAACCAACAAAATGGAAAAAAAAACGCATCATCAGAAGGAAAAACGTAGAGCGGCAAAAATAAAATGAAATTATGCGGGTGGAAAACCATAAATTGACTTTTGGACCAACAAACAGAAAACAAAATAAAACTTTTCCTTTTGGGCGTTCTGTATGCCCCGAATAATTCGCAAGTTTTACGGTATGCTTCGCTTTGATCTACCGCATTAATATTTTATTTCTTGTGTATATGTGCTCAGGCGTCTTATGTTACATGACTGGTATGTATCTTGCAAATTGTCTTGTCAACATAAAAAAAAAGAAAACAACAACAACAACAACAAAAGTAAGTGAAGAAGGAAAAACCCACAGAGAAATGAAACTTGGCTCTCAGCAGGACCCAAAAAAGCTGCAAATGAAGCGTAAATAAAATAAAATAGTGGAGGATGTTCACTTTTGCTCTTTTGATAATTTTTGTCGTTTTCCACATAGTTGGTTTCCCAGTTATTAAGCTGTCCGTTTGACTTTTAAACGTTGCCCCTTCCCCTACAAAAATATTTGCTATTCCTCACGCACATTTGACTTTTTAGGTCCTTTGGGAACCTTTAAAAGGTATATCATCATAGTCCCAAAAATGGGAAGTCATGAATCTACAATTTAGTTCTTTAACGAAATTTGGGCCTATCTTAAAATTGATTTCCACGGTTTAACAGCCGTCCATCTCGCCAACTCATGGACATTATCTGGACAGCTGTGGGAGTTTGGACAAAGGAAGATATTTTTTATTTAGCTTTTTTTAAGCAGGAAGGACCCCGCATAACAAAATAAAAGCTCAGCAGGACCAACAAAAGCCGGGGGGTTAGAAAACCCGCATCCGACTGTTCAGGCCGCTCGGTGGGAAATGCGAAATGTGAAATGCTTTTGTTTACAAACGAAATGGAAGCTCCTTTTTATGGGCCAGCATTTTATGTGTTTATGTTTTCGACTTATGCGCCAACTGCTTGACCGTTTTATTGATTTAGTAGCCCGGTATCATCGGCTTTTGGCCCATCCTGTGGCCCTATTTGAACTGGCCGCTTTCATCGGACTTTATTTGCGTCGGCATCGAGTGGATTTCCAATATTACATGCATTTCAGCAACTCCATTTGGTTTGCCCTTTGGCCCTCCGCTCATTTCAGTTTCAGACACTTGACACTTGCCGCTGAGCATTCAATATCATTGAATTATATAGAATTCCATGAATGTTGCCGCAAATTAATAGGCAATTAACGTCGAGGGCAGAATGGTAAGCCTGCTGGACTTAGCATACCCTTTGAATTATGGCAGCCTCTGAGATTTAATCAATAAAATATGCCAGTACTTTTAACACATTACATTGCACGTTACACACAAACCAATTTTTATATTGTGTAAAAAGTTATTCCTTTTTTGTGTTCGCACAACCGGTTTCAATTAAATTAATTTTTAATATAATCAATTTACGGATCGGTGAAACGAATGCATAATTAAAATTCGTTTGGATTTTCGCTACCAGATTAAACTTAAGCCGAAAATTGACAGTAAAGTGTACATATTGTTTAAACTAAAAGCGAAGACATGCATCTTATTTCCGATAATAAGCTAAAGATTTCTCAGAATGTTTTGACAAGGAGCTACCTGAAACATTGAAAGCAAACATAAAGACTGATTGCATAATGCTGTTCATTAGTACGTACATAAATATACTAACTAGCCTTGCTGCGCGCAGAAGCCCCAATTTAATCTAAATGCAGTGCTAACATTAGCCATTAAGCTAAGCCATAAATCCAACATATTGCCGTGCGTATAAAGTACTCAACTCAACTTTGCTTTACCGGTGCCAAACGAGCCATAAATTTCAATAAACACTCAATAAAGTAACTACGGGTTTGCCAAAGGAGTTCTCTATTGCAAAAGGCAAGCTTTTAGCGGCAAATTTAGTCTTTTAATCATCGGTTTCCTCTGCTAGTTGGTTAAATTTCAAGGCTAATAGTGCGTGAACGAATTCTAATAATTATAAATCAATGTTTATGGACTAAGATTTTGGCAACGTAATTACTTCATTCAATCTCTTATGACTGCACAAAAATAGAGGCGTTATTAGGGTTTCTAAGTTAGCAACTAAATTAAATGTTTAACTATTGTTGGTAAATTTCAATTAATTTGCAAGCTAAAAGGATTTGCTACCAACATGTCGAAGCCAAACTTTTTACATGCGTTGTTGTAAAATATGTTAATTTTGGTTAATGCTACATTTTACATTTGACGTAGTTAAAATATTTCTTTAAAGGCAGACTTTTTCCAACATCATAAAAATACGTGCAATTAAGTGTACTCTCAAACAACTTCAAAAATGCGTACTGTGACTGCGACTCATTATGAGTACTCCTAGACATATAAATAAAATTCAAGGGTTGAATTCACGACATAAATTTATTCATTTAGGCAGACATGGCGCTCTAATTATGCATGAAGTTGAATGCGAGTTTCTTTTAAAGACATAAAAGGGCTTCAGAAATGGGGTTTGTTTAAGGATTCCTCCACATAAGTTGAGTAATATTTCAGAGGATCAAACAAGATAGTTCTTTATTACTTTAAATGGCATGCGCCATCACATAATTTTCGCAGTCAATAAAATCACCAATTATCCAAATGCTTTTGGAGATTTTGTGTTCTGGTTTTTTTATGGTGTGTCGTAGCTCAAGCATAAATTATGACTTGGACTACTTTTCGTGCATTGAGTATAAATCAGAAGGCAGAAACAAACATAAAGCATTGCCTACTTTCTTCTTTTTTATGCGCCTAAAGTTTGACGGGCATACGATAATTTATTAGCAAAGTCAGCGAAATGTAAAAGTCTCGGCCAGAAACAGGCATCGCCAGATTGCCAGACTAAAAGGACCCAAATGTAGCTCTCACGATTCAAATTGCAAAAGGCAATCTTATATTATATTATATTTTCCTCTTCGGGTTTCACTGGGCTGCTTCAAAATTTCCACCGTGCTCCATGTCAGTGGTAACTCAATTAGAAAATTTAATTACGCCGCAAGGCGGGCGTTTTTATACACGTTTTCCTGCAAAATGAAATGTTGAAATTAACTTTGTTATACCTACGATATGTGTGAGTGTAGATGACGTCTGCCTGCGAAGGCAGATTGCTTAAAAAATACGGAAATTATGAAAACTCAAATGTGGATAAAGTTTCCTTCCGTTTTGTGCGATAAATAAATACCCATCGCAAAGATATAAAATGAAGGTAGGTTTAATTAAAAAGCACACGAGCCCCACGCACAATTTGCATTGGTTAACAAAACTTTTGGGGGCCGTGGAATGCATAAAACAATCCCAACACCAATTTGCCTTATCAATCAGCAGTTCACAATGGCTTAAACTCGATGGGCTGGTGGGTGGAAAATGGGTGGAAATGGGTGCTTTTTGACGCTTAATCAAGCGCTAAGTCCACGAGAATCCCCGGGAACAACGACCCTTTTCTGAAGTTTCGGCAAAAGCGTTTACGCTTACCTTCGCTTTTGGCCACCTTTAACCTTTTTCGGGACGGAGGGCGATGGCTATCTGGCAAGTTTTTCGCTTTTGCGGCGGTAATTTGTTGTTACACGTGGTCGAAACCTGCCGTCTACCGTTTGCCTTTTGCCGCTCAAATGAGGCGCATCATTAGTTGCTAGAGTTTGTTTTTTAGTCTCCCTTCTTGGCTCGCGATTTATTATTAATTGGCCAAAGAACGAACAGGCGAACAGTCCGCCTATTTGTTCTACAAGTTTCTCTCGCAAAACTTTTCTGCCTCGGCGTGAGAATTTCAATTATTAACACTTGTGCGTCCCGCTGCGTTTCACTAAATAATTCAATATTCGGTTTTTACTGTTATTCTTTCCATAAATTCTGAATAAATATTTTCTATTTAATTAAAACTTTATCCTTTTCAATTGTGCCGAGTTTTGCGGACTTAAAATCTTGCTTGATGGCCAGCCGTCTTAAAAGTTTCAAGCTGATTTAATATTAAATTGGGCGGCACTTTGTGGCATTTTAGGTAAATCGGTTCAATGCTCCTGTCGCTTAAAAATACCACTTAAAAAAACATGAATAGCATATCATATCATTGCATATCATTTTACATGTACATAAGTAAACACGTGGGCGTTTGTGAAAAAATATGAACAATGGTTCTTTAATTAGAATTTTTTATTGATAAATTAATCATAATCCAAAGCTAATAAAATGAATTTGGTTTTGAATTGAAAAAATGCAAATTTGCGAAAAAACGGCAAATAATTAATAATGCCGTATTTAATCGAATTTAATTAATTTGCACAACCATATTTTGGTCTCGCCTGCTGGAATCCGACGGTTTGTCGCCGAGGCAGCAGTAAATTTAAAGCGATTTCCATTGCGGTTTCCCAATCGGGCTTAATTGCTTCCCGCCAATTGTTTATTAAATATGGCTAGAACACAAAGCACCCGCGGCGATGTTGGAGTTTGTCGCTTTTAAGAGGCTTTCCACCCACGAGCATGGACAAACATGAATGCCAGTGAATGCGGTATTCATTAGGCTTTAATTCGCTTAAAGCCACTGCAAATGCAACTTAAACTGTTGCTCGCGAGTTTGCAACATGCAACTGGAATGGCAAACAAGGCACTGGAAAAGGGGGCAGCAACCAGCTTTTGTCGGCGGCGTCGATCCCCCCACTTCCATCCGCCCCCCAGAAATAATAAACATCAATTGCCTAATGCAAACAACCGCAGGAGCTCTCGGTGCTCAGTTCAGTTCAGTACACCCATGCTTATATTCATAGTCGCCCCTAACCTCTTCTCATCTCTACTCCTAAAAGCTCACGGTTCTACACTGGGAAAAATGAAAATAATATTTTAATGCTTGAATCAACTAGTAGGTACAAGTTTTCATGTGTCATAAAGATTCTTATAGATATTTGAGTTTTTTGGTAGAGTTGTTTTTCATGAAAAGGTTATGTTGCTCTAAAAAGAAAATTCCATTTTAAACAATGAAAAAGAAACTTATAATAATTTTCAGATAAATATATAGTTTATAGTTTAAAAAAACTTATTATTTTCATTTTAGTAAATGTATTGTATGTATCTAATTTGACGTCTAATGTAGAATAGAATTTTACTTTATGATAAAATGTATAGAAACAATTTTTGGGAATTATTTTAATAGTTTCATGTTTACAGTGTTTTAATTTATTTGAAGTGCTTTGCTACTTTACTATTTAAAATTCTAACGTATTATTTTTCCAGTGTACACTTGTTTGCATTTTTGTTGCCGCTGCTCGTTGAGAGGCAGCAGCAGTAGAAATGGAAAAAGTGCTCTGTAAATACGCAGCGAGACGCGTCGTATAGTATTTAGGCAGTCCTTGCCGGGGACTTCGTCCTGTCCCCCACATCCTGCCCCCAAACAATTGTCTGTGTGTTGGTGTGTGTCGTTTGCCAGCGTCTTTTTATGAACTTGTTAACAATCTAACGACCTTTTTGCCCGGCTACCTCATTGTTGCTGCGACTTCCCTGCTGGATTCCGTATGTCGAGTGGCAAGAGGTTGGCGCATCAAATGTTTGGGCTTAGCAAATATTTGCATACTTTGGGCTGCTCATGAAAATAACATAATTTGATTCCAACAGAAGAGCCACGGGGTAATGTGATTTTGGCCCCAAACAAATGTAAACATATGTTTGCGATGGAATAGATATTTTCTTTCTGATTTCTCACGACAGCCACTGAACAAACACCTGATTTATCGATATTTAATAGTATTTCCTGGCCGGAGTTCAAAGCTCCAGGATCTGTTGGGCAACTCCCAAGGCCAGGATGTATTTTTCAGTCCCTTCCGTAATGCACGGAAGCCGCTTAAATGGCACACAAATATTGCATGAGCCTATTGCCCCAAAAGTATGCAACGCAAGGACCATCACTTGAAGACAAAGCTCATTATTTATTCATAGCATTCAGCACAGAAGTGTTTATGTGGCAGGGCCCTAACTCTGCCACAAATTGGCCAACAGCAAGGAGCAGATCCTGGAAAAAGGACAAGTGCCGGCCGCAACAAAAAGAAAAATATGCAAATTTAACATTTTTACCCGGCATAAAAAGAAACTTTTTGATTCAACCTCTAGTTTTTAGGTTTTGTGTGGGAAGGAAGCTCGCTCCTAAAAACGAAATTGTCAATATTGTAAACAGATTCTTTTCGACCGAAGCTGATTAGATTGGATTGGCAAGTGGAACTGGCACTGGCACAGGAGTTGCAAGTTCGAGGGCAAGTGGATGTCCTGTCTGCTCTCCTGCCCCTTATAATTGCTACTCTTGTTGCCGAATCCTTACGTGCTGGCCAAGTTTGTTCGTCCAGCCGGATTCGATTCGTTCGATTCGCATTCGAATGGCAACATTTTAAAGCTTATTTGTCTGGGCTGCACGTGCCACACTCCCCGGTTCCCTGGGAGACCGTGCAGCTCGGCCTTTGTGTAAATCGTTATTGAACACTCAAATCCTAATTGCACCCCTGGTGATCACTAGCAAAAGTGTGACTGTTTGTCCATGTTTGTGAACGGAAAATGGTCATCGAGTCGGTTCATTTGGGGAGCGCAATGAATGCTTTATATGGAAAATTGTAGTGCTGATTTGTTTTGTTCCCACAAAGGATTTGCCAAGTGATGAGTGTCGCTTTGGCAATGATTTTTAGTGCTAGGTTCAATTTTACAGTGTGCTCTCCATAATGCAGATTTGCCAAATCCGATTTGATTAAATTTGTCAGCTTTTCCGATATCCCCCCCTAAAAGTTGTGCAAACAAAACTTTCCGTATTAAAATGGGAAACCAGTCGAGGAAAATATCCATAGATAGACACAAGATTTTGTCCCTTTCGCCAGATGCTGTATACAAAGTAAACAATAGTTACATTGATTAGGGTCTAATTTTCGCTTAAAGTCCTGCATTGAAAAGGCTGCCGAGCAATTTGCATTTCTATGGACAGCTTCTAAAGGACTTTCATAAATACGGCCGTGTATGAGCAATATAAATTTGCTCGGCAGCTGTCGACTTGTATTGCCATGCATATATTAAATTTCCCGGACCTCTGTTTTTCTTTCCCATTTTAAAGTGTGGAAAAAAGAATCCCTTTTGGCTGGCCCTTATATACACAAACTTGATTTTGCGAAACCCTTGTAAACCTATGAAAAACAAAGTTGATAAAACAACATTAAACAGTATGAGGAAAACATGTCATATGTTTATTTATTTTTTGAGGCAACCGGCTTGGTAATTTGCTTGAATGGTAAAAGTTTCTGGGAAATACAAAGTATAAACAATGCATTAAATCGGAATGTGAATGGGAAATAGAATAATTTTAGAACTCGACTTTGATGGGAATAGAAGAATATCCTTTCTGGTAGACAAAACAGATTTAAATTTTCCCATTGTCACATATCCAAAAAAGGAGAAAATCCAATCCGCAATAAGCGGTTTTCCACAATATGCTACCAGCAGCCAATATCCCCAAGTAATCCGAAGAAAAACCATCGATCAGAACGGTACGGCTCTTAAAAAAAAAAAAAAAAACGAAACAAGGGCGACAAAAACAGAGCAAAGGAAATGAGTACAAAGAAAAGGAAAATATAATCGACCAAGCGAAAAAATGGCCCGCAATAATAAATGATAATTGATAATAACATTTTGCTACCTTCCTTCCGCCGAAATTGAAATCGAATAAAATAAGTAGATGTGCGGGGAAATCAATAAAGGCGATGGCGAAAACATTTGGCCACAATTTCAATTCCGTGGCATTGCAGGAACTGGGGAACATTTCGACAATTTCCGCTACCGTCGGGCAGCGCAAAAAAAAAAAGTGGAAAAAAAGTGAAAATTTTCATTTCGCAACTGTTTCTTCAGTTTGGAATTTGCCATTTCTTAGACACCTCCGGAATTTCTATGCGACTGCACACCGCGGCGACAAAGTTGGACGAAATGTCATCATTTCCGTTGGGAAAACTGTGCGCGCTCAACCGTCAACGTGAAGGAAAATTGAAGGGGAAAACCGCCGACGCCGTCGCTTAGTTTTTCCCCGGAAAAACGATGACGGTGACGACTTGTGACTGGTTACGGGCTGGAAAAAAAAAGGTTAACTAAGAAAGCCATGCAAATGCCCATTTTATTTTCCCACAAACTTTGGGCTGGCGAAGAAAAAATACGAAATACCCGGAATCAAAGAACTCTTCACTGGTCCCAGCCAATCCCTCTTACGGCCCTTAAACGAAGCGTAAAATTGTTAAATGAGTGCGAAAGTCTACGGCGAAAAAGGACCTCTTCTTATTCTAGGGATCCCAACTTTCGTCCTTTGACCATTTCGCAGCCGCATAGTAAATTATTGATTAACCATGTTCGTCT
The DNA here is from genome assembly GCF_018152265.1 of Drosophila ficusphila. Lineage (NCBI taxonomy): Eukaryota > Metazoa > Arthropoda > Insecta > Diptera > Drosophilidae > Drosophila > Drosophila ficusphila. Next base: position 133,102 of record NW_025064662.1, on the reverse strand, counting down.
GCTGCTAAGCTTATTCCAACTTTCCGTATTCGTAGCTCAAATTAAATTGGGCTTTTCCCCGCATAACTGAACTGAATTTCAATTGATTGGTTTACAAGGAGGAGCTGGATTACGAATTCGAGTGATTGGGCTTGCTCTACAGGGTCCTAAATTAACCATGGAGAGCTAGAGAAGTTCATCTCATGCCTAATGACTAATTACACTGTCTTGGAAACTTTGATACTATTCTGTTTGAAAATAATAGAGGTTTGCTTGATAAACATGTAGAACATTCGTTTATATTAATATTAAAGGGGAATATTGTATTGATTATTATTTTTTTACCTACAAAAATATTTACACTTTAGGAAAAATAAATCTCGTTTGGAATAAAAAAATATAATAGCTTCTAAATAATTATTAAAATCTTACATTTCTCCTTCTGTAATTAAGGATATAAACAACAGTTTTGACAAGTCAGCCAAAACATTGATTCTGCACAACGGAATTGTTAACTATCATTAAGGTAATTTGTTGTTTATACTCAATAAACTTATGGAAGAGACGACAAGTCATTTAGGTGTACACAATATAATTTCCTCAATCACATTTGGCATCCTTAGCAGTTGTCTTTGAATGGGAAGCTCAAAACTACCCAAAGACACAGATAGCAGTTATGTTGAACAAAATAGGGTGGTTATGCGCAATGAAAACCTCACTCAAATGATGATGTATCTAGGCCAGGAGAGACAAAGGAACTCCATTGATATTGATGAGGATGATAAAGTCCCTTGTGTAACAAAACAAGACAGTAACGTCACAATAAGTTATGTTGCCCAACCAACTCCGTTGTTCGCCAGCTAGTTTTCACCTGTTAAAGACAAAGTGCTCTTATATTTCTAAACTTTGTGGAATTGCATTTGGCAAGCAAAGCGTAAAGTAAAGAACGTTGCTAAATTGAATTTGTTTGCTTACCTGCGGTTTTTCAGCGGTGAAAGCAAAAGAAACCCAGTTTGCGGTTCTAATTGATGCCGCGAATACAAACAAACCTTCGGGCCCAGCTGCCCAAGCAGTCTATGTCGACTTTCAAAGCGAGTAAGTTATTTAATGTTTCCAAAAAAACCTAAAAAGTGAGTCATTTAAAAGTTCAAAGCAACCTGAATTTTAAGTAAGAAGCCCTCAAAGTTGTACCTTTCAATTAGCGTAAAATTTATTCTCAAGGACTTCATGTAAACGAATTGATATAATTGTTCATGTTTAGTGTACAGTGTCTACTTTAAATGTATTTTATAACTAAAAAACTTTTTACATTAAGTATAGCAAATAGGTTAAAACCTATTCAGATTTTTAAAGCTAGTAATTAATACGAGGTTGTTATGGCTGCTAAATGGGACACTCCCAAAATATAAATACAACACTTTTTCAACTACTAACTAATATCCGAAAATTAAAGTCAGTATTTACAGCTACTGTTTGGTTACTTCATCAGCTTTAAGAGTCTTTAAAAGTCCTTGTCCCAACCGCTCAATTCCTCCGGTGGTTCGTAGTCGTTTTCCACACCGGACGGACCGAAGTATTGCAAGTCCGTCCAACTCTTCAAAGGTCTTTTGATTGGCGATGGCAATTGCTTAAGTTTCAGTCGCTGCCAATCTAGACTTTCGAACCAACTGTGTCGTTTGATGTCGGCGATTCCTTTGCGCTGATATCCCAGCCTTTCCGCCGGAAGTTGCTTGCAAAGATGCCGCACCAAGTGCTGTGCCGACTTGGGTATCCTCGATGGCATGTGGATGACGTCGATGCCACTCAGGATTTGCTGGTAGATCTTGATCTGATTAACGCCCCTGAAGGGCGTCTTGCCAACCAGGAGTTCGTAGACGAGGATGCCCAGTGCCCAGTAGTCGACGGCTCGATCGTGTCCTCGATCCAGGATAATTTCGGGGGCCACATACTCAGGGGTTCCGGCAAACGTGTTGGTCTTCTCGTTGTGACGCACGAATTTCGCAAAACCAAAGTCAACCTGGTAATAAAAAATATATGAAATCTATTAGCAAACATGTTAGAAGTTCCACTTAAAACCTTAAGATGAAATTCAAGCTTCTATAATTTGTAGCATACTTTAAGACATTTGCAAAAGTGTTTTTAAATCTCAATTAATATCTGTGATTATTTTTCGGATCTGAAAAATGTTAATACTGATAACTAGAGCTCGGATAGTTATGCACGAAAAAAGGCCAAAATATGCATGCAAATATGCACGAAAAATTGGAAAATATGCTTAAGAATATGCATTTAAAAATACAAAAAGATATGAAAGAATCATGCAAAAAATAGTCAAAATATTTTGGAAAGGACGGTTCTTTATTTCAAAACTAAAGTTTTACACAGATCTACTGGGTTTGGTTTAAGATTCGATATTAACGATTGGCTTCCCTGATCGGCTTTTTCTTCCTTCTATCTTTGGCAGCTTTGTGCTTCAATTATGCAATATCCTGATTTACTTGGAATATTTTTTTTTCTTGAACTGCACATTCACAATACGTACAAAATGATGACCCATCAGACCGAAATACATACCTATGTATGTACTTTGGGAAATCCGGCTTTCATACGCAATATATGTAACTTTACCGCGCTTTTTTTTTCTAATCATTCCGACGAATTTGGAAACAACTGATAACTTTGAATGCCACGGACGAATGATAATTTAAGAATATAATAAAGCGTTTTTGTTATTAGTCATTGAGAGTACATTGATGAGTCAGTAATGCTCATTTGATGAAAATAAGCAACTTAAAAGTCAAATTACTTTCAATTCCACGCAATATTCTTATACACAACTCTCGCCCAATTTCACAATTTCATATAACCCCTGAGTAATAATAGAACACTGGTAATTCAAATTTTTTGTGAAATTTTTTTGACTCGAAATCATTGGAGAGCGATGTAATAAACAATATTTTTTGTTTTGTTATCCGGTGCAAAAATAAATAATGATGACGACTTTCCGACACGCGAACAGGCTACGTATAACTGTCCATGTGAAAAACATTCATATTCCAGATTTATCTCGCAGACTTCCAGACTTGGAATAATCGGAATTCTTGGGATAAGAACTTCCTCTCCTTTAAATTTACCCTTGATGATCGGAAATTCTGACTATTTATTAAATTGCGCGAACGCCGTCCAAGTCTTAATCGTCTAACAGCAGGCATTATTTCCAATTGTTTAAGCTCACTCGATTTTTTGTTTAAATATTTTTTTACCGACTTCATCGATACACAATATTAACGCAGCTATGATCTTTGTAGTGTGTTTTAGAATTTTACATAAAACATTGTGTACATCTGTTGAGCCGCTAGCGACTTTTCCAGAAAGTTTTCCCAAAATTTTCTTATGGTATAACCTTCTTCTGGCGAGCTCTAGTTATAAATGACTTAAGCACGCAAATAAACTTAAAAAACAAAAATATATTTATACCTTCTTAAATAAAAAAATATAAAAAAAGAGATTTAAAATCCACCAAATATATTTCCAATAACTCTTGCTAAAAAATATAGTGGTTCAAGACAGTGGGTTAAGATTTTTCTGAATATAGTCGACGACGTCCCATCGATCGATGATCCCGAGAAAATCTTCGAGATTGCCGACCGTGGCGTTCTGGGGGTCCCGCTGGCTCCAGCTGTCGAACACCAGACCCATGGGATCGTTGGCGTTCTCATCGACGAAGTCCTTCTGCTTGGCCAAGTTCCGGATGCCTCGCCAGTCCCGCTGGTAGCCATCCACGGATCGCAGCACCTTCTCGCGGTTCAGCATGCGGGAGAGCTGGATCCGGGTCTCAAGGCTCAGTTCGGATAACGGGGTGTCCTTGTAGTGTGCCGCCATCCCGATCCCCGATCGCTTCGTTTGGCGTAAGATTTTTAAATATTGTTTAAATATACACAGCACACACGCATACAATCGGTGGCACTCACACAGCTTCGCGCTAAGCACAGAAATAAATTTTATTCACTTTTTTTCGAGTGCGTCCGCTCCGGTTCGCTGTTTTGTTTCGACTGGCTTTCAGACGCAATATAGCTTTACCGCGCTTTTTTTTCTAATCATTCCGACGAATTTTGAAACAACTGATAACTTTGAATGCCACGGACGACTAATAATTTAAGAATATAATATAGCGTTTTTTTTTATTAGTCATTGAGAGTACATTGATGAGTCAGTAATGCTCATTTGATGAAAATAAACAACTTAAAAGTCAAATTACTTTCAATTCCACGCAATAATCTTATACACAATTAGATAGATTTGTTATTAAATGTATTCAGTTTTTTTTGTTGTTTTTCGTATCAGAATGATTTTCATATGTCACAGCTAAACTATTTAAAGTTTTGATGAATGAAATATTAAAATATGCTCGAACATGCACTTTCGATCAAAATATGCTTTATGTATGCTTTATGGCCATTTACATAACTATCCGAGCTCTACTGATAACAAGTCTCTTTAAGAATTTGTTTAACGATTTGAGCACCTAAAATAGCTCCTAGCCTGGCATTGGGAATTTATTTTATATGCTAGAAAATTGAGAACATTTTTAGTGAATATTTTTAGGAGGTTAAAACAATTTCTACTAATTAAAAGTTTTTATTTTCCAACTTTTAAAAGAGATTTCTTAAAATTATTGTTACTCCCCCTTATTGGATATGTTTCCCTTACCAATTTGCAATAGCCATCTGTGCCCAGCATCAGGTTCTCGGGCTTCAAGTCTCTGTAGATGAAGTTGTGCGAGTGCAAGTAGTCGAAGGCTTCGACGACACAGCCCGCTATAAATTTGGCGGTCTTCTCATCGAAGTACTGGCGCTTTGACATCACCGTCCATACATCACCGCCCATGCACGCCTCCATTAGGAAGTAAACGTATTTGTCATTGCGGTACGTGCGATAGAGTCTGAATTGAAACAGTATTTAAGCCTTCACGGAGCTAAGTGCTTGAGTTATGACTTACTGAACTATGAAGGGCGAATTGCGGCACTTAATCATTACGTTCTTCTCGTTGTAAACGTGCTCGATTTGATCTTGTTTCACCACCTCGATTTTCTTGATGATCTTTAGAGCCAAAGCCTGTTGCCCCAGGGCCACCAGATCCACGCGTCCAAAGGCTCCACATCCCAGAGTGGCTATCTTCTTCAGCTCCGAAATGGCCACTTGGGAGTATTCGTTGTCGAATTCCAGGGATTTGTTACTCGATCGACCACTCGAATCGCCGCGCTGACTGCTGGGCTTCTCCCGCAGCTGCTTGATGGTTCCCAAATAGCTTATGAAAGCTCTAATAAAAAAAAGATAAAAAAATAATAAACTAAATAAATCAAATTGGAAAATGGTAACCTAATAAGGCATTTTAAATATTTAACCAGCAAAATACTTGTTTTTGACTGTTAAAATAAAATGTAACCCAAGAAAAAAATGTAATATGGAAAGTTAATAAAATATTGATCAAAATATATAATTTCATATAGAATATTGTTACTCTACTATTCTGTTGAACTGACTTTTCCAAAAAATTAAAAAATTTCCTTTCTTTCTTTTACCCTAAACAACTATACATGGTATATCTTGTGTTTTTTTGTTTTATTTATTCTTTATGTTGGTTTCATGCACCTATACTTCTTATTGATAGCCAATTATTGATTGAGCGTTGACAAAGTGTCCTATTTGTTACTCACTCTCTGTCGAGCATGAGGACCTCGGTTCCCGGGGCGTCGGCATAAACACTGGCCTGTCGGACATCCGCGTTCAATAGGGCCTGCTCCCCGAAGTAGTCGCCCCGCTTCCTCTTGGCCACAATCTGCTCCTGCTTCTGCTCGTCCTGCTTCTTTATGGTCACCGTTCCGCACCGGATGATATAGAACTCGTTGCCCACCTCGCCTTCTCGCACAATACAGCTGTCGGTCTCGTAGAATTTCTGAAACACAATGAGTTGAGGCATCGATAAATCGGATGATGGATTCTTACCCTTTGCAGTAAATCCACGACTTTGTATAGCAGACTTTGGTCGAGTTCCTGTAAAAATGGTGCTGACCGCAGGAACTGAAGGTTCTCCTCGCGTTCTCGGGAGCCAGAGATTTGCATGATGGCCCTGAAGGTTTCGCGAGCGATTTTCCAAACGCGGGCATCCGTGGCAGCTAGACAAAAAGAAAATCATATTAAATGAGAATTTATTATAGTAGATTTTAATAGACCCTTAAACGAGTACAAGGCTGTTGTAATGGTTATAAAATTTTAAAAGGAATTTATCTATATTTGTAAAAACATTAATACAGAGTAGTTATTGATATTAAAGACTAACTAGTTGTTTGATTAGTCTTGAATACAAGTTACTCAAGCTAATTTTTGGTAAACTAAAAAGGCAAAATGTTATGGTTATTGATTTCGAAAAAAAGAGAAGAATTTCCTTAAAATGAAAATTCAATGAATTTAATAAGTTCCAGAAAGTAGTTTTAAATAAAAACAAAAATTCTCCACCCTTCTCAAAATATTTGTTTTTGAAGGGTATTAAATTTCCTTTATTAGCAGGCTGCTGCATTTACCATTCCACTTTATTTAAGAGTGGTTTACAAAATATTGAAATTTATTCAATTTATTTATGATATTTATTTATAAGTTATTTTCTTGGAATTTGAAGTAAAAGCGAGAGAACTTACCCTGTATCGTTGCCTGGCGCGGAGCATTGTAGAGGATGGCCAGTTCGCCGAAGACGGTGGCCGGTCCGAAGTTGGCCACCAACTGGCCGGCGCGGATGACATCGTAGTGGCCCTCGGCGGAGACGTAGATCTCGGAACCCTCCTCGTGCTCGTGGATGATGAGGCTGTGTTTCTTGTAGCTGGCCGGGGCCATTGCATTGATAACCATCTCCTTGCGCTCCTTGTCCATTAGATTATTGAGGAAATCATTGCGCTCAATGGCCGTTCGTATGAGATTGCGTGTGCTGCGAACCGGATTCATGGGGCAATAACCACGGATTGTTTGTTTTTCTCTAATTCAGCATTGGATGCCGTTTCACTTACGCTTCGTCCTTGGCAATAAATTCGATTTCAATGTCGCCCTGAATGGGCAAATTGGGACGGGCGAAGATGAGGCCACCTTCCACGCGATGGGTTTTCGGTGTCGAGGAATCGTTGGATTTCTGGCTATCGCTACTTTCCTCCGGCTTTGCTATTTGATCCTTGTAGTTTTCGTGTGAAATTGCCCAAAGAAAGAAAGGGAAATAGATACTTTTAATACAGTAGATAAGGAACCGGATTGGATTTCGTTTAAGGAAGATTTTTAATGGCTTTAAGCAAGATAAGACAGAGAGACAAAAAAAGCTTAGGCTTGTATATTTTTTTTAGTAAGATATTCTATAATCAGATATTCTATAATCTAAGAATGGTATTGAAGGTTTTGTTAACCTAATCGGTAGTTGGATTTTTTTGCAGAAACTTTTTATTAAATATTTTTAAAATGTAATACTTAAATATGAGCTTATGTTTTAAGTTACCAAAAAGAAGAGAAAACAATAAATATGTTTTCCCTTGACTTTTAAATACTTAAATATGAGCTTATATCTTAAGTTACCAAAAAGAAGAGAAAACACTAAATATGTTTTCCCTTGACTATTGTAAACTAGTTGTTATAAAGTCCAGCAACAAAAAGTCATTATAAGCATTTGTTGCGTTGACTGAAAGAATTGTAAGCACTTGTACCAAGAAATAACCTCTTGGACAGAAAAGCATATTGTGTCAAGAAACAGCACGGGAAATTGAACCTTAAGACGTTCATTCCTCCGAAGCAGCTAGAGATTCCGTTGTTGGAGGACCGATTAGCCACAGATTGCCAATGGAGCAGATCCAAGGGAGCAAAGGGAATAAGAAATGTTTCTGTTTGGGATAAAGTTTTCGTTCGTGTCTGTCGGCGAACAATTAACATCTAACTTGTTTCTACAAGTGAGTTGGGCGCACGGTTCAATTGCAATCTGTTCTGAGTTTCACTTTCCCCAATTTTGCCTTTGGGGCAATGGGAAGTGAGGAGGGTTGTGTGTCGACTGCCGCATAAAAGTTTCTTCAAATAGTAAATGGAGTGTAGCATCTCGACACACAGTTCCTGGGAATAAGTTTCGAGGTATTTAAATATACAGAAATGCTAACCCAGTCACTTGTTTTTTACTCACATAAGTTAAAAGTTGACCGTTGTGTATCATAAAACCAATTACGAACAACCAAATTGAAAAAAGTAATGGACTTTTGAAACTACTTTTATTTAAAGTATTGATAACTATTTTCAGTAACTATGAAAATAAAGGTATATAGGTAAAACTAAATAAAAAAGCTATACAAAATATATAAAAAATATGTTCTTCATTTCTTTTTAAATTATTATTTAATGCCCAATGCCTTATAAAAGTTTTCTATGGTACCATAAACCAGATATAGGTATATTTTAAATCATTTTATTTCATAGATATACACATTCGCAAGACTTTTAAAAACAATTTTTGGTTATTAAATGGTATAATTTTTTTTAGGGTTGAATATCGTTTTTGCCGTGTTGAAAGCATCGACAATAATCATTAGTAGGAAAATCTTTTTAGAAAATCTTTTCCGTTTAAAAATAAAAAAAGTATAACTTCTGAGCTACAACTGTGTATCTAAGTCCTTCCTGGTACTATGGAGCTGCCTTATCTATCGTTACAAATGACCCCCACTAGCTGTTAGAAAAAGTGTAGTTCCTGCAACCATTGACAACCTAGAGGCAGGTCGAAAAACCGCAGAACTCTGGTTAGTTGAGGGGAATCTCATTTGGCCAGCCACCTCATTACTTACTTGGCTGTTCGAAGCATCCTGCTGCTCCTGCTGCTCCTGCTGGTCCTGCTGTTTCCCCTGCTCCTGCTGTTTCGCCTGGTTGTCCTGCTGCTCCTGCTGCTCCTGCGGACGCTCCACGCTCCGCTTCTTGCGCAAGTGGAGCGGCGTTCCGGGGACGAGGAGTTCGGGCGGCAGCGGCGGTGCCGGCGGTATGTTAATATCGGGCATCGTGGACACACGTCGCCGCCGATGGTCGTCCGGATGGCTCTTGGCCAGATAATTGAGTGACACATTGCTGGAGCTCTTGGCGCGAAGGGGCGGAGCCAGCAGTAGTTTGGCCCTTGGATCCTTTTGCTCCTGCGGCAGGGTACCATTTGTCAGCTTGCTGTTACTGTTGTTACTGCTGTTACTGTTGTTGTTATTGTTGTTGTTGTTGGCATCGCTGCTCTGGCAGGACAAGGTGTCGTCCGCTTGCTGGGCGCTTAGTTCCTGCGTGTGACCAATGAAAAACTTTACAGGACCTTCGCTCACAGGTGTTGTGGAAATGGAGGCGGAGGCGGTGGTAGAGGGCGTGGCAACATCCTCATCGGCAACGCCCTCATCAATTATGCCATTCACATTCACTTTGAGTTTTGACTTGCCGCCATCGAGGACATCGGCATGTGCATTAGCACCACCCGGCTCCCCCACCCACAAGTCCTTCTCCCCCTTCTGCGAATTCTCCTCCTCCTCCTCTGCATCCTTGACATCCTGAATCTCGATGCTGGGCACCTCGGTGGGCAGAGCGGTGGGCCGTCGCTCTTTGACTGGTTTTAATTTTGAACTTGAGCGTGCGACATTAATTGCACTGCCGCCTGAAAGGGACGACTCCTGCAGCTTGTCCTTGTTGGAGCGAAACTTGCGCTCCTGCCCGCCATTGTTTGCGTTCGCCCTGCCATTCTCGACAACCGGCTGCAGTGGAGGGGAGCCGGGTGACGACTGATGCTGCGCTATTCCTCAGCCGTTGAAGTTTGGCCTAGGGCATCGAGTGGCGGCAACCAAGGACCAACCATGGAACCAGGACCAAGTACCCACCAAACATTTACGAAGACAAACACAGCGGTGCAAAAGTTTCGGTTGTGGTGTTCAGTGGACATTTGGAGGCGTTGTCGAGCAGCAGTGTATATAGTATATATATATTTACAAGTGTTTTGTGCCGATATTGTTTTGTGTACAGCGGAATCGTTTGAAAGTATAAGAAACATACAAGCATGTGTGCAAATATTAGTCGAGTTTCGCAAAGACAGTCGAACGAACAGGTGGAAGCGCGATCTGAAGTTGTGCAGCTAAGAGGTTTCTATTTCTGGTCTCTGGTTTCCAGTTGCCAGCTTTTGGGTTCTAAGTTGTGGGACTCTTGAGTACTCACCTCACTGGCACTTGGAGTCACGATGGGCGAGTACAGTGGCTTCTCCTCCCGACGGATGTACAGTCCGATTTGCTGAAAGACAAAGCGCAAACTTGCATTAAAATTAATTTACACACGAGTGTTTGCACTGCATACTAAGAAACACAAGCGAATATACTTGTCTTTCTTCTTTTGACATCTCCTTGATATCTTCTTGTTGAACACGTTTATAATTTGCTAAATTAAATATTTGCCATCAATAAAAATCTTACTATACCAACACCAGAAATAAGCCGCAAACCGTCAACAGAAGCCTTTTTTATACCACAATGATTACTTGTATTTACTTTGCATGATTTATTGCCTTATTCCACTGACACACACTTTTAAGCCAAGTGGCTTGTACGTCATTGTCTTAATCATTTTATTCAGAAAGATACATATTAAACTGACTTAAAGGAAAAGTTCACAATTGTGTTGCTTATTCGTATCAACATGCTTAAAAACGTGGCAGAAAAACTTTTTGTTTTCTTATAATATTTATATGGTTTCCAAAAACATTTCTGTGGGACTCCCAATAAGTGCAATTTTTTATTGAGATATTGTTATTACTTTGTAAAAGAAAATTTAAAATTGAAAAATATTTTCGAGTGCTTTTAGTCCTGCCCTTAAATGAACTATGTATTTAATTTGTTTTAATCTTTTATCAGTTTCCGTAAAAGCAATTCGATGCCGGACAACTCTTCCTACTTATTTTTTGACCACTTTGGGTATGTTTACAATGTCATTTTAAGCCTCCATTAGGCCGATAACAGCCAATTTCCATTGGCATTGTGTCCTTTAAACACGGGGCTTTGTGTGTCGCATTTTGCGCTCAGTACTCCTCGCATTTAAGTTGCCCCATTGGGTCCCTTTTTTGACCTTTCAGCATGGCAGCCAAGGATTCCTCGTTAAGTATTCCAGATTGATTGGCTTAAAATTGTGATGAGCGGCAAGCTTTAAAAAAATCTCCCAAATTTTCATAGTGGTGGAAATGGTTTGTTTACCAGAAAAAGAAAACTTGTGTGGCACCTGGCCTTCATGACTTGTAACCTCTTGAAAAGCGAAAAGTTTTGACACGGCGTGTGTCATGTGTCGTAAAAGTATTTTTGGGATTCGCTATTGTTGCGCAAGAATTGTTTAAAAATGACTTAGACAGTTATGACTTGAGCTTGTCACAAGTCGTAATAGAGTTTTAATTTATTCTAGTTTTTAGTTGTTTTCGATTTCAGTTGAGGCAATAACAATGTCCACCTTAAGTTGTAACCACTTTGGGTAGGTTCGTAAATACTGATTTTTATTTTAGCAACATCTTGAAACTTTTATTAGCTATGTTCATATGCATTTTCAGTTAAGTCATGTGAGAAGCGCTCGCATCTTATCTTTTCAATTGGCGTGGGGCCTAATGAAATATTCAAACCTGTTTGGGGGCCCAGTGCAAGCATAAATAAACACGTGTCAATTTGCGAGTCGCCTGGTTGACTTTGCTTTGATATGCTAATCGAGCTAAACGCCGATATTTTGACAGGTTTTCCGTTTTCCCACACGGAAGCCTTGAATTCTGCTTTTGGCCGATAAAGTCACCGATAACGTTGAAGCGCGCAGCCTTCAGGTGAAGTTTTCCCTATCTCATTTTTCTTTCCTTTTTTTTCTGCGGAGGAGGGAAAACTCTTGAGGTTTGGTACCCTCGAATTTCTTAGACTGCGTCCTTACACGTATTCCTCCCCCGAGGGCGTTTTTCCATTTCCAAGGGCTTTTTGCCAGTTATTTAGAATTACTGTGACGTGTAAGTTGTGCGTGCAATCACGTTCATATTGTCATCCTCCCGCGCGTCCTGGAAACATCATGTCCTCTCCTCCGAAGGAGAGACAGCTACAGATGTTTCTATAGATAGCCGAGCATCCGACGGATCCTGCATATTTATACGTCATTTGGAGCTCCGGCTGCAAGCTGTTCCACTCACACACACATTTTGTTTTTAGATTTATGCATGAGCCCCAACCCAGCGATTTCTGTTTCTTCCCACACCTATTTATATGCATGCTTATCATATTTTTGCATACCTAATGCCAACTCGTCGCCGAATGTTTGCTATTGATGAAAGCGCCAGGATTGCAGATAGTCAAGTGCCTAGCAGATTGAAGTATTTCGGCCAAGTAGTGAGTCCCTCTGACCCATTTGTCAAAGTATCCATAAAATACAAATGTATTTATGCAACGCAAAAAAGGTTCTACTTTCATTAATCAAAATCTTTGATATATATTTTCCAGGAAGCACTGGTCACTTTTTATGTTCGATAATAAAAAATCCCCAAATTATATACATTTTATTTGCTTAATGACCATTGCTCATTTACCATTGAATTTTCCCAAACAAAAGTTAATGGGAATTTGGGTATTGGCACTCGTATTTTTCCTCCGGTTTTGTGCTTTTGAGATAAGCCCATTAAAAGTGAACGTCATGAACAGAAAAAAAATGAAAGATAAGAAAAACTAGGTTTCGCTCCACAAACATTTTTACGTGATTCAATACCCTATATTCAGGAGCCACAAGGTCATTTCCGATCATAAATGCTGACAGCCAAATCAGCAGATAATAAAACACTAAATATAACCTCTGATTTAATTCTTCTAATCAGTAAGGAATCAAAGCGATATTAACAAATTTTCCGTGTAATGTTTGTACAAATTTATCCAGGCTGTTTTTCATTCAAACTTTCCTGATTCAAACTTTTCTTTTGACAAAGTCTCTACATTTATTTTTCTAGTAGTATAGAAACGAATTGGTCTTCAAAATACTTTGAAACTTGAAGTTTCCTAACTTAAAATTTACTTTAGAACTCTTAGGTTCCCAAAAGTTGTCTTAAATTATAGAACTTAAGTTGACTGTTTTTCTTAAGAACATTTTCTTGAAAATGAAGAAAGTTATGTTGTTTTATGTTATTAATATCGTATTTACAAATTTCAAAAAATGTCCATAAAGAACTAAATGTGTTTTGGGTATTTTGAAGTCGAAACTCCCCATATTTGTTTACTGTTTCGCTTCGCGTTATTTATGTTTTTTCCTCGCCTCCCCGATTAACTTAATTAAGCACTTGATGAACTTATCTGCGGACTTATCGGATTCGGACAAGTGCAGTACTGAAGCGTGATCTGTGGCACGCGGAACTCACCACGGGACTATCTTGTGTGTTGAGTATCGTATCGGTGTTCTCATCTTCGGCGGGGGTGAATTTGTTTTTGCTGCGGTGGTGGAAGAGTCGGGGGAAGCAGGCCATAATGCTGTTTACTCCCGCTAATGTAACTGTTATCCGGCTGTGATTTTTTGCGACTTCGGTCACTCTTTTATGGGTTGCTCGCTGTTTTCGCACACTTTTTATCTCAAATCGTTTGCTTTGTTCGCTCGTGGGTTAAACATTTTGATTACCCCGGCCATATTCTCTGATTTATGGTCAAGGATTTAATTGCGGCTATAAATTCGTGCTGTTCGGTTGCAATTGTCGCGGATTATGTATGCTTCAATTTCGATTGGGCGCCAATTCGATTTACTTCGCACACGACACACTTATTGGCTTTAAACTGATTAGTTGTTGACTATTTAGTTGTTTATCGGTATCTTAGTTATTCAGGAATATCTTATCGCATTGGTTTAGTTTTTTTAAGCCAAAGGTTTTCTTTTTGACACTTTAAGATAACGATTTAATGCACTTGATGAATTTAAAAATGTATTTATCATTTTTGATTTCGATTTGGATAAGTTGTTTAAATTATATGATGCGCAAGGAAACTGAAACATATTATTAAATTTGTTGTTGTTTGTATTGTATAATTTTGTTTAATATTGATTGCCTAACGGTTTTGTAAAGTCCAAAGTTTTTAGTGTGCAAAGAAAACCACTAAAGTCAGTATCTTAGGAGCTTTAACAGCAAAACTAGAAGTACGCACTCAAAAGGCAACGGGCCAGATATTCAGCAAGCCATCAGCTTTCAGTTGGCCATCAAAAACAAAGGATTTCGGAGGGCTCCACTAAATTCTGGGTTGACCACATCGGTTTATCAACTGTCCCAGAAAGCGGGAGCAGCAGCATTTGCTTTGCATCTGATAAATTTGTTTGTGGAACAAAAGTTTCAAAGTTCAAAAATTATGCGCATCGTCAAGTTGGCTGCTTTAATTACCGCTCGGAGCGAATTGTGCTACCAATTTCTCCGGTTTTTGTTTCTATCCGCCACTTGGTCATTGCGATGAGTCAGTATGCTTGCTGGCTTTTATCATTTTGTGGCTCTTATCGCCTCAGAAATGCCTAATTGTTTTCTATTTATGCGGGGGATTTCATTGTTTGGCCGAAAGCTCTAAAGCAAATGCCTTCAACGAAAGGCGAAACAATACTGGGGGTGCATTACGACAATTCCGGTGGAATTATCAGAGCCCCATTGCTTCGAGTATTAACAAATTTACTGGCCTCAAAAATCACAAGCCCACATACTCGTACATGGCCAAGTGTTTTATCAGCAAAGAATTGTATTGTATTTCCTTATACGATTTGTTCGATAACGACAACGAAACACCGATGTGCATTTCACATTGGAAAATAAAGAGCTGCCCGTCCGCTTGTTTTTATGGCCATTTGTGTTTTGCTTTCTCTGTTGCCATGATTTGCTTTGGCAAAATGAAAAAAAAAAACGAAGTACAAGCTGAAAACACTGGCAAAAGTAATGGCAACAGCTACATCAACAATAACGATGAGAGAAAGGCCGAAGTGATTCGACGGAGCCGCCAGTCACGAGTCACTCATTTATATTAATTTATTGACATTTCGTTTGCAGTTATCAGCACACTTTTCTGCTTCTTTATTTGTTGTTTTCACTGTTCTTCAACGTTGCCTTTTCATTGCATTTCATAATGAAGTTGCTGCCTGATTTGGCCAAGTAATTGTTTTTGGGTTCTGATTTGGTTTATAGCATAAACTCGCTTTATTGCTCTATCGATGACTTTTCGTTCAAGGCGCTTCGATAAGGGTTTATGGCAAAGGTAAAGTTCACGTATGTAGTTTTACAATCCGATTGGGAAATTATGTTACCAAAAAAAAAAATTGTGGTTAAATTTTAAACTATTTTTTAAGGACTGACGCACAGGCCTTTTTTTTATACACTAAAACACTCGAATGTTTCCGCGAAGTTGTCAGCCATATCTTTCGATTAGATATCAATATCAAGAACTTCAAGATGATTGATATATTTGTTGACTTTCAATTTGTCAAATTGAATGGAAATGATATTCAGAATTTTTCCTCCACGCAGTGGTGTATTTTCTGCAAAACACTTTCTATTCACCAAAAGAACTTAAACTTTGAAAGTTGGTTTTCGCTTTTCAACAAACCACTTGAGTGGTACACGCAAATGAAGCATGTCACCGCCGAATTATTGAACCAAATGACCACGAATTAATCGGGTTTTCACTTCCGAAAAAACAGAACTCCAAACGGATCATTTTACACTTTCGCACGTAACAATTTCCGCTCCACGAGGGCCATTAATTCGAGGCTGATTCACTTGAAATCGGTTCACGGAGCCAAGGCTTTCCGATGCCACTACTATTGATGGGTATGGGTATATTGCCACCCGATCCGCTGAACCTTCCGCACACCTGCCGCCGTGGAGGCTGATAACTCGACTAATTTAACGCGGCCAATTTAAATTGGCAATTTGCTCGACGCTCTTACGTCGACTGCGAAGTCGACGGCGACTGAGAAATGCGACTGCGACTGCGACGGGCGACTAGCTTTATGTTTATCGGTATCAGCTGAAGTGCCCGACTAGCGGCCTTATCTATCGAGAAGTGTTGGGCCTGCCAGGCGTCACTGTTAACGCGAGACGTTCTTTTGGCCCCAAACACACATGGAAGTCGCCCCCGTCGAAAAGGGGGCTAAAAACACCCAGCTGGAATTGGAATAAACAAATACCAGAGCGCTTATCTTAAGTAAACACCATCTGCCTTATAGAGAAAGTCAAACAAGGCTATTTATTTATTTTTGGGCTGGCAATATAGTGTTTGCACAGAATCGGAAATGGCAAATTTACAAATATTTAATATTGGCTGTTCCCAAAATATTCATCTTTATTCTGGTAGCTCTTTAATTTGGGTTTTGTAACAGATAAGAAAAGGTAAACATTGCTCAATTTTTGGGTGGTATTTACTTAAGGTTCTTCAGGTTAAATATACAGGTTGTTCTTATGATATTGAGCTTTTAAATTGGTTCTTAAAATCTTGTACAATCAAATTTAAGCAATTACGCATTCAGCAATAATTTATTCAGTATTTTTTTAACAGAAACATTTATTATTTAATTACAAATTGCAACTTTCAAGTTGAATTATGGATACATTTTGATCAGTAATAATTTGGTTACAAATGTAATACCCTTGTCAGTCTAAAACTTTTTATAGGAGTTACTTAAGATACTTTCCTAATTTTTTTTTATTTAATATGTAAATCAAATGTGTTGACAAATGGCGAGACCTGGCGTCACAAATTGGAATTCTCCGGGCGTTCAAGATAGACGAAAAGTTTGCCACTGGAGGCGTTGGAGTTTTTATTCATTATGCCCTAAATGCGTAACTAAAGCAATTTCAAAGTAGAACTCATTTTCACTCTCGACTTGGTTCTTCCTCCTCTTCTTCAGCCCCCTTCTATAGAAACCCCCCCTAACCCCCTTTCCTACGTGCTCATATGCCTAAAAGTATGCACGTATCTGGCGACATTGTCGTTTGATTAAACTTGTTAACACACATTCTCGGAAGGACTTTTTCCGCCAGGAACCCGCGAAAGCAGCCGGATGCCAAAGTTTGTCAGCTTTAAACTCAGCGGTGGGAAAACTCATTTGGTCCAAGGAAGCCAACGAGAACGAAGGCTTTGGCATAAATTGCAAAATATATACGAGTATAATATCTACATATATGTATATCTGACTCTCTGACTGGGTATTTCCTGGCCGGGCCGGAAGTTCTATTGCATAATCTTATTAACCACACATCCCAACTCAGCCGGCACTCTATGGATGCTGAATAATTTATGCATCCAATTCCCAGGCAGCGGCAGTTGGCCAGAATTGTTGACAACTCGCCTGGCAATCCGTATTTTGATTTGGTTTGCCAAGTTTTTACTGATCCGATTAGCCCATACTAATTACCACCGGCTGTGTTTGCATTACTTTGCCACATGTATTTGAATTTGATTAGATTTGATTGCATTTCTCTTGCTTTCTGGCCGAGTGGCTAGACCACTGGCAAATATATTTATTAACCCGTCGAAAGTCGGATTGGATCTGGCAGAACCCAAAAAAAAAAAAAAAAAAAGTGTGAGGCAGTCGAAATATGGGAAAACAATTTGGGGGCTGTAAAGAAAAACGGGTCGGGTGTTTTTTGTGTGTGCTCTTCTGGTTTTTGTTTTATGACCCAGCGACACCCGTGAAGGCAATGATTGATGCGCTCCTCGAGCTCCTTCGCGTTTTAGTGGATCTCCAAATTGCTTTTTTCACGCTGACAGTCGACGGCCGAGCAAACGTGGAAAGCCAGCGGCAGTTATTCAAATGCAAACGACAGCTGTCAAAATGGTTTTAACTAAAAATTCGACTTTATCTTTCCCTTTTTTTCTATTTCTGCTTGCAGCCTGTGCGAACACCAAACGAAAAAAAATGGGCCGAATGTCAATGAGTGACTGGGCCGTGGCAGCCGCCAGGATCCCGCCAATTCACGTCCTCGCCGAATGATAAGCTGCCTGCGGGCTAAAAAAAAACAAAAATATCCAGAAAATAGATAAACTAGGAATCCTTACGAGCGGGTGCAAGTGCAAAAGGCGAGTCAATGACCCTCGTCCGGCTATCAACGATCGTATGGCTGCTGATGCTCCTGCCGGCGGTCCTGCCACGCCCACAAAAGGATGCCGACCAGAAGTTCTCGCTGCCCGCCGTACCGCTTCCCCCGCCGCCGCCCTTCACCCCCGGCAAGAATCACTTTGCGCTGAACGCCTTCGCCGGAGATCATTCGTCCGGTGGCCATGGCTCCTCCGCCTCCTCCTCCGCTGGAAATCCGGAATGCGGTGGGGTGCTGAAATCCCGTCACGGAATCATCCAGACTCCGAACTTTCCGCACAGATTTGCCACGCCCATGGAATGTGTCTGGATCATCGACGCCTCCGATCTGCCAAAGGCCCAGGGGCAGGGAAACGTGTCCATCGTTGTGTACTTGACCCAACTCTACGTGCTCAGTGGACTGAAGTTCACGGAGTACATGTACTACTCGGATGACTTCAAGGTTCCCGCCCACCGGGTGTTCTCCCTCACGGAGGACGATGTCACCCAGGTCACGTGGGTGCAGTTCCACAGCCAGTATCTGGAGATCCGGTTCACCATGGCCACGCTGGATGGCACGCATCTGAGAGCTCTGGATCGCCTGCTGGACGTCTACGGGTTCAACATCACCTACGAGGTGCAGAACGAGGTGAAGTCATCGCAGTGCAACACGCTGCAGTGCCGATTCCTCGGAGATTGCTTCGCCAGTTCCGACTTCAGGTGAGTCTACAAAAATAAATATAAATACGAATTCAATATCTGATATTGCATGAAAAACATATTTTCATCTTCCTATTTTCAGCAGTTAGAAAAAAATTGAACAGAAAAGTTAATCAATTTTTGAAGTTCAAGCTGGAAATTTAGAGCACTAACCTAAAATAAAAAAATAAAGTTGCTTTCAAACAAAAATGTAGCTCTGAGAATCTATAAAAGCAAAAATAAGTTATTCGTGTAACCTACATGGCGAATGAGTAACATTTTTTATACGAGGCGGATGAGTAATATTTGTTTAATACTCATCCGCCATGGTTGCTTATATAAATTCTCAATTTAATGAAAACTGTTTTCTTTTTATTTTGTTATTCAAATTAAATTCAAATATGACATTTTTTTAATCTTTAAATATATCTTAGAATTTAAATACTGTTAAATTTTGTTTTCAGATATAAAAGTCTTTAATTTTTGAGTGTAAAAGTTCAAGTGAAAAAGTTTTCTATTTGTTTGGTTTGATTAAATTAAAAACATTTAAAACAATGCCCACATGTTCCACCAAATTAGTACGAACACACCTGTATAGTTCCGCTTTAAACTAACAACAGGGCAGTTAATAAAACAATGAGAAAGGGAAACATTTCGGACGCTGGGAAATATGTATGTGCAGCACTCGAGCATTCTGGCAGTCTGCAAGCTGGTTCCCCGTGGACACGAGCACCTGCGTCCGGAACATGTAGAATATTTAAGCGCCGGCAAAACTTTTACGGCTCTCATCGACCTTCCACCGCCCGGACATTCAAAAATACGGCGCTGGGAAAGTGGAAAAGTGAGAACTGTGGAAAACCAGAACCCAGATTCAACTGCGTTTCGAGTTCAGTTTCCTTTCTGTTCAAACAAATCGCAAACGCGAAATCAGCGGCAGGCGAACCTTTGAAATTGTTAACTGCTCGCACATCAATCTTTCGCCCCTTTGCATTTGGTTTGGCTTTTCGGTTGGGTTTTTTTTTTTGGCTCGGGATCGGTTCAAGGCTCTCCACCTAAACCAAGTGGGAGCCATACATTTGTAATGTTTCAATAAGTGGAGCCCGTAACAAGAGAAACCCGTCCGGATTTTCACCCCACTCCCGATTTACTGGCGGAAAAAAAAAAAACACGAGGAAAACCTGAAGTGAAGCCGGGGAAAACAATGGACGGCGAACCCATGTCAGTGAAGGGAAAGTTACAAAACGTATGCACACACGTATGCCAAAAGTCAAAAGAAAAGCTGGAGCTGAGGAGCGCCTGATGCATTTTCCCTGACAAAATCCAGCTAGTGGGTTTTATGAATAAGCTCGGCAATTGAGTTTGACGTGCTCGACGGCGAGAGTTTTGTGGCACAATGCCTTGACAAGTCGTGGAAGGGCTTTTCGGGGCACTTGATTAATTGAAGAGCTCCTCGATGCAGCGCACAATCCAGGGATTCCGCCTTTCACTTTCCCACACTCTCGCGAGTTCTCGAGCGGTAGAGTCGCAAATGAAATTATATTTTCAATTGCTAGGCAATTATAAAGTCTAATGTCAATAAATAGTCCATTTGATGGCAATTAACATGTAAATAGCACGTCGGACGATGCCCCCAGAGGACGTTAAACAAATCAAATTAATTGTGCGATTTGTTGGCTGAACAAAGCGGAGAGGCTCCTTTTGCTCTATGTATTCATGGGCCCTCCGAATGATTTCGGGGAAAAACTTCTGGACGAAGTTTGTGAAGAAGCTGCAACACCCTCGCCTACTTAACATAATTATAATTAATTGCCTCGCTCAAGGCCGCGCATCCGTCCGGCTAATTGAATATTAATATCAATGTCGAAGTGCGAGTGAAATGCCCAGCCGGGCGGGCCAAAAATTAATATAAAAGTGACAGCTGAACTAAGTTGCATCTGCCCGGTAGCGTGTTGTCTTTGGCCCCTCGCAATTTTCGAGGGAATATATAATTTCGCGCCTGCCACGTAGCATACCGTAACTTAATTACCAACTAAAGGCAAATGGGGGAAAGGTCCCGTCCTCTACGTGCCTCAGATAAGGCCGTTCCGCCATAATTTCCCACCCCCGAATAACCTCCAAATATCTCTCAGTGCACGATGAAGCGAAATGGAGGAAATTCGGAGGGGGAAAAAGGGGGAAATGCTGTCAAGTGACTTGTGTCAGGAGCAAAGGCATCACAGCTGCTGCAAACTCGTATAAACAACAAAACAGTCATGCTCATGTTGTCAACTCCCCGCCACAAGGATCGTGTGTGTGTATGTGTGTGTGTGTGTGTGTCAGGATGAGGGGGATAAGCTTCTCCAATCCCAATCCCTAAACCCAAACCCAAACCCACCAGCTTAGTCCTTTCACTCTTTGGTCCTTTCAGGCAGCTCAATCTCGCATTGCATCCCCGTTTACGGCACTCGTTTCCAGCAGCTCCTTTGTTGAGTTAATGTGCGAAAAATGCATGGCATCGGTGAATGCTAAATAGATGATAAAGGCGCCGCGAGCAGCTCGTCCCGAATCTTTATGTGTCACCCAGAGTGCGTGTTCTCAGTGCTCCCCCGTTTATTAATTTTCTCTTTTTTTTTTTTGTTTGTTAGCTGCCACTGTTTTACGCGTTGAGTGTCATCTCGTTGAATTTGCATGTGTACTTTATGAACAGTGGAGGTTAGAATTATAGGAGAGTGGTTTAGAAAATGTTAATCAGGGTATTATAACAAAAAGCCGCTACTTTTAAGCCTGCAAGTCGTAAAACTTTCAGCCACCATTCATCGACATTTGACAACCAAGTTTTTGATTAAAATATGCATTTTTTGGCATACAGCATTTTTGGACAGAGAATTTACCCTTTAAAAAATAGTTTATTATGCTTCATAGCAAACTTAGTAGTTTTATATTATAGTATAGCAGGGAAACACTTATTAAGTTGAAAGATAAAAAATGACTGCCATAATAATCACTTTAATATTGTTGAAAAAAATGGAAATTGCAAATATATTTATAAAATAGTCAATAAGGTAAAGAATCTAACAAGCAAATATACATTTTTTTCAAAGTTCCTTTTTCTTAAATAAAGTAAAAAAATATTGTTACTATAATTTTGACCATAGCTGTTTTTAATATGTGCCAGCATTTTTAATAAGCACCTTCTAGCGCAAAAAGTAAAAGTGTCAAGTGCCACGCAGCTTAAAGCTAATGAAATGCTGAAAAATGAAAATCCAGCTGAAACGAAACAGACTAATTGTTTTTGCCTAATTTAATCAGAGAAATGTATTTCATTTAATTTAGTGGCTTGCTTTTCTTGATGCCATCGGACTGTTCAAGAATTTCCGCAAAAGTTCCACGAAGCTCATTAATGGTGGCGACCACTAACCCCATTTGATTGCCAATAAACTTTGTGTAAAATATTCAAAATGCTGTTGAGCTGCGAACTGCTGGCAGAAACTTTAGAAAAGCGATTCCAAGTTGCCTCCAAGAGCTAGGGAGCAGAAACAATAAGCCATAAACAATTGGCCAACGGCCAGGAAGGAGTTGCTGTCCCAGCCAAAAGCTGTTCGTTGTTGGTCGTTGGTTTCCATTGCGAAGCTTCCCTTCTTTTTAGTTCTGCATTTATTTCGACTGACTGAATGCGTTTCTGTTTGCATTTTTATGCATTTATTTGGGACTCTGGCGCACACGTTCATCAATTTGCCACTGGCCAGTGAAAATCTGTCGCACTTCACCGCAAAACTCAGCAGAGCAGTAACCAATTTATATTTTTAAATACTTTTCCGTTTTTAAGCCATTTCGGTCTGGGCCCTTACTTTTGTTTTCCTTTCCTTTTTCGTACGGTTTTCGGGGGCTTCTCTATATTTTCATTAACAGACGCTTAATTGAAAAACTTTTTCGCTTTGAGAAGCGTCGTCAGAAGGCCCAGGCCACTCTTTATTGAACCGATTCAGTAATTTAATCTATTTTCCCTTCAAGTTGGCAACAGAGTAGAAAAGTGGCAAAATGTATTCACAGTTGATGAGCAAAATGGAAAAAAAGGCTCCTTCCGTTCACATTACGCATATATTTCAAACTTGTTAGCTAAGTCTGCCGCCAGAAGTTCACTCTAAACACAACATTGTGTATTTGAGTGCCCGAAAATGTAAAAGAGGCTGTAAAACCCAATCCCAACCCACCGATTGGCAACCTTTTTGTGCCAGCATCGGTAAACAAGCAGAAGAAGCTGCACCAACGGCAATGACATCGGTTCCGAATTAGGCCACATTCAACCAGCAAGTTGTTTTTGTCTCAAAATAGGGTTGGTTTGGCTCCAGTGACGGATTCATCAGGGTTAGAGGGGTTACTTTTCAAATTAAACTACACGAAAGTTTAACGAACAACATTAAAAGTTTACTTTTTTACTACTAATGAAGATGTAGATGTTTCTTAAAAGAAAAAATGTAAAATACAGATGTAAATACATGTAAAATACATTTTTTAAGAAATATATTTGATATCAACTGGTTCCTTTGATTTATTGCTCTAGTTTGTATTTGTATAGGTATATTTAATTTAAAAATTGTTTTGTTTTACCTATAGCTGTAATAAAAAAAAAAAACAATATTAATAATTTCATATTTAAGGGTTTTAATATTTTATAAAAGTTGTTCTTAATTCCATGCAATTATATTTGAACTGTTATGACGGGAAGAAGCTGGAGAAAACTGAAAATAAATGACATTTTTAAAAGTTGCAAAGGCAATTACAATATTTTCCAAAGGCCCCTCCCACGAATCCTGGATCCGCTCCTTGAACAGTGAATGGAGATGGGTGAATATGAACCTGCTCGCCAATGAATATGCGTGGCCAATGGCTGTGGATCTGCGTCCGTTTCAGCTTTAATAACAAAAAGCGGAGCTGGTGCTGAGCAAACAGAATGTCAGCACCAAATGAGATCAGGCTGTGGGTGTTGGGTGGGTTGTGGGTGGGTGGTTTATGGGCCGGAATAAAGGACCAAAGGGACAGGGACATGGCAGCTGGCGGCTGGTCGGAGGTGCATCCTTGTGGCCAATGCACATGCCAATGGGCTTGCCACATGGCAACTGTGTCAGTGTCATTCCGATTCGCCTGCGTGCACCTCGTGCATTGTTTGCCATGTCAAACATTGTCATTTATCCAAAGTCGACGACCGGGGAAGTCCCAGGGAAACAGTTGGGTCACATCGGAGGCCAGAGAATGGAGAGTGGAGTCCGAGCTTTGCATATTGCAATTAAGTTTTGTTTGGCCCCCTGAAAATTCGCACACCGGATCCCCGGCATGTGCCGCTCAATTAAAACTTTTTGGACCCAATATTGTGGCGAATCGGTGCTTTTAATTTTCCTGTCTTGCAATGACGTTGAGGCACCTTCGCCGCAAATTGGGCTCTTCGCTCCAACGAGAGAGGTTATTACTTATTTTAAAAGTTGGCAAAACAGAAGAGAACAGGAGAGTAGGTCGAGGCCGAAAAATATGTATTAAGAACTTTTGGTCTGGAAAAAGTGGACAACTACGGAATTCTTAAATGCAAAGTTTTTTTTAAGGTAATATTACCATAACTACTTACTGCAATTAAATCAGAAATGAAAAGGTCCCCAGATATGCAAAAACATTATGATTATAAATGGGGCACCCAACTCGAACTAAATAAGTTAACGCAGCAGAAATAAAAATGATTTTAACGCTTGAAAACAAAACCATTAAAATGCAAATAGAATAACGCATACATGTATATTTTTCATATTAAACATCCTTTGTGTTTTACGACTGCGAGGCGGTAAAATGTCGGCCGCAAAACCATTTCAAAATCCCAACTCTTGCCGCCCGCGCAGTCAGTCACCTTTTCACATGCGAGTACGACCATCAAATTAAATTTTATTGCATTAGGCGAATGGGTGAAAAAGTAATTGCCAACATTTCAGCCTTTTCTTTCCATTTTTCCTTCCCCTTTCCTTTTTTTCCCCACTTTTTGCCACCGCTACTTTCCGTTTTTACGGCTACACGTGCCACCGGCAAGAAAAAAGCAATTTGTTGTAATTTCATTGCGTTTTCATCGCACGCTGCCCATCATTTAAAGTGGAATTAAATGTGGGAGCAGAAATTCATCAGGCTTTGATTCGATTGCTCGATGTTTTAATTATTGATTCTTTCCAACGAAAGCAATTAATTTTACAGAAATCGTAAGGAGTCGGCAAGAAAATACTTTCAGCACATTTCATATGATTTTCTTCTCCTTTGAATCGAGAGAATCATATCAAGTTTTTCCACTTGTACATAGTCGAAGTTTTTGCTGGCGCATTACGCGATGTGAATGTCTGAATGTCCGTTCGTCCTAGTCGCTCCTTCATATTTTCCCAAGCACTTTGGCTTTTTGTCAAAATTCTGGCAAAAGTCCCGGCCAGAATCGCGCAACTAAGTAACAATTCTGGCGACTCGCATGACATATTCATGGCAGCCATATGTGTATTTTGGGGCATTTGAGGCAAGTCGCTATTCGCCATTCGCATTCGCATTTCGCATTCGCCTATCGTCATTTCGCATTTCGCAAATGCAGTCAAGCATTTCCCCAATTTTTGTCAGCACTTTTTGAGTGCAGTCGCATAAAGTTGCTGCAGATTTTTGGCAAGCGATTTTAATTGTTCGGCTTTCCGAGATCTGAATGAATTTAAAATGCGCAAAATTGGATTGCCAAGAGCGGTCAAAACAATGCCTTTGCCCCCGGAGAATCGTACAAAATCTATCTGCTGGCCATCAGCGAATCGCAACACATGCCGTATGCGCAGCACATATAATTTTTATTTAAAACAAAGGGCCGGCAGCACCAGGCACAAATAAAGCCAAAATAAAACCCGCTGTGCCAAATACTTTTTTGTGTACCCAGAAAAAAAAAAAAAAAAAAAAAAAAAAAAACAAAAACTTTCGAAGTGCACATGTCGCAAAATACACAGAATTATGCAAAATAAAAAAAGCGACGGCCAAAAACCTGCAAACACACGGCCAAAAAGCAGCTGCAGGTGATTTTCGACGATTCGTAAAAAATGCAAAGCCCGTTTCATTGAAATGAAGAAGGTTTAGTGCCAGAGCTCCTGTGAAAATGTCCTGCCTCTTTTTTTTCGGACTGGTTTATCCTTACGAATAGCTGTCGATATGGAAACTTTAAGGCCGCATAAGAAGTTAAAGGTTTAACAGGATTGGGGCAAACAATTCGTAATAATGTTGACGTTAAAATGTGTGTTAATTTTACAGAATTATTTCCTCTTACATATTCATTAATTATTTACAAATATAAATCTATTATAGATCTTTTGTTGCACAAAATAATTTTATCATTGCTTTATTTTTAGCCATCTTGAGGTTTTCCTTGCCAACTAAATTTCGCACTAATTTAATTAATTAAAGTTGCGCATGCCCTATATTAAATTCCATAAAATAAGATACGCACATGTGGTTGTCCTAGAAAAACGCTTCCGTCACAGAAGGCGAAACAAGGAGCTGTGGCGATAAGTGGGAGCCAGGACTTGTAGGCATCGCAGATGTCAGGACACAGGGCAATTAATTTCCGCTACACAAAGGCAGGCCGACAAGACCACAAAATTCTTATGTAACAAGGCAGTGGGTCAGTGCTTAAGTCGAACAAAGGGGCGGCTTTCCTAGATCCAAGCAAACTCGAACATATATATCCATGTTCGAATGATAAACTGCTTTATCTTCCCAAAATATATAGTGGTCAAAACATGGGAACGGAATGTACAAAACAACAAACACTTGAGCAAGGACGTTCGAGGAATTTTGTCTGAAGTATGAGCTATATATAATATTTAGCATAATTGCGGCCGCCAATTCAACTTTTCTACAGCGACCACTCCAAAAGTGATTCTTTGCTTTGGCAAGTGAGCACAAGAAATTCGAATAAAAGTAAAAGTTTTATGGGCATCAAAAGTTTTTTGTCACTTTTGTTTTGTCCCTTTCCCGAGGGAAGATTTCATTATTCTTCGACTAAGCGGCTTGGAACTTTTTTCTTTTTGATTGTAACATACCCAGACTGATTTGAGTTTGATGATAATATCGGAGAAGTCGGAGAAGGGAAACTGCAGATGTTACTAATAGGTCAATTATAATTGTTTTTTCATCGAAAATCCATTAGGCTTAAGAATTCGAGAAGTGTCAGCCAAAAGAGGTGGAATTTTTCTCACTCTTTTCTCTGAGATTTTCACGCTTTCAAGTTGGAGTGCTCAACCTTTTTTGTATTTTTTCTTTGGAAAATAAAAGGACGAATGGAAAATTAATTCCGGTTGGCGTGTGTCAACAACGCATGACTTACGAACAACTGGGGAGAGCATAACAATTGTTCCTTCAGCTGAAAAACGAGCGACAGGAGCGAAACAAATGGCAAGGAAGCCCAATTACTTTGAACAAATGGTTACACGCTTTTTTTGTCATCGCGTTTAGCCAGAAAAAAAAAATTGGTCAACTGGGTAGCCCAATTAAATTGTCAAAAATGCTGTGAGCGTAAATTACGCCCCGAGATTTTAAATGTCTTTAATTTTCCTGCGCAAATGACACTTACAATGGATTTGAGAAAAGGGTGCTATGAAAAATGTTTTAATAAAGGTCAGGGGTGTCCCTTTTTTTTATTATTTATTGTATTTTATAAAGTCTTTATTTTGAAATGTGATAGAATATAAAAGATAGAAAGAATCAATGTTAAAAAAAAAAAAAAAAAAAAAAACAAATACCATACATGTTTTATCAGTTTGAATTTGATTTTGATTGGCTCACATTTATATGTATTTTTGGTAAACTTGCTAAGGATGTTAATAAGCTCAATCCTTGAGAAAATTTCATTCGTTGACAGGTCTTATTTTTTTGGTTCCATGACCTTCGCTTCCGGCTTAGATATTTAAGTTATTGTTCGAGGCCAAGTGCTTGACCCTACAGTCTGTATCTGATGATGACGCGGTTGTCTTCGCTGCCAGAGTGGAATTCCAAATAACTACAAATTCAGCTTAGGCACGTCCTTAAAAAAAGTCCCCATCAAGTGGGTCCAATAAAAGTTTTATGAGTCAGCCGCAATCTCGGGTCCAGATAAATGCGAATTCTGCGCCCGGTGCTGTGATAACTTGTCCACTTTGACCAGCGGGTGCCAAGTTTGCAGTTCCCGGCAAACAACTCCACTCCACCGCCTCCTTAAAACACACACACACACACACTGAAACAATTCGAAACGTGCTCATATCCTTTCCACATTTCTCTCTGCTTGCAGCTCGTATGGCTGCTCCTGTTTTCCCGGCTTCAGCGGCAGCGACTGTGGTCATGGCCCACTCTGCCAGGACCTCCACACCAACGTCTGCCAGAACGGCGGCACTTGCAAGTAAGTACTGCATCGCGCTTAATGCGGCCCAAATTTGCATTGGAAATTAAGAGAAATCAAGAAAACAACCTCCAAAAAGTTTTGGGGGCTCATATTGCTTAAATTAGCAAAGGCGTAGAAGCGTTATTAAAACACGCTTGAGTGTAGTAACTTTAAACTCTTTTAAGATGGTGAATAAGAGTACGAAAAAATCTAGAAAAATATGTACAACAAGCTTAAGGATTCACTCTTGTATTCCCAATCTAACTTTTCTTGATTTTAAGCCTGTATTTTATATAATAACATTTTCTTGAATATAAGGACTATAAAAAGTTCTGAAAGAGTTAATTTTTTTACCAATGGGAAATTATTTTAATCAAATACCGCAAATACTATTTTTGTCAAAAAGGGGTAAGAATATGAATTAGTTTTTATTTTAATTAAATTACTTAAATTAATAATTTGGCTTACAACATAAGCTAAGCTTTAGAATAAACCAAAGAAAATTGATAAATATTTCGACCACTCTGAGGTGTGTTTATATACTATAATGCTTATATGAACCCACTTACTTCTTCGAAAACCACAGAGCCATCTCCCAGTTTTTGCTTCGCTCATTTTCTTATTGTCGGATCGTCATTTGCAGGCACATCGGCGATGCAGCCATAACTTGCCACTGTCCAAAGGGCTTCAAGGGGACCAGATGCGAGATACCCGAAATAAACGAGACGACGCAGGGTAAGTGCGATAATAAATGTTACTTCCGAGATATATCTGCCCGCGAACACATATAGTCCGGTAGTCTGGGATATATGCAGGCTAATAGGCGCCAGGCTCCAAAGGAAGAGGAAGGGGAAATCGGAGCATGAAAAGCTGCAAAAAAATGGAAAGGGAAATGGGAAAAGGGGAGGACAAAGGGCGCGGCTGTGTAAAGTGAAAATGTAATTAAGGAAATAATTAGCATTAAAAATGCACTCATTGCCAGCTGAGGTACCCACGCAGACACAGAGCAGACAAATTGAAAGGAAAGCAAAGGAGGAGCCCTTTTCCTGGCTGCCCATTTTCGCCCCATTTAATCGGCAAGTGCGTGCAAAAACAATAAAAATGTATGAAAGCAACTGCAGCGGAGAGCATTAAAAGCGGGCAGGCAGGCGGGCGACACAGTGGAAAACCTCAGGTTGTCACTGGCCGGGATCCGTGCCAATTTCCATACGGCTCCGCTTTCCGCGGCGATGCTGGGAAACCCCGCGACAGGAACAACAACGCACATGTCACCAGCCGCCAACAATGTTTAAGCTTTAAGTTGCGCAGTTCATTGAATCGCAAAGTGCCTGCAATGGCACTGGCAATGCAAACAGGACGGAAAACAGGTCCTGAATACTCGGCAATCGCTGCAAGCGGATTGCAAGATGTTCTGCTCCTTTGAGAATGAAAAAACCCGACAACTGAGACATTCGCATTCCCCAAAAAGAGAGCAAATTTGGTAGGGTCTTTTCGGTACATTTACAAAAATATATGCTTAACTATTTCTTAATTAAAAAAAAATATATTAATAAAAAATACACATCCAAGTGCAATTGTGGTTTTTATATGATTAATTTACTGACATTAAATTAAAACAAACTAGATTATAAAGTATCTAACAAACAAAATTAAATTGGCTTCGTTTAATATCAACCTTCAAAAATAAAAAAAAACATTTTTTTCTTTTTACAAATTTTTTGTACTTATTTGAAATATTTCCGTAGGAAAAAGAAATTATTAAAATGCAAAAGAAGCCATTCTTTCTACTAGTTTAATTAAAATACAAGCTTTTCAAAGAATTTAAAAACAAACTTTGAAGGCAACACTTTTGCAGTGCTAAGTAAAATGGCTCTGAAAAAGAAAGTCTGGTGAAAAATTTCATTTTCATCGATTCCAACACCCCACTCCTCCTGGGGTATAGAAAAATGCTTGGCAGAGGGAAAATACATTGAAGGGCGGGCTGAATCGAGAGATTATCAAAACGAATGCCTGGCACATGCTTCGCATATCTGCCGCATGATGTTATGTCTTTTATTCAGCTTCCTGCCCCAAAGCGACCCGAAGGTTTCCTCTGGTGGCAAGTGCAACGGACACCCAATTCAGACCAGTGGGTTAATGTTGCCACAGGTGTTGGGCTACACACACGATTTTTTCTTAAAAGATATTTCCCATGATTGACCTTTTACGAGAGCAATTACTAAGTTTCTTTTTCGTTCTTTTAGGCTGCACCAGCAACACGAGCTCCATTGAATGCCATCAGGCCTGCGACTTTGACAGTTTTAGTCGCTCTGGTTCCTCCTCTGCTCAGAGTTATTCCGCCATTAAGAGTATCCGGAGTTCAGCCCGGAGTGGTAAAACTCGGTACGAGGTCACCATGAGACTGGGTGCCAATCTTACGGGATACTATCGACATGCCGATAGGGAACAACTGTCGGGAGTTATGGAGAGACAGGTAAGCTAATGGCAATTTATATGTATATAATCGTTATATTTAATTATAAGAAACATAGTTGACAAAAGCTTTTATAGACCAAAGAAAAATGTAATGAAAAAGTTTACTAAAAAGGCTTAGATATTTTTTAAATAATGGAAATGGTATTTCTTCACAAATCTCACACAAATATGTCCCACAATTTATATAAAATATGTAAAATGAATAATCAGATCTTGACTTTCCTCTTACCTGTGTTTTTTTTATAAAATACACTCTTGATTTTTCGTTAAAATATTTTTAATACAAGAACAAAACGATTCCAGGAATAAAAACATAACGATTAAAAATAATTTTGAAAGCAAAAAATCAAACAAAAAGGGTTCATCAGCTTAACCCACATAGTTATGAGTCAAATTAAGCTGATCCTCGGGTTCGGGTCTTGCCACTCCACTGGCTACTTGTCCAATGCCATGAAGGACATTCCTCACTGCTCCCGGGGTGGATTCCAAGGAGGCGTTCCACATGGGCGGATGACCCGCCTGCTGTTGGGCATTATTGGGAGTGGGACTCCCGGGACTGCCAGCACTGCTCTCCATGATCGTGGGCATGTTGGGTGGATGCTGGGCAGAAGTGGCTGGAGGATCAACACGCTCCATCAGTTGGGTGAAGCTGCCTCCTATAAGATCGCTGCTCTCGTGGCGTTTGTAACTGTGAGCGGATCGGGAAAGGGGTCTCCATCGGTTCAGCTTCTTGGATGCCATTCTCTGGAGTGGTGGAGTTCGAGTTCCTGTTTGTGGAGCTATGGAGGTGCCTCCTTTTCCGCCAGAAGTGTGCTGCTCCAAAAGGTTGCTCACCAGTTTGTCAAGAGCTTTCAGATCCACATTTAGTTGGGAATTGGGAATCGAGTTCATCCGACTGCCAGAAAGGCTGCCTGATCCTGTTTGGCCAGGATCTCCTTCGGTTTTAAGCCGATTTAGTCCAGCAATTTTGGCCAACCGTTCAGTGAGCTAAAGAAATATTAAGAAAATGATAGAGTGGTTTAGTTTCCTTTAATATTTGTTGTGTTTAAATCCTTATAATGAAATTAAATTAATCTATAGTCTAATTTTCACTTAATATGTATAACAAAATAAAGGGAGTATTGACTTAACATTCACATGAGTAAAATTGTAAACTTTTCCCTTGGATAAAGTAAACACAATTTCTCTGCGTGCCCAATTAGTTTGCAATTGTGTCCCTGCTCCTCTGACTTTCCTTCCTAATAAATCGCCTGCGAGACTTGCTGAGACGGATACTTCAGAGCAGCCAATTAAACTTTTCGTTTCCCATATGCGAAATTACAATTAAGCAATAAAAACTAACGAAATATGCCCTTAGGCGTTTTGCGGCGAGCGAACGAGAAGTGTTCGGGCGAACAACTCTCCTCGAGAGCAGTTTCCAAGTGCCACTCGCAATCGAGGGGAAAACGGCAATATTTCCTTGGAGGAGGAGGCGGCTCTTTGGCTGTCAGGACAGCAGCTTTTCCAGCCCTCCTCCGATAGGAGGAGTCGCCTTCGAAGGATCCGCCGCTCGCTGTGCCAGTTTAATTGATGTTTCATTTCCGTTGCAAAGTGCTTCCGTTTTCCTGGGCTCCGCATCCGCCGTTTGTTTTGTCCAAAGTTGGGGAGTCGAGTGCCGACCTGGTAATTGAGTATCAATGCGGTTTTAAGTGAAAAATGCTGCCAACCTTTCTGGGTGGGAACCTCCCATCCCAAGCCATCTGTATGGAGTGGAAGCCAGTGAAACCACCATACTCAATGGCCAACCATTTCCGTTTTTAATCTTTTGCCTTGATTTGTTCGCTCTCCGTTCCGTTTGGCGAACCATTCGTATTCGTATTCGTATTCTCGTTTTCATTCTCGTTTTCATTTCATGTTTTCTGTGTTTCTGGTTTCTTTTTTTTTTTCAATTGCCTCGTGCCCCATTCAAATGGGGTTAATTGAGTTTTAGTGGCCAGGACTCACTTTAAACTGATTACAAGCCGGCTGGAGGGCGTGGTTTTGGTGGTAGGCTTTGCAGGTTTGTTTTGCATGCCACTCGGCTGTTTCGTGGCTGTCTCTCGAAATATTTGGAGCATGTCAGTCTGCCAGGCACTCGAGTTTCTCCTCAAGCAACCAACCTTCAACTTACAACCCACCAGCCTCCAAAGCTCCCACTTTCCACCTACCACCTTCCACCTCCGAAAGGCAACCCATTTTTGCCGGCTGGAAACGAATTAATGTAGAAGTTGATTTGTGGCAATCGACGGTTGGATGGCTTTTGAATGCTTCTTGTCGGCGAGTTTTAATTGAGGCCCTCGCTCGACTTGTCTGCTCCTTAAACAGGAAATTAAGAAAGTTTTTCCACAGGGCAGGGGAGCCCTGATTATGGATTCATTAGCGAATTCAGCAAGGTGATGGGACAAGCGAAACTTTCTTAAGTACGTTCTTCCTGCCAAAAAAGCTCACACTAAATGGCTTCCAATGACAAGGTCCAAAGTTCAGACCTGCATCTCATACTTTTTAACCTTTCTGCTTTTCTATTTTCTATATTTTTGTGCTGGCTGACAGATATTGCCCAGTTGGGGTGCATAAAAAACGACAGGAGTTTATTTTCGTCTTGTTCTTGGTCGACTACTTTGCAACAGGTTCAGCTGGCTTAACTATAAATCTTACATGATTTTCAACTACTCAGTTGTTGCTTTTCTGCTGCTGCTGCTACTTTTTCTCCTCTCGATTTTTTTTTTTTTTTGTTTGCTGCAAGTGCCCCAAGTGAACCCTTTGGAGTCCTGTCGTCCTGTCGTCCTGCCGTCCTTCCGTTTGCTGCATGCCTCCTTGATTTATGATCTCCCCAACTTGGTTTATTGTCGCATCGTTTGGCCGGCACTTTTTCCCCGGCCGCCGTGCATTTTCTTGCTCTTGTCCGCCTCGCAGGGCTTATCATCTAATGATTGAGGTCAGTTGGCCATCTTCTCGTGGCCCTCGGCTCTCCACTCGCCAAATAATTGTCAGTAATTAAGCTTAAATGCTGTTTGTCGGTGGATCTCTTCCCTCTGGGCCATGAAAAATGCAATTTCAAGTTACTTCCTGGACTCGAAAAAGAAGCGAACATAAAAAAAATGTATTGCAGCATTGGCAAACTTTAATCTGTAGTTTGTTAAAGCAAATATATCTTGAGCGATGCTTTGTTTCTGCGGAGGGCAAACTTAAACAGGTGTTCCTGACATTTTAATTTCGAAAAATCGATAGTTGCCATGCAAACAGAGTGTTGTTGTACCAACTGTGTAAATATATAGGTATATTATATCTTAGGCATTTGCCTATCCACCTAATGATGCTCAAAACTTTTCAAATATTTTGCCAAAAACTAGGCCCAATTGTAGGCATAATGGCAAATCAAATACCAATAGGCAGCTGTGCACACTTGCGAATTTTAATCAATCGGATGAGAAGTTGCTATAAAAGCTGGGGATCTTACGAGAAAAAGTTATCATTCTCCAACTTGAACTATTCAGCAATATGAGAAATTCTCTGGTAATCTTTGGCTTCCTTCTGGTGACCATCTTTTTGGCCAATATCCCTGTTAACCAGGCTGTAACCTGTGCCGACGATCCAAGTGATGCCGCTTGTATCGATTGCACCCAGGCTGCAAATGCCGACAATGCGGAGTGTGCCACCACAACCACGGTGGCTCCAGAAACCACCACTGTAGCCGCCGAGGCAACCACAGCGGCAAGTGCCACTGGAGACACCACCACCGCTGCCTCAACCAGCGGAACCACCACGACCACCTCCTCATCCTCCGGCAACAAAGTAAAGCGTACAAGGACCTTCAGGCGGAAGGTGAAAAGGTCCAGGAAGATCAAAAAGACGAGGCGCACCAGGAGGAACGCAAGAGGGAACACCTCTGGTTGAAAAGGCAGAACTTGTAATTACCCAAGAATAAAGAGAAAATTACCTGAATAACCAAATATTTATACTTCTTACTTATCTTTAAAAACTTAATTCCGAATGGGTGCCATAAGTTATAACTTATAACTTTTAAAGACAGATAATGAATTAGAAAGTTGTAGAAAAAAAGAAACGTATCCTTTTTAAAGTTAAGAAACATATTCATTATTCTACCTTAAATAAAATTTATGACTACGCCTTCTATGAATTTTTCAGGTTAGCATGAGTTCCAGTCGTATGAATTTGTTTTCCAAATATTAAAAGCTATAACAACATTTCTTTGATTAGTATGCTGTCCAAATATCAAATTCAAATTAAAAGCAATACAAAAAGATTCTGGCATGACTCTCGCCTACTCGAAAATCAATATAATATTTTGTATTCAAGCAAGCATATTTTTTCATATGATTAAAAATAAGAGAAATCGCAGGATGCTTTGTACGGTCATGAATATTATCAGGGATTGTATACTTTGGGAATAATTTTATTCATCAATGAATGTGGAGTTATGAAAAGAAACAATTTCAAAAAGCTTTGCAATTTAATAAAAAAAACGAAATAATTAAGAAGTATGATAATGTTTCTAGTGAAATAATTTCAACTGAATATTTCAATTTTTGGAGAATATAATTGTGACACTTTTTCTGCTTGTTAGTTGTAAAAATAAATCGTTTTTTTTTATTCTAAAAAGTTGTGAAATCTTGTAAAATGAAAAATGTAAAATGTAGTACTTATTTCTTACCTCGCCAGCCGCGTTGCTGGAGTAACTCATCCTTTTGACCTTCTTGAAAGTGGCATCGTTTTCGGCCTGGGCCAAAGCCCTTTCGAGGGCATTGTCCATCTGGGCATCCCGCTCGTCCAGTCCGAAATAATGGGCGCCACTGGGGGAAAGGTGCAAAAACCCAGGGTTAATTCTATGCAACAATACTGAATGTGAACTTTGAATGAGGCGACGAGGTGGAAATAAATTGCCCTCCGCCAAAACATTTATGGTTTTGTTCGTTTCGAGCAAACAAATGGTGCCGGAATTTCGTGCTAAATTAAAAAGCTCACAGCTGTGTGTTAATTTGTTGCATGAATTTGCATTGTCCATCACAACGTGCATTTCATTCTTATTTCCTCCTCGGATTTTCAGGTATTAAAATGTTTATTTTAGAGTCATTTACAGAGACTGCTCGTTTTCAATTTGACTTCAGGGCAACCCAAATTGGTGCCGTCATCTACATATATACGTATTGATTTTGTGGCTGTTAATTTATTTACAACTATTCGATTTTATTTAATGTTTACATAAAAAATAAATGGGAAATGTATACAATTTGTATAGCCATTTGAGGCGGATTTTCTGGATCTCCAGCCACTTGGATCGGTTCCAACTTTTTGGTTGACTCCCTATCTGGATTTTTTTTTGCATATTTTATAACCATTTGTTTATTTTTGTGCTTTGGCTTTTGCCTAAGACCGTCATAAATACTTGGCAACGATTTCAATTATGCGATAAATATTTTACAGAATGTGCAGCAGCGTATTTATTTATGGACTAGGCGGCCTTTATGGCGTGGGTGGTACATTCGCACTCTGACGACATAAATACCTTCATTATTTACCTTTTCAGATTGCGTTCAAGCATTTGGCCAGACAAATGTTGGGAGTAAATTGACTTGCCCCCAGGACGTGTTCATGAGAATGAGAATCGGAATCAGAATCAGGACGAAAACGAGAATGAGTATGAGAATGTGAATCAGTAGAATGAGAATGAGTTCGGGGCCACGCACACAAGGCCGGGCTCAATTATTCAACAAAACGGAATTGTAAAGGATATGGGAAATATGAGAATTGGTTCAGGGGCGGTCGGTCTCGAAAGAGCTTTCCCCAGATGTGTGTTTTTCCTTTTTTTTCTGTTTTTTTTTTTTTTTTTTTTTTGTTGCGCCACTCACCTGCTGAACTTGTCCAAACCCCTGACGGTGCCCATCCCTCCTCCAGGTCCTCCGGCCATGGAACTCCTGCTGCGGGGATGCCGCATTGTCGAGCGGTTCGTTTTGCGAACGGTGCGAAGATCTGTTTCCCAGAATCTGCATAGAAAGAGAATATTTCTCGTTAATTGTGTGCCTAGAAAAGTTCAATGAAAGTATTCTTACAATTGGTAAATATTATCTAAGCCTTTGGCACAGATATAACAAGTGTATACATGGTGGGTCGGTCCTTCGTTTTCATTATATTGGTTTATGACCATTAAAAAAAGTTATTTGATATGTATTATGTATGAAATCGATAACAATTCTATTAATCAAAACTAATTTGTTTGAAGTATGCCTTGTATTGGATATGGGGAATATATATGGAATTTATGGAAAATGTCTCAGTTTAAATTGTCTAACATTTGAAAACGTAATATTTATAAACTTGAAACTGAAAAAATTTCCTTGTCTTCCATTATCTAATTTCTCAAAAGCTAAAAGCATTGAAACTTCCTTTATTGTTTCCTTTAATTTTCTTGCCGCCACCACCTATAAACTCGCACTGTAAAAGAGCTGTAAAATTATATTTTGAACGATTGGCTACGCACGGCTTTTTTGTGCGAAAGTTTTAGTTCACTTTTGCCCGGTCGCTATCGGGAAACTTTTTCTATTATCGGAAAAAACCTTCAGGCCAACGTTCAGCAGCAACTGTCCCCATTTTTGTTGGCAAAAGAGCCGCACTCGACTGACAGAAGCACCATAAAAATCATTTTGAATTGGCGGAGACAAGAAATTCGCAACCATAAACCGCTGTCAAAAGAAAAACCGCAGCAATGAAAACAAAACCAATTCGCCAGAGACGAGGAAAACTGGGTTCCGGGTAACAACAAATAAATATGAAATCATGCACTTTATGCGTAATGCAACAGCCTGCGGAAAAAGCCCGTCGATGGGGAGTCCCTTTTTCAGTCCCTTTTCCCCCTTGTCGAGGTTCTTGCTTTATCCTGTTTCCTACGCAGGACTTTCCCCTGTGAAGAGTGGCTCTAAGTGAGGCAAACAAACTGGGATCGAATACCGAATGGCTGGCTAGTTCATACAAATGGGCAGCTTATGGAAAAAAATGATCTGAGTGGGTTTGTTTTTCTTTTTCTCCTCTTATTTTTTTGCGAATCAAATTTCCAATATTCTCGTCTGGTTGCAAGTTTCAGTTGGAAAGAGAGGGTATCCCCGGCAGTCGAGGGTATGCACAAAACACACACAATTTCCAAAGGCTACGCAAACAAGTCAAACAAACGAGCGAGTGACGAGCGTGAGCGTGCTTAAATAAACGCCGGCTAACATTCCCAGTCGCAGGACATTTATACACATGTACACTATAATAATAAAACGAAACAGCGGCGAAATAAAATAATGTAGCCACACTTTCGCGGGGTGTTTATGCCGCCTGAACGCGATGATGTTGATGTTGACAAGCTGGGAAGGACTAAGGACGAAGGACGAAGGACGAAGGCTTAGTCGGCTGCCGGCCCAAGGCAAATTTAATGCGCCACTTTGGGAAATTAAAGCCACATGTCTGGCTGCCAGACGCAAAAAGCAGTCGCAGTCACAGTCTCAGTCTGGAGCTTAGATCCCCATTTGTCATTTCGAGCCGACGATGGAGGGCATTTATTTTCATTTAGATTGCCTCGGCCACTCGGCGAGTGGGCGAAAAGCGAAATAAAAACACGAAATCAGTCAGTTAATTACGCGATATATCATATTTTGATCCGAGCACTTGTGCCGACAGCCTGCTCCCTGCCAAAAATACAATTTCTCGGGATTCTGCGAAGTCTGAAGTCGAAAGGCGCATTGCTAACAAATCGGTTGGCCCAAAAAGCTAAAGGCTTTCGAAGTCCAGAGGGGAAAATCCATATTCCTAAATGACAACTCATCAACTTAGTCTGAAATAAGGACCGACTTTGCTCCTTTATTGATTTAAATGCGCCGGCTGGCAAGTGTCGGATAAAATGGGTTAATTTCCCCAGCTAGTTGGTCTCACGTGTCGTCTGGTGGTATTTACCCAATGTTTAAGTGGTGAAATGGCTCTTACTCAATCTAAGATTGGGTAAACAAACAAGCAGACAAGATCTGATTTATTAACTTATACGAGATTAAGTCAACGACAATGTTGATGTAATATATAATTCGCCTGCTAATAGATGTGCATTTTAAATGAGCATCAATGCGGAGTTTCCAGAGAAATAGTCAGCAGTGCACTGGAATCCGGAGCAGAACTCCGTTGTTGTTGGCCATTGTGAGTTTGTCCGGGTCCGTTGTCGTTATTAATTACACTTACTAATGGGCAACTGACCAAGCGCACATTACGGAAATGATAAGCTCAAAAGCACTTGCTTCGCCGTCATTAAACACACTCCAGCGCTTCTCGCTGTGCGGATTTTTAATTTTCTGCTATTCATACATATTATGTTTTCCAGGGTGAACCAGCTATTGATTTACAAAAGCTCTATAACAACTAGTAATCAGATTTTAAATATTTTAGATTTTTTTAGGGGATAGAACTCGATTTCAATAAGAAACATAGTATAGGCTTGTTATGTTTGTATAAGAAGTTATATCATCTAATATTGGAAATGGTTTTATTATTTGTTTTTGCTTGTCCTTCTATAAACTCGAAGTTTGTTTTCTTAGGTAGTAGCTCCTGGCATTCTCAATATAATTTAATATGTAAACATTGCTTCAGGCTATACATGAAAATAAAAAACAATAACAAATAATATAGGACTCATGCTAGTCTGGATAATGTTTTTATTTTCTCAGACTTTTTTGGATCCCAAAATTCTTTCTCACTTAAATGTATGCTCATAAGAATTTTTGGTTTGTATTATTTATTACACCTTAAAGTATGGAATATTAAACTGGTTTGAATTACTTCTTAAATAGGCATCTATTTTCCTACCATTAAGGTCCACTTTAATGTGTTCCCCGAATGAACATATACCACATGTCGTCATCGACTAAAATACGATTGCGGAGTGGCGGAAATGTAATGCGGAGTGAAATGGTCTACTCACCGCTTTAAGTCCGGACTGGCCGTATATGGCGCCGAGACCTCTTTAATTTTGAGTACGATTATGGCCGTGATGAAAATGCAAATCACATTCACGATGGTCAGACAGGCGGACACGATGCCATTGATCAGGAACTCGGTGGGCAAGTAGTTGGTGTAGAGGAAGGGATACGCGCTGGTCGAGTTCATCGCCTCGTTCTTCAAGTGGGGAATCCGCTTCTCCGGGTAGATGAGCCAAATGCAGGCCAGTGACCAGAAGAGACCCTGCGAAGCACAGAGCACACTGAGTACAATACAGAAAACACAATCTGTGACTTTGAAGTTTCCATGGTCAGGACATATGTGGTTCGAGGTCATAAGGTCGCCGCGTGCTTGGTTCCGGTTGGAATACCAAGTGGGTTGGTGGGTTGGTCGACTGGTTACTTGGTGGTGCTTCCCGGCCTTGAATTGTCATACTTTGCAGTGTGTGTGTGTGGGCGCCAAGGAAACGCACACGCCCCCCAATCAACCACCCATCCCACCCACCCACTCGTGGATGGAACTCCATTGTCGCATTTTCAGCTCGTTCTCCATTCGCTTTTCTCCTCCGTTTTATTCTTTTTTTTTCTATTTCGCCCTGTGTCCTCTGCTCTGCTATTATAAATTATAATGACTCAGCACATTGCTCAGCAAGAACGGAAGTGCGTGCCTTTCTATATGTTCCGGCAAACCATTGGGGTCAAAATGCTAAATCCCACTAAACCAGAAACCATAATAAATGGTTTTTCCAGAATTTAATATTTGCCATAAAAATAAAAAAAATGTGTTGGAATATACATGCTATAATGCTTTTTGTAGTATTCATTTTATAGGCAGGTTTTAAATATAATTTAAGGATTTGATGATCGAGTAAAATACTTTGTTTTGCATATACCTATTAGACCAAACATTTAAATGTACCTATTATTATTTTTGTTTAAATAAAATATTTTTGTTTAAATTTTTA
Source organism: Drosophila ficusphila (assembly GCF_018152265.1). Classification (NCBI taxonomy): domain Eukaryota; kingdom Metazoa; phylum Arthropoda; class Insecta; order Diptera; family Drosophilidae; genus Drosophila; species Drosophila ficusphila. Next base: position 92,510 of record NW_025064662.1, on the reverse strand, counting down.
AGGCTATCAGAAGGTTTTATACGCTTCAATGGCATTTAAATTCAACAAAAATTGTTTCTAAAGCTTGTTACATTTATTTAATAAAACCAGAGCATATTCAGCAATGCTTAGAATACGAAATCTAAAATCTCAGCCCCTGCTGTAGAATCCGCAAATCTGTTCGGAGTGTGTTTGTTTTTCCATTTGTGTGCGAGCTCATGACTTTTCTTTTCCTCGACTTACTTTCTATTTTCGCTATTATTCGAATTTACGACCGTTTCTGGGTAAATTATTGCGTGCTCGGATTTGAAAGTGAAGGCATTGCAGACCGTTTTCGAATGCGAGTCCGTGTGGCTGGGTCACATAAATAAGGTGGCTGGCAAACATAATAAGGTGGAATTAAGAGTTGCAATTATTGCACTCCACTATTTACTGGCACTGGGAATTTACACAGCGCACCTCCCGAGAAATGAACTACTTGATATTACTCATACGCTCTGTTGGCCGTGATATTGCCTTAGGGCCAGACACATGGCAATTAATTGTAACACGCTCTTTACTGGCAAAGTGAAATCCAAAAAAAAAAAAAGAAAACAGCAACAACAACAAGGGAACATGGACAAAGGTTTGGCTTCAGTGCGTGCCACTGATTTATGCAGCTCATATGTATGCTATACTTTTTTTCCGTCCTTATATTATTTTTTTTTTTTTGGGAGGATAAGGACGCGAAGTTGGAGCGACACTTGCACACATGCTCGACCGCAGCGGCGGCCATGATTAAGCGATTTCAGCGCCATTGTTTTGGCCGGTTTAAGTTCGAGTCCATAATTCGCCTCTTGCATCATTTTGTCATGCTTGTGGAAAACGCCTCCCGGCGGCGCCTTTTGTTCCACTGTCACAATTGATAAATGTCAGCCGCCTCGGCTCGGCTCGGCTGTGTTTGTTAGCCCGGTCTGTTAGCCCAGTTTGTGCGGCACTTGCCACACAGGCTGCCCCTGCCCCCTGCCGCTACCGCTTCCTGTGTATGTTTTTCTGCGCAAGTTTTTCCCCCGAACGGAGTGTGTGGAACAATCCGCCTCGCACTTGCCTTATAATTTTACGCAACATCCGCCGGCTGCAGTTGGGAATTCGGATTCGCAATTTGCACTTGAAAATTGGGTCGAAATTTATGCACTCGTTGCGGTTGCGCCACATAAAGTGGCAGAACAGCTGAGAATCCGGTTCCCCGGAGGTTCAACCATTGCCCATCGCCCGTCGCCCTTCTTCAAAAACTCCTGCCCTACGGACAGATTTATGGCCGAAAGTTTTTGGGCAATGCACTTCAGATTAATCAGCAAATTGTATTTTCGGCCTAATTTATGGCGAGATTCACTCGAAGGGCCTCTTAAGCCGCAGTAAAAAAAATATTAGCCTGTCCGAAAAGTTCCAGCTCCGTTTTGCATTCGTTGCGGTCTTAAAGCCACTCGAACGTTTTGGAAATGTTTGCGGTAGTTAAAATATAGAAATTTGGGCACCACAAGTGGAGTCAAAAATGTAAGAGCATAATATAAATGCGTAATTTTCCATTCGGCTGACCAGAGTCGATATTTGATTGGAATGTTATTCACATTTTGTGGAATGCTTCTGGGGCTTTTTAGCCAGCCATAAATATTGCCGACAAAGTCATTTCCGGCACCTGCTCACTCGTGATGAAATATCAACTGCGCATTCGTTGCCAAAATCGAAGGCCGTCAAAGCTTTTGTTAATAGCTTGCTAATGGCAGTAAAATTGCTACGCAGAAGCCAATTTCAAGGCGAAGAAAGACGTCTTTATGAGTGGGCTTCCTTGTCGCCATATTTATGATTAAAATATTGACGAGTTCCAATCGATGGATTTATGGGAAACGCTTTGTTTGGCCGAGATATTGGATAACCAATTAGGTGAACTTCAGGTGGGATTTTCATATTAATTTCAGTCGTAAACAAGTTCTCATAAAAATGTAGTTTCCTGTATAAAATTACTGTTGACATATAGTTGTTGCCATTGTTTCCATTCGGTCAACAAGTTAAGATAATAATAACTTATATATTCGTATTTAAAATGTATTTGTAAATGTTATTGCTGGTTTAGTTTTCAAAAATGTATATTTCATAGAAAGCCAAAAAATGGCAAATATGTATTGATAATTATAAAAAATCTGGTTACCTATTGTAAAAATGTTGTTTAAAAAAATTCTAAACAAAAAAGGACACAAAATACTCAAAGGTATTTAGCAATGCGACCAACTTAATTTCACTTTAAGTAAAGTGTTTTAATTAGACTTCTAGTTAAAGTCATCATTTCCAAGTGATTGCCCCTAAAACTTTTAAGAAAATGCCACTGACTTTAGGGACACTTAAATATGATTTATGATGAAGTAGGATTGATGGAGGGTTACCTAAAAGTTATGCAGACTTTTTACTTTACGTTCGCTGGCTTAAAAGTATTATTTAATTTAAGGGGACTTCTGAGTTCCGCGAGGTACTCACACAATTGACGACGGGTGGCAGCAGCGAGGCGGAGATGGCGACCCCGATCAGAGGTCCTGCGGAGCCTTGGAGCAAGGCCACGGCCACGCCCGTGCCGGATGTCAACGCCCACAACACGCCCATCCAAAGGGCGCGCACATTGCCCCTGGAAATCGAAAGAGAAAGTGAAATTATTATTGAAAAATCAACTGTGAAATGGCCATCGAAAGGCAGAGGGGCCGTCGCAAAATGTAAAAATTAATTAAAAATACAACAGCCGGCGGATGACAAATGCCAACCCTCCAGCTAAACGCTACAAAAAAATAAAAGGGAGAGGAGGGGGTTTGAGCTGCAAATTAAGTCACATTTAGATGGATGTTTGGCCAGCCAGCCGGGGAGACTCAAAATGTGGCAGACAGCGCCACCGCTTATCTGCCGTTTTGTGTCAGGGTCAGCAGGTGGCCCAAATACTTCACTTTGTCGTCGCCAGGTGACGCGGATTTTTTTTTTTTAGCGCCATGACCCCCAACTACCAACTGGCAACTGCCTTTTGCCACTGCCGCGGACATTTTTTGACACTCGCGCAAGTTTGTCAAGTGTCAGCGGCTTTGTTATCGCTTCCGCCAACCATTCTGGTCGCCCAAGGCTCTTTTCGAGTCAGGATCCAGGATCCAACAGCCAACATCCAGCATCCAGCAGGGGGCATCCAGGAGTCAGGAGTCATTTAATGGTGAGAAATGTTGGCAAACTTTTCACTGCGCCCGGCTTTTATACCCTTCTTAGGGGTATTATGAATCGGTCCGACTAAGTTCCACCCACGCCCCCAAAAAGGAACGTGAAGTCCCTGATTAGACTTAATTCCCAAGTTAAGAGCACTGGGGTGAACCTGAGGCCTAATCTCAGTTCGAAGTAGGGGAAAAATCGAGGTATTAGCAGAATGTTACTTAATTTATCAGCAATGCTCGCTGTTTTTTAAGCCCTAAGCTTTTTATATTTAACGTTTTTTTTTGAGTAGGAACTTAAGCAGAAAAGCTTTTATTACAAAATTTAGGAGAATTCTTTTTTCAAATAAATTTTGAGCAATTAGTGATTTATACTAATGAGATTTGATGAACAATTTATATAACTTTATTTGAATGAAATTAAATTAAGTAAGCAATTACGACAAAAATTCATTGCTTCTCTAAACTTGCAATTTAATAACTCCCTTTTCTTATATTCTTTTTGTAAAATAGTAAAACTGTAATTGGACTAATAAAAAACCAATATCTTAAAAATTTAAATATTGAATAATGACTTTATATTATACTAGTTGACCCGACAGACTTCGTCCTGTCAAAAAGATGTGTAATGTGGCAGTTTTTGTGCCTACGTATTTAAAAAAATCTCCTAAACAGAACCGTCACCCTGTAATAGGGCGTTGTGAATAAAAAAATAATTTAATAAAACATATATAAGGATTTAAAAGTATGTAATCGCTTTATTGTTAATCATGTGAATCATAATTTTTATTATTATCATTGTAGTGCTTTGTGGTATACGATGTTTTTGTTTGATTACCTGGCGCATAGATAAACAAATCTGATGGTTTTCCAACACGGGAACAGGCAACATAAAATTGACCATGTGAGAAACATGGATTCTCTAGATTAATACCACAAACACTTAATGATTGCCCCTGGGTCTTGTTTATAGTCATAGCAAAAGCAAGCCGCACTGGAAACTGTAGTCGTTTAAACTCAAATGGCACATTAGTCGGAATCATTGGGATGCGCGGTATGAGAACATCTTCTCGTTTATATTTTCCTTTGAGTATAGTTGCTTCTATCACATTGTTAAGTAATTTTTTTATCGCTAACCGTGTACCGTTGCAAAGACGCGGTTGGTTGATATTTCGCAACATTATAACCACCGATCCAACCTTTAATTGAAGATTGTGAGGTGGCAAACCTGGCAAATCCAGCGAGTTTAAAAATTCCGGTGGATAGTTGACTACATCATCTTGATTAGTAGCCGAATCAACTGATTTATATATCTTCAATTCGCCTATAATTTGTTCTTGAATTTTGAAATTTAATTCATTCACATCTATGTTTTTTGCATGCCATTACCAATGTCAATGAGTTGTTTAGAAAATATGTTTCCAGATCGGTCATTTTGCAACTCGACACGCATATTCTTGCTTAAATGAAGTACTTTGACATATTTCCACAAATTGGAGGACTTTAGACATGCATTGAGTTCATCAGCTGGCGTTGATCGTGGAATCACTGGCAATGTTTGACGAAAATCTCCTCCTAATAAAATCATTGCACCACCAAATCGGTTATTATTGCTCCGTAGATCTCTTAAGGTTCTGTCTAAAGCCTCCAAAGATTTTTTATGTGCCATCGTGCATTCATCCCAAACAATCAATTTACATTGCTGCAAAACCTTTGCCATTGCAGAGTTCTTCGAAACGTTGCAGGTTGGAGTTTCATTGCTTTGCATATTTAATGGCAATTTTAGTGCTGAATGGGCTGTTCGACCACCTTCAAGCAAAGTTGCTGCGATTCCCGACGAAGCGAGTGCAAGTGCAATTTTATTTTGTGAGCTTATTGTTGCTAATATTAATGAAATCAAAAAAGTTTTTCCTGTACCACCAGGTGCATCTAAGAAGTAAATCCCTCCAGTTTCATCATTTGTTACTTTCATACATACTTCTGTTGTTCATTTAACAGTGGAAGATTTGTTTGAATTTATTCTTTCAAAGCGTTGAGATCATACAGTCTTTCTCGATGCAACTCTTGGTTTAAAGCGTCATGCATTGGACGATTGGGCGCGGTCAGGCCTAATTGAATTAATAGTTTGTTTGACATTATAAGGCACATGTCCTCAATTGAAATCAATGCTTCATTGTAAATTTCTCACTGATTTGTATATTTGGATTTCCCATTCTATTCCGTATTTGATACAAAATATCATCACACATATAATCTTTGTACTTGATCCACAAATCAATTGGGTTTGATGGGAAGCATGTAGATATGATTATAGAAAACAATGTTCGTATTTGATGAGCGTGTGATGATATAACAGCATCATTGAGAGTTTGATCCCAATGACCGTCATTTTCAAGAAATTGCAAACGTTGACAGGCTTCTCTGTAGAATCCACACAATTCACCATCAACAGTTCGTAACTGTTGGAATGATGTTGGGCCACGTACATTGACTAATAGCAGTCGTAAATAAAAACATTCATCATTGCTTGGATGTACTGAATAAATCCGGCCAATCGCATCGGTGGAATATACATCTGTATATCCTGGAACTGGTTTTCCTTGTTTCCGTCGTAAAAATCTCCTTGAGGATTGATTCCAGGTATAATATTTTGGCATTTCAGAATATAGCAATGTTTTTGCGAAATCATATTTTTGGCATGTCTCAAAAAAACTCTTTGTACTGCGTTCTGTGCACTCTTTGTCCATTTTCTAAATGCACAGCTAAGTGAACAACAGAAGGGTGTCTCTCATGAATAGGGAAAGAAAATATTCGCCAAACTGCTTCATTACTACTGACATAGCGGCCCATTTGGTATTGGGTAACTTCATCATTGGAATTCTCTGCACCAATTCACAGCCATATCACTCCCTTTGGTTACATATTTGCAAATGTATTTAATAGATTTCACTGAATGGCAAGATTCAACGTTGATGTGTGCTTTGAATGTCTTTTGATAAAATGGGTGAATATGGAACAATCCATTCACGTTCTTGTGCAGTACGATTAGATCGGTAATTAGACTGGTTTGTAGCATTTCTGGTTCTTCTACCTAAATTGCTTCGTCTTATAGCAGGCATTATTTTTCACTACTCACAAACAAAACACTTTTTTTATAAAAACTTTGATAAAGCAAACCTTTTTACTTAAAACCAAATGCCTACTGCCTACCCATACATACATACAACATTGTGTACATCTGTTAAGCCGCTAGCGACTTTTCCAGAAGGTTTTCCCATAATTTTCTTATGCTACAACCTTCTTCTTGTTCTAAGCTATCTCCCTACCAATTTTCAGCCAAATCGGTCAAGCCGTTTTCATGTGATGCGCTTACCAACACATTTTGCGATTCATTTTTATATATAAGATTATGGTTCACTCTAGTGACAACTTTTTTGTTTACCTTTAGAGAAAATTTGTTTATGCCATTTTGGGCTTAGAGTTCCAAGCATTATGCAAGGGTATTTTAGACTTTGGCCATCACGAGTTGTGCAACTCTCTCGGTTTTTGATTCATGCGCCTCATTTGTGCCCTTGCCTTTGCCTATATGAAAATTCGGGATTCAGGATTTTTTACCTGGAACCAACTTTTACTGATTAATGGCGCTTTTACTTTGCTTTCGTGGGTTTTTGTGCCGCCGAAAGTGTGAGTTTTATTTATGAACGCGGCAGTTTGAGTTATACAAGTATTTAACTTTTATGCATAAAACAACTTTATTATTCGCCGGCAATTTACGCTCAATTATAGCCCTAACATTAGGCAACTCGTATAAATTTGTAGCTGCAAATTGTTTATGGTCGCGTTTCGCAGATTGAAAACAATGCAAATGAGGTCAGAACAGGATCACGATTGGTTTGATGTGGGTCGCATCGCAGTCGCGATTCCAAAGCGGGATAAAAAATCGTTTAAAAACCCCTTTTTGCTCCACCTCATTTTCTGTGTGTAACAAGGGCAAATGGAAAAACGCCCAGAACAGACGTCGAGTATTTAATTTCGATTTATTTAACTAAGCTGACCATGGGGGATTTGGTTTAGTGCGCACTTAAAATGTAATAATCAACACAGGAGCTGCCGTAAAATATGCTGAATTTCCCATTCTCCGCGGCAAAAGTGCAGACACTTTATCCCCGACTGCCGCAAACTAGACAAACTCACTCCACCTCCCGAATTTGCAACATTTCCACTGATTATTTTGCGCCGTTTTGCATGTGGCATTTGCCGACAGTTGCAACTATGTGGGCGTGGCGACACGCCCCCGCAGCAAAGTAGCATAAATTTAAATTGGTTCAGCCTAGTAATTTATGGCGAATAGACCGGCGAAATGTGTGCGGACAAGGTGGCCAGCTGGCTGACTATTTAAAACAACATAACTCCAAGCCGATTGCAATATCAATTCTGAAGTAATTAACCCCTTCATCACAGAAATAAAGTGGAAGGTTGGCTGCCAATCGAGAACCATTTGAGTAGTTGTGTACTTTACAGATTTGTACTGATAGTTGTAAATATTGTTCTGAATGATTTTGGGTCTGTAATAAATTGATTTAAATTTTATTTATTGTACGCTTTAGGCAGCTACTCTGTATTGTATTTAAATAAAATACTTTCTAGCCGGTTGTTATATCTATCCGTAAATCGACACACATGTTGAATTTTTATTTACCTTATAGAATTCAAATATGTTTTTGGTTGTAAAACATTGTTGCGAATGACTTTGTGTGTATAATTAATGCTTTTAACTCGAATATATTTATGTGTAGACCATAAACAACCGCGTAAGCAAAAACCCCTAGCTTTTTAAAAAAAGTTGATTCTGATTGCTATATGAATTTTAAAACGTTTAACATTTCATTAAATATTAATGAGGTACGATTAATTGACAAGTAAATTAATTTTAAATCTGTTTAATTTATTTTAAAAGTTGTTGGCTTCTGTTAAGGTGTTTTTTGGAATATATTAAAGAATACATACTAATTTTAAATATTATTATTAAAAAAAAACAAGAAGGAAGTTAGCTTCGGCGAGTCGAAGCTTATTTATCATTGCAGTAATCACAAATGTCGAGCAATAGGCATAAAGGCGACACAACATTGAAGTAATGACGATTTTTGTTCCTATGACAGCTATATGATATAGAAAACTTTTGGACTTACAGTTTGGGAATTTTGGTCAACTTTCAGCGTACCCATTTTTTTGGAAATTCGGAAAGGCGTTAAGTTATAAAAACTCAAAAAAAATCTGTTAAAAAAAAAAAACTAACAATGCAGTTGTTAAAGAAATCAAAATGCAAACTTTTTGAGGTATTTTCAGCAAGTCCATTTTTTCGGTTTAGATCGTGATGCTGATCAAGACTACATATACTTCATGGGGTCTGAGGCGTCTCTTCACTGCGTTGCAAACTTCTGAAAATATAATACCCTCTGCAATAATATAAAAAACCATCATGGCCTCCACAAAAGTTTAAATACCTTTCTTAAATTAAAGATGTCATTAATTATCTGAGGACTTGCAATCTTTGGGTTCTGAATTTGAATAGTGCGAGCCTCCATTTCGTATCCAAATTGGTTTGTAATTATAAACTCCCATTTTAGAAATTTGTGGTACTGTATTATTGGCACCCATATGAAATATTAATATTGCCTTCGGCGTCTAATTAACCACAGCCGTGGGCACTTATCGGGTGCATGCACCCGTTGCCTTTGATGAAGGGGCATATCATTTAGGCCGTGTGGGCCGATCACTCGGACATCAGGGGTACAATGGGCCGAATGACAAGGCCACATTTTCACGCGCCACGTGACACAATTATTGAGGCCAGTGAGCAATGACAAGGGGTCTGAATCATCGGATGGGAATAAGGATGACCATTGGAAACTCACGTTGATTGCATGACCAACCGGTGAATCGCACACGCAATCTGGGGAAATTCATTATGTGTGCCTATTATTATGATGCCTACGAAGATGAAGATAAAGTTTGAGATTGAGATGGAGATGGAGATTTAGTTGTTCGACTGACCACAGAGCCACTTGACTGCCTTCAGTGGACAATAAAGCACCCGAATGGACAGAGGCACTTAATTATAGTGATACGCCAAAGACTCCCAGCTCTATATGCATATACATATTCGTATATTTGTCTATATATATATTTGTTGTGTATTCAGATGTTAGGAGAGAAGAGGCCGCATTGTGTATTGTGTATTATTATTTTAACAATTTATTTTGTGCAATTAACACAATTGCCGACACACATTCATTTCACGCAACTTCCGGAAAATTCTGTGGCTGAGCTTAATTTATTGTTCTGCCGCCGGGTTTTCTGTTTTCTTTTTTTTTTCTCTTTTGCCGCCGAAGGCGTGTTTTTCGCCTCTAAGCCTAATTCCGCATTGTGGACCCTCCTTGGCTGGAAAAGATTTACACAGACGGCGCGTGGCGACTTAAAGATTTGTTTGGCAAAAAACGATGCCGTAATAAATGTGTGGCCATATATATACTCTACTCAAGTGGCGGGGCGGAGTTGGGTGGTTCTGGGTGGTCCTGGTTGGGTTGTCCCAGAAAAGAGTCCTTGCCGAAGGAGTCTCTAATGAGCACACGCCTCACATTACGGCCGGGGCCTCCCGGATTATTTGAATTATTTGCCAGTAATTTGTTACATTCGCACACTCGTAGATTCACCGAACAACTTAGTGTAGTCGCTCTTGCTGAGCTTCACGAGACACTGGATATTTAACATACTTAATGGATTTTGGATTTTCGGCAAACTCTTAATTCACTTTCGAAAGTCGAGGGATTTCAGATTCTTTTACTGCGCCACTCTGGGGAAATGGATGACTTGTGATAATGCGTCTTAATTAATATCACAAAACCGGGCATCGTCTTGCATTTTTGATTCCAGCTACAGTCACTTTCACCATCAATCAAATTTTTAAGGGTTACTCACATCCTTTTTCTGAGTGATTGCTAGATTCAATCTTATACAATTTGAGCTTTGTCAGAATTTTATATACTGCTTATGTAATTGTTTTTACAGTTTTTTTCCTTTGGAAAAATTAAACTTTGTTAAAGGAGTATTTGAGTAGAATGTTTTTATTTTCGAGGTTTCTAATGGAGTATGTTGCCTTTTGTTTAAATTGATGAACGGAATCATGAATATGTATAAATTTAAAGAAAATTGTAATGCACTTTTTATTTTCTTAAATTTAAGATATTTATTTAGAAGGGCTTTTGAATCTTTTGTTTAAAAGCAAGACTAATTTTTATGATTCGTAAATACCAACAAATTATTCGTTGCTGCCGAATATCTTTGTTTTTTAATGTGCGGCCAAATTATTTTATTCAAAAATGTTACCTTGTCAAAATAAGTTTTAAATTTTATATTCAATATTATTTCGTTACTGAATTCAAAGAAATCGTTAGCACCCGTTCATTATGTTATATTTAGGAGTTCAAAGAACTGCACAGAATGCATATCATAAATGTCCCTTAATTAAATTCAATGGCAAATTGGAAATTAGAATTGTTTCGGACACCACAACTGCTGCAGTGCCATTCATATTTGATTACATCCGAATCGCCGACGACCGAATGAGGGAATTAATTTATTGTTTCTGGTGGTTGAATGCGTGATTCGGACGTGTGTCATTTTGCGTAATCTAACCCAATTGTTCGGGTTGATTGACATTGATTTGGGCATTTTCCGGAGGCTGCTTACCTGCCGCGCATTTCCTCGGTGGGCCAATCGGAATTTTGGCCCCATGGCATTTCGGTGGTGCCCAAAATCAAGCCGAAGATGAAGCCAAATAGAAGGGAGATAAACATGCCAAGGCCCAAACACAAGAAGCCAACGCGCTGAAAGGAGAATGGTAAATGGTAAATGGAGACTAGTAAATGGTGAATGGTGAATGGTTAATGGTAAGCGGTAAAGGGAAAATGGAAAAATGGAAAACAGGGTGGGCGAAATTAGGGGCGAGACAGTGAGCTAAATGCCAAAAAGGACCCCACAACCAGTGACACTTTAAGCGATAATGCTGCATACGTTGAAGCGCCAAGGAACTGCGAGTAGATTCGTGACATGTTAACCCAAATTTGCAGCCACGATGCAACTGCAACTGCAAACTGTTGTTGGCAGCTGCACACACACACACACACACAAAGGGAGCGAAAGAAAGAAAAACGCTCTAATGTCAGCCACATGATGTCGTTTTCCCCTCCCATTTCCCACCCCCCATTTTCATTCACCAGTCAAACGCAACTGCGTCGCATGAAAAGTAACTTGTCTTGAGGCTTTAAGCAGCTGCAAATATTTAGCGAGATACCAACTGTTAGAATTTTAGTGTGAAAGCTATGTTTAAGAAATGAATATTATTTGGAAGAAAATGTGAGAACTATGTATTTTGTTTAAAATGAATTATCGATTATCGATCGTTATGTGACACTAATGGAAAAGAAGAAGAGTAAATTGAGAAGTGGCGCGTCCACTTCACACAAAATTGAAACGCAACGAATAAATTTAATTTAAACTTGAATACTTTATTTTACACCAGCAGTTTTCAATTTTCCAGCAACTGCAGTTTAAAGGTGTGAAAACTTCTGCTAATTTCTTGTTTATCGCCTGCTTTTCTATTTGCAGGTATGCAAACGAACACACACTGCGTATGCGTAATGCGCAAACAAATTACATTCATGTCCGATTCAACTTTAAATGGCGTGCAAATATTTGCAAAAAATTGCGACTGCAATTCAACTAGCCATTCAACAAGCAGCAGTGTGTGTAAAGCCAACTCGTTTTCACTATATTACGGCGATTCCGGTGTATTTTTTTCCTAGCCGCCAATTATTTTTAATAGTTAGCCATCAATTTTGACTGGACACATTCGATGTTGCCAATTTTTGTCATCGTTTGTAATTGGCATTTTTGTGTGAAATTGTTTAAACACTTTTGCATATGAATTTTTGGCTGCCACTGGAATTTTTTCCCAACTATTTTCGCAGCATGTGTGTTAATCTGCTAGCTGTGCTATTGTGTATTTTGTGGAGATAGTCAAACATTTCGTAATGAAATAAAAACCACTCAAGGGTGCGAAGTTTTATCAATTGCCATTTTGCATATACCAAAAATAGTTGTTTCTGCTCAAAGCGGAATAAAATTTCCATTTGACATTTGCATTTTGATTTGAAGTCACAAACTGACAAGTTGCGGGCAAATATTGATTAAACGAGGTTAAATTTTGCTGGCAGGGCATTAATTCCTTTAAATTTTCCACAGAAAACAACCGGAAATGAAAGGGAGCTGGGGGGGGTGTGTGAAAATTGGGTGCAGGTATTTTTGTGACCGCAAGCTTTTGGGGAGAATCCAGCCAGCAATTTGAGTTTCCTTGGCAGCTTTATCAAAGATTATGATGACACAGCTTGGGCCACTTCACAAAAGGAAGGCGAGAGCAAAAAAGCTGCACTCTGAACACTGAACACTGAACACGGAACACTGGCGTATGTGTTCGCACACGAATATATATTCATTTCAATTAAAATTTAATTGAAGTACACGACGCAGGTGTCAACAGCCGGCAAGACACCTGGAATCCAGTGGGTTTGTGAGCCCGAGTGCGCTGCAAAATTGTGTCAGCAGACAACAAGTTGCCTCTGGGGTGGCGCCACAAAACACAGAGCTCGGAACTCGAAGCTCGGAACTTGGAACACAGAGCTCTGAACACACAGCTTGAACTCACTAGCCAAACCAGCCGTCTCTTCATTAGAAACGCCAGCAGACGATTATATTTACCTTATTTTTATTTCACTCTGCTTTATTTTATCTTATTTATTTGTTTTGGTTTTTTTGCTGCCTCGACTTGTCTATGTGCACTTCTATTTAGCACTCAGCCTGCACATTATACTCTGGATTTTGTTGAAGCGAAAAGCACCGCCTTTGATCCATCAGAAATATAAAATAGAAAGGGGATTCGAGTAAGGAATGGGTTTCCTCCCAACTGACGGTGACAATTATGACACTTTGAGAACAGGTGCTGTCTGGCTGCAGTTTAAGTTCAGTTTTATTGGCTTTGCGCTGAATGCGGCCCAAAGAGCCCCGTCCTTTAATTCTAAGTAGCTTAGCTTAGTTTTCCGACTGCCAAGAAAAGGGGAAGAAAATAGTGGCCAAGCCGCACTTCTGCTCGGAATGCAAGCAAAGTAATTCAAAGCAGAAGGATTTGTATTCTGCGAAGTACTCAGACTTTAAATAAAGGAATACGGAAATGGAAGAACTCCTTTTTTATAACAAGTTGTTTAGCGGGCCTCTAAAAAAAGAGTTCGCTATGCTCTTATTTATATTGATTTGAATAAACTCAGAAGCACACAAAAATGCCTCCCCTAGCTCGCTTTACAGCCCGATCCAATTTCGGCGAAAAACATTTAAATATTTTATGGGTATCCGCCTGCTCTTCAAGCCAACGCTGCCAATAAACAATTCAGCAACTTTGCCATTTACCACAAAAGCGATGCAAATTTGCAAAACATCGAGCGCTGTGTCGCTATGCATTTGACTGGAATAACCCGGAAAACACCCCCCACCCCTCTCCCCATTTTCCCTCGCATTTTCCATATCGATGTGTGCGAATTTTGACAGCTGAAATAACGGACGGATGGCATAGCAATTTTCGGTGCAATTTTTATTATTTTCCAAATGTCATTTGCTCATAAATCACTCAAAAGTACCACATAGAGCCATTGTCGAAGAAGAGTGTTGACGATTTCATTTAGCCCGCTGCGAAATGGATTTTTGGAGTCCCAACACCCATCAACCAGCACCCTGCCACATGCCACATGCCCCTGACAACTATTTTCACTATTCCATTTTTCACTACAGTGTTGTTTCGCTTTTCCATCTTTTTTTTCGTCGACGGTGGTTTTGAATGGCTTTTTCGGCGGGCTACACAATTTGTTGCACTACGCTGAATGGCGGGGAGAAAAAAAGGCATAGCCATAAGGGGAAGCTGCACTTACCATTAGTTCTTTGTCGGAGATAATTGCGCCGAATGTTATCGACATTACGGGACCCATAAGCGGCGAAACTAACATGGCAGCCACTATATTGGGGGCATTATTCTCCACCAACCCGAGGGCCGCCAAAGAGCTGGAAATGCGGAACATAATAGAGCAGTGCTTACTTTTTATACTGACCCACTCCGCCAGCTGTTGAATTCCGGGGAATTCAATTCGAAGAGGGGGGATTTCCACCTCCGATTTCGTACTCACTCGGCAGTAACGATTAGCAGCAAATAGTCGAAGGACAAGGATCCTCCTGCCCGAACGCCATCCACCACCTGTTTGACTGTTAATTTCGATTTAATTGATTCCACAAAATTGTTCCATTTCGAGGCATCCTCCGCTTCCTCGCTTTTTGTAGAGGAAAAAAATAAAGGGTAAATAAGTAAACATAAAATGGAATGGTAATGCTTTGTAAAATATACAAGAATGTGCGCAGCTGTGTAATTGGTCTACTATTATTGAATTGGCTATCCAGAAAGCCAATTTGAACCCTTAGAAACCAGCATTATTAGCGTTATATTTACTTAAGTTCTACAAACAATAATACAATAATAACTATCCTCAAACATACAAAAATATTTGTACAACATAGAGTATGATATTAAAATAGCTTTATGATCTAATTGAATTGCGAATTGCTTTTCCAAATATTATGCTTGATAAATCATAAATGTATGATTAATAATATTCACTTTGTTCCAGACTCTGAATATCTTATTAATTCCAATAAATTTCAGCTCAAAATTCTTGTTTAATTGCCAATGCTGAAAGCCATTTGGATGTGGAAAATCCTCAAATGATTGCAGCTTTGATTGTCAATTGTCCCAAAGCTTTTTACGCATAATTTCCCTTTTCGTTGTCTAGTCTACCGATGATTAGAGTGCGGCTCTAATAACTCAACCATAACACCACCTCAATCGTCACCCAAAAATAAACCACAAGCTAACCTCAATTACAAGCTCATCAGGTATGCACATAGGTATGTATTTTCGGGGACCGAGTGACAATTGCTGGCCAAGAAGTCATCGGGTGTGTATTTACCCTCGGCTCTACTTTTGGTTTTGGCTGGGAGCAGCCACATAAATTGTGTGCACACACTGGATGCATTTAACCCCTCAACCCGGAGATGCCAAAGCCCAAAAACCTTCAACCCCCGAACATCTTGCCCATGCAAATTTTGCCATTTTCACTTTCCAACCCGACGAGAAATTCCCATTCCAATTGGCTCGTAAGGCCGTAATAAACTTGGGCCTGGGCCAAGGCCTTCGGGGCCTCAATCCCTTTGGCTAGACGAGCCGTTAAGGGAATAAAGCAAAGAGCCAGGAGCCAAGAGCCATGAGCCATGAGCCAAGAGCCAAATGTCACGATTTCCACGGCCGAACGGACCGAAAGTGAAAGAATAGTGCGAGTGAAAGTTAATGAAATGAGTGACGCCTTTGACACGTAGGATAGAGCACCTGAAATTAGTTTTTAACAAAGCGACAGCTGCGGCATCCTGACAAAGCCAATTCGCTGCTCAGGGCTCGACACAAAAGCCAGTAAATACAATGCCACCGGAACACAATGCCCCACCTTAGAAGGTATGGTATGTGGCAGACTCACCTGTAGTCGTCGCGCATGTTGGCCGCATCCGAGATGGCATCATAACTAACGCTGCACGGCAGAACACTGCGGGAAGTACATTTCAAAAAAATAATATATTAACAGAATAAGAAAAGGCGAAAGCATCTACATCGCAATCCATGAAAAAATATGGTTTGAAATGAAAGGGTTTCAATAATTCTGAGGGGAAAACAATTAAGTTCATTATGTAAACATTCTATTAACAGATGTTTTTATATCTTGCCATAGAAAATAATTTTACAATGATGCTTAAACTTATTTGTTTTTTAAATTACTCTTTATATTTATAGTTAGTATATGAAATATTTAAATAACAGCTTTCATAATGTTCAAAGTGTTATATTGCCCATTTCTTTAAGCATAAATAATTGTTCATGAGCCTGCAGCTTTCTTAAAACTCAAAATTGTTTAAAGTGAAAGCCCATTTTAAACAATGAAGTTTATTGCTATAAAATCGACTGTCTTTATAACTTACAGAGTGTACAACTGAATATATTTTTGCTGACAAAAAGTTGAAGAATTTATTACAAAATATTTTAAAAAATTCAAAAAGGTAAATTTTTCTTATTATTGTTGTTAAGAATAAGGGAAGTTAATCAATAAATATTTAAATAGTTATTATACTGTTTTATGTATTTCTCATTTTCAGTCAAGATATGACTTTTAAATAAACTAAAATCTGTTTTATGAACGTTTATTTTCCGTGTAGATACGTTTGAAATTGATATATGCAAGCGAATATCTGTAAAACAAGTCATGCGCATTCCGTGGAAATGTCAAAGGGTGCCACTTGGAGCCTCGAATCCTTGGAGCCTGGGAGCCTTGCAACCTGACTGGCGACTGCCGACTGCTGACACCGTCAAGATCTTGAGATGTTCTGGCGACCGAACATGAATTATAGATTACTCGAGTGGCACTCAATCAACGCAAGTTGCATTCTTGCAGCTCCTCTCTTAATTGAATTTCTGCGCATATTAATCAGCTTAAGTCGTACTTTGTCTGGCCACTCGGCTCCTCCTCCGGAGGAAAACATCTGCTCCTTGACCTCTGGCTGCCTGGAGGGACTCCCTTCTCAGTTGGTCACACCTTCGACTGCGTTTTAATCCCCCTGCTTAATGCCATTAAACGATTATCACACCTACTTGTCTTCACTTCCCCTCCGCACTCCAAACTACACTCCATTTCATCGGAGATTCTTGTACTTGTACTTCTGCTGTTGTTTCTGCTCTTTTGCCCGTTCATCTTTAATTTATCTGCACAGCCCCACTTAGTCGAGTTCATTGTTCGGCTCTATTGTATTTTGTTTAATTTAATTACTTTGGAATTTCGCCCGAAGACAAAGCGTATAATTTGCTTACAGAACTGCAGCCCAGTTGTGTTTACTCTTTTTTGCCCGGCGAAGGGCTTTAATTGGATTCGTGTCGGACTATTGTAGTGGCCTTTAAATTGCATTTACATAACGCATTCAAATCGGACAGGCTGTTGCCAAGGATAATAGAGAGTGGCTTCCGCCTACAAGCAATCAAAATTCGTGAGCCAAGAAGCTTGGCAACCAACTCCGATTCTCCGAGGACTTCTCATCTTTACTTCTGCATTTTTATTGCATTTTTATTAAAAACCCGCCGAGTCACCTGATAAGTTCGACCAGCTGTTGCTGGACTGCAGCTCCAGTTGCACCTTTAGCCAACTTGACTTTCCCGGCACGTTTGGCGCTTGTTTCCCCCTCAATGTCTCAACTTACCTGACACTGGAATTCAATTTAGTGCCGATGCCCAGCTCGGTGAGGCAGTGCAAGGTGGTTTCGCAGGCGGCTCCTGCCTGCAGTGGGAAGACGACGTGATGGAAGTATCCCTTCTTGCTGGTCGTCCAAGTAACGTGCTCGATTTCCAGCTTGACGAGCAGCTCCTCGAGAACCTGCCAAGGCGAACAAGGTGGAGCAATATCAACAGCTTAGAGTGTCATTTTCACCAGCTTACGGCTCACAGCTTATGGGTTATGGCTTTGCATTTAATTGGAATTGGGCTCGCCCACTGATTATGTGCGGCGCTTGTTACAAGGGCAACTGATTTGTCCCCGGTCGCCGAGGCGATGCATCCATCAATCTTGCCAACCGAGGACCAACCAGCCAGCTAAGGCGCCACATTCATCAGTATAATCTCCCGCAAGATACAATTTGGGTAACCTTTTACGCAACGCTCTCGAGTCACGTTTCACGTTCCTCGTTCTCGCCCGTTAAGTGCATCCCGCAAACGAGCAACAGTCGTTGTCGCCGCTCCTATCGCTGCCGCAATCTCAGCACTGCACTGAGAGAAAACTATTACCCTACTTAAATATTTTTCGAAATTTTTTAAAGTGAGTTTTAGTTTTTTTTTACTTTAAAAGCTTATTGCAGAAGTTTTATTAAAGGAAATACTACTACTCATTTTATTTAATAAAACTTTCAAGTAAAATATTCTAACGGTCTACTGATTTTTGTAATTTGGTTTAAAACCGTCGATACCTAAAGCCTTTATTTTAAGGCTACGCCTACAAAAAACTAATGTTTTAAGAACAAATATATTCAGCTGTCGCAAGTTTTAAGTTCTAATTATAATAATAAACTATTTTTATTCCGATTTCTATAAATTTTGTCTACTATAATTCGTTTTAAGAAATGAAATTTTTTTCAGTATACTTTATCACGAATAAGTTACCGAAACTAATTTTTTTAAGAGTAATCTTGGAACGAAGTTCTACAAAATTTACAAATATTCATTACTATTAAAAGTTTTAAAAAACTTTCTATTAAGCTGCCTGTATGTATACCAAAGATTTTTTTTTAAATAAATTTTATATTTAACTTTGAAAATCTTACAAACTTTTCAAATGTAATAAGCTTTTTATTATCGCTTTTAGGAAAAGATCTATTTTTTCCAAGTATAAATCTCACTCAAAGCCAGCTTCGAACCCTTGTCTCCCAATACAACGCACAAGAAAATCAAGTTTAAGTGCTCGGGGGGTACCAAGCGCCCCCAAGCTGCCCCCCTCGATAAGGACCTTCTTTCCACTTGCCACTTGCCACTCGCAACTGACCGTTCGAAGTTCGACTTACCTTTTCGAGCGGCACCACTAAATTACGTCTGTCCAGCGGAGCGGCGACCGTGGAGGTGTCAGCTGCTCCAATCGCAGCTCCTGCGCCCCCTCTTCCTCCTCCCCCTTCCTCCTCCGCCCACTTGTCCGATGCCAGGACCGCCGCCACGCCCACCGCCGCCCACTCCACGACGATACTTGGGCACATTCTTGTCACGTAATTCAACTTCGAGTCGTAGTATTGCGTTGTTATTCTCCGGAAGATTGATGTTCAGATTATTGTTGCCACCTCCATTGCCAGATGCAGCGACCGCAGGATGCGGACCGAGGTGTCCTGGATGGCTGCCAATGCCACCGGCCGACGTCTCCACTAGGACATTATTTGAAGTGCCTGGTTTGGGTTAATGAAAAGGTGATACGGCCGTGTACATAAACGTAAGCTGATTTGCCATTAAGCCGGACTCCATGGACTCAATGGATCCATGGAAATGGTTTTCAGGGGTGGTGGAGATGACAGGATGGCAGGAGGTCAGTTTCAGTTTTCGTTTCAGTTTCAGGCGATTAGTATACGTAGATACATACTCCGAAATTGCTAAATTAAATTCCTACACCCTTCAGTGCCCCGATAAGTATGCCATTGTTTTGGAAACTCTGGCATAATTCAAACCTGATTAGTTAATTCACGGCAATCAGACTATTTATACTGCAATTAGCGTAAATTGCAGTGATATTTTGGTATCCAGTTAAGCGTTTAACAAATATTTGGTTTTCGACCGCTAAGCTTGTTTTTCCTGCAAATTACGCTAATTAAATGTCCGGCCATCGTTAACAAATAATGGCGTTGTTGTTATGCAATTACATATACAACTTATGCTAGGGCTCAAATTAAAGTTACCCACAAAAATTTATCCCGATAAAAAAAAAGAGAAAGAAAAAAACCCATGAGGTCTGGGGCACTAAGCTCCACTTGATCTAAATAAATAAATAAAGTGGCAAGCGAAAAATCAAATCAAAGTCTACATAAAAACCACACAAAGGATCACAATTTATTATGTATATTATACAAGCGGCGGCGGCAGACAGACATCGAAATGTAATATAAATCCCGCCACATTGACAAATGCCAAAATAAGGCTTAAATGCGCTTAGGCCAGGACTTTGCCTTCCAGGATCCAGGACCCTTCGTTCGTGTGTCTGCGTTGTTTTTTTTTGTTTCGCATAGTTTCTCTAGTGGCAAAAGTTCCCTGAAAGTCAGCGAATTTGTTAACTCATACCACCTGGCCAGCACTTCGATGGTCCTTGTTTTGCCTGTTTAATTCCGTCTCAGTTCCCAACATCGAACATCTCTTTTCGGTCGCCATGGAATTGAGGGACTCGTGATTTATGTCTGACACCTATGAGCCTGGCTCTTCAGCTTTTCGCCCCGAGTGCATGCGTACTTTTTATGTTTTGTTTTCTTTTTTCCCAAGTCCTTATGTTTGCCTAAGTGTTTTGCACTCTTTAAGCTGTTGCCAAGGCCAACAATTCACACCACTCTCATCATCCCACATTAAAAAGTCCTGCCAATTGCCTGTTTCGATACTGGGGTACCCTAAACTGAGGAAATCCTGAAATATGCAGACAACTTTAAATTGGAGATAAATATTTTTCTAAAGAAACTTCGTCTGCTTTGTTTGGGTAATTAGTTCACTTTTTACGGAGATTTCAAGTACTTTGTACTGGTAACTAAAACAATATTTTGTTCCCTTACAATGGTCTTTTTTTGGATAATAATTTAATTAAAAAGTGTATGCAACTTCGATTGGGCTGTTTAAATAACTCTTTAACTCTTTAGGGGTATGTCCAAAAATTGATACCAGATTAGCTTAGCTTTTTATGAACTCTGTTTGAAATTTTAATTAGGTTGGTTCTATGTAATATCTTTTATAATACAAATTTTAATTGGATCAATTCATTTCTATAATACAATGTAATAATAATCAATGTAAATAGCTTGAAAAGCCTTAATTAAATAAGGTTTTTAAATATTTATAAAATTATTGTACCATAGTTACAATCAATATACCTTTCATCCAGGGTACAAAGGTGACTTATTTTTTGCACGACCCTAGGCCACTTTATTCACGCCCCTCTTAAAGGCCTGTGGAACCCCCTGGAACGCTCTGCTCATCGGCTCCACTTCGGCTCCTTTGTCATTATCAGACTGTGTGCTGCCATGGTGACAAACTAAATGAATGATGATTCTCTTTGATGGCTTTTGCCATCGCCTTGTTTTGTATTTAAATAAATATTTGATTAATGCTCCTCGCCGAAAACGACTCCAACACATGCCAGTTTTTGTCCCCAAAATCTTGTGCAAGATGCCATATTTGCCCGATGCCATTTATTTCATAAATTATATTGTTTTATGGGTTTTTATTGTGGGCTTTTTATCGCTCCTGATTGTGATAAATGATAGCTGCGTGGGCTAGTGTCGAAAGTTGGGCATCTCTGCAATTAATTCCCAAGGTCTTTACTTTTGCGAAAATTTCCTTTTGCCACAAGAATCGCTCGTTTATACAGTGGCTTAATTCGGAGGAGCCTTCGAGCCAATAGCTTCGACTGCTCTATTTTCTGAAAAACGTGTTCGCTTCGGCACATTCCTCCGACCAATTTCATCGTGGCTAATTAAATTTTTAATATTAAATTTTCGTTGCCGGCGAAATGTGCTACGTACGCTCGGCATTTTGGCATTTCGGCATCCGCTTGTAAAATTATCTTGGCGAAAACTTTCCAAACCAAATGCCGCAAAATGCCGGGTTAGGCGCTCCGAAAATGCGAAGCAAAAAAATCCACTCCCACGTGTGTTCGGTCCGCCGGGATGTTCATGCAACATTTATGGCGAGCTCTTAGGCCCGGAGAACACTTTTACGATGTCATAAAATAATTAATAACGCCACTAAACAACGTAATTACGCGCCTAAGCCCAATGCATACAGGTATACATACGTACATACACGATTATATATCTATATATATAGTATGTGATTTTGGATGGAGGTTGGGCAGATTATGCGGTTGTGCCGACGCCTAGATAAATGCTATGGCCTCGTGTAAACAAAATTGCAACTTTGTATTTAATTAGGCAGGGGCGCTTATTCAATTTGCCGCCCATTTTGGCCGCACTTTACTTTACTTTACTTTACTTTACTTCACTTTACTTGCTTACCGTAAATCAGCTCACGTTCAAAATTCGCCGTTGGCACGACGATTAGGAAGACCACGCCCGGCATCCTGTCAACTCCTGGCTGGAAATCTGCAAAGGGATAAGCCCGAAAAAGTGGCCGTTTAGTTTTAGAGGCGAATCTTAATGGCCTTAAGCAAGACGGCGACATTAATTCAAATTCAAATTCAGCTGGCCAAAAAGGACTTCTTGGCAGGCAAACTTGAGAAATCCTGCCAACTGCTGGATGTATGCAACTTCTCCCGTGAGTGCATCCAAAAGGAAGGGGATTCCCGTGTTTTGCATAACAACTCCCCATTATCCCCGACTTTTATACTGCATTAGCATCCCTGTCCGGTTTCATTTTCGCCTATCGTGCTTAACTTTTTCGAGTTTCGAGCAACTTTCAGCCGTTAATGGGCTCTGAAGGTTGCTATAAGTAGTTTGCCAGCATTTTGTTTGTATTTTTCCAGCATCAGTTGAACTAAAAGTAGGAGTAAAAGTAGAGTAGGTGGTACTTTTAGAAGTTCTGGCATGCTGATGGCTGGCAGATTATCGCAACTATTTCTTAATCAAAGGGAAAGCCAACTCGTTCGCTCGGCCGTAATTTCGCTGTATCAATAAAAGGTAAAACGCTTGCCAGGATAAAACAGAGAGCCTTCGAGGATATTTGCACACGCAGTGTTCTCTGACTACTCGAAATTAAAATGCCATTAGCACTGGCTCGGGATGAAAGCGATGTGGGAAGGCGAGTGCGATTAAACAGAGGAGCAAACGGCGATGCGAAGTCCAGGATATTACTGCCTTTTCGGAATGCCGAGCTCTTCCGAGGGTTAAGCCCCGGCACTCCTGCAGGATCTGCTCGAAGGAGCCCACTTTCCCACCAGAAAGGAGCGTATGAGCCAGAAAGAAGCTGAGATTTAATGGAGCTGCGATTTTTACCCTCCAATGAAATCTCTGTGGTTCTCGAGGCGAACTGCAATGCATTTCCACGCACAAACTTTGCTCAACAAGGATGCTCTGCTCCCTACATGATGGTGTATTATTTTTCCTGTTGCCTTTTCAGCAGGAGAGAGGAGCAGTAAATTGTAAAGTACATAAAAAGGTAGCTATAAAACAACGGAGGATATTAATTCAATTAAATCAAGTTTCAATACCAGGATAATAATAAACGCATTATTCAGAAACAATATGCATATATCCTTTGGTTATAAAATCAATTATTAAATTTATAACAATATTAATCTCAGCAGTTAAATGCTTTTGTAGGATTAACCTAATGCCTCTGAATTAAAATTAACTATGTGCCATCAATAAATTCTGTTCATTTTATCCAATTACTTCTTGTTGAACTTTAATTTTTTGAGTGAGCATTGGTTCGGTGAAACAGAGTCAACAACAAAAAGGTGCCCCATTAAATCAATATTTGAGTACACCTTATGAGCAGCCAGTTCTGCGCCCAGTTGACATTTTCCGGGTTTCCCGACTCCGTCACGAGCAAACTTTTTCCACAAACTGTTGGTTTTCATTTTTTTTTTTTTTTTTTATATTTTTTTGTTGTTTGCAACACTTTACTTAAAAACTTTTCACAGCAGTCCAAACAAACGGCCTACTCATACTCGTCGGTATGAAAAAGGGACGAGGCGATTTCCCTGTCCTTTTCCGGGTTTTCCAGTTTTGGCCGGACTCATTCACCCGGTTTCCACAAGCCTCTTAGGAACTTTCGAGCCAAACAACCGAAGCCACTTTGCAGCACGTTCACTGTTGCACTTTTTCCCCCCTTCTCTTCCTTCCCCCTTCCCCCTTCCTTCGCTTCTTCTTGCCACTTGCCATCTTTCATTTTGCGGCATATTTATTAAAAAGCAAGGAGCGCAAAAAATGAGCCAAGGAAAATATGGGAAATGGGTGGAAAGTGGGGAGGCTAGTGGGGTAAAAAAATCGGGTGGCAGTGGGTAAATTCTTTTATATTAACCGAAAATATTTATTTTCTTGCTTGCTGCGTTCGTTTTTGTGCGCACTTTTCTGATTAATTCCGTAACTATATATTTGCCCAACAACTTGGGTGAAGTTTTTCGCCGCGACCACTTGTGAAGGGAGACTCCTTTACCTTCCGGGCCTTTCAAGCTTTACTTTCCACTTCTGGGCCCGGATTTTCACCGGCATTCCGGCATTGTCGATGCCAAGTGTTTGTGTGCCCCCCAACAATGGAGCCAGCCGGCAATTTGTATGAGTACCTACCAACCCACTAATTAGGCCAACGGAATTGCATTAGTTTCGGCATTCTCCACAAATAATTACAAACTGCAGTGGGGTGTTGGAAAAAGAAATAATACAAAAAAATATGGAAGCCAATTGAAGTTCTTCAAGGTTTTTTAAAAGGCGCAATGGTGGCCCATAATTACTTCCAATAAGTTTTCGCACACACAAACCATAGTGACCATTGCCGGGGAGACTTTTCCTGTCAGCTTTGATTTCATGGCTTGCCACATTTTCTCGGGAGTTTTTCCGCTTTTCCCGCACTATTGTAGCAGTCTAATGCCATCTTAATTAAAAGCGCTAATTGGTTATGTCTTAGAGTGGCACAAAAAGGCAAAGCCTCGCAAAAATGATCAACCTTCCACAAAATAATTTAAAGGATAGAACAAACTAAAGGTTGTCCTTAACAACTCCTCGTTTAACTGAAATAGATCTTAAAGAACCATTGAATTGAAGCCCTTGGGGGAGAAAGGATGTAAATGTATATATACGGCTCAATAACATGAATATTTAAGTATGCAACAAAGAGCGAGGGAAACAGAGAGAAAAGTTGGTAAAACTTTTAGACAACACAACTAACCACCGTATTAGGACTTAGGTGGACCGGCCAAAGCAAACGGCTTTGGCATAATGCATAATCATTTAAACAAGGATAAGCCTCGCTCAGGACGACCGCAAGTTGAGTCCTGCAGCCGGGCATTATGACACAACCTGCTGCAACCGAAGCCCGGGAAAATTCCTTTTATGGCCAATTTGAGCGGGAAAAGCTTGGCCCGCAGCTTAAAGCGAAGCGATAAGAACAAAGCAGCCGAAAAAAAGGTGAACTTCCCAAGGACTCTTTAAGCGCTCTCCTTGGAGTAAGAACATCCAGGTGAACCCTTATATATCCTCCTTTTTTTCTGGCCGAAACTTGCTATCCGATGTGTGGCTGTATTCCAATGCGGGTCCAATGCCCAGCGGTGCTATTTACACGAATATATTATCATTAATTTCAAATTATGAAAAAGTGGCGACGCAGTCAACGAGTTTGGGGCTTAGATAGCAAAGTGAAATGTAGGTAAGCCATAAAGGTTAACAGTTTTCGGGCTTTAATTCCAGGGACCGAAAATCATTTCTTTTTCTAAACCAAAACATTACGTACTATACTTAAGTAATTGAATTTATTATGTGGATACGTTATGTATAATCTTTCCAAATAGTTTTATTTTTTATGGTATTTGATAAGGCAGAGATTAAGGTAAATCCCTCGTTCAAACAAGATTAAGATTTTGGCGATATTCGTATTTTGCAGGAAATACATTTGTTCATAAAATAAAAAAAAAAATAAATAATTAATAAGATTAAGTATTAGGATATATTTTGGACCAATAAAAATGGTTCATAATATAATATAAATATTACTGATTGATTGATTTATAATCATTGTTTAAAATGAAAATGGAAATATAACAATATTAACATTATTATATTTTATAATTTATCTAATATTAAATTCTTTTTTATATTTCAGCTTGGTCGTGTTTTGCGTAACTTTAACATCACAAAGATTAGCGATCTGGAGCTGATATCGAACTCTTCCGACCGACTGGACATAACCTTCCACTTCTTTGGTGTCAAAGGGGACTCCCAGCGGATCCGGGATGCCATCACCAGGATGGTGGAACGCGGCAGGATTGGAAACTTCACTTTGGTGGCGAATTTCCATCACTTCGACGAGAATCCACCATTGGGTTTGCTGGTGAGTGGTTTTCCGGTGAAAGCAATAAGCCAGCCATAAAAGCATTAATCCATCTCTTTTTGACGTTTTTGCGTCGAAATTCTATGCGAAAAGCTATGTCCGAGATATTTGATTGGCTATTCGGCAAAAGGCATTTATTCCGACAAGCATTCGCACAAGATATCTATTGAAATTTTCCGGTTAGCCTGAATTTTCGCACAAATAAATTTTAAATTCGTCCCCGGCACTCTTTCACTTTTGCCATCTGGGCACATCCATCAATTCGGAGGCATTTCATCATTGATTTTTGCCGAATGGCGAATGGTATTTTCATTAATTCGCATCCGAGTTGGCCATCCTGGGCTATTAAAAAGCGCAATAAATATACTCTTGTCCGCATTACATAGATGCCACTCCTCCTCTCCATCCGATACATATTAAACAATAATTTATTAACTATTGAGGCACGTGCTGCAATGCCGAGCCAATAAAAGCAAATACAAAAAAAATAAAAATGGAGAGCAGAAGTAAAAAACAACAGAAAATGCGGTAATAGCCAATGTAGCAAAGTGCCGTGTTAATAAATATGCACATAAATATGTCAACAGTGTGGCACTTGACACTCGGACCGAGAAGCGAAAATAATTATTTATTAATTGCGGCCAGCCGGGCCGAACAATTGGCCTCATCAGCCGGCCAGCAATTAAGTGGCATTAACGTGACGAACAAGCCGCCGAAACCTCAGAGCTCCCCAGGTTTCCCGTTCAGGAAGTTTTGCGAGTGAAAACCCGGAACTCGAAACCCCGAAAACCCCGAATACCGTGACACTCCGTAACCCCGAAAACCCAACCACAACTGGCAGGAGTCTAATTAGCGCGGCATTGTCTCCCTTTTGCAGGAACTGAGCGTCAATCAACCGCAATCGGGAGTTCGCGAGGCCAGCGAGTTCATCATATCCTGCACCGCCCAGGGATCCTCCAGGATGCAGTTCCAGTGGTTCAAAGACGGCGCTTCGGTGAACGCCAGCAAGGCGACAAGGTGAGTGAACTGTCCTCTGGCCAAGTTTCCTGTGCCCAGCTGCTTATCTCCCACAAGCAGCTCCAATTGCAATGCCATAAACTTCGACCCCAACGGAATACGGAGTCCGGAATCCGGAATCCGGAATCCGAACTCCGTCGTCTGAAGTTTTAATAAAATAGTAGAAAATCAAAAGGAGAAAAAGGGAGAACAAGCTAACTTAGAAGTTTTTATACCCTTCCGGATACTAAAATTAAAATAGGAAAGAAAAATAAAAAAAAGATATTTCAAACTGTTATAAGTATTCAAATTTAAAAAGATATTTTATTTTATTCGATTTAGATAAAGTAACACAAAAACATCATAGGAAACTAAATTTATCCATGTTGATATTGAAACCTTTTTAATTTGAATGTTAATGTCAATTTTTTAAAATATAAGAACATCTTTTATATTTGATCCGGAAGTTTATAAGCCAGATGAATGAAAGAAATGTTACAAGATTATAATGGCATATGGCATATTTAGAACGATACAAACAGAGTGAATATCTAGCTTACTTTAAATTAGGAGTATACATTCTTTTTTGGTTCGGAAACTTCTCTTTTCCTGAGTTACAAATCTCAGACTATAGTTATAGTACCTCCCGAGAAAATATCGAAATATAGGGAAAATCTGTATCTTGGTCCAATGTCACAGTCGAGATGAGTTGTCCCCCGCGAGTCTGGCGGCACAAGTGTTCAATTTGACTTTATGACTTTTACACATCAATAAACATGACATAAAAATGCCTGGCAGAATAAAAATGAAACGGCCGAAAAGGATAAATAAGTCAGGGCGGAGATAAAGATTTGTCAGCCGTGGAACTGTAGGACTCTGCCATGACGCACTAGTCGGAGTCGGGGAGTCCAGAGAACCAGAGATTCCGAGGGTTTTGGGCCAGGCCGAAAGCTAAAAGCTAACCGCAGTGAGCCTAGCCAAATGATTGATCATAAATCCAACGGAGTGGGGCAGCCGGAAAACACATGTGTGGCCAGCACATACGAATGGCATTCCACCCCCGCAGGATCCGTGTCCTTTTCCAGATCCACTTGCATATGTGATGACTGTGTGTGTGCTACAGTAAGTGTGTGTGTGCTAGAGTGTGTGTGTTTTTGTTACATAAAAAGCATATGGCCGTAACTAACGAGGGGCTGTTACTTGGACGACTTGGCATGGGGTTATGAGGAGCTTAGCCCTTCTTCAATCCACCTCGCACCTCCCACCATCCACCCACCACCCACTTATCAAGCAACCACCCAGCAACTGGAATTGAAATGGGCGACCCACCATGTTGCCTTGACAATTCGCCTTGCAGCCGAGCCACAAAGCTCAAACTTTAAATGTGTTGCGTGAATGGGAAATGCGAGCAACGGCGGTCCTTGGAGTGTTTGGCTTAAATTAAGAGGGGGAGCTCGGCAGATTTTGCAGGTTGGTCGGTTGGTCGGTTGGTGGGACCCACAGCTGCCGATAGAATTCGCAATTCATTAACAAAAATTTAAGCGCCGGCAGGAATGCTTTCAGCATTCGCCAGAAAAGAATCTTTGGCAGCGGCATGTCACGAAGCGTTGCCAAAACTCTTTTTTTTTCAGCCTCGAATGCTTCCTCTCACTACATTTAATCCACGAGAATCATAATTTCTTTTATATAAAATGGTGTACCATTTGTTTTTATTTTCCTTATACGCAGAAAAATATTAAATATTTTACACTTTAAACCACAATTTAAGTTTTGCATAAAATAAATAAATAATAACAAGAAAGCAATAATAATTATAGAAGTATTTCGATAATCATATATCACAAAAACTTATTCTCAGTGGCTTTAATGCAGTCATCAAAATATTTTTCGAGTGTACGGAATGATCCCATCATTTTAAAAAGAGTTATTTTATCCGATAATAATAGGCAACAAATGTACACCATGATATATTTCAAAACGGAGAGCCAAAAGCTGCATTATATTCCTTTTATGTCATGTTTAGCACATTTAAATTTCAAAACCTTGTAAAATATGCTCTCTGCCCAACCACAAAATACATTACATGTTATTCAATCACCAGATAACGATCGAAATATTTTTATTTGATGTTCGAGTCCGGGATTGTTCATCCGTATATTACCTTTCAAATAAATAAATGAATGGCCCCTGCCCGCAAATCGATAACCGAATCTAATCCCGGACTTTTTGTTATCCTGTGAAGCCAACTATGCCAACTGGTAGAACAATTCGGACCCTTTCATGGCCCGGACTTATGATTACTTTTATGCATATTTGTACGCATCCCACATATATAGTACACATTGCGAGTCCTGTTTGCTGCAGGACCTCCACGTGGCTGGCTGCCAGCCCTCCGCTTTTTTCCCCGCCAACGTGGCCCACTTAGGAGCATTGATGTGTAAAAAATGACTGGCGTTCAAAGCCGCAAACACATGTTTTCTCCCCCAAAAACGAGGGGGCGGCAAGTATTAGTAAATATTTTAACTAAAGTGAAGTGAGCGAAGTCATTCATTTGGACATTTACCAACTTTGCATTATACAAACGACTACACATTAAATCCGTCCGATGACTTTACTTTTGCGTACTAAAATAACCGGAAGTAAGTCAATTTTTAATGCTTGATTTCACCGCAGGGAGCTGTTCACTTGGGGAAAAGTAATTTATTATCGGAACTGGGCAAATACTAGCCATCTCTTGATTAGTTTGCGCTGTGGCTGTTTGTAAACTGTTGTTAAGTTTGAACGGTTTGCATATGCAAGGTATCAAAAAATATGTTTATAATATCCAAAACTATCATAAAAACGTTATATTGTAATGCCTAAAAAATTGGTTAAACAAAGGATTGCTCTTTTTCAGTTTTTATCAGGCAAACATTAATATTTCCTCACCTTAAATTGACAATCAGAAAAAATGAACTTTCATTGTTTACATTATTGCTTTCAATATTTTTTTTAACGTAGTAAATTAACTTTAATTAATACTGATACAATGTTGATATTATCGTTTTATTTATTTAGTCTTTTTATTAAGCACATCCTAAATGGCATACTTTAAAATTCCCAAAACGAATCAAGTGTTTATTGTTCATTCCTGCCTAAATTACCCACTTTGGGAAACCTTTAACTGCGAATTCAGAGGCGTTCGACCGTTAATCTATTGGATTGCCAGCCGCCGAATTTTGACCCAGTTAGCAGATGTTTATCGGCCAAAACCATTCCCTGGCCATATAACCCACTTAATGAGTGCAATTATTTTCCAATCACGGCGCCAACGCATCCAAAGCCGCCTGCCAAGGAGCCCGCAAACTCCCGATCGACCAAATTGTGGCTTTGATTAACATTGCCATTCGAAGGCGCCGGGACACACATGTGTTAAATAATCTACGGCTGCCACCGGGACTCGGCCATTAATTGTGCCCCTAATCCTGTGTCCTTTTGCAATGTGGGTCGCAGGATTGCCGAGCGACAAGGTCGCCCTGCTGATTAAGTGCTACAACGCCACTAATGCCAATATTACAGATGTGGCTAAGCAAATACTTCCATTAAGCCATCCTCGATTGCCTGATTCAGCTACGATATCGAGTCACTTTCGCTTAATTGGTTTTCACTTCTCAAAGATTTTTCAATTCACTTTTTTAATATTTTATTACTTTTAACTTGCAAACGAACTTTTAAACAACTGAAAATTAACTTACGATGTTAAGTGATTTTACGCAGTAATACTTTTACTTCTCAAAAAATATTCAATACACTTTGATTAATTTTAGACAATTACTTGATCCTTACATTGAAGCAGCTAAAAATCATTTAAAATTTTAAGAAAACTGAAAATAATTAAGCCAGAATAATCGAATTTCACTTTTTAATCACTTTTTTCACCAGAGAATCCCTATATATTTTAAAATCCATAATTTTTGCTTACATTTAGCTTTTAAACAAACACCTTTAAGTCGAATAGTCAGAGATCAACTGAGCTGAAACCCAAGTCTTCTAACCCAGATCACCTTTCCTCACATTTTATTCATTTAACAAATAGCCACTAATTCCATAAGCAGGAGCTCGTTAAAATCAGCAAGTCTACAGCTCTGACGTCTTTTGCAACGATGTGTAAGGTTTTAGGTTTAAGTTTGCCTCCTCAGAAAACACACAGCTCGCAGCCAGCAAACCAATTGACCTTTTAAAGAGCCAACCCAAATTCGGGCTAATATTAGCTTAACCCTGAGCACTTGCGTAATCTATATTTGTCTCAGCGCTGTGAAGTGGAAGGGCTTGACTGCCTGTCAATGCAATTTCGAACCCTTTCCTCATCGCCGATCCCGATCCCACCGATTTTCGAGCCAAGAAAACGAGTCTTTGGCTTTGGGGCCAACGAAACTGTTGCAGTCACTTTTGGCCGGGCTTGGGAAAATTTGTCAAACTTGCTTAAAAGCCAAAGCAAAAATTCAATTTCAGCTGCCATGCAGCAGCAAGCAGCCAAATTGCCTGACCCCAGCACGAGACATAAGTAAAATATATTTCGTATATATTTTACAAATTGGCTCAACTCGGGGCAACAGTAGTATAAAATAGCAGCAACAAAGAGACAACAACTGTCTTGACAACGCAACGTTGTCTAGGACAATGGAATGCAGCCATCTATATACACTATATATATATATGGGATCCAATTCGAACGGAGGAGGCGGAGGTAGTCCTTCTGCACGTAAGGATTACACAAGAAACTCAATCCCAAGTCTTCAAGCCAATCAAAAATCTAGTTATTTACTGTTGCCATATTTTCATTCAAATTTATCATCTCCTATTTATCACATAATTTATTCAATTCTTCAATTTTTATTATAGCTGCAGAAAAATGTAACTACTAGATTTAAGTTTAAAAATGTTTATCATATTAAGTTTCTTTTTACTAATTTTCTAAAAATAGATTCTTCTATTCTGAATAAATTTTAAAAATCGGGATTCAAATCAAAATAAAATCAAAAACGCCATCAGAATGCATTCGAAAATTTTAAGTAATCTTATACCAATATTTTTTAATCTAAAATAATTATTAATGTTAAGAAACCATCTGTATTGTTCTTATTTTTTACTCTAAAATCCCAGTAGATTTTTATTCCAAGTGCATCCATTTTCGATGTGGGGGGTCACGATTTTCATTAGTTTCATTTGCCACAATGCGTCTGCCGCACTCGTCTCCTCGTCTCCTCGTCTCCTCGAATCCTCGAATCCTTTGGATCCTTGGATCCCTGCTCTGCTTTTCTGTTGCGGGGTGACAATGGCACAATTAGTGACACCATCGCCATTCCGCCATCGTCACTCCATTCCCCTCAAAATTTGGCATTATCTCATAACTGGCTAAACTCGCTGTGCAGTGTTTTCCTTGTCCTGTCTTGTCGCTTTTCCAATTCCGGCTCCTTGGCGCCGTTTGTGCAATAAAAGGACGAAACTTCAGCGGCTGATTGGAGCGCGTTGCCGGGAGGACGGGTATTGATCAAACTGTTTGGGTTCTCTTTGCAAGGCTGAGACCCACTTTCCCGGCAACGCGTGTCGCTCTGAAGGAATGCGGTACAGTAGGGCCACCTAATATTGAACTAAAAATGTTGAGGTTTTATTTAATAGAAATTAAAATTAAACTATTGATATCCCTACACAACCAACTTATTTTAAGCAAGTAGTCTACGCTAATAGGATATTAATTTCATCCTCAGAATAGCAATAACATTTTAACAAGATGCTAGTCGTCTTTAATCCTGTATTGCGTATTTATTTCCACAAGTTGATGCCTTCTCCTATTAAACTAATTTATATAAACCTGTCACTCTGTTTAGTAAAAATGAGAACATAAATTTACTCCAGATGGAAATCGAAAAAGTCCATTTATTTGATATATATTTCTGTTGGTAAACATAAAACGGCAGTTGAACTTCTAGATTTTCCACTGCATTTCTAAACGGCATTGAAGGTGGGGCGAAAATAGCTCAGTAGCAGTGGCATTAGTGCCAGGTACAGTTGTGTAGCTCCGAGCTGCGCCGATTTCCACATTTCCACATTTCCACACCCACTGCACTCAGTTAGCTTGTAAGAGTCGAACCGGGCGGAGGGCAACGGTTTTTTTGGCCAGCATAGCCAAAAATCAACACGCTTGCTCCGTGTCCAACGAACCGGAGTCCGTGAATCTCTAAGCGGATAGCCGGAGATCGAAGGAGGAAGGAAGGAGGAGCAGAAGGAGTAGCAGTCATGCCCATCCACTGGGACTGGGACTGGGAGCACGACCATGACCACGGCGGACACCACCACTGGCCACCGCGTCGTCATTGGTCCACCGGGGAGGTGAAGTGCCGCCAGAGGCACTACTACCTCTCCCACGATCTGGATGTCTGTGCCAGGGACTTCCATCTGCGGATGGACGACAGTGCCTGGTGTCACGGATCCTGTTTGGTGGGAAGAGTGGTGATCGAAACCGGAACCGAACCGGATTCCCTGGGGAGGGGAACCTTCAAGGTGGTCCTGGATGTCCACCACTTTCAGATCGGCGAACTCACAGTGAAGGCCAGGAATAGTGACACCGTCTGCGTGGAGGGCAAGCAATCGGATGACCGGGCGGAGAAGGGTCAGCTCTGCATCACCCGTGAGTTCACCAGATCCTACAAACTTCCGAGGCACTATGACGCCACCCAGGCGAGGGCCACCTTCTCCGCCGATGGAATCCTCATGATTACGGTGCCGGCACCTCCCAAATTGGACGACGTGGAGCGAGTGGTTGAGATCGAGCCCACGGGTAACTATTTCGGCAGTGTTTCCGATCCCACGGCCACCAAGGCCATCGAGCAGGGGGAAAAGGATGGCGAAGGAGGCGCAGATCCGGCCGAGATGGAGTTGGACAAATGAAGCCGGCGACGTCTGGCGGTTGCGCGGAGATTCCGATTTCTGTTGCCCAAATGGAAATGGAAACGGAAACCCAAATGCGTTTAGGCCGCCAGAGGCAGTCGATCGGTTGGAAAAAATGAAGAAAAACTAGGAAAATTTAACTGAGGAGATGGGTAAACTATTTCCCAGTCACCAGGCACTTGCACATTGGAGTACTTCCCCCAAAAAAATAGTTACTTGGATTGTTCTTTGGTCCCAACTTAGACAGCACGTAGATCCTCGTTCGAAACGTGAGCAAATATGGCGCAGTCAACATTGTTCTAGGGTTTTTCTTAAGATAGCTTCAATCTACATACATTAAAGAGTTGACAAACGCTTGTGATTTTGTTTAATGCCAATAAAGGACTTTATCAGAAAACAAAGAAAAATAACTTAGATTTCACTTGGAATAATCAAAGGTAAAAATAATTACAAGTCATAAATGTTTATTAAACTAGCTTTTATTGTTTGATGAACTAAATCTATTTAAAGTGCGAAAGCTTAAGAAATTCTGAATGGATAGATAGAAAAGATTCATTGTATGGAGCTCTTATTTAAAATACAATCCCACGCAAAATATTCAGCAGCTAATCGCCAAAACAATCCCAAATCAAGGATAAATCATGCCTCTGGGAAAAGCCCTGTTTGCTGGAAAATCCCAAGCGAATTGGATTTCTCGCTGCTCTTAACTTTCCTGTCACGCAGCGTTTGATTAGCGTCAAATTTGAATAAAATTCACTAACACCTTTTGTGTTTCTCTTTTCGGATCTGACACTCTGCCTTTTTCCTTGAGGCCATAAAAAGACAAAGAAAAAACCCAGCTAGTCAGCAAAAGAAATAAAGAAAAGACACAGGCATATGTATGTAGTTTGTTTATCGACCTAAAAAAATCCCAAAAAAAAAAACAATGGTGTGGCATGAAACAGCTGAGGGGAAAATGATATTAAATATACCCTTTTCCAAGAAAAAATTACGAAAATAACATAGATAGTATCATTGGGTGATAAAACAAAACCTGCGACAAACATTTGTAATTAATAGTATTGGGTTGTATTAAATGTAATGCTTGGAAAGTAATGCTTTGAAAATGGGAGCACTCTTTTTGAAGCATATTAAGTTGCAACATCTTTTACCCAGAAACGAACAAAAGCTTAAAAACTTTGGGTCGAGTGGCCTACAATATATAAAAGCCCAATCAGGCCTTCGGCCTTCTGCGAAATCGTGGGCCGGCTTTTCCCGTTTTTGATTTGCTTTTCGTCCCTTGCAATTTAGCTGTTGAGACACGTTTTCTTGTTACGATTGTAATGAAATTTGCTACATCTTGAAGTGAATTGTTGCAGGCCGCAGCCGGGCTGAAAAAAAAAGAAAAACCAAAAAAAAAAAAACAGAAAACAAAACAAAACGTTTGCCACCGAACGATGGGACAACGAGGTCGCGTACTTTGTCATCGTTTTGTTTTTATGCGTAGTTGCGTTTAATAAAGTTTTTATATGGTCCTCGTTCTCCGGACGGATGGACTGACTGCCTTATTTCTAATCAAGTTACGGTTGCCGGATTGCCGCCTGCAGCTTTAAGATATTGGACGGAACGGGGATATATATTCATATTTACGAGCTTGGCCAAGGACGGCGATAAAATATTCAGCAGAAAAGTAACTTCACAATTTCAATTTTCCCCTGTTATTTGGTGACGGGGACAAACCAAAATAACACAACGATAATAAACACCTACACACCAATTTTATGAACTCATAAAACACTCCGATGGAATCGTATTTTATATATATATGGTGGTATATATACAGAGAGTGCGTATGCTTGTGTTTAAATAACTGAGCCGTAGGCTTTGCCCATAAAAAGTCCATATGCACCTCTTCCGCTTTTGGGACCTAGAAAAACATTGAATATTTCTATGGGCCATTCGCAATGTTGTTTTATTATTTGCTGGCCGCAACTCAGTGGAAATCGGAATGCGGGCCGCAACTAATTTTTTATGGCCTTTCGATCGATTGTGGGGCGAATTGAATGTTTTTGCTGCGAACTTTTCAATCGGCCTGTAATCATGGGTCCCCGGGGAGTCGCAACTTATGAGCGATGCAATGTGTGAAGGCCGCGACACCTTATTACGCAAATTGATGCGACATCAGACGCATTTCGAGCACAAAGGGTGGGGCCTCCAGAGGGAGGCAGTTTAGCAACGTTTTTCCCGCCCAGTCGACCTTCTTAATTGACGATATTTATGGCAGAGATGCGGGGGAAATGCCTACAAACTTTATTACAAAAATTAAAATTCCTTGGTAACCATTTATTATGGAATAATGTAGTAACAAGGATTGATTTTTTAATTATTTTATATTATTTTATAATTAATTAACCTTCCATGGATTGTTTTTAGTGTCAGGGTCGTATACGTAATATTTTATACGTAATATTTATCAAGTATGCGTTAATCACTGGAGTGACATATAAACATGTTTTCGCAGGATCATATTTTTTATGACACGTTTTCCTTAGCAATTTTTTTATATTTTAAAATCATAGTGCACTTAAAAGCTTACTGCTTTCATTTTAAAGTTATTAATTTTAAAGATAACGAGCAGATAAAGTTAAATTTCAAATTAATGTAAATATTTCCCCCAAAATGGGAACTGAAATAGAGCTAAGGCAACATTCCTGTGTGGAAAAGCCGTGATGTCTGAGCATGTCCAACAGAGTTTCGCTGACATCGTAAGACTTCGCCGCCAGAGTGGACGTAATTGCTCCATTGAACTTTACAGCCAATGAGTTGTTATGAGTTGTTTGACCAGCAACCAGAGCAGCGAGCGGCTCAAATGAAGCGCAGATTTGGATTGCCCCGTCATGAACTCGCATCCTGCATCCTGTGAGCTGGCTGCAGGGCTGCAGTTGTATTTACAGGACTCGCACACAGACACGCACGCCTACGCAAAAGGCATTTTGCGGGCCATTTGTAGCGCGTGCAATTCCGGCAGAAAGGATTG
This sequence comes from Drosophila ficusphila, assembly GCF_018152265.1. Taxonomy (NCBI): domain Eukaryota; kingdom Metazoa; phylum Arthropoda; class Insecta; order Diptera; family Drosophilidae; genus Drosophila; species Drosophila ficusphila. Next base: position 55,417 of record NW_025064662.1, on the reverse strand, counting down.
GGATTGGGAGGGGGATCAGAAGGGAAAGCAGATGGGAAAGGGGATGGAAAACGGAGTGGGGATTTCCGCGGGGATTGCGGAGTGGCAAATGCATTTTGCAACCGCAGCCAGAACATTTCTGCCTCTGCCTCTGGAGTGGCAGGAGCAAATGCAGTTGCCGGAGATGGCTACGTGAGGGAAATCGCATTGGGAAAATGCATCATTAACAAGAAACGAGACCCGTCGACCTTGGGGACCGAAATCCGAAATACCCTTGTAATCCAATTTAGGATGCAGTTGTATCGGAAAGGATTCTCTGGGAAATAATGAGCACTCTTGGAAACAAGTTCTAACATCTGAATATTGATTTATAGGAAAGGCACTAAAAATCACGTTCAATCAAATGATGACTAAATTTTCAGTACCTTTTTGCATAGCAAAACTATTTAGGTTTTTCCCTGAAATCATGGGTTTCTTAACCATTAAGCAATACTATTAGTAAAAATGTATCTATTCCTAAACAGTTTTTTAAATGACTTTAAATTACCTTTTAAAACCAAACTATTAAATTCAAAGGAAAATATTTATTGTTACCTAAACACTTAATACGACTACACAATTTGGCATAAGTCATAAAAAGTGTTACGCTTTATATTTAAATATAACCCTATACCTATTCTTTTTTAAAACACTTTATTTTCCGACTCGCGTAAACTAATTCCAACCGCCTATTCTCGAACAAGCTACCATTCGCGAAAGACTTTAAGGATATTTGACACACAGCTTAAGGGATAAACCCTCGTATAAATACACATATTAAGGATGCGGATGTGCTCCGATTGTAGCAGAATCCCATTCGGCTTTAGTGTACCCCTTTGGAGGGCATCGAATTGGGCACACACCATGAAGCGGATCGAATGGGCTCCAGCCACAAACGACCCAAAACGAATAATGTTCAGCTGTTTCGAACTGATATTAGATCGCTGCCAATAAAGGAGAGAAAAATCTGGAAGCTCCTTTTTGGACATCACGAACGCATCGCTGAGGTCCTGTTTGTGCGGTGCCTAATCTTTGGTCCTGCGATGCCGTTGCATCTGTAGTTGTTGCAGCTGCATCTGTAGTTCCAGTTGTTGCATCTGTTGTTGTAGTTGTTGCTGCTGTAGTTTGTATTGTTGCTGCTGCAGTTGTTGCTGCTGGGGAATGCAGTGGCATTAGTGGAGTTGCTGCGGCTTAGCCGGCTTGCTGGACATCCAGGACCCTCCGATGTCAATCCTGCCTGGTCCCATTTGCTGTAAGCGGAACAGGTCCTGGGGACCCTTTGCTGTTTTTGCGGTTCTTGTTTGCGATTCGGCGAGGAGGTATTTAGTAGGCTTTTTGTTGTTGCTGCCGCAGCTAATGTTGCTGCTGCTCATGTTGCTGTTGCTGCTGTTGTTGCTGTTGCTGCTGCTGCATTTAAGCGTTACGCACTTCCTGCTGGGAATGTTATTACTTCCGCTGCCATTTAATTGATTTCGAAGGTGACTGTTTGGCGGTCTCAAGGGGAAAGCGGACGGGTTCTTCCGCTCACCCCGAGCCATTAGTAAATTGTGGGCTAAGTGTTCTTTGCATGCCAAAGCCCCAAAAGCCAAGCCAAGTCATGCAGCCCGCCATTGAAAACGCATTTTTAGACGTAACACCTGTAAATAGCTTTTGGCGAAGTGGGTGGTTGGGTGGTTGGGTGGGTGGTTGTGCGGTTAAGGAGCCTACCTACATTCAAGCCACCGCACTGCGAAAAGTGCGGTTTTCGGGCACTTTTTCGAGGCTTCCCTAGTTGTTGTTACTGTTTTTGTTGTTGTTGCTGCCTTGTGACGTCAGCGCTATCCATGCGTAAAAGTTATTAGTGAAATGCACTCACCTGGCGGAAGGAAAAGGAGCTGGAAACAGGGAATCCGGGGCAAAAAAGGGTGCAGGATGCAGGATGCAGATGTTTGTTGGCCACGAAAACCTCAAACAGCACTTAAGTTGTTGCCAGCTGGAAGGTTTTTGGTTTTCGGCTTTCGGTTTTCGGTTTTGCTTTACTCAGGTGCAAACAGCGATTTTCCCCGCCTTTCCCCATTCGCTTTTCCTTCGAGGATTGCGAGGAACACCCTGGGAGATCCTTAATAGGCTTAGCATACATTTTAGACAGCATTTGCACAACTTTTGCCGCTGACGAACGGAATTTAAATTCGCAATTACCAGATTCCACATCGCTTGTCACAGACAGACACGAGAAATTGCGACGATGAGTAATTGCACTGTGCGTTTATAATTTCAGTCATCAAATTTAAGCCAGGCGGAATCGCAGTTAAGAATGTGAGTGAAAGTTCTCCCCCACTTTAGCCTGTGATTGATTCCAGTTAACAGAGAGTTGCAGACTCCCGCGGCAGATGATCCACATAAATCCAGACCGGAACCATAAGTACACATGTCTGCCATTCGTTCGTTCATCGACCTATTTATCCACGAAACCAAAAACTATTTACAATTTTAGCAACAATACGTTGCCGACACCGCCGCCGCCGAAAAACCATTTCAAAATGAAACATTTGCCCGCTAATTGACTTCGAACCGCAGCATCCGCGATTGTTTCCCCATTAGCTATGATTTCTTTCGCCCAGGATGGGTTTTTGGCCGTTGGGTTATGGTTTTCGGGTTACGGGGTTTGTGGGGTTTAAGGGGGAATGGAATGTGATAAGTGAGCTGCTATTAGTGTGTCAATTAGCGGGCTTGCTGCATATGATCCAGTTCACTTGGCTCCGTGTTTCGGGCTCCATGGAATATTGCGAATAGCTTTTGGTTGAAAGTTGGCTGCCCGAAGCGTGAGAATTAATGCATGACTGGCACTGTGCGAATCTGTTTCAAGTACTCGCGGAAACCGAAAGTGGAGTGCTAATTAGCATGACTAACCGACGCTTTCATCTGTGCTCTGTTTTCTCCCTTCGTTTCAGGGAAATCTGGACCACGGTCCTACCGCCCGAGACCAAAGATGTCTACACCGCCATTCTGGGAGTTACCAAAGCGAGTCGAATCGACGAGGGCGTCTACAGCTGTAAGGTAAGTTGTCATAGCCTGATCTTATTATTCAGTCGGACCGAAAATTAAATTAGGATAGATAGATAGATAGAACCCTCTAAGGAAGTTCGAAAAAAGTATCTAAGCCAGGGAAGAAGTCTAGTTATTTCAGTGAAGGTTTTATTTATTATAAAAAGCTGCATCTCCGTTTTTATAAATTATTCAATTTTAAAAACGAAAAGAACTAATCGCAGATTAAATTAACTGTTAAACAGAAGATAAAAAAAATTTTTAAAATTTTTACAATTTTTGCAAAAAATATTCAATATAATTCAAAAAATTAATTCAAAACAAAAAAAGTTGTAGGAAGTTTAGTTAAAATTCAAAAAAAAATTTCAAATACCATTTATTTTTCAAATAATGGATTACTTTTCACTTGACCTATTATAACCATTTACAAAGTTGTTCTTTAAATGAAAGGATGCACCATATATAAATATTTTCAAATATATATTTAAATTCAATTAAGACCTTTATACTAATTAAAAAATTTGCATAGACTTTTAACTGCAGTTTAATACACTTGACATTTTTTTGAACCTTGGCTAAGTCTGTCATTTTCTCAGAGTCTAATTTTGGTCCGCTGCTTATTAACAGATTAATTTGCTCCAAAAGCCAAACACAAAACGCATCTGTTTCTATTTGACTTACATTTCTATTCAATTCTGAAAATAGAACATCGTTTCGACGCGCACACTTCAAAGTGTTTAAACTTTTTATGTTAATCTAAGCTGATGATCTGGTAATTCCACTCGGGCCTTTGGTTTTTCTAATGATTTCGGTTCCCCGGGCACTTTCAGGCTCTGGCAGACACCCCGTAATATTTTCAGCTGACTAATCAGTCTAATTGCCATATCATAGCGCCGCAGAGCTATTCCGACTGTTCGCATTCGTTCGGATCCGTTGGATCCGTCTGGGAAACCCCCCTGAAGGCCACATAATTACATTTGGCTTTGCTGCGTTCTGTTCACGGCTCTGTTCTTCATTTTCGCTATAACGTTGCTTTTAATTAGACTAATTAAAATATGGTAGACCGGCCTGGATGCCATGGAAGGGAAAGGAGTGACGGACGGGACAGGCAGGGCTTTCCCAGTCGAGGAATGTGGGCTTCCATTGCACTTGAACGGTCTTTCTCAGGGGCCAATTAAATTTTAATCTATGGTATTAAACATTCTTTTGACTGCGGTTTCCGGGGATGGATTTACGGATGCCCGAAAGATGATTTTAAGCCTAAACGCAGCTTAGGTTTAGAAAGGCCAACAGCAGCAGCAGCAGCAGCAGCACTAAATAAGAGTTTTAAATTGTTCCGGACCATTAGACCCGAAAAAAACTGCTCGGGACTTCCTGCAATCCTGGGTGGGTCCCTTCTTTATGGCTTAGGTAATAACATATTACGCAAATGGCTTGTAAAAAATATTGGCCGGCAGTGAAGAGGAGGCCACGTGAAAAGTTTCCCAAGGAAAGTTACCCCGCCAAGTACGTGGACACTCGACCAAGGGAATTTTCCTGCCCGGGAAGTTAGTTATAAATCAAAAGGTAATTTGATTGCCTGCTCACGGGAGATTGTAATAAAATGTTTACGTTTGTGTGTGCCTATAAATCAAATTCCGAATTCCGAATTCGGAATTGTTGCAAACTCAATTGAACTTTGACATTAGCATAATGGTTTTTGATTTAGCCAGCCGCCGAGTCTTTTGCATTATTTCAGCGAGATTAAAGGAGGCCAACACTTTAATTCCGCAACTTGGGGGAGTTGCAGCCACAAAAGGCGGCAGCATCTGTTGCACCGCGTTCCTTGGGGGAGCCATTGTATTTAGTGCCCGGTCCGAGGCTCTCCAAAGGGGATTTCGTTAGGTTCTTTATGTGCGGGGGAAAAGCCGAGCAGTTTTTAGTTGGTTTCGCTTTGCTTTCGCTTTTCTTTTCCTTTGGCTTTGGCGCTTTGTGCCTTTGGCGCGCCTCGTGCCGTTCACTTATTATTGTCGCTGGTGCCTCGTAATGACGCAGCCAGATCAAAGGCAGGATGCCGGGGAAAAACAGGACATTTCGGGACATCGGGGGAATGTGGAAGAAGGAGAGGGTGGCTGGGCGAAACGCTTAGCAGCTGCAACAATGGCAGCGATAATCAGGAGGGCCGGTCCGCACAGCTCCTTGGTCCCCGAAGGTCGATTGTGGCCACGTCTCGCAGCTGTTTGCTAAAAACTCAAGAGCTCGAAATCCTTTTCAATAACACGGCCTCGAGGTCCAGACCAAGTCAATAGAAAGGCTGGGGACTGCATGTCCACGTCCACGTCCATAATTTGTAACACACAAAAACAAACAAACAGGGAAAGCCATTGCGTACATTTCTAATGGGGGGCGTGTGCTTCGGCGCATTTATTATTTATGTATTGATATTAAGTATACGCCCTGTTGCAATTAATTCATTTGCCTTTGGGGAAAACGAACGGCGTCCCGGGTCCATTACGTGCACAATGGCCCAGAGCGGTGCTGTCTTTAACTCGCCTGCATTAGCCCCACTTCTTGAGCCGCTCCAGATTCTGCCGGGCACGACCGGCGCCTAAGTGTTCTCCTGATTAAGGGACTCAAGGACGAAGGCTGCCACGGCACCGTCAGCATTATCCAGCCACTTATAACTTTCGCAAGGCAACATTTATTCTGCCAGGTCCTGAAACACTGGGCAAGAAAATTCGACTTGGAATGGTTAAGGTTTAAGCAAACTAACATTTCAACATAAGCCTTATGATTGAAGAGTTCTTCAAGAAAAATGTAAAATGTAAAACGTAAAATGTATAAGGAATGGTTTGAAAGAAATAAAATTCTTACACTTAAATAATATAAAACTTTAATTAGAAAGGTCAGTTATGTCGCAAGGTTAAATACTTTTGAGCTGGTAAAACACCAAGCATACTAGTTTTTTTTAAATAAACAAAAACTACTTAGTCTAAATATATATCGTTCATAGCATGGCGAGCTAAACCAAAAGCTCTGTTGTGTAGTGTATTTTTTAAAACCCCAAGCGTTTAGAGCAATAAAAATTAACCCAGTTTTTGCCTTTCGTTATTAAATTGTTAAGCCACAAGATTATTTAAAAGTGCGTGTGCCTCTGAATAGCTCATTATATGAACTAATAATTTGCTTGATATGATGTTATGATGCCTCGAGCGAGAGGCTAAAAAATTTCCTCTGGTTAAAAAACTCCAAGTAAGTTATCGATTCAGTTACAACTTCCTTAAAGCTTTACAAAGTTCAAAAAGGTCATACAATTATCAAGCATTAACAACAACGAAAGTCAAACCGCTTTCTGGTTTTCGTGGTTTAATTTCTAAACCTCAATATTGTCAATTTCCATTAGCCTAATAAATGCGAGTGCCCTCGGAACAACCTATTTTATGAACTATTAATTCCGCTGAAGTGCTGTCCATTGATCGAGAATTCGGGCCAAGAGTAAGTGCCCTGGCCAAATGCTCAGCCATTTCCGGGCACAGTGTGTTGTTTAACGACTTGGCCTGTTAATGAGACGCGACTTATCCGGGGCCAATAAAATACCATTCGGCTATAAAAGCGCTCTCCTCGGTGGCAAAGTTTTGCAGTCGGACGACGTCGCAGCTTAATGAGTTAATTGGCATTTGGATTTTGTGGCCGGCAAAGATTTGTCGACGTTGCAGAGTCGTAAATGGCACTACAAAGCCAACGGACAATTTCCCGATTCCTTGGAATGGCAAAAAAAAAAGAACAATTTAAAGCCGGCGTTGCTATAAAAAAGCAACTAACCTTTGGCTTACACTAAGAGCGTTTCGCTGTCTATTAAATATTTCCGGATCGACTGAGGCCAAGAGCCCGCGGGTGAGAAATCAGACGGGGAGGCTGGATAATCCAGACAGACAAGTGGGATACCTTCGCGGCGGGCACAATGATGCCGCCGCCCTCGTTAGTTGTATCATATTCCATTGCTTTTTCCTTTTTAAATTTGAAACGGAAGTTTCCCGAGCATCTGGCAGACTTGTGCCCATCATCATCGTCATCATCACCGTCATCATCATCAGCATCATCATCGCTGACGAGATGGTAACGTCTAGGTTTGTCGCCGTGACCCCACAAGCACTGCACTTGCAAAAAATATAAAGATCAGAACCAAATAAGAATCTTAAATTTAGATAGAGCATAGAGTGAAGGTTTTCCCCTAAAGTCAAATAATAATTAAAGTACTTACAGTCCTTAATAGAAGTATTATTATACAACCCTTTTTCAAATTTCCAAAAAATGAGATTGCTGAAAATTCACTAAAGTTCATCAATTCTAAACCCATAAATTTTCTAATTTTAAACAGAGTTTGAAGTAGCGTACCTCTAAATGTTCGTTAACAAACTGCATCATTTGAAATTTTTTTATTTTTGGCCGATTCAAAATTTCCAAAAAATGGTTTTGCTGAAAATTGACAAAATTAGACTAATTCTAAGTTCATAACTTTTCTAATTTTAATCAGATTTTAAAATGGCATACCTCTAAAAGTAAATTGTATCTAAATTCTCTTACGAACTGCATCAAGAGTTTTTATTTAGCCTTTATGCATTTTGCTGTAAATTTGTGATGTTAATAATGTTGAGAGTATAGAAGCTTCGGCTCACCTTCTTTTTTTTTTTTTTTGTTGAAAATTATACAAATCACCAACAACTACTACACGTTAAAACTGGAAAAAAGTATGTCAAAACTGTCTTCAAAAATTACAGTAGTGATAAATTATTATAAATGTTAAAGCATTCTGTTGAAGTTTTTTTTGCGAGTGTGCAACCCGATGCTTTCCCACTGGAGGAATGTGCAACAAGGGCTGCTTCAACAAAGCAAGTTTACAATTCGTTTGCTTCGCAGCCGCGTGGAAATAAATAAATGCAGAGGTTGGCTTGAACCCTGGACGGGTGGGCCAAGCGAAGGCTTAAAGTAGCAATCGCCTCTTGGCCGAGCAAGTGGTCGTAAATACTCAGGATCGTGTGTGGACTGAAGAGTCCTTGGGAGCCAGCAAGGATTTCACTGGACATCGTCTGACTAACCGTTCGAGTGTGCCTAGGCAAATACTAATCCCGGCTCAATGCCTCATTTCGTTACGACAAATACTCGTATATTTTGCCATTCCGTTCGGGTAGTTAAGCCTTTAAATTACATGCTCATAAACAAATACAAGGACCTCAACGGTCAACGAGATTTGCCGTTTGATCTATGACTGCACATCACATATCACATATCACATTGGCCCCAAGTCAAATGGGCAAACGCAAACTGAGTCAAAATCAGGGCTCGTCAAATCCAATCAGCACACAATGAAGTCTGGCTGATGACTGGCAAATAAGTCTATTAAACAAATCCCCGGGTGACAGCCCTCGAACAGAGAACAGAGAACAGAGCTCCAGAGCTGGCCGCAATTGTTTCCCTTGTCCGGAGCCGAGTTGCATGAAAAGGACATCGCCAGTGGCCGACCGCCAGGATGTGTGCTCTGCTCTCGGACAGCCGGACAAGGCTGTTGATGTTTGGCCACTCAGCCCTCAAGTTATCGGGTCGCCAACGCTGTTGGCAATCAATGCACTTACAGCCGGGGTGGAAATGGTAGCGCAATTTGATATAATTTTAATTGCTAAACTTCCTTTTAAACATACAAAAATAAACCATTAATTCAATCATATTTAAAACCAGAAATTTTAGACACTGAGTAAAAAGTTAACTTTTCAGTTATTAACTAAAATATTTTATCTGATTTAAGCTCGAAACTACATTCTTTTTTTAAAGTTATATGCGAAATAAATGAGTAAACACATTTTAAAGAAAGAAGAACAATATTCCAAAGATCTTGGTTTAAATGTTTAGTACTTAAATTTACCATTAAGGATCAAAAAGTTAGCTGTTGAAACAAAATAGGTGTTAAATACTTGTTGCTTTCAATAATGCAATTTTTAGAATATAATTTTTTGAGTTCTTCTATGTCTTGAATGCTGATCATATACATAAAACGTTTTTAAATACTTGTATTTCTGTTTTTAATTTAAGATCCACAAATAAATTTTGCAGTATAGAATTTAGTAGTTGTTTGCTTAAATTAAGAGTGAGTGGTTTTTTCTTTGGACCCCGACTGTGTGTGTACCTCTGTTGATATGAGTCATCAAAACGCATGGCATTGCAGTCTGCCGCTGGCAGGCGATTCTAGTGGCCAGACCCTTTGACTGGACTTTATTTAATGAGCCCGACTGACCACTGCCTCTCCTTTTACGCCTCCTCCGTTTCCCACAGGTCACCGATTGGGGCGTGGAGCAGTGTCGCTCCCTCCACATCCACATCAAGTCTCCGCCCCGTCTGCGCGTGGATCCTGCGAGTGTGACTCTCCAGCGGGGGGACTCCCTGCGGGTGCGGTGTCTCTCGCCTGGGAACGATGACATCAAGCGGTACGCCCAGCTCGGCTATAGTTGGACAAGGAACGGGATCCTGTTCCAGTCGGATGCGGCCACCGCCATGTGGGAGGACCTGTATCCCGACGGCAGCATCCTGAAAATCAACAACATCCAGAAGTCGGCGGAGTACGCCTGCCTCGTTTCGAACAGTGTGCGTCCCGTGTCCCGGAGTGTCTACATCAATGTCATCGAGCGGAATGCCGTGCACGTCTGTCCGGCGGAGTCCACCTACGGAGTCCACTGGCCCACCAGTGCGCCGGGAGCACCCATCATCACCGATTGTCCGCGGGGATTCGAGGGACATCTGCGTCGCATTTGCGAGCAGAGGGACACTGGCAACTCCACCTGGCTCCTCCCCGATTTCTCGGGTTGTGTGAGGGACGAACTGCTGCTCATCTACAATCGATTTCTGGCCCTGAGTGCCGGGTTCCAGCAGACGAACTCCTCGAACATCCTGAAGGCCTGCTTCGACTTTACTCTCCAGAGACGACATAGCTTTCTGCCCGGCGAGGCCAGTTTCCTCATCGATATGCTGCACGAGGTAAGGATGGGGAAGCTTGTATAGAAATCTCTTTTTTTACAGCTTTTTGAATTTTTACATTTAAATAAATATACATACATTCCTCTAAACATACCTCAAACATCCATCATTCTTTAAATATTTTTAAACTAAAACTACAAAATTGATTGCAAAACAAAACGATGAATTCATCAGTATTTAAATAAGATAAATTAATAAATTAGATTAAGTTACCTTTCCTATTTTCTCATCGTTGGTTTAACAATTTGATTTTAAGTAAGATAAATTGATTTGTCAGTCTGTCTGTTTCAGAAATTTGTCTTAAAATTGTTTACTGAAGCACAGTTTAGTTTCTTAGTAATACAACTAATAACAAGATATTTAATTTTGCCACAGACAAATTCTCTCTTTAAAAATAATTTCTTTATGTAAATATTTACGGGTATTTATTCAATAAGTGTCCAATAACCAGCTCCCCAGATTGGCAAACCAACGCTATAACCAAAATCACCGCCAGCAAGTTGGGTAGAAGTGTAAAAGCCACCAGGGGGGCGGCAATAACATTACGAAAATGTGACAGATTTGGTCAAATTGGCCTAATCAAAATCGGAATTGCAATTCCCCTTTGCGGCGCAATATCTTGTTGCCGCAGACAAATTCCGAGCTCCGTTTTGAGGCATTTGTCCGTTTTGGCCAGGCCCTTAACACGTTTAAGCCGGTTTTCGGTTCGGTGTTCCACCTGGATGCCCGGATGCCCAAATGCCAGACACTTTGAGGAGACGGAGAAACTATTTTTACACGCAAATGAATGCAGGAGCTGGCGAGCCGGGCGGCCTGCCATTTTTCACACAATTTTCGGTTGGCCCAAGTGCAGTCAAAGAAAAGTTCCTCCGACTTTTGGGGTCGCCTAGCAACAATTTTTCATTTTAATGCGCACACAAATTTCCCGGCTAACGAATTGCTGCCGTGCGAAGTCGAAAGAGGAGCTTATGCTTCGTTTTCTTATTTATTTTCAACCATTTTCGGGTGGAGTCTGAAAATCTTTCGGGTACTTGAGAGAGGTACTTGTACTCAAGCGTGTTTCCTTGGCCATTTTCACAGCTCGACACCTACCTGCAATTGAAAGGCACACAACTGGAGCGCGAGATGGCCGCGGAGATAATACTGCGGATCCTGGATAAAGTCATGCAGAATGCCCAATCCCTGAACAGTCAACAGGTGAGTATTTGCTACGAAAAACAGGAGGAGAGTCCTCCTTTCGGCTGCAATTGGGCATAAATTATGGCGAGTCTGCTCGCACTTCCATATGAAGTGTGGAACGCCATAATTTATACCCTGCAGCCATATTCAATATTTGCCAGACGGGTTTTCCGACCCATTCGGGGATTTATTGCCCCCCAAAAAAACACACACACAAACACACTCGGTTAGCATTGAACTAGAGCAAAGTTGGGGATTTTTCCGGGGCTTTTATTTAGCTTGTAGTTGGCCTGTCACTGGGCGTTGGCAATCTGCATACCAACTCGTACATTTGTCTCCCCGATTCGTGTTCGGATTTCCAAAGCAGCCGGTGAATTGATGAGCCTGCCGTTCGTTCGTTCCCTGGTAATGAATACCTTTTTCGATATGCATGAGGTTGTGCGATTTTTGGTTTGGTTTGTCTGTGGCTTCCCACAGGTGAATTATGTGATTTCCTGTGCCGACAAGTTCCCTGCTGCTGCTTCCTCCTCCTGATTTTACTGCAGTGATAATTGTTTGGACCCCTGAAGGATTAAAAATCAAAGAAGCCAAAGAGGGTTCTTCCTCCTCTGAAAAGCCTATTTACGCTCCATTTAGCAGAAGAGCTAATAGAGAAGGCACCTTTTTCGTTAAGAGTGAGCCCGAAAAGAAGAAGCTGCTAATGAGGGGCAATCAAACAATTTAACCGCGACCCTCCTGCTTCCCCTCCTGCGACAGGACAATAAGGATAACCACTTCCTTATCACCTGGCAAAAAGGCAGACACTTTTGGCCAATCTACAGCCTCGAAAACGGCGGTGAAAAGTGCGTTACCTTACTTTTTTTTTTGAGCCAGCACAATGTGTATCCCCGTCTGAGATTGTGGTTTCCATTGTTTCCGACTCAACGGAGGACTTCAAGGACGAAGGACGAAGGACTCAGGACGCAGGACGAGGGTTTGTCTCCGCGCCTCATGTATTATTCCGTGGGCAAATTTTGCGTACGCCAAGTGCGGCATAAAAGTGAAGGAGAAGGACTTCAGGATAAGGCTGAAATTTTGGTATGCAAATTTATGAGAGTGTTGATTGCAACTGTTTGAATATGGCACCTCCCTGCTTCAAGGACCTGTCGCGCCATAAGGATAATTGGAGAGCTCCTTCGGACACCTCCAGCATAATCTATTAGCCAACTGAGTGGGTCCTTAATAAGCAAGTTTTCCCCTCCACTTTTCGGTGGCCTCCGTTTGCTGAGCTTAGCTCATAGTTACCGGGAAAACTAAAGAAAAGCGAGGAGACGTTAAAAACTTTTTAATGCGTATAAATTAATTTAGTTTCGCGGGAGTTCAGCTGAGTTATGGCATTTCAATATAATGCGCCGCCATGTGAGTTCCGAAAGTCGCTCCCAATCGAGCAATTTATGTTAAATTTTTATTAGCTGACGCAATCGGCAAAAAACTTGCCAGCATAATTGGGTCGATTAAAAAGCGTTGGCATTCGGCGAACTTTTGCTGAAGTTGGGCAAATAGTTCGCATCGCTTTTATTGAGTGAGCGAAAAGTTTAATGGAGTGAGTCGAATCGCCCAGCAAGTTTATCGCATTTCTCGCGAGCAATCAAGTTTAATTAGTGGATCGCGGCGATTCGCGCAAAATCCGTGAAAGTAATCAGCCGTACGCCAAATTCCAAGGCCGTCAACATTTACGGCGGCCAAAATGGCCCAAAGTCAAATGGGAAAGTTTTTAAAGTTGAAGTTTTAACGCCATTTAAAGCTAGCCAAATAAATTGCCATTTTTAATATGCAACCAGCTTTAAAAGCCTCTTCAATATGTTGATAGATAATAATAATCCCGAATGGATTTTATTATGATATCATTTCATTTGGTCAAAACCAATTTTAATTCGAGCCCAGTGAACCGAATGTCAAACCGATCGATCCGAGTGGACAGACTTGCCTCCATTTGTGGCTTTTGTGGAAATGGCAATTGAAAAAGTTTTTGCGGATGGAAAACTGCTCATTTTTTGTGAATGTTTGAAAGGCGAACGAAGCCGAAAAAGTTGATTAAAACACTTGTGCCAGCGAGGTTAGGATTTGCATAAGTTTCGCCATTGACCGGCAAAGTTAACTGACCCACTTTGAATTAAATACAAATATATATTTTGTCAGGTTGCAAGTTCTGCTGATTCTGATTCGATCGCCGGATGCTGGAAAAAGCGCTTCCCATTCAAATCAAATCACGACGAATCACTTAGCCGAAAAGTATTCGCTGCAAACGTGACCCTAAGTTACAACCTTAACTTTGCAGTTCGGCCAAAAAGTTTTTCGCTCACATGGCCACGCCTCTTTTTGGGGGAAAGGAAAAGGTTTTGGCCAAGTGATTTGCCGGTAAACTGCTAAACGTGGCTAGGTCGAAAGTCAAGTGAAATTTGCACATGGAAAAACTTTTTGCAGGCAATCCCTCCTCCGTTTTCCCCGCGATTTTCCCTTTTCATTTTCGAGAGTTTCTTTTCAGCGCCTTTTAAAGAAATCATACGACTGCCACACATTTGAATAGGCTTCGGATTCGGATGCGGATTCGTGGGCGTGGCACAACCAAAGCTTAATGTTCTGATGATGCTGAAGTTTTTGATTTCAGTAAGGCAAACAAAAAATGGAAAAAAAGTTCCATTACACAAACTTTTCCAATTCGAATTGTTTTCGCTTTCGATTAGTTGGCCCGAACATTTATGCACGAGTTCAGCAGCATGTTTGTATCTTATGTAAGAATACAAATGCGTCGAGTCCGATGTGATTTTTGATTTGTGCAGGAAATACTGCCGAGTAACCAAATGCCGGAGTGGACTTCTCCGGCATCCGAACGCTCAGTTCGCCCGAGAGTTTTGCATTATAAATTGCGAAATTCAAAATCCCCTTACATCAAAAATAAAGCGAGGAAAAGGCAGAGAGGAAGTGGAGCCATTGTAATGGCTTTCGTATTACAAATTGCGAAAATCGAACGAAAATCGTTATAGTTTTTGGGCCCTGCTTATTGGCCGAGGTTTATGGCTTTGCAACTCCACTCGAGAACGTAGCAATTTATGAGTGCATTTTTATGGCCGGGTTCATTGACTGCGCTTTTTGTTGCTCTCTTGTTGGCAACCCGAAAATATGCCACATGCCCAGCGGCAGGATACTTCGTCCTTTCTCTCCTTTCCCCTCCCCTTTCCCCCCAAATGTGGCATTGATTTCGGACTCGATTGGGCGGAGGTTTGTGGATGGCCAGTAAATATAAACATGGCATATGCCGTATTAGCTATCCCTCATTTTATGGCATAGACAAACTCTCGGATTTCAGCCACACTGCAAAAATATATCTACGCTTTTGGGGTCAAGCAAACAAATAAACAGACTAGCATTGCTAAGCGCAAAGTTATTAATGTTTTTATTTCGAATTGGGCTATATTTTGATTTGTAAGGCAAACGCTTCGGTTTTTTGGTTTTCAATATTTATATATATCAAAATTGGAAAGAAAAGCGGTTGTTGCAAAAAAATGAATCTATGGATTTGTATTGTTTAAACTTTTAAAAGCCATTTATATGCATCAATAAATTTATTATTTCATATATATTTATTATTTATATTTATTATTTTTTCCAAACGTTTTTCTCTCTAACAAATATAGAAAAGTGTGCTTTGAATAATTTTCCCCAAAAATGTTTTTTAAGAACAATACATTCTTCATATTATAAATACAAAATGTTGAATGTATGATTTTATGTTATTTATTTTGGGAATCATTTATGTTAGCCATAAATTTGTATTCAATTTTTTACAGACCCTTGCTTTATTGATTTTCACAATAGGTGATAATAATAAATATACAATTTTTTTTATCGTGAGCTTCAATTTCTTAATAAATGAAAAGCTTATCCCCACTTAGCCTTACTAATTGAATTATTTTAAAACCACTATTAATTGTATTAAGCAACTTGCTTTAGTTTACCTCAATACCTAAATTTATGAATTTTAATAATAGCTTCGATTGACAGATAAATTTTAAACGAGAATACATGTATTTATTTACTGCTATTTATGCAGATAAATTGAGTTAATTAACAATTTTCAGACTCGTAATGCAGGTATTAAACTGCTCAAGTTTCATTTCATTTTTCGTGATATGCGAAACCTGAAATTCATCGATTCTTTACACTCGCATCGTTGGGTGATGGACTTGTTGAACGACGATGTATGCCACTATTTACCTATTTGTTTTTTGTTCCGCCCCGCAGCAAATTAAAAAGCTGCAGCAGCTCACGCAGTCGGCGGCTCTGAACCGGGAGACCATCGCGGCCTCCCAGTTGGCCACTTCGACGAGCGGCGGCGGAGGAGGAGGACAGCCGTCGGCGGGCGACAGTTCGACCCGAGGAGATGATGGCAGCGGGTCAGGGGTCACGGCAGGTGAGATTTCCGCAGGACCTGCGGGCAGCATCCTCCAGGCAAACCGAGCTGCCGGCGGAGGAGGAGGAGTAGGAGGAGTTGGATCTGCATCTGGATCGGGAGCCCCGAGCATTCTGACAGTCGATGAGGACACTCTGTCGCTGGACCGCCTGAATTCACTGCGCATTTACATGACATCGGTGAAAACGCTGCCGTTTAATTTACGCATTTACGGGTGAGTTGCATTCGGGGAAAAACACAAAAACCGGGCGGATAAATGCCACCTGAATGAAACCAGACACACGAATGATTTCCAAAACCATCATCGGTCGGGGGCTATAATTTCTAATTACGAGTGGAGCGAAATGCAAATTTGCGAAACCCGAGTAAACAGTAAACTTCATTTTACGGCCCCTTGATTAATATATGCGACGAAGGGAAAACGATTTCCCCCAGCGTCAGAAAGAGAGAGAGAGAGAGAGAGCGGGCTCTTAATGGAAAATTTATTTTATGAGCAAACATAAATAAAAAATGCATAAAACAGGCGAGGTCGTGGCATGAAGAATGGCTCATAAAAGTGCCGCGTGGAAAAGGAGATGCCTGCTGCCTTCAACCTGCTGCCTGCAGCCAGGAACCCAGTTGAAGGGAAGAGGAAAAGGGAGCTAAGACTTGGCCCTGTCGTTTCCGGACAGGTATTTCCATCTTCCCGGTTCTTAGGCTCCACGGCTTCCAAGTGTCTAATTTAGCTAATTAAGTGCCCTAAGTGCAGGCGACTACAATTTGCCTGATTTACGGTCCTCGCTCATGCATTTTTCCAACAATTTTGCTTCCTCATTTTTTTTCCTGCAGGGAGGATTTGTTTTCGGACCAACTCTATATGGACATTGGACTATCGACCCGTCTGCTGCACATCATGGCCAATTCGACGATATTCGCCTCGGTCATCTCCTACAAGAACCTCAAAAGTTTCCTCCCAAAAACCTACTACACTCGTGGCAGGTGAGTTGAAAAATAGCTTCAAGTTTTTCCATTTGCTCGGTTTATTGGTCAGTGGTTGCTAATTAGCGGGGAAAGTTTAAGAAACTTCAGCAATTTTAAAGATCTTGGTAAATGAAAGACAGTTAGTGAACCGTGGTCGCTAGGGGAACAAATGTTAAAAACTATTATTATTTTAATCTACCAACTGCTTCACTTAACTTTACTTTACTTAAAAAAAATTCTCAGAAATTCCTTTATATTACGAACAGTTTATAAATATTATTATTTTATTGAATACTTGTTGTAAAATAGTTAATTTACTACGCTTTATAGTTTATATATTTACTTTTGACCTCTGGGAAGTGATAATGTTACTGTTTGGAAGATTTAAAGAACTAAACGCCCTTATGTTTAATTCTCCCAATTTAATGCCGCCTGGCCAAGAAAGTTGTCTTGGCTAAATCCCGGCTTATGGCCACCGATGTATAATTCGCAAGCCATGTTTGCCTAGTCCTCAAATGTGTGTAATGCCAACTGCTGTCGCTCTCGGCATCCTTTTGGTCCTTTTTCCCAGCGGCGGCAAGATGGCTCCTTGGCTTAAGCGCATTACAAGCAGCCAGAAAACACTGGCAACAAAGCCACAGCAACGAGTGTAATTCCCCAACTGTAAACAAAATGCAAATATGCAGCTGCCAGTGCAGCGGAGAAAAAACCAAGATGATGGGGAGAAAAGCATGTTTTCTGGGGTACATGAAAAGCCAAGACAGTTGTTATCAGATCCTGATTACTGCTATGAAGGACGAGACAGACGTTAGATTAGATAAGCAGCCCCTGGATATGATTTAAAGAATTTTAATTTAAAAATCAACGCAAAAATACATTTTAATATTACTTTCTCTTTTCGTACGTTAAATGATTTGTAAAATAACTTCATTTGTAATTAAAAAATAGCACCACAAAATTTAAAATAAAATGTTATATTTGTTAAAATGAAAACAAAATAATTACCAGCGCTTTCTAATTAAAAATGATTTTAAAATATTTAGAGTTTAAAAACCAAACTTAATCTGGGTCAAATAAAAATGATTTTATTTTATTATTAACAATTAACTGAAACCAGATATGTACAAATATTTCCTTTTAATTGGAAACTTGGAATTAGAATCGTATAACTATATGTATATATATTATTATAATAGTTATGTATAATTGTTAATATTGATTTTCCTTTTTTCTTTTATTAAATAGCGATCCCCGTGACTCGGATTACGTGCTGGCCTCGCGGATAATCCAAACGTGGCTGTTCCAATCGAACCGCTCCAACGACAACTTCCGGGAGCCACTGGACTTGCCCTTCGAGGCTGGTCACGTGGAGATCATCTTCCAGCACGAGAGTGTTCCCAAATCAGGAGATTGGGTGGCAGTTTGCGGGTAAGCTAGACAAATAAAACCCCCAATTAAATCACCATTAATTCTGTAATTGCTCTCACGCAGTCACGACTACAAGGCCTCGTTTGATTCGACGTGGCGATCGGATCTGTGCATCACCAAGCACCTGATGGCCAACATCACGCGGTGCATCTGCCCGCTGAGCGGAACCTACGTGGTCATGCTCACCAAGCGCCAGCAAAATGTAAGCCAGGGTCACCAAGGTCGCCAAGGCCACTCAGTTGGCCAGTTGGCCACTCGGCCAGTTGGGTAGTTGGGCACTCGGCCCGAATCCCGTGGATTTCGGCTGGCCAATTCATGCAATTCACGTGTACCAAAGTGGAAGGCCCCCGCTTTTGATTTATGACCCTTTCAGGAGCTGCCATTTAGTGGCCACCACCTGGGCAGCCACTCCCACTCGCTTTTGTGCCGCCTTCCCCGCCACCACCCCTTTGAATTCAGCGTCCGCCCTTCCGCTTCTCTTCCCCGCAATCAACCACTTGGCCTTTGCTGCCCTGAACTTGCTCCAAATGCACTCGCTTTCTCTGGCTTTCTGGCTTTCGTTTTTGTTCCCAGCATTGTGCTGTTTGCATTCAGTCACGGCGAAAGTCCTTAAATCAGGGACGCATTGCGATCAACTGGCATAAAGGGTTTGATTAACGCTTAAATTCCTGTGGTTTTCTGCACAACATAAAGTTTGAGAATAACTGCATCCTCCCAGATATAAAGTATTTACTAAAGATTATTGTATTTAAAGGAGTTTGTTGCAAAAGTTGAAGCAGTTTTTTGTTCTGTTGTTTATGTTCGTATTTAATGTTTAGTTAGTAAAATCAAAAAGTAGTCACTAATGCAAAAATTCATAATAATTTTTTGGCTTGCAAAACAATTATTAAAATAAAAAAATAATTTTACTTTGCAAACCTTAAACACTTTTAAGGTTTTTTTGTCTGTACCACTTATTCACCATATAATTAAGCTTTCCAATTATGCTTCCTTATTATTTTTGGTAAAATCTAAAAACATAATTTAACTTTGCTTACTAAAATTCAATATTTAAACTTCAATGTTTTAAATATTAAATTTTACAACGAATCAGTTAACGTTTTCATGGAAGGCCGTGAAAAATAATCCATTCGCTTAGACTGCATCCCTGTCTGAATCCAAATCCGCTCAATTGTTGGCGGCAGCCTGCCAAGGCCAACAGGATTTAAGCCGACTTTAGCCACCGCTTTCGCTGCCAGTTTGAATTGCTAATTGTTTTCGTTTTTCCCTTGCCTCTATTCCGTTTTTTAGGCCACTCCCTCGCACGCCCCCCGCCGCCCTCTCTTCGTGATCGCCAGCTGCGCCTGCTGCCTCCTCCAGTGCGGATCCGCCCTGCTCATCCTGGCGCCCATCTGGTGCAACCGCAAGTGCGCCGTCACGTTCCTCAAGATGCAGTTCTGCATCTCCACCTCCAGCGTGATGCTCATCTACCTGCTGGGCTTCATGAAAATGCTGCCGGCGGTGAGTATTTCACACACAATAAACTTGAACTTATAGTAACCCCATACCATACATATATTGACCCCCTGACCCATGAATTCAATTTCGTTTTATGTTTATTTCGCAATATCCCAGCTTGACAAGCATGTCAACGGGTTAAAAAAGAGCGCTTTCAAAAGCTATTAATGAAAAGGCTCAAATTAACTTATTGAAAGTCCATGGGCTTGATTTTTTTATTCAGGGGTGGTTAAGTTAAACACAGAGTTCGAAGCATTTGTTATATATTTTTTTGTCGAATTTTAAATTGAGATCTGGTTTTTTTTTTAATTGAGCTTACATGTAAAAAATAAGAGGTATGTAAAGTAAAATAAAAACATTGAATGTATATTTGTAATTTAAATTTACATGTGTATGTCACGGAAAACATTAAATAAATGTACAGCTCTGTAAATCTGTTACTAGTTGTGAAATAATAAATAAAACCATCATTGTGGCATATGAATAAGTCACTATATTTTGTAATTGATAAGGAATGTTATTTAATATTTTGTTAAATATATTTAATGCAAACAAGGCAAAGTTAAAATTATAAATTGTTTAAGATTGGCTAACAGAAATTTCTAAAAACGTAACCTCTGTCTGCTGGCAAAAATAGGTTAAATGTTTGTTCCTGCAATGCTTCGCTGCTTAATCGCTGCACATTTGAATGCCGTACGTTAACATTCTTTAGTTCGGTTAAATGCGTTAGTGCTATGCGAACCCTTTAAAACAAAGCCTTTGTGAGTCGGCGGCGGTAATGGGAACGGGAAAAAACGGGGAGCATAGCGTGAAATTTAATTACGCCAAAATAAATAAACAAGTAAAATGGAGGAAAGCCAAGCTGAAAGCAAAGCAACCCGAAAACCAAACCAAACAGTTCGCGGCAGAGGAGGCGGAGTTGCAGGGGAGGCAGAGGCGGAAAAGTAATAACAAAAAGTGTGGCACGATGTAAGGAACAGAAGGCAATCGAAGCGCACAAACGAGTTTCCCCTTTAAGGATGCGAAAGATGCTAAAGATGGGAAATCCCGTCGGCTTAAACTAGCAGGCCGTGGAACCCTTAAGTTGTAATTATTTGCGGTGTCTGTTCCCCGCCAAATCACCAATTTCCCAGTCGACTTTTCAAATAATAATCACGGCCGGGGAAAAATGCGTAATCATCATCAAAACAAATTAGCGTGTCGTCTGCAAGTCGTTACCAACAAACCAGGAATGTTTTTTTTTTCTCCGCTCTAAGATTTCGTTCGGTGGACAACAAAGCAAATAATTTACATTTAGTTTTCGTGGCAGCCAAACGGAAAATTCATGGAAAACAATTCCCAAACCTGTTGGCGTCGACCTCCTTGGAAGGAAATTAAAAGTCAACAATGCACGACGTTGTTGCCACCGCCGCCGCCTTCGTCGAGGAGGAGCAGCGGGTCAGGTGGAAGGATATGGAAGGATACAGAAGGATCAGGCCCGGCGGAGGCAACTGGAATCGAAATTAATATTTATAAACGCACACTCTCCTCAGACGTTTGAAGTTGAAGTGGGAAAATGTTAATGGGGGAAAGACGCCAACCCGAGTGCGTTGAAGGAACGCCAGCCAGGACATCCCATCCCGAAACCCATTGGCCAAGGATCCGCGGAGGTCCCCAAAGCGCTTGCGAAACCGTCTAAATTATAAACGTAAAACGGGGAAGGCATAAGCGAATAAAGTTGCGCTGCCTAATCCCCGGAGGTCGTGAAACGCCCGGCGAGAAAAAAAAAAAGAAGAACCAGTAACTGCAAAGCTCTAACAAGAAATAACATTTTTGAATTAGTAATAAACTGGTCCGCTGTGGAAACAACAACGGCTCAATAAACGAATGAAAAACAAATAAAACATCCTGCACGACAAAGGACGCGGCACTTGCAGATAAGGATTCTGGATTCAGCAAAGGATGCGAGGACGCAATATGGAGAGTTAAGCTGCGGAAAATGACAAAGGAGGCACACTCGGAAAAACCACATCGGATGGATGTCAACCCGAATGTGTGGCACAGGATTAACTCTCATTATAACTCAACTCATTCAAATTTCAATTGAAAATAGAAAATTTGCAATAGAAAAGATTATTCCCACAAATCGCCAGTTTCAATGCTCAATGTACTACAATAGGATTATTCTTTGATCTAAAAAGGCAAATAAGTCGAATTTTAATCCATTTGACAATGCTTCTCATGTCTATTTTTTACATCTTAAGCTGCAGAATAATATTTGATCATAACAAACAAAACAAGCTTTGGGAAAAATAAGTTTGACAACAAGGAAACATTTATTCAAAGATTTAGTTGTCCGATAATTTGAAAATCCTTGTTTATGGAAAGTTGTTATGGAAAGTTTTAACTTAAGCTGCTTCATGCATAATATAATACTAGTTATAAATGCCGCATCTAAATTCAAATACGCAGGCAAACATCAATGGTTAAAATAGTGATTTAAGCTAAGAATATTATAACATTAAGAACCATAAAAAAAACAAAGAATGTTGAACACTTAAAGTCTTTTTGTTTTGAAGGAAAATATGAAAAGAGAAATTTTATTAAGACATATTTTCGTATTTATACAAAAATAACAAAATTAGGACTCTGTTCTTTCTGTTCAAAACAATTTGAATCCCCGAGTGCTAATAGAATTGTTATTGGAAAACAACCGACTGCGATGCAATTTTCTCGGCGTGCAGCTCCTGGGGAAATTCGCAACTGGAAACGCTGACAAAGGCAAACGATGACGATGACGGCGGTGGACTAGGCACAAAGATGCCAGGGAATCCAGAAGAGCAGACCGAGTATGTTTCGCTATCTGCATCGACGTTTTTGCCGCACGCAACACGGGTGGCGTCTCAAAGGATTCAAATGGACGGAGGAATTTTTGAAAAACCACCGTTTGTGCTAGAGAACTACGTGGACGTGGACTCGTTGTGGATCGTCCTGCTCGACGGACAATAAAATAAACCCGACATAGGCTGCTTGGCTGGTTGGCCTCTGGCAATGGAAATGCTGCACAAAGCGGACTCTCCTCCGTTGGCCAAGTTAATGAGCAACTTACGTCAACGGGATGAGTTGCACAATGCGCATTTCGCGGCACTTTCTGCCTGTGGGAAACTTTGTCTTAACAGCACACAATGCGCACACACACGCACTCATTGTTATAATTATTATTATTGCACATTAATTGTGCGCACATGCGGCCAGGGCAACTTTATTAAAAAGTACCACACCCGAACATGTGCTCACATGCAAATTTTATGGTTTGAAACACGTGTCACAGTGGCAGCGGCAGCAGCAGGACTCCAGGAGCAGCAGGAGCAGCAGGAGGAGCAGGAGCAACGAAGACGAGGTGGATGCCATCGGCGTCGGACGTCAACCGCAGCCAGCAAACCGCCAGCCGCCAGAAAACCAAACCACCGAACGCCCACCGGCCACGCCCACGCAATGCCACAATAAATACAATTAAAATATTCATTTTACTTATTGCATATATTTGCAAGCATAAATAAAATACAATTTCAGCACGACAGTTAAACGAAACGCGCGGGGGGTTGGGGGAAACACACAAAAACAATAAATAAGAAAACATAAATTACGCATACGACCCGTACGACCGCCCTTAAGGCACACGAAAAACGGGGGCGTGGCACTGCATCAGGACATGTGAAAGGCGAAAGCTTTTAAGCGCACTTAACTCATAATTTTCCGCGGCAAACTGACGGGGTGGAAATATTCGTATTCACTTTCGTATTGTAAATTGAAAATTATAAAGTTGACAGACTGTTTTTCCTCACATTTGACCCGCAGGCCACTGAAGATGATGAGACTTTAAACGCGTGTCCTGAATTCGTCATGAACGTAAACAGAAAGGTTGTAAGTCTAGCCGGGAATTTCAAGGTGGAAGGATAAAAGCTGGAGTTACTTTGTATGTCAAATTCTGGCATATTATTTAAATTTGTATTAACTTTAATGGTTCAAACATACGTGTGTGGTCATAATTAAGCTATAAGAAAATGCTTCTATATAAACTGAACAATTAAAAATACGTAAAAACATAAATAAACAATTTTAATAACTCTAACTTTTAAGAACTAAATATACATGTCTACTCATAATTAAGAATTATTTAACAGCGAATTCTCACAAGTTTCATTTAAGTGGTGTAAAATTTCCATAACTAAGTTTTTATATCGTCTGTTTATTCCACTTGGAAACCACTCTATTAAATAAGCCCCAAAAGCCTAAAACCAATTAGCCATAAAAAATCTGTTAATGCGACTTAAGTTGCATTTTATTAAGCAACTTATTTTATGAGACATGAGATCCTAATTGGTTATGAAAGCAGAGTCCCAAAAAAGTGATGTTGGCCAAATTGTTAACAACTTTTTAATAACCAATGTCCAGTCAGCTTCGAAGCGCGTGAAGAGTGTAATAAAAAATGTATGCCAAAATGCCACCATTAGGGGGTGTTGCATAAAAATAAATCCCGCCAAATGGCTTTGCCACTGCCACTGCTGCTGCTGCTGCTGCTGCTGCGACTTTTGCTGCTGATGCGGCGGCGGCAGCAGCGGTGACGATGACAACTTTTTATATTTAATTAAAAATAACGATGTTGCAGAGCTGAGCCGTCAAAGCACTCAATTTCCTTATTAACGGCCGTTCATAATTTCCTCCTCTTGCAGAGTTGGCACGGCATCATTAGCAGCTCGCTGGCCTCGCTCCTCTTGTTGGCCATCTCCACCCTGATTGCCATCGCCTTGGCCATTCACACGGAGCTCATGCCGAAGAAGTATCTCCAGATTGGCATTGGCAAACCATCCACGCCCACAAAGCGACGTCTCGAAAGGGAAAGGGAGCGGGAAAGGGATGGAATTCGTGATGGAGTGAGGGATCGTGAGCTGGAGAGCCTGAGCAACATCACCCAGATCCGGGCCCAGTCGCCTCTGGCAGCCACCGCCTCATCCGCGAATCCCGTGAAGCTGCGACCACCACAGCCACCCAGTGGAAATGCAACAACCGGAATGCGTGGCGCCATCGGCATTAGTTGGCTGCTGCCGCTCCTCTTCGCCGTGGCAGCTCCGCTAATCTGCAGCATTATTGGCCAGTGGCCACGCCACTGGTGGCTGGAAATCCTCTGGACGGGATCCCACGCCCCCGCGGGCAAACAGGAAGCGGACTCCGAGGGCGGCGGCGGCTTCTATTCAACGCATTCGCTGCTCAACGGCGATAATTTACTGCTCGAAATGGGAAATGGAACCAGAGCCACAACAGAGGCATCTTCATCTTCATCTTCATCAGCCGCAGCTGATGGCGATGATGATGATGATGATGCGGCCACATCGATGTCATCAATCAGTAGTGGTGGAGCAGCAACTCCGAGCAGCAGCAACAGTGACTTCTTTCAAGAGCAGCAGCAGCAGCAGCAGCAGTTTCCCGCCTTTTGGAGGGGCAAAGGAGGCACCTCCTCCTCGTACTCCCCCTCCTCCACTTCCGTTTCCGCCCTGGCTGCGCCTCTCACTTCCGGTTCGAGTGACGCTCCAACAACAGAGTCGCCCTCGCTCAGCTTCATCCTGTTCATCTGCATCGATTTGCTCTTCATCCTGCTCTTCCTGGCGCTGTTTGCCATTTTAATGAAGAAACTTTTGTGGTTGTGGCACAAGAATCGCAATGTGCATACGCATCCGTTGGATAAATTCAATCTGGCTTTGCGACGGCGGTAAGTCGAAAAAAAGGCTCAAACGGGCCAAAAAAAAAAAAATAGGATAAGACTTTGGCAAGGGAAACACTTAGATTTTAATGACCGCACAGGACTTGCCATTTCACTTTGTTCCCTTTTTCTTTTCCGTAAAATTTCCATTTTCTTTTCCAAGCTAATCTGATAAAAGAAGAAGTAAAACCAAAAAAAAAAAAAAAACGAATCGAAAACAATCTCAGCCACAATGTCATTCTGAAATCTGCTCTTCCGTCTAATTTAACGTAGATTCGGATTACTTTATCGGGCCGGCGGACTGCTCTTCTCGAAAATCTGCTGCGACGGGCTGTTCATCGCTTATGTTAATTCATCACCGGATACCTTGTGGGCATATCCGTTCGGCATATCGTGCATATTATTGGTAAGTGTGCGGGCAAGCGTTTACATCCTCTTAGCCAGCAATTGAAATTCAATTAAGCGCACCCATTAAATATGTAGTACATGGTGACCGACCGGTTTCGGGATTAAGGTCGGATGTTTGATTCCCTCCCTTTCCCCTCCCAAGAACTCCAATCCCATTTGCCGCTCCAATTGAGGCCCAACTATTAGGCTTCAAAAGTACAAACACTCTTATTCGTTACGCAGGCTTATGCAAATCGCCATCGCCATCGCATTCGCATTCGCATTTTTATTTCCCTCTACTTATTTAAGTTGCATATTTTATCAAAGTGTAAAGCCTGCATATTTTTACACCTGCCGTGCACAAATTATGCATGCAAAATCAACTCAGAATATGGGCGGCGGTTGAAAGCGAGAATCAAGGGGGCGGGGCAGCCACCTGGATATCTGAATGGTGGCTGCATTAACAGCCTGATCAAAGAGCTAAAAAGCAGAAGCAGAAGCCTTTTCGTGTTTATCTTGCCCTTGGCTTTGACACTTGACTCCGCTTTTGCCACTTTTCCCCCGCTCCACGAAATGTTATTGTTTGCTTTTTGCTCCACTTCTCGGTGATTTGCTGTGCAAATGAAATAAGTGCGCTCGACTTGGCCACCTGCCACTCGAGCAGTGGATTCACATCAAAGGGAGAGCATTTTCCTGGCCAAGCCAACGTCTCAACTTAATTTTCTATAACTATTTCATTTTTCCGAAGTGACATTAAAACGTTTAAGGACCTGCGCACGCCCAGCAATCAGCTCAATCCAATTAAATAAACAATTATCTGCACGGGCGAACGGGAGGCACTGCGTACACTTGTACACTTGTATTCCCGAATCCTTGTATCCTTGTAGCCGTGTATCCTTGCAAAACTAATCACATAATTACACGCACACACTTTGATGTGGCGAACCGGCAAGTGAGCGCGTGTGTGCACCACTCGGCGTATACGTAATGCGCACACGGCACATTCAAATCCAAACACAAACAAATTAGGTCGAGCCGCCGCCCCCTTGAGTCCACACCACAATGTCTACAGCCCTCTCAATCCTGCTGGTCCAGGACTATTAATGTGCACCCAAATCACTTTGATTGTGGGCGTGGGCCTGGCTCTGTCTGCCTTTGCTGTTTAATTATTTAAACAGTGGCCGAGGAAGCAGACTGCACGGCCAGAAAAATATAGCTGAGAAAGGACATTAATTCTGAGCTCAAGTGGCTTTTATACAGGAACGGTGTTTAACGGGCAATCGTTTGATGGAGAAACTAGTTCCCAATAAAAGAAAGATTATTTGCCTTAACTTTTATATTTCATTTGAATGCCTCAAGTATTTTATCAAACAACTTATTTAACTTTTAGTGGTATTAAATAATGCAAAGAGTTGGAAATTTACTCTTACTAAAATTTAATAATTACCTTAGGCTTTTCAAAACAAACTAGCTTGAAAATAATATCGTTTTTTATGCTCAACAATCAAATTGTACTTTAAACTTTGCTGGCTTAAATAATATCCAAGAATAATAGTTTCTTCTTTGATTTGTTGAAAATGATAAAGCAATAAGTAAAATATATATTATTCAGGGCTGCTCTGCCTGCAGAAATCCCTGTGCTTTGTATGTTAATATCCCTGAAATCCTTGGCGAGCATGCAAAAGGAATCCATACAATTAGAGCAATTCAGTACGTCTTACAGCCAAAGTGTCTTTCGCTAATTTCGCAATTAATTCCGTTCGAAAATGCAGGCTCTGAATTTGGAGCGAGAGTCCCATAAATTGTAGCCATGAAAAAGGGACATAATGGCCATGCGTATGGCCCATATGGTTTGGCCTCGATTTATGGCCGCCTTTTGGTCATGCATTTAATTTACCAATCGCTTGGCTTGATTTGGGCCACCACCTTGGCCGTAATCGAAGGGTCTTTTCGGTGGCCTAATGACTCCATTCAGGCGACAACCCATCCCGTTGACAAGCTGGACTTTCGGATTTTATTAGGGTCAGCCCAGATGGGCTGGAAGTTTATGCCGCAATCCGATGGGGAAAGTAATGATTCAATCGGTGCACTTGCAGGGCTCCTCCATCCTCATCTGCTTCGTGATCAAGGCCGAGAGTCAGTTGAGGGGACCTCCGTTCCTGAGCAGCAATGGGAGCAGTCAGAACAGCTCCCTCAAGCAGGCCAAATTCAATACGAGCAGGAGCAGCCTGGACGAGAACTATTGCACCACCACGACGACGACGGCCAATGTGAACAGTCCGCTGAGCTGTAGGTTCTGCTCCTGGGTGTCCTTTGGATTTAAGTTCTCATGAGGATTCACTTTTTTTCTGCAGTCTACACCAACCACGACAAGGAAAAGGAGAACGACTGCGGCGTGTCCTTGTCAATGTCCAATGCAGTTGTGTCCTCCGCAGCAGGCGGATCCTTGGCCTCTTCAATCGGAGGAGGAGGCGGGGGAGTAGGAGGAGGAGGAGGAGGCGGAAGTGGTGGTGCCCCGCCCCTCCAATCGAAGGTGGGCCTGGAACTGTCCGGAGCACCAGGATCCGGCGTCCCTCTGCCGTTGACAATCATCTCGACGGCGCCGCGCTGCCAACCAGGAGCAGATGGACCGGCGGAGTCCTTCCTCGGCGACCGACAGGCCCTCTCGGTGGCCCCCTCGCCGGACACCCGGTGTTGCGCCATCCTGGGCGGGGGCCCCGCCTACGATGCGTACACCATGCGAATGGGCGTGGGCGTGGGCGTTGGAGTGGGCGTGGGCGGACTCACAGGAAGCCTGGGGAGGCGCACGTTGCATCAGCAGCCGACGCACTACCGCCCAGGACCCTGCGGCGAGTTCGTGGGCGTCGAGACTCTCGATATCCTTCAGGGCGTGGCAGCAGGTAAGTGCACTGGGAGAAAATATAAAAATATTCGGACACTTATTTTTCTGAAATTAAATATTATTTGTGTAACCATAAAATCTACATAATGTATCCAAACAAACATTTCAAAAGGCTTAACTAATTTTGTTCGAATTAAAACAATGAAAAACATTTCAATTCAAAACTTTAACAAGAAAAGATGTTAGCAGTTTCAAAAAAAATCGGAAATGGTTGAAATTTGTATATACAAAACATTTTGGGTAATATCACTTTTTCAAGAAATTTTTATTCCCAATTGATGTTCTTTTATTATTGTAAACAAACCAAATTTTATTTGCTTTAAAAATTATTTTTACAAAGTAGAAATGCTGAAATATAAACTCCTTTCCTTTTTTAAATTTTCATGATTATACAGATTACCTTTTTATTATTTGTATTTTTAAAAAAAATATGAACACTCAAGAAAACGTTTTTCCACTTTAGCAAATTGTTAACCTTAACAGGTTGTTGGTCAATTTAAACCCCATTCCAACATTTTCCAACATTAAAACAGTGTGAAAAAACGCTTTGTTCTCTGTATATTGTCTGCATAGACAAACACTTTGGGGATGAGGCCAAATGCTTATGCATTATTCACGATCTGGTGTCTGATATCCCCCACTCTCTCTCTCTCTCAACCTCTCCTTGCAGACAGTATAATTGGCATTCACACCAGTGCGATAATGCCCACGGCCGGCGGCACTCCTCATTATGTTCCGCTGCAGCATAATCCCTACGTCGACTTCGTGCCCAGTCCCCTGATCCTGAGCATGGCGCCACCGCCGACCATAAGCGGCAACCTGAGTGGAGCGGCGGGGATGCCGGCCATCTCGACCATTCCCAACATGTCCACGTTGCCCACGCAGACGCCCAAGACGCAGAAGCGCGTGACCATCCTGGAGCCGACATCGAGGACGACCTTTGACCCCCTGCTGCCCACCATGGTGGCCGCCGTGGTCTCCACTTCGACGGTCACCAGCACGGCGACCACGACCCCAGCGACGCCCACAAACACTCAGAGTGGCAATGATGCAACACTGGATCGCATCACCCTTGATTTGGATTACCTGCTGAACAGGGGCGCGGTGGAGGCCACAGATGGCGGGGGAGTGGTGGCGCAACCATCATCACAGCCACCCACATCCACTGATGACGGCCAGCAAAAACAATAGCAATATCCAAGTGAGTCCGAGGCGACACCTGCTGGCCAACACCGACACTAAGATGCATTTAAGAGGCTTCGATTTTCTACCAAAGACACATGTACATATATGTAAATCAAATTTCACAAACTAAACTAAAACTACCGTAGAAATCTCTGTGAATATTCATGTACGTATGCATCGGATAATGCTTGAAATGGAAAGCAATCAATTGAAGTCCTGGTTTATCAAATGATCCCATCCAATCCTAGTTTTCGTTCAATCTGCCAGCTTCTGGCTAAATCCCATGAAATGTTCAAACTTAATGTCTTTTAAAGTGATTTGGACATCAATCATACCTAGACTCATATTTAGAATACACATTTAACTTTACGTCATTGCATATGTAAACAAATTGAAAGAATTTAAACTAAAGATAACTTTTTAGCTAGATTTACAAAAAGCCTATTAAACAGAACACAATGAAATTGAATAAATTAATGAGCGAGATCACAGCAAGGTGTGAACATGTTTTTGATTCCATTTAAAGTTTTCCTAGTATTAATGCAACATTAAGCCCCATTAAGAAAACAAAAGAGATAAAAACCTACAAAATACAATAATTGTAAAACTAATAAACATAACAGGACTATTTCTGGAACAAAACAAATTATACAGATATATCTTTAAATAAACTCAAGACTCTTGTTAGAAAATCTATGAAAATGCCAAACGCGGTTGTTTTTATTGGGTGGGATACTATAAAACTTAATACCTTCTTGTTTCTTAATGTTTGACAAACGTTTCAAAATTCGAATTCCGAGTAAAATATCATAGGTAAATATGTAGATAAAAACTTGAGTGACTTGGGAAAGCTCTAATCTTTCTTTAATTCAATGTAAGTATATAAATGCGTAGAATTTACGCCCAGCTGTCCCCATACGTATGATAATATGAAAATATATCTTACAAAATACAAGTACCATCTGGCTATCGAATTTACATAACCAAATACTTAATTCACAAAACAAATTCTTGGGAAACAACTTGGAGAAGAACTAACATAGAAAAAATTGACTTGTTTAGTAAATATTAGTTTTATTTTACTTATTTTTACACAAGTTTAAATATTGCACAATCCCTTCACATCTTCTATTTCATTAGTGAGCATTACTTAAAATTCAACCACGTGACCCATTAGATAGGTCACATTCTCACTGCGAATGGCAAAGAAAAATGGATGGTCGGCTCGGAAGAATTTCTGGCGGGAGGAATTGCTGATCACAATGGGTTTATACTCTGAATTAAGTGAGAAAATAGGTAAATATATTTAATGGGATTTTTAATAAGCAACATACCTGCTGCAACTCGTGGCAACTCATTTCCGGAACCCGATTCGTTGAAATTCAAACGCAGCTTTTGGAGAACATCAACAACGGGTAAATTGCCAGACGAATGCAAATGTTTAAAATTGGCTGATGGTGCAAATATCTCTTCAAAGCCAAGCTGTTAAAAAATGATTATATAAATTATAAATAAACAGCAAATAGGACGTATTTAAATAATTTCACTGACCTGTTTCAGCGGCTGCCGCAAACTGCACTCGAAATCGATACTGAATTTTGGTAGTAGCACCTGCACGCCCTCCATTTGCATCCTCTGCTGCAGTGCACCCAAATCCTGGCCACTCAGCTGCTTCTCCAGATCCTGGAGACCCCCTCGTTGATTTGGCAGGATGAGCAGCATGGACAGCTCCTCGGCGTGTTCGTAGGGAAGTTCTATGGCCCGGGCATCCAAATCCCTTAGCTCAGCGAATTTCACGAACATATCGTCATCGAATAGCATTGGCACTGATTTCACCTGACTTCCGTTGTGGAACTCATAGAGTCCGGTTCTGTAGGCACTGAAGGGCAGGAACCACTTGCTCTGGAGATTCGCAGCCATCAGGAGAAGGGTTTTGGCCGCCGGACTACTCTCCACTTGGATCTGATCCCAACTGCCTCCGCCAACGCTGGCCAGGATTTGCTCCTTGATGTGGCGACGCAGCTTCTCCGTTTGCTCCAAGTCAACACACTCGGCCGTGACATGGAAATAGGTTTGAGCAATCTTCTGGAAGTCATCTGCTGGGCCAGACTCAGATCCAGAAATTGGCTGGAGCATCAATCGATTCTGTAACTGCAGGCGGGTATCTGCATCCATTGTGATGTTCGCCAGTTCCGCGGCATAAAAGTTGGCCATTTTTGCATTGCTGGGAAAGCGTTGCTTCAGTCGCAGCAATTTCTGCAGTTCCTCGGCGGTTGCTCCATCAGATCCCAGGAAGAGAAGTGATAGAGTGGCTTCTAATAGTAAAGGTGATATTACAACGTTCTGATCTGTGTAACTTGTGGCTATGTTGTGGAAAATTCCAGCACTTATTGGGGATTCAAAAGGAGAGGCGGTCGTCGTAGGATTTGTAACATCACCCATTTTGCCTCTTTTGGTCCAGAGTTATTTAAAAAAAAAGGACTGTAAAAGAGAATAAATTAAAACTGGTTGAAACATAGAAACATAAAAGCAAAAATGTGGAAATATTTTATATTGATCCAAATTTTAAATTAAACATAGCATTTATAGGACATATTTATGATAAATTAAACAAAGACATTTTAATATCCTTTACAAGGCTGTACTAATTTAAACTTTTTACGACACCAGTTTTATTTATCTATTCAAGCCATTAGATTTTTTGTGATCAATATTTACTCATCATTTTGATCCAATCTAAAAATTCCACCATACTTTGTATGTGTTTGCATCAAATCAAAATCTTTTTAATAAAGGCGTGAGTTTATCGCTTCCACATGGTTGATCCGATCCACCCGAGGTACTTGTTTAGCATAAAGATGCCCTTCGGCGTAATGCAAAACACATGCGTTGACGCAAGTAAACTTGGCCAAAATGTATAAGAGCCGTATAAAACGCTTTTAATAAAACGAAAATATAATTTCAAATAATAGCCACCGCCAGACACACATTGAATCCCATTTAAATTCACCTTGGCCCTCGAAGTGCACTCTGTAACGAGAATGTAAATTGTCTTCTATTTCATTTGGCCAAAGCCAAACGGCAAACACTCGCAGGCGAAACAAAAGAAACGCCTTGAACAAATAAAGTGAACTGAACAAGAGAGCACACTAGGCCAAACTTGACACTATTTTCGGCAAGTAAACAAAGCGGAAACGCCGAGGCGGAAAACTTTGTGACAGTGCTGCGGCTATATATTTGCGGCAACTTTTAATTTCCCGCGAATTTCGGCAGTCGCCTCCGTTTCGCTGCGGCCACCATCCACTCGCTACCGCTACCGTCCCCCGCCCACTTCCTATATAGTTTCCCGATCCAGAGCTGCAACTCTGCATGCCGATTCCTATGCGACGCGCACACTTGCGCGCTTAATTGCCACATCAACAAACAAAATGCGCGCCCACCCGAGCTGGAAAATAAAAACGGAACGAAACGAAAAGCCATTTTCCGCTTCAAAATCGCGAAAGCCACACTGCCTACACAGAAACCAAAAAAATAAATATATATAAGTTTCCAAGATGCTTAAAATATCTAAAAAAAAAAAAAAAGACATATTTGTTAGACAACTTTTTTCTTGAAAAACATTTATTGAATGCTTTTTAATCTTTAAAAATTTCAGATAATTATTTATAACACTAATCATTTAAATAATGCTCTAAAATATTCCAATTTTGGTTTTCAACAAAACAATAAATTATTTGCTTAAACATTTTATATGTATCAAATTTATCAACTTTTTTTTCTTGTGTACACTCTGCCCCACTGTCGCTATAAAGTAGCGCTGCTCTAGTGCTAGATGTTTATTGTTTATTTTTGGTGTGCCAATTTTTTGTTTTATTCAACGAAATTAACTACATCATGAGTTTGTCAAAAGCGTTTTTTTTTTTTTGTTGGTTTTTTTTGCCGGAAAACTTTTTCTAGTATTTTAAAACGTTATATTGCAGCCAGTAAATAATAGACTAGTTGCATATGGTAAATCTAACTCCTCACTGGATTTCCAATAAAGCGTATGAGGTCACAGAATCGTTTTCGAAGTGGCATCATCAACAACAATAGTTTGTTTGAGAAAATTTTGGGGAAGATATTGAATTTTACATTAAGAGTATATCACTTTAAATTGATTTTCAATTGGATCAATAGTTTTGCAACTTTATTTTTCAAACACTTTTTCCATTTTATTACCCTTTGCAGAATTCTTAAGAAATTCGAACGAAAAAATAAAGACCGTGCAGTAATTATATAAATTAGTTGCCTTAGATATTCACGCCCGCACGCAGCTTCGGTCAAAATTGGACTAAACGCTCGCGCTCGAAAAAATAATAAAATAGAGGAAAAAAGAACCCATTAAATTGGCCCGCCTCATCGGTGACGACACTTGGGCAACGCGGAGGAAAAAGCTCCACAACTCGGTTCGAATTTTCGGCAACTACTTTTCCGATGCTAAAATTTTAATCTATTTTTATAGTTTGTTTGCCGTGAATTTACACAGACGATTCGGCGATCTGACGCTGCATCCGATGGGAATAAGAAAGAACTCGATGCGAACGATGCTCCACTTGTTTTGTTTTTACACTGAGCACTGGAAACGCGGATGCGGCGACTCATTTTGATTGAGTTGTTTGTGGGGCTAGTTGTGTGCCAGTAGTTCTTGTTTAACCATTTTATCTAATCTGAAACATTTGGGGTCGCTGTACGACTCAGCGGGCTGTTCTGCATAAATGTGTGTGGCTGCGGAAGATAGCTCTTAATCTTCCGGTGATCCGCTTAGTATTTTTAAATGCACAAAAAACATGTATTGAGTGCACTGCCTTTATGCAGAGCTTACTCACAAAACGCACAAGCCAAGAAGGGATAGCATTTTAATACGATTGACTTAATCTGAATAAGCATTTTAAATTTATGTTCATTCACTGCAAAATCACTGAAAGAACCAAACAAAAGCAGTGCATTTTATAATCCCGACAGCCCAAAACTGTGCTTTACTTTTAGTACAGCATAAAACACTGTAGAATACTTTTGAGATTTACTTTGAATAAGAACAGTTTTCAACTGAATTAAAAACAAATTCTGTTTAGATTAAAACCCATAACTACTGCCCGAAGCAAAAGCAAACATGTTTAATCATTCAAACAATTCATTATTTATTGATAACTTGTGAACATAATCTTACGAATCGGGGATGAGGACGCTGGTGTAATGGGAGTGTAGTAGTTGTAATGCTTGCGCGAAGGCGGAGGATTAAAAGCATTCCTGTATAAATAAATACTAAACAGCCTAAAATGTATCCGAAAAAAATGAAACGTATCCAAATGAAATGCCAAGCACACGCATGCAGAAAGTGCAGATTCCAACAAGCAACCACGATACCAGCCAGCACAGCTGCCCGAGAGGTTGAGTTCGGAACGAGAGTAAGTGCATCACAGATCCGTGCTGCCAGGCAGCTACGAAGCTTCAACGCTAAGTCATAGTGGGATCAGGCGAGTACGAGTTAGGTGTAGGTGTTTTAACCGATCTAAAGTCTTGAGTGGTGTCTAAGCAAATGCATTAGCCTGTGTTTGCATGCATGCCTCCAAGTGTTCGGGAATGTTTAGATGTGATACGTAATTACGTTTGACAATGGCATATTCTCTGGCAAAACAAAAAATCGTGTGAGCGCGGTCGAAGGTCTTGGTAATGGGATGTAGTTTGTAAGGCGTGTGAGCGGCGTTTTGGGTAAACTGGTGAGTGATCAGGCTAGAACGTGTAGCCACCCTCGGGAGCCTTGGGCTGGGTGGCATTGAACTCAAGGGCTCCGTTTACCTCCTGCGGTGCCAACTCTTGCTCGGCCTCGTCGTCGCCGTTGCTGAAGTAAGTGTCAATGATGGCGTAGGCCTTCTTGTAGACCTCTTCATTTTCGTGCTGCTGCAGAGTCTCCAGCTTGTCTAGGCCACCCATCTCTTCGACCATAAGGCAAAGGTTTTCGGTGCCGCCGAGTTTCTCGGCAAGGGCGAACAAATTGGACAGGCCCGTCTGCACCACCTTGATGGTACGGGGATCCTTTGCATCTAGCAGATCGATAAATGGCTTTAAGATTTTGTACTTTTCGATAAGATCCACGATCTGTTCGGGGGTGCCCGACGTCGTGGTATTTGTCACCGCCCAGGCAGCCTCCTTCTGGGCCTTGAAGTCGCCCTTCTCCAGCACGTTGCGCAGCTGTTGGAAGATGCCAGCCTGAATGACCGCCTGGATCTGTTTCTGGTTTCCTGCCGTAATGTTGCTGACCGTCCAGGCAGCCTCCTTGACAATGTTGCTCTTGTTGTGCTGCAGCAGAAGACCCAACCTGGGCAATCCTCCAGAGGCAATCACCACGTCAGTCTGGTGGAATAAATATTAAATCAATTTATTTAGTTCCTGCGTGTATTAATTGCAAACGAATAGCAAAATGAAATATAATAATTGGTCTGATTAAATGGCAACTACTTAATTGAAATTTAATACCTAGAAGGCAACAATGTATATATCCACATACCTGTTGATCTGTGCCGGTGACAATGTTTCCGACACTGCGCAATGCGGGCACAATGATGCTCGGTTCGTCCATTTGCAGTAGTTTAACCAGTCGAGGCACTGCTTCACAGTCGACCACTGCCTGGATCTTGCTGTTGTCGTCGTCAGTAACATAGGACAGTGCCCAGCAGGCGTCGGCCAGCACCTGAATGTCCTGGCTGAGTAGGAGCTGCGACAGAACGGGCAGCAGACGCTTGACCTGCTCGAAGGGCGGCGAGGGATTCTTGTTTCTGCACAAATTCGACATCAGCCAGACGATGTTGCGTAGAAAGGAGAGCGGCGTCTCGTTGTTGATCAGCGGCAGGATGCCATCAATGACGTTGTGATGAATGACAATGTCGCGGGCAGCAGCCCCGTCGCCAGCAATGTTTCCCAAGGCCCAAACTGCCTGCTCGGCCAGATTGGTGGACTTGGACTGCAGTAGCGCAACAAAGTGCGGCACAGCGTTGTGTTCAATGACGCAGCGCGTCTGGTCAGAAGTACCGGATGCAATGTTTGTCAAAGCCCAAGCAGCCTCGAACTGCAGCATGGAGCTGGAAAGTATTAAACCTCTTCAGAAATGCTTCCATAGAGGGGGAGATACGCTCAAAACTCACTTGGTAGAATTCTGCAGGAAGCGTATGCAAATGGGCACAATGCCATGGCCGATCATCAAATCAATGGGAGGATTCCTCTCCCTGCTGAGCATCTTGCGGGCAGATTGCATGCCCAGGAACTGGCGCTCCTGATCCTCGCTGTTCATGGCAGCCACTATCTCGTCGACGGACAACTGCACCGGCGACTGGCCATTGAGCTCCTTGAGGGGCGAAGTGAGGTCCTCATCGTTGATGTTACGCCGCTTAAACATCTGGTCCTCCTTCTTGGACTTGCGCAACTCGATGGTCACCTCATGGCGGCGCATGCGCGAGTCCTAGAGTATAAAGTGAGGTTAGTTCCGAATAGGGATCATCTGGTTGGGATATCGGCATCAGGAGACTTTACCTGCGTGTTGATGGTGTTGGACTTGTAGGAGCCCTGACGCGAGTTCGAATCCGCCTTACTCATTTTGTTGGCAGTTTTTACGTTCGTTGAATTCTTGGATGTTGCTGCTACGATGAGAAAGTTTGAACTGAAACGGAAAGTGATGTGCAAAATTGTGAGTAGTCAAGGGCTGCTTGGTTTTTTTTCTCTTTTGCTCCCTTTTAAAAGACCGGCTTTGCAAGGGCGAGCAACAGGAGCGTAGAGCATAATTTGCATAATGGTAAAGTATTAAGTCAAAAATATTAACCACGATATATTTCTATATTTTAACGATTGTATGTAATCTTTTGTTCTATATTATCTTTATAACCATATTTTAACGGCCGCTGGAAATGAGGAGGCTAGTTAACTCATGACCCCTTGCAAATTTAAGCCTACGCCTTTGCCTAGCAACAACAAAGCAACAGCTGCAGCCGCCATTTGCAGCACTGGGAAAGAGAGGAAGCAAAGGAGGAAAGGAAGAGGCGCCAAAGGAAGAAAAACGAAAGAAGGAATCGAAGGAGCTACCGCGAAAAAGACAAAAGAATCACGCGAGCACACACACACACTTACCTGCGCGTCGTCTGCGTGTGCCGGCGTTTATTTTTTTATGGTTATTTTAAAACACTTGACTAAAATTTCACACAATTTAGATCATTCTTTACGAAAAACGAGAACAGGAAACTGTTTAGCGTGTTAGCACGCTGAATGTGCCGGTGTAACTGTGCTTTGACACACGCTGACAAATTCAAAATCGAAGCGAGTTGATGTCAATGCTTGCTGAGCGCCCTTATTTACCGTTTGATTTAAAATTGAAAAGAAACAGACCTACCAGATCGCGATATGGCTCTCGATCAGCTATGAATTTCCTAAAAAATCCATGTGCACCCGAGTTGGCATCGCTATCTACGTTATCAGCTATTGAGAATGATTCTGTTAGTTTTGTGCTGGGAAAAGCTGTTATGTTTTCAAAACAAAAAAAATACTGGCTACTTTATTTTTATTTATTGATTTGTTACTATTACAAAGTGTTCAACTAAGTTTCTACATTATTTAAATGTTTTAATAATGTAGAAACTTAGTTGAACACTTTGTAATAGTAACAAATCAATAAATAAAAATGTGTATTTATTAACTTTTACCCTACTCCTATGAAATTTGTTGCTTCAATAGTATGTATAGGTTTTACGTTTCAAATAAACTTATGATATTTTGAAAAAAAATTATATGTTTTTCTTACAAAAAATAAAAGTTATAAGATCAATTAAAATAGTGCTGATCGCTTACGAAAGAGGGCGCTGCCCTTTTAGATACTCCAAATTATTGTGGATTGTGGAACTTATTTCGGTGGCGCGCATACAAACGAAATTCAGCTATTCAGCCTTCGCTGAATCTGCATGTCTGGCGGTTGCATTCAAACTTGGCTTTACATGGCTTTACATTAGAAGGAGACATAACTTATTTGTCTTTTAAGAATACAGAATAATAGAATAGAAAAATTAAATGTCGTTCGGTATATAAGTCCATGAGAAAGATTTAATTTTCAACGGGTGGTCTTTAAGTGAGGGTGTCAACTTGTATTTATAATATATTGTAAAAAAAAACATGTACATATTAAATAAAAAACATTGAAATTCGTTTTAATGATTATTAATTAGATTTCTAGAAATTTCCACTTTCAAATTTTACTAATTGCGAGAAAATAATGCTAAATCAATACTTAATTACAGAAACACCAACCATTTTTTTTCTTTAAATACCTAATCGGATTACATTCCATTGTTAT
This sequence comes from Drosophila ficusphila, assembly GCF_018152265.1. NCBI lineage: Eukaryota > Metazoa > Arthropoda > Insecta > Diptera > Drosophilidae > Drosophila > Drosophila ficusphila. Next base: position 16,281 of record NW_025064662.1, on the reverse strand, counting down.
GATTGCCTTCAAAAAAAGGTTATCGTTGAAATAATACTATTTAATCTCTCGCTTAAAAAAAACAATGCAAAGAAAAAATATACAATTCAATGCAAACCAATTCCTCCTGGATAAGGTTTTTTTAAATCTTTCATCAGAAAAATTTAAAAAAATTTAAATCGAAACTTTAGCTTTTACGTCACCTGCATAACTTTAGTTTTTCTGTTTTAGCTTAATTCCAGAAGTCAACTTTTTAGGTGTTAGAAATAATTTATAAAATCTAGTCAGTCGAACAAAAATGTAAAAAAAAAAGGGTATAATTTAAATTTATAAATAATTTATTTACCATTACTTTTTCCACCCGCCAATCCAATTGAGTAAATTCTTTTTAATGAAATTCTCTGCATTTTTTTTTATATATTCCCGAACTTTATATTTATTTTCGCATTTTTCTGGTTGAACAATAGTTTTGCAATCTAGGCGGTCTTCTTGGTCTCCCCGTTGTTCTCCTCCCTGACTGGAGCTGGAGCCACTGTGGTGGAGGTGGTGCTGCTGTTGGCCTCCGGCGCAGATCGGGCCTCCACCACATCGGAGTCATCGCTGTCGGGAGCTGGAGAGGATTCCCCCGCCGGCGAGAAGGGCGGGAACTGCTGATCCTGGGGATAAGTTTGCTGCTGCTGCTGCTGTTGCTCCTGCTGCTGCTGAACCTCGTTGTAGTCGACGGGCGTGGGTTCCAGCTCGGGCTGGGTGGCCACAGGAGCCTCCACCACTTCACCCTGCTGCTCGGCGACCTGCTGAACATGCTGCACCTGCTGGGGAGCAAACACCTGCTGGTGGGGATAGTAGATTGGAGCGGGCAACGAAGCCACGGGAGCGGGCACATGAACGGGCAGAGGAGCAGCCACTGGAACTGGAGCAGCCACTGGAACTGCAGAAGCAACTGGAACAGCAGCCACGGCACGAGCAGCCACCACAGGTTCCCGCTGAACCACCGCATTGAATCCGTTGACATCGTCGGCGGTGTAGGTCACCGTGCGCTTGTAGCCATCGGCATCCAGAACGGAGTAGGATCCCACCACGTTGCCGCCATCACGGGTCTCCACCTGGCTCTTGATATCCCCAGTGATGCTGTCGTGAACGCCGTAGGAGAAGTCATAACGCGGCGAGGACTCCAGCTCCACCTGTTTCAAGACGGGAGCAGCAACCACGGGAGCAGCAGCCACGGGAGCAGCAGCCACCGTTTTTACCACCGGAGCAGCGGCAAGTGGCAGGGGAAGAGGAGCAGCCACCGTCTTCACAACTGGAGCGGGCAGGGCGAAGGATCTGGTGTAGACGGGAGCAGCCGAAACCAGCGACTTGGCAAAAACAGGAGCTGCCTGTTGGTAAACTGGAGCGGCATGGTAAACGGCAGCTGGAGCCTGATAAGTGGCATAAGCCGGATGATAACCGGAGTACGTTGCCGCGAATCCTGCGCAACAGGAACCAGCGATTGCCAGCAGGGAGAAGAGACTCAGGAGCTGCAAAAGAAAAGGTTGGTTAAGACATCATATTTACACTAATTGGCAATTAAAAGGTAAAATTTAAGTGGCTTTTTAAGAAAAGGATTTTAAATACATTTTATATAGCAGTTATTTTTAAATCCTGTTAAAAACTCTTTAAAGTTGATTTCAGCAAAAACTTATACATTTCAGGTGTCATTCATTACATATATTTTTATTGCCAAATGTTGGTTCCCAGTTATATGCTCCTAAATCTAATCCGATTTGATTTTTTCCTTTTAGTTATTATAAATAAACAAACACAATTGTTTCAAATGCAATATTAGTTTTTAGTACAAACAATACTGATTTGATTGTTATTATTTATGTGATTATGCAAATCAAAACAAACTGATTCGTGCATATTATAATTGTTTCGTCTGCCAGTTTTTTGCCCAAAAATAATTGGAATTTTCGGTGGTTCAAAAAATAAATTACACTCTACATACGTTGTTTAAAGGATATATGAGCAGCAATTTAAAAATCACTTTTGCCACTATAACGCTTTTTTATTTCCAAGTGAGAGTTGCAGTACATCAAACTTACTTTGCCTGCCATTTTCGAAGGGGAATCACTTCCTTTTGGACTGGGATTGCTCGAGGACGAAGTGACACGTGCCGCACAGGAAGCTCTGACTGCGATTGGAGACTGACGACTATATGTCCGCCCGACTCTCGGATCGACGCTGACTTAATGATGTCGACCACTCCCGACGCACGTCACTTTATATGGGGCGTCAGAATTAGCCTCAAGAAGTGGCGCCCTGAAAAAAACAAACACAAAGTGCGGCTAAAAACCGAAGAGCAAACCGGTAACAAGTATCTCAGTTGACAATTTGACAATTGCGGGCTAAAACTGGTTTCGGGTAATTTGTCTTTTTGTTCGTTATTTGGGTATTGGTTTCGGTATCGGTTTCAGTTTCAGTTTTATTTTGAGTTTCAGTTTCTGCTACGATTTCTGCTCCATTTTCGATGTCAAGTTCAGCAGCGGAATTTTCGCGCTTCCTTGTAGGCCTACTTGTCATTCTTTTTTTTTTTGTGTAATTAATTGCGATCTGAGCGGCGTTCAATTAACTTTTCAATTGTCAACTCGCCACCTTGCAGCATTACATCACGACTGGAGTTCAGCACTTGACAATCATTTTGTTTTTCTTGCCGACGAAACATGCGCGCGCCAATGGAGCGCGAAATTTGCTGCCAACGGATTGTCAATTGTCAGTTTGTCCCACAGCCACCTAATCCCCCAACCTCCCACCAAAAAACCAACATATATATATAAATGTTACACTATATAGGTGACTTGTCAGCACCTCGGGGTACCCACTTTATCTTTTTGCCTTCGGGGGCGTTTGTATGTCAGCGGCGTTTGCTTCATTGGCTGCATGATTTTCAGTTTTTCGGTTATTTCACTCGTTTTAGAAAATTTATTATTGCCCCATTTGGTGTTTACCTTACGTCTGCACAGGCAGGCATTGGCACAGTTTTACATTGTTTCGCACTTGGAGTTTTTGCGGAATAAAAACACTAACCAAATCGGATTACTAATTGCAGGGAACGCTTATTTTAGGTTGAAAAAGTAAAGAACCAAAATTAAAAGCAACCCATTTATTGGGTCATTTGAAAATTGGGTCTTAATTAATAACACCCAAGAACCGAAGGTCGCTGGCCCCAAAGGTTTTTCTTAGAAGTGCCCCAACAACAAAGTTGTCAACTCATTTGAGCGACTCGAATCGATGTAACATAATTAAGCGCCTTCAAGGAACCCGCCACAATAATGGCCCACTGTGCGGCAATTGTCTCCGGCTGGCTGTAACCAAAAGAGCCTCTCGTTTCCTCCAGAAAGGCAGAGATCCCCGTTCAATGACTCCCGCTTTTAGCCAAACAAAATTGAAAGTGCGTGGAGCGTCCATGAGCTTGCTGTGGGCCATAAACATCCGATTACAGCGTCCGAACACGTAGCCCCAGGCCATCAAGATGCGTAGGCAGACAAGAGACACATATCGGGCAAAAAATGCGAAAGATATGGGGAATGGGGGGAAGGGGGCTGGAGGGATATATAGTATGCATATATCACCGACTTGAACTTGAAAAGTCTGCCACCGGAGAACGGCTCACTGGGGGGCAAAACGGAGACCACCTGCCTTAACCCGCCATCACACTAAAGTGCCCCAGGACACGCCCCAAGGAGCTTAGGCTTCGATTGAGTGAATCCTGTGCTCATTCCCCTATGGAAGTGCTAAGGAAAGATGAATGGAAGATACGTGGGAATTCAAGTCGCTTTGGGTACATTTCTATGCCGTATTGTCACTCGATTTTCGGTTGACTAAAGCAGAACATTTTAAACATCTCACAGTCAGTTATCTGCCATTCAATAGCCTTTTTCAAAGACAATTTTAAAAATCATTAACGTTTTTAATTTCATTGTAGTTGTGTATCAACGATTATCTTGTTATTTGTTTTGGCATAAGGATATACTATATATAATGAAATAAGAAAAAATTCCAAAACAAATAGTAAAATAAATCCTACACTAAAAAGTACATTAAGGCTAAGCAACATCGAAGCTAAACGATTTTTCTATTAATTTTCTATATTTTTGAGGATTGTTTATATGGCACCTATATAAAATAGTCATCCAATTTTTTATTAATTTATTTTATATTTAATTTAAAAATCAAGAGTCATTTAAAGACTCAATATTCCAAGAACCATGATTATCTAATGAAAAAAAACAACGATTTCACATCAAAAAATCGACCCAAAAATCAAAAACAAATTAAGGATGCAGTTAGTAAGTCATAAGCATTTTGAGGTATACCAATACAAAATCGGTTTTGTTTTAGGCCATTTTCCGGAAAAGCTTAGTGCATAAATAAATTAAAAACATTAAAGGCGCTCTTTAAAAACTGCCGCATATTAGGGTGTTTACTCATGTTTCTAAGGAAATGTTTCTGCTGCTATAACACTTTAGTTTTTAATTAATTTAGTCGCGGGTGTCGGAAGGTTAATAGTAGGCACTTCTGGCGGCGGTTCTCCAATTGAGGTGGCACTGCCCCCTCGGAAATGGCACACCAATGCCAAGTGGCGATGGAACCGTTCAAACCGAGGGTTCTGGTGGGGTTTGTGGGGTTGATGGTGCTGGTGGGGCTGGTGGGTCAGGGACAGACGAGTCACCCGCCTATCGGCGTGGCAATTAAAAGCCAGTGTGTGGTGGCTGGCCAGGATGCGAAAGGGAGCTCCATTAAGCCGGGAAAAGGGGAAAGGGGAGTCTGGCATTTGGCATTTGGCATTTGACATTTGACAAATACTTAACACTATTTGCCCGACTTAATAAACCCGCCTTCATTGACTTTGCCACCGCAAAAGGACACGAGGCGTAAGGACAAAGTGGCGGGGTGCTCCTCTTTTTGGGGAGGGGAAGGGGATTGAGAAAGGGGAAGTGGAAGTGGAGGGGTTTCACGGCAATGATTGATTGCACGTTAAAGCCGGAGAGCATCACATCATTTCCTTTTACACTTGACAGGAAATGCATTTTTAGTTGGCGCTGGCGAAATGAGCATCGGTGTGTGCTGCCCGGAAAAGCGGGGGAAAAGCGGAAAAGCAGAAAAGCAGAATATAGTATGCGATGGGAAAACAGGAGGAAACGGAAGATGTACGTATGCAAAGCGAAATCACAGCCAGTGGGTAAATGGGGAGGACTTGAAAACAGACAAATGCAAATGCTAAATCCGAACCCAAAACTACAGCTGAGCACTGAGAACTGAAGCTGAAGCCCAGTCGAAGCTTTCCATGGCCGTTTTCACAGACAATTTACACAAGAATCACACAAATACGAGTACGTAAACATTTTGTGCGAGTCTGAGCTTGGTCATTGAGCAAACCATTCGCTCGGAAAGCCCGTCCAGGTGCAAACGCATTCCCACCTGTCTTTAAGCCCCAAAACTGCGAACTTTTTGGCAATGAGATCAAAATTAATGCACGAGGTGCTTGAGTGCAATATTCAGCCAACAAAAATATTAAAATCCATCAATATGATTTCTCATTTCAGTATGCAAAAAAATACAGCATAGGAAAACAGATAGAAGCAAACATTAAAGAAATTTTTCCCGGTTAATTTTAAATGTGATATGGAAAACTGTATTGCAGGTATTATGGAATTCTTTAGGCTGTATACCAGAATTTATTTTAAAAATTTGTGGTTGTTTGTTAAGGAGTTAAAACTAAGAAAGAATTTATTCTTTAAAAGATTTTTTATCTGTAGAGTTTTTCTGTTGTAAAATTACATACATAATATATATTTTTTCAATATTTTCTTTACCATAAACATGTAAAGTCAGTTTTCCCTTTCCTCAAAAATTAAAAACCAACCTCTCTTTTTAAAGTTGCTTAAAGACAAAAATATATTTAACTGCAATTGTTGCCAAAACAATACTTTATCAATCAAAAATCAGCATTTTGCCACAAGTGATTCTTTTATTATTCCTAACAGGAACTCCGACCGAGTTGTAGGCAAATTTTGGGTTAATATTTGCGCTGGCCTATCGATCAACATTAGAGAACCCCGAGCGTATAATCACCTTTCCGCATTCTGTGAATGGAGCACACACACTTTGCACGTTGCTCACCGGGCGGATACGTAATCGCCGGTCCGTCCAACCCGGCGGATAAGACAAACGACCCGGAGCAAATCGCTGGCGACCACGCCCCCTGCCCCACGTTCATTAGGCATGGCCACGCCTTTGTTTGACGCCAAGATGCCAAGATGCCGACACTGACAACAAATGTCGCCCCGGCCCCATTAATCCATCAAAACTGGCGTTGAAGCTGAAATCAAAATATGCGCCGGAGGCCGCGGAAGTTTATGGGAGCATTAATGTGGGCGGATCGAAGGGGGATAAACGGGGGATAAAGGGGAGTAACCCGACGAAAGCCACAACAACAGGAGGCCCAAGTATGGACTCCAAATACCAGAAAATTCGCACTATTTCCATTGGCATTCTACGCGATCGAAGAGCCAAGCTTGTCAAAGGCAATTTACCACACGGCCGTGTGCCTCAGGAGGAGCTATTGATGCAAATTTAGTATTCCCTTTAAATCGCCGCCCTGTCTAATCCCAAATTTGATTGCTTCGGGGACCCACAGAACCCCTTTGCACTCATTCGCCGATGGAAGCATCGACAAGGCGACCGCAATTTTCAGCTGGTGCGCAAATAAAGAAATTAATCAATTTAACGATACGATTACTGGAAACTCGACGCGAGGAGCGGGGAAAGAAAAAGTTATCAAGGCCAAGGGGGGTGTGAAAAACATTTAACATATTTAAATAGAAAAGCTTGGACATCAAATCATTTTAATAAAAAAAATATAAGCTAAATTCTTAAAATATTTTTTTTGTTATAACACACCTATAATGCTAAACATGTTCTTATCACTTTTTAGGGATGAATAAGAACACATTTCGCAATATCATACTTGTGTATTGAGTTTACTTTTATTAATGAGTATTCAAGTTTTACACACTTAGTTATACCAAAGCCGTTTTATTTTCCCATTCAGTAATTATTATTTTTTCCAAATATTCTATTTGTGAAAACTATCATACTTGGTCTTAAGAAATCGTTTGATTATTTGAGTAGGTAGTTATTTAATAAAGAGTTCGTATAAATATTATTATAAAAATATTATTATTATTGTATAGTAATTTGAGGAAATATTTTTTTGCTTATTCCCCCCTTAGTACGCCCATGGAAAGGAGTATATTTCATTGGTGCGAACGCCGTCAACTGACGTGGCATTTGTCTAGGCAAAGGCAAAGAAGTAGAAAAAAACAACCAAAAAGTGACTCTAGTCTGCCGCACGCTTTTCGGTGATTTATTTCCATTGATTTTTTACCCGGTCCCGGCTTCAGCTCCTCCCCCTCGATTTTGGCTGGCTGACCGGGCTTAGAGATTATGCAATCGCGGCAATCATGGCCCGAAAATCGCCCCAAAAAAGAACCTCCCAGTCAATCGCTTTGTGGCCCATTGACGACGGCTGAACAATGCGACGCCTACAACGACCGCGCTGGCTAATTATAAAGTTGCTAAGCGGATTTGGCAGTTCCTCAAGAACGAGAAAAGAAAGAAAAAACTGCTGGTTGTGTGACAACTTCCCCTTGGCTGCCAATCCGCTTCAGATCCAATTCTCAGATCCCCCGCTGTTTTTGTGCCAGCAGAATCCATTCATTAAGTGGAAGTCAACTGCAAGATGCAAACTAATCAGCATAAATTGCATTGCAACGAGTCGGGGGGAGTCCCGAGCTAATTTCCCTGCAGAGTCTCGCCGGGAAAAAGGGCTCTTTAAGCTCAAAGGAAACTCAAGGGTTGGATGAGCTCCATCAAATTCAAATTCAATTCGAGTCATGTGAACGGTTAAAGCCAAATTAAACTAATAAACTCTTTAAACGAATATCGGCGATCCTTTGCGGAGTGCACTTATAAAAAGGAAACTGTAACAAGTAAACGAAAACTAGTTTAAGTTCTTGGTACTCCAGTTAACATATATAATTAAGTGCTTTGCTTGATATACTTACCAATAAACCAGTAAATATATTTTTGAAATATGAATGAAAGATTAATTGTAAATGTTATAGGCAGTAAGGTAAATTTTTACAATAAATGATAGAAATTTAATCAGTTGAAAATGATTTCAGCTTTAGGCAAAGTTTTAATTACTTTAATTTTTGTTTGATATTTTGCGGTACAAAATATTTAATTCAGTTTACAGTAAATATAAACGTTTTCAATATAGAAACTCAAAAACCAGATGATAAACATTTAATTAAATTACTATATTTTATTTGTTTGTATTATTTTTCATGTTCTAAATCGAATACAGAATTATTTGTTAAAGTGTGCGTACAATGTGTCTGCTTTTTGTATAGAAATGCGGAGCTTTGCAAGTGCGACACCGCGAAGGAAAAAATAAAAACGAGTCTCTAAGGCTGAGCTATATAGTTTATATCCCTCTTTTCCATTTTATATTTTTTTTTGTGCTCCCCGTGAAATGTACTGCATGGTGTGCGCCTGATATTTGCCGCGCAGAATATTTTAATTAAAAGCAATTTCTACAATGTCAAACAACGTCAACGCAGAGCGGAGTTCAGTGCATAAAGTGTTTTTCATAGTCATAAAGAACGGATACGGCGGGATGAACTGCCGGGGCGGATGTCGCGACTCCTGCGAGTCCTCCTACTCCTCTGGATCCTCCAACTCCTCCTCCTGCTTCTCCTGCTCCTCCTGCTCATCCTCCACCTCCTTGGAGTCCCCTGAATCCTGCATCCTTTTGCTGCTGCCGCCACGGATGGTAACGTGTCAACAAGTTGATGATGTAGGTGTCGCTGGCATGTTGACTGCTGACTGCCGAAAGGACGAGGATGAGGACGAGGACGAGGATGCCAACAACAATGGGGATTCCAGCGGGCGGAGACAAAGGCCAATCAATATGCAAAATAGTCAATATTTGAAGCGGCCAAAAGGTGTCGACTGTGCCGTCGACGCAGTGATTATCGCCCACACTCGACACTCGACAATTGTCCTTGGATGCTGGTGTCCTCTAAACTGTCATTGTTTGACTATTTGCACTGACTGCCTAACGCTGAAGCTGACGAGTGGGCGGCGAATTGCGAGCTTTTCGAGTGCCAAGTCCAAGGACTCTCTGCGCCATTGCTTTTTAGGCATAAACAAGGACCCCGACGGAGAACGGAGTCTGTCCTGCACTTGCCGAGCCAACGACATTGTCTGAATCACTGACTCCTGGCGGCAGACGCAAATGCAATCAATTTTTACTGTACACAGGGAGAAAAAATCATAAAGTCAAAGTAACAGAAGCTAAAAAAAAAAAAATTTTTAGTTATGCAGAATATATTATATTTGGTAAATATATATATATGTATATATATGGTTAAACTAACTGCAAAAAAACTAATTTCAATCTTCAATCTTTTTAAAACGAATTAAATTTACTTCGTAGTTCTTGTTTGGAAGAACTATAACCTTTACTTTAAAACACAAATTTTAGTCTACGATAGTATAGAAAATATACTATAATTTTTTTAAATTAATTAAATAGAATTTTTAATTTGTTTCATAGGTTTCACACTAATCCTCTACTTCTTTTTTAACTGTTCGTTAATCGTTAACACGTTCAAAAAGTAGTAATACAAAAAGGCTTCTTCATTTTACCTAGTTTTTCACTTAAGTAAAATGTTGAAGAGCTGCAAGCTCATGCATTTTTAAACGAAAGCCTTTCCAGTGAGGAATATTACATCATGGGATCTGTCACCGCTTTCTCTCTCTGTGGAACATTGTTGCTGGTGGTGCAACTGCTGCTGTCGCTGCCAGACACTCAAAACAATCAGGGCTCAAAAACAGCATGAGTGATGTGTCGGATGACGACGCATGTCGGTCTGTCTCTCCCCCCCCCTGCAACCCCCCTTGGAACCCCCCTTTCCTCCACTTCCGTTTTGCCGGCACTCTCGGGTGCTCAGGTTGCACTTTTTGCCGGCACTTAAGCGCCTTTAAATATGCAGCACAGCCAAGCGCAGACACTCGCTCTCTCTCTTTTGGCCAAGTTTGTTGTTAGCCCAGATTGCTGATGCATAGTTTAAACCACCCCCCCTCCCCCTCCCTTCTCCTCTTCAAAGTAGAAGAAGACAGCCTGTCACTGCAAGTTGCCATTTGCCAGCATGTTGCAACATCCCACCGTGGATTGCTCATCGCACTTTAAAATGCCCCAGGACTTATGGTCGTGTTTTCCGAAAACAAAACAATAAAACTCCCCCAACCCCCCAAATATTTTGCCAGCAGATTGCCGATTTCTATATGATAAGTGCTGAAATTCATTTGCTTATCTCGAATGGAACTTTCCGAAACTAGACAGACTGCATTACGGCTCCCTATTGAATCCATCTTTAAATCCGGCCCTAAAAATCCCAACGACAAAGGCAGAGGCGTTGCAAAACACAAAGGGGGGTGCATAACCACATACATTTTTTAAATGCTCCCCAAAGTATGCTCCAGAATGTATATATTTTGTTTGCAAATTGTTTGCCATTTTTGTGCTTTGAATTTGAGGTGGTTTAAAGTTGCTGATGCCATCGCTACCGAAACTCCCACTTTTTTTGGAGCTCCATAGTTGCAGAATTCATCGTTGGCTATTTCGGAGACCTAATGTTTGCACTCGCCAAAGTGAAAATGAAAATTTATATGCATAATTTGTTAGAATCTGAATAATACACCGAATGCCGTATGCATAACCACATTGTATGAAAGTTTGCAATTAAATTAAAACCGAATGTCGACAAGCCAGCTGGAAACACGTAACAAAGGCCTATGTGCAATGCTTTCGACAATCCGGGTCCGGATTGTATCCTAATTGGGGATTTAACCCAGCAAATTGATTGCATTTTCAAGTAGATTTCTAGTGTTACATCCCAGGCAAAATGTTGCCATTTGAAAGCAAGGCACTTATATCAAATACATCTCAAGGAGGCAGTATTAACTTAATAAACGAATCATGTTTTTTATTTAAAAGTTTATTATTTATTTCAAAAGTGGCTAGCAGATTAAATACACTAAGAGCAAAAACAGCAAAGAGCAAGCAAAGTGCAGCTTAACTTTCAATATAGATTGTAATTTAAATAACAAGAAGTTATTTATTTTGTTTTGAAACTTTAAAAGCACAAAACTTTTCTACGACAGATAGTTAAATTATTATATAGTTAAAAAGTTTATTATTTCGAATATAAAAAAATACTCTATGAATATCGAGTGCAAATATGTGTTTATGTTTTCACAATTTTTTTGGCTGTGATCAATACATTTCAAATATTTTGATAATAAATTAATTTAAATATAAAGTGTAGTTTGTGAATTTCGAACTATTTGGATAATAAATTAATTAAAATAAAAAACCTATAATTTTCCCGTCTAGTTTGGCCAATCAACCATCAGTTTGTATTAATATTTATAAAACCTAAATCAAAAAAAGTGTTATTTACGTTCCCAGTGGGAGGACATTCCATCATCCCCGAAGTGCTTTCAATCCGCGTTTTTCCCCAAATCCCCCAAAGACGATTATACATCAAATTAAAACTGCGGCCAGCTAGTTGACCGCCCTCATCATCGACTAACGACTAACGAGTCCAAGTCCCTAAACAGGGATACCATAAAATTCATAAATTACAAGCTTCGCCACGCCCACAAATTGCACCGCCCCCGCCTCCACCCATAGAAATAGCGGGAAAGTGGAAAAGTGGGAACCACACATGGTTAGTTGCTCATATGCTAATTGCAATGGACATGTTTTTGTTGCTGGTAAATGGGGAAAATCGTGGGGGATTTTGAGGGAGTTATGGAACCGCAGAACAAAAACACCCACCGAGCTCACAGTCGAGTTAATTTCATTGCTGAATTGCGACTCAAGGGCAATATTAACATGGAAATTATGAACACGCCGGGGCAATGAAAAGTGACAGCCGCCGAAAGACTACGAACTACTAAACAAAACTACTACTGCGGCCACTGCGGCGATTCTCACAGCATAAACAGGCCACTAAAAACAAATTGCGAGTGTCCTGCGACCAGTGTCCAGTGTCCTGGGTCCTGCGTCCAGTTTCCAGTTGCCCCAAAGCTTAGGCCCGGCAAACAAAAACAAAGAATACCATTTCAATGGGGGCCCCTTTTCAAATGGGGTTACATGTGCCGAGCTGTCGGAAATTTTTCGCCGCAGCGGTGCACTCTGCTCCATCTCCTGCTCCTGTTCCTGCTCCCGTTCCTGCTCCTTCTGTTCCTTCTCCCGATCCCGCTGACTGCGTCCTGCTGACTGACCAACCCCATCCGCTGACAGGATCTGACCTGAGTTGGCCGGCCTTCGAGTGGTGACGCCATGTCAGCAGCCACAACTGCTGCATTCGCCAAATGAACACACTGCAAGTAGTTGTAGTTAAAAAACAATAAAATAGCTACTAAACGGCCAAGAGCTGGCCAAAACAAGAAACTTAATTTAATACCTTACTGGGTAATTAAAACTAGGGAGAAACTTTCTCGGAGTTTCAACCGTGTCCAAAACAGAGATTTACATTTTGTTTTCGGTTTTCGGTTTAAAGTTACTTTAGATATTTGGCAATCAAGTCTAGATTTGGTTGGATAATGGTTAGCACACTTTAATTTATACTTCTACTATAAATTTTAAATCGAAGTGCTGAAAACAGACATAAATAAACTGTATAAATGTTTTTCAAAACAAGCTTACACTTTTAATATTTTTCGTTTCGTCAAATACCATAAACACAAACTTTTATTTGCTCGTTGATGCATATGTTTTATGTTTGCTTGGAGAAATGACATTATAGTAAAAAAATATATAATATATTAAAATATATAAATATAATATAACATATTATAATAATAACTAACTTACTATATAAATTTATTGTAATTTCCGAAACCTTTACCAATTTAAAGGACTTTTCTTTAAGCTCTTTAAAGCATATTTAATAAAAAGGACATGCATAGGTGACCCATAACTTATTTTTTAGACCTTCTGAAAAACATGAAATATTTTTTCGCACTTTTAAATTACGATATCCGGCCAAAAGGACAACACTGTCTGGTTGTCCTGGCATTTTGTGCCCCTGCTCCTTGTCGTATCGCTTGAATTGCATATTTTGCGGCGCTTAAACAACGAACACAATGCCCCAAGTTGTGATGCCTCCTGAAAGGAAAACAAAAATGGGAGCCCCCCCTAAAAAAAGTGGTGCAATTTTATATATTGCATGGCACTATGATTTATGCCATCATCATAATAAATTCATGTGATTTATATGTACTGCCTAAGGCGAGCAGGCCATCCCAAACATTTCCCAATGTTTAGCTGTGGTAAGCGAACTAGTTACCAGTTACCAGTAACCAACTACCAGCTACCCGTTCAAATTGCCTTTTCACATTAATTGCAAACCAGAGGACACCAAGTGTGCCAGTGTGTGTGTGACTGTATGTGTGTGTGTGAGCCTGGGAAATTCATAACTTTTGACAGTTTTGGGTTGGCATTTGCCTTGTCCATTTGACAGTTTTAAAGTTGGCAGACTTTCGGCTATTGCCCCCCGGAGGAAAGCAGCTTTGCCGAAGTAAAAGGGGGCCACCTGGAGTTTAGTGGCCAAAAGGCGCGACTTTCCAGGGATTGCCCTAGAATTGATTTCCATGCTGCCACTTGCCGCTTGCCACTTGCCGCTTGCCACTCGCTGGGCAAGGCAATAAACTCGGCTCACAAACTTCGGAGTGGCGTCTGAACCCGTGGCTTACAACAAATTTAAAACTGGCCAAGACCCAAAAGTTTGCCAGCAAATTTGCTTTTGTCAAGCTGCCTGCCTATCCATCTATCTATCTATCTATCTTTCTATCTTTCCATCTATCTATCTGTTGGTAAATATATATTCCCATCCGATGATGCGGCGGCTGTTCTTGACATCATGGGCACTTATGAATATGCAAATTCGCAGACGGCATGCGTCAGGTGTGATGACGTCAGTCGTCAGTTGACTAGTTCATTAAACTTGGCCCGAACCAGGATGTGCAGCACTTAATTAGCCGGACCAAAAAGTTTAATGAACTTGGATGCGATGGAGATACTTGGGGATGCGTACAATAGCCGAAATCAAAAGCAGGACCCGCACCAAAAGCAGAAAAAAAATAATAAAAAGGGGGAAAGGGGAGGGAAGAGGACCGCCCCCGAAGGCGTTGTCTGCACAAATTAGCCAGCAAAAGGCGCAAAAAGGATATGCGAAAGTGGTCAGCAATTACACAAGGCCCGGTCCTCGGGAATCAGGAGGCACAAGGCTCGGGAATCAGGAGGCACAAGCCGATGCCCGGGTGGCCCAGCAGGAAGTGGCAAGTGGCAAGGAGGAGTCCTGAACAAGCGGCAAACGGCCTCAATGAATGACATTTAATTATTTCATCAAGAAAGCAAATAGCCCAAGGGCCAAACAATCAACTTTTCTCCGGCATAAGGCACAATACCTCGCCTTGTCATTTTCTTTCGTTTTTTTTCTGTTTTCTTGGTGTGAATTTTGGTAATATTGCCGGGCGGAGGTTGGGAAAAAACTTGCAAAAGATGCTGGCTCCGCTTAAGTTGATTGTTTCTGAGGAATTTTCCGAAAAGGGCTTATCGAGTTAAGAAAAAGGAATGATCTTTGAGCTCTAATATTACCAAAGGTCAAAAATTCAATAAGGAATTAATTAATTTAAAATAGTAACTACAAAATTGTACAATTTAACATATGTAAAGAAAAACTCCTTCATTATTTTCTTGTGCCTTTTAAAATATTCAGAATGGTTTTCTATAGCTAAAATGTTGCATTCACCATTTTTGCATACAACATTTTTGTCTTTTGTCAAAAGCCTGTATCAACATTCTTATAAACATTACCTATTTGCAACATTGAAATCTCTCTTTTGTAAAAAGGGAAGACTTTCATCTTCGGCTCGAAAACAATTTTCTACCGAAAAAAAAGACTGAAATCAGATCAGCAAACATAGTGTACGAGTCATTGGTTTTACCCTAGATTTGCTAGAGAATGTACAGGTTACATGTTTTAAATTTTAAATACTAATATAAGAACATTTATAAAAAACACAAATTATGATTGATGAGTATTTGTGAGTATTTGTTATAAAATAAAATAATAAATCTATACTGAATGTATTACAACTTTAAATTGTTTCAGAATATTTAAATTTAATTTTAGTTTGGTTTAAATCGTTTTCACCTGTAACAGATTATTAGTTTATTTTTTTCACATATTGAACTTAAAATACACAATAGATACTTCTTAGTTAAAATAACCAAAACGTTGAAATCAAACTAAAAAGTAAGCTGGTTTTCCCCTGGTTACTAACATTACCCAAAGGTTTTCCGAACTTGACCGTTTAGTGGACCCCACACACCCATCAATTAATCAGTGCCGGCAAACAATTCCAGCATGTCGAACGGCGACGGCGGAAGGGAAAAAGGACCAAATCCGAGCGGAATGCAGCCCCAATCGAGGGGACTCTGGAACAAGGACACTGGCCTGCAAGGATTGCTCCTCCTGCTGTTTGCACACTTCCACGGAATCGTAGTCGGAGGGGTTCCAGCCAAGTTGGAGCGAACCCTCGGTGGCGCCCATCCACATCCGTCGTCTGCTGCCGAGGATGCCTGTGACAATTACGCAAATTGTTGTTGTCATTATGTAAACACTTGTTTATGTCAAATTTGACATTTGATAGTCCGGCGCACGCTGACCAAGAGGACGCAAAAGGGGAGCCGGAGCACTGCCCCAAAGGACACAACCAGCGGCAGGATGTGAAGGTCAAAAGGAGGAGAAAGGGAGGAGTGAGGAGTGAGGACATCGCGCAATATGTCAAACGGCAGGTGAGTCTGGACATGTCCATGTTACACTTGATTAAGTAGGCGCTGAGTTCGACGAAATGCTTTTTAGATGGACCTCCTCTGAACCGGAAAGGTGAGCGGTTGAGTGGGTGAGGGGGTGGGTTCTGCGGTTCATTGTCGAGTTGACACGACGGGTGGCGGCAAGTACAAGGACAACCAGCCGGGGCAGCCGGGGTCACAGGACGTGCCAAATTATTGACAGCAACAGGGAGACGTTTCCGTTTCTGAGTTGCTTGACAAGTGACTGCGAGTGTGTGTGTGTTTCGGTTGGTATGTGTGTGTGTTTGTGTGTACCTTTG